>NW_024609836.1:60491929-61169885 GCF_016920785.2 Ixodes scapularis
GCTTAGTGTGAATGAGCGCTGAGACGAGTTTGCGTCCGTTACGTTCTTCAGAGACTTGTAGGGTACTTTTACAAGTAATCACATTGTTTGTAATCGAATAAATCTTTTAGTAATTTTTCATCCTTTGAATACATTTCGTAGGAAGTAATCACAAGAGTAATCTTAATAATTTTGGAAGTACTGAAATTACTTGAAACCATTGCTGTTTCCCCCTCCCCTTTCTAATGGCCGCCTTTGTTTCTACAAGTTTCTTACCAAGACACTCTCGAGCCAGATCTCCGAGGTGAAAGATGGTTTACCAAAATCGGTGAATACAAGGAAGGAAGTTGGGCTAGTTGGTGCAGTATGAAAACTTGAAAAACAGCGCAAAATACACGAGGAACAAAAACGAGAAGTGAACGAACACAACGCGGACCAGCAACTAAAGTTTGTTCCTGCGAAAAACAGAAAAGGAAAACATAAAAGAAGCAAGATAGATAAAAATATAATCAACCCCCTTGAGGCACGCCTCCAGACTTTTAAACATATTTGCCGAATTTCTTGATAAAAGCAATTTCGTCATTCGCCAAAGCCACGGAGGGGGCACTCACACACGTGTCCGCTCCGTAGTAGCAACAAAAAAAAAAGTGAAAGCCGTTTACAAATCCCTGTAACGCCGAATTGGAGCGCAGCTCTTGAGGAGGAGTAGGGAAGGGTACTGAGGGGGGTCACGTCACCTGCGGGTAGTCACGTGACCCCGGGGGGGTCACGTGATCTCGGGGGAGGCGGGGTCACGTGACCTCGGCGGGGGGGTCACGTGACCCCCCCCCCCCCGGTTACGCCGACGCCGACGCCGCTCAGGCTGGAAACGGGCCCCTAAGTGCTGCGCTCTAAAACGCCTCGTCAATTTCTCTTGTCACTTCGTTGCGGTGACGAGCTAGAATCTTAATTTCCGTGAAAACCGGAGAAACCTATCACCATAGGCGTAGACTACGGGACGGACGCGTGTGTTACTGCACCTGCAACCCCCCCCCCCCCCCCCCCCCCCCCCCCTCTTGGGACCGGGTCATGCTCCTTACCGAGACGCTGTTTACGTGCCATGTAACGAGTTTCTAGTAGTGGCATGTAAACAAAATAGTGCTCACGTTGTCTTTATTGCCAAAATAGATGGGAAATGGAATCCCAGCGTACTTCCGGGGGGTGGGGGTGGGGGTGCTTTTCCGCGCAAGCGGAAAAGCACCCCGCCCGGAAAACTTCTCAGCCTGCCCCCCAACCCCCCCCCCCCCCCCCCCCCCCCCCCCTAGGAAAATGAAAAATCTACGCCGCTGTCTATCACAGTGAACTGCAGATTGTCCCGACGGTGAAGAACGGGAAAAAGAGGAATGCTCCCTGGCCCTATCATTATTGCACCTCCCCGGGTGACCTATGTACACGCCGCTGGCTGGGGTTTGATCCCCGCCAGCGCTTGCCCTTTTTATCCGCTTTTTTGTTTGTGTGATGGGATTATTCCAGATGACTCAAGAATCCTACTGTTCGTTCGAGCTCGGAATCTTCTAGATGCTCACGCAAAAGAAGCTTTGCGGGGCTGCTTCAGTCAGTCGAGATTCCGTCGCCGGCAAAGTATGTGCAGCCACGCAAAAACGAAATAGCTCCAAGCGAGCGGGCGTTTTCCCCCTTCAGTTAATGGGACACTGACACCCCCCAAAAATGTTTTTTAATTCTTTGCCAGGCGCTTCAATATGGTGTCGGAGGACTACCCAATTAATATTTTGCAACAGAGTAGCGTATTTCTTTAATAAGGCCAAAAGACGCAACTGCTCGAAACCGAAACCGAAACCCGCGGAGGTCGGAGAAGTGGAGAGAAGAGAGTGACTGGCGGAAGTCACGTGGCTACACCCGACCGTGCGTTTTTTTTTTTCTCCTCTCCGGTAGCAGACGACACGACATGCGGTGTGCGATGCGGCGTGCGGGAACTGCTTGCCGTGAGATTCTTTTGCAGTTATGTTTGTTCCGCTCGTTGTTATGTACTCCAAGATGAGTTGTTTTGTACATTGAGGAGTTGGAGATGAGTAGTGAGTGCCCGTGGTGAATTTCCATGATCGGCTCCGAAAAGAATAAACCCAAGATGTTGCGTGAAGAGCTGGCTCACATGTCCTGCGTACGAAACAGAAGTGGCATTGTGCGACAGAGTTTCCGAAAGATAAACGGGATTGGGACCAATGTCTGGCTGCAATTCCTGTAGAACATTTACGGGCACCTCGGAAAGCGGACGCTACCTGATTTATATGCTCTTTGCATTTTGTGGAAAGTGATTACATTGATAATGTAGTGATTGCGCAGGCGAGCTGGTGGATGTTGACCATTTTGTTCTTAGCCCGAGACTGAGGCAGGAAAAGAGGAAAGTTTCGAAGTAGAAGAAAAATGAACAGTCGAGGACACGTCTCTATAGAGACGTGTCCTCGACTGTTCATTTTTCTTCTACTTCGAAACTTTCCTCTTTTCCTGCCTCAGTCTCGGGCTAAGAACAAAATGATTACATTGAGTTCGCAGGTGTCAAAACGGAAATCCCATACCGTTTAATTCAGCGAAGTATCGTCCACAACATTTGTTTGCTATTTTTTTGTTTGTTTCTTCAGTGATGATTGTAAAAAAAGAAAAAGATATGTAAACATCGGAAAATGTATGAAAAAAAAAAAAAAAATTCACGGGGGATCGAACCCGGTCCTACCGCGTGCGAAGCGGACGTCTTTCCCATTGAGCTACTGGAACATCTCCTTTCTGGTGGATCTCTTTCCTTAGTAATAATTCAGCTGGTAAACTGTAAGTTGGAAAGTTCGCTGTCGATTTTTCTCTAGCAAAAGCACTCCCGGGTCGAAGTCGGGAAGCACCACGCTTTGGGAACATTCGCACCTAGTAAAGAAATCGTACGCGTGCATATTCAACTCGAAGTAGACACGTCGTGCTTGACGTTTGCGCGAGCGATGTCTTCAGCCACGAGAAGGGAGCGACGGCTCGGCGACGTCTTCGTGCAAATCGGTTAGGTGGCCGGGCGTGTCGTACGGGATGAATACCAATTCTTTTGATCAGTCCCAAACTTCTCTTTTAACGGTAGACAGAATTCGCCCGTACCGCGAACGACAGTTCTGAAATAGAGGTCCCACGCCCGTCGTCCGCTGCCATCGCCGTCCCCGCGAGTCCCACGATACGCGAAACGACGAACGCACATAATGCTTCCGGTTGTCTGTGGAACTTTTTTTAGAGCGCAGCTCTTAGGGGCCCGTTCCCGGCTTGAGCGGCGTCGCCGTCGGCGTCGGCGTCGCCGTCGCCGTCGGCGTAACCAAGGTCATCCCAAGGTCACGTGACCCCCAAGGTCACGTGACCCCTCCCAAGGGCATCTCAAGGTCACGTGACCCCACGTGACCCCCTGAAGGTCACGTGACCCCTCGAGGTCACGTGATCCCTTCCAAGGTCATCTCAAGGTCACGTGACCCCAAGATGACCCCACGTGACCCTTTGAAGGTCACGTGACCCCCAAGTCACGTGACCCCTCTGAGGTCACGTGGTCGCCTCCCCAAGGTCACGTGACCCCCGAGGTCACGTGACCCCTTCCAAGGTCATCTCAAGGTCACGTGACCCCACGTGACCCCCAGGTCACGTGACCCCTCTGAGGTCACGCCTCCCCGAGGTCACGTGACCCCCTCCCCGAAGTCACGTGACACCCCCCCCCCGGAGCATATTAAAGAATGAGGGGAGGAGGAGGAGAAGGGGGAGGGGTCTACCCTCCCCTCAGTACCCTTCACTCCTCCTCCTCAAGAGCTGCGCTCCAATTCGGCGTTACAGGGATTTGTAAACGGCTTTCACTTTTTTTTCAATCAACGTATTTACAGCTTTTTAGAAGCCACAAAAATGGGTTTCATATTTTTTTCTATTTTTAATATTGAGTGTGTGCCTTCAGTGACCCACGACTTTGATTAAATTTGGTGGTCGCATCGATACCTTATAGCGAGTTCGTTTCACGGCACTCGTGCCCACGCGTGCCCACTCGCAGCGTGGAACGGGTTCGTTTCGGCCGGCACTCCATGAGTGGTTGCACTCTCCGAGTTCGTTTCAGCGCTGATACCCCACGCGTGCATGCACTCGCTGCACCGAGAAAATTGGGAGTGCGCCAAAATGCAATCCCGTCATGCCTCGCTCCGGCGGGGCCGGCGAGGAGCGGGAGCAGACGACGAGGGTTCGTCTGCTACGGTGTGTCGCGGAACCGAACGGAACAAAAAGTAGATTTTCTGATAGAAATCGCGTCCCGCGGGCCACGAAATCAAACGCGAGCTTGAATTATGGGCGTCTGCTATTTCCCGAAGGAAGCAGTTGACAACCCGTGATTTATTTGCAGGTTTTAAATCGCTCTGTTGCCGTACAAACGCTGAAATATACCAGTGTGTAAAGAAATGCTCAGAACAAACGCAACAGCGGCCCCCGAGATGTCTATCATCATCCGTGTGCGGGTGAAAAATTTAACATTTGTCGGCAAAACTCCCCCAGCAGAAACCTCTGACTGCCCAATAAGCATCAGAGAAAGCTAAAGATGGTAACTTTACCTGAGGATTGGGCAACATCATGTTTAACATTTACCTACGTCAGCTAACTTGCCCCGTCGTATTTTGTTCGAGAAAGCTCTCGTTCTTGACGCCCTCACCAAGGCTCACCTGATCCACCTATAATGACGATCCAAATCGAAAGTCCCAGTTTTGCTGGATATTCCAACAGGCTAGTTTTAAGCCGTACCCTTTCAGTGGTTCACGCATAATACCATGCTCAAACGGATCAAGCTTCTGCTCGGACAGCATCATCAGTTTTCTTCATTGTAAACGGTTATAAGAATTGAAAGACCGCAACCAGCTGCTTTGTACACAACTGGGTGCGGAAATTTACGCCGTCTGTAACTATCTCTACGGCAGCCGAGCTGCTTGAAGTCATCGCAAACTATAAACTACAGGTTGCAGCGACCAACGTTTGTAGATAAACGTTGGTAGCCGACTGCATTCTCGCATTCCCACGCATCACTCCGAACAGAAAGGCGCTAGTTTCGGATTGAAGTCGGTACCTTTTCTACAACATAGATGGCGGCAACATCAGTCTTCTGCACTCGGTGCATTTGGCGAGTTCGTTTTAGTCCAGTTTTCCGTGCAACACTCTGTGAGTGCGATGCATTCTGGGAGAGAACTCGAACGGTGCCAGTGCGTGTGAAACGAACTCGCTATTAGAAAACGGCCCGTGACCGCGAAAAAGAGAGTGAGCGAGACTCGAACCGGCCAATTCTTGATCGGCGGTTTTCGGGTGGAAAGAAACCGAATTTCGAGCCGCAAATTCTGTTCTGGGTAGTTGAGCCCTCATATGTCACGTACAACTAACAACCTCGGCGAGCATAAATACCCTGTCAGTGTCCCTTTAAACCACGCTGAGGAGACGCGGATGATAAAAACAGTTTTTTTTTTTTTTTTTTTTTTGCGTTGATGGACTTTTTTTTGTCTGCTTCACATGGACGAGTCCTCACGTCAGCACTAGCCGTATGCAGCTCTGAGGTTCCACGGGTGGCCAAAGTGTGGCGCCACATGAAGCTTCCGTACGTCTATCCATAAGTCTTCGTACATCCATTCATTCGTTCCAACCCAGACGTGGTTCTCAGTCTTACCGCCGCAGTTTTGAGCGTCGTGTCGCATAGCTTATCTTCGCCACCATATAATATCAGTCTGCGCGCTTTCAGCCAATCATGGGCGTTCAGGGAGAGATCCGTTATGGACCGTTATTTTTGTATCATCTTTCGAAGCGCGCGCGGGCGAGTAGCGTGCAGCGTGCGCGGAACGCTCGAGCGCAACCGAAACCTTCGGCGGTGGGGATCTGCGCGTTAGATGGTTCTTTCAGCTTTCAGTTCGACGGGATTGCTGCTGTCTATGGATATTACTGTGCAGCAAAGTGGTGCCAGCATACGACAAAAACCGCTGACTGCCGTTTTTTGTTTTTCGTTTTGCGACGGACGACAGGTGAGACTACAAACTTCGTACGCGCGATACTGAAGAAGTGAACGCGTTAAGTTATGCGCGCTATTTTTCTTCATTTCCGTTTACTTTTTCAAATAGAGCCAGCAATAGAGCCAGTTATAGCAATTTTTTCCATTTGAAATTACGTGCCATATCACGTACCTTTTTGAGATATGAGCCCCTAGTTGGCCAAAATAGCCGTAATATAGAGGCATAATATGATGCATTGCTGCACAAAGCCAAGATTATCACAGCGTGACTGAGGAAATATCTGCAATGCGCATAAAGGCTTGCGGCGCCCACGTGAGAGTAGGCAGCCTTAACGGGCCGATATTGTTACGGCTTGTTTGCTTCTTGCTCGAGCTGTGAGTTTTTTTATTGGGTGTGTTCAACTTGGTGCATATATTCGTTACTTAAAATTTGGTAAATACTTCCCTGCATATTGTATATTGTCCTTTTAAGGTTTATCATACATTGTATAAAAAAGAATTCGAATGCTGTGCAGTGGAGTTTTAGTGTGCTTTTTCGTGTGATGACTAGTACGGCATTATGGGGTATAAAAGTAACTTATAATTTCTTGTAAATGTTTTATTGAATGTCATGGCTAAGAGCTTAAATAAATGAGATGTGCTATTTGTGAAAACTGCTTGTTTAAGACGTGTTTAGTGATAAAGTAAATATGTAAAATATGTAAATACTAATTGAAAGATGGCGAGATGTCATTGAACGCAATTATTTCGCACCTTCCTTTCGTCCTTGTGTATTTTTTGCGCGCTGTTTATTTCCGTTATATGATGTTACATATTTGAATATCTATGCTATTAATCTCGCCATAAAGCTGACTTATTCATTGTTTATGTATTCCTGTAAACTTTCTCTCAATTCTGTAAATAGCTAGGCATTTTTAGAACGTGAAACTGTAGTAGCCAATAAGCGCCTAGGACGTAGTGACGTCACTGAATGCCTTATTGATATATAGTTATCGGCAAGCCAGCCGAGACAAGCAGAATAAACGTGTCAGCACGTACGACAGCTCGCCTGCCTCACTCAGTCATAACAAGTGGCGACGAGGATGGGATCACGATAGTCGACGCACAGGGGTGGTTCCTTCCACGGACGAAGCTTCAACGATGGCAAAGATGTGGGAATTCAACGACTTCCTGGAAGATGGGGACGAAGACTTCGATTCCTACGTGGAAAGATTCAAACACTACTGCACGGTAGCCAAGGTGGAAGGCGAGGCACTTAAAGGGGCAGTCAAGTGGTTTTTGAGTTCGTGTTTTGATAATGACAGCTGAATTTAGACGCCTTAAGTATCCCTAAAAACCAAAAAGTATAGTCATACGGTGATTATTTCTTTAATAAAAATGTAATTGAAGGCCGCCAAACCTCGGATCCATCCGAAAACGAAACCACTCTCATTGGTCGCCGCACGCTTATCAAAAGGATCTCGGGCCAATGGCGTTGGACGACGTTCCGTCGCGCAGTGATCCCGAGGTAGCCGCATCGGCCGAACCTCTTTGTCATTCGAGCTTCGATCATGGCCGATTTCTCTACGCTCGAGGACCTGACGCCGTTAGAGGTTGAAGTTCTTCGGCGGACAGCCGACCTGGGGATGATTTCCTATGACGCCACTCCGACGTGCGATGTGGACGATAGCAGCGCTTCGGAGTCATGTTCGGGTTCCGAGGACGACGAAACGCAGACCTTTTCGGGCGTTCTTCGATTTGCGGTTGGGGCAAGTCGTAACCAAACCAACGTTTGACATCGCAGCGTTACCTCTGGTGCGTGATGTCAAACGATGTCGCCACGTTGACTTTCGCCTCGGGAGAACGGGGGGAAGGCTGGTTCAGACATGTGCAACGAGCGCGTACCTACGACTGCGTCCGTTGCAACCGGAACGACCGCACTGCGCCGCGCGTACACACACCTGTAACCACTACAACAAGCGCAGCGGGTCGTCAGCACGGCGACCGCTTCTGTACGCCGCCGTCAGCTGTGTCAGCGGCCCCTCTAAAAAAGAGGACGCACTGCTACTCAATGCCGTAACAGAATACAGACAGACTGTTTTCTAGTCTAAAGCTTTATTATTTTTTCTTGATAGGCTTGCAGGGTACAGCGAATGAAAAAAATAAAATAAAAAGATGCAGCGCCGTCTTGGACGATCACGACTCTAATACACGACATTGCAATAGAACAAATATCGCCACACGCCTTTTCTACGATTATAAAAGACAATGTAATCTTAGCAGCGATATAGCAACGTAGAAATATGATTTCGTGATCAGATAGACGTTGCGAGCGTTCAGGATTGCTAACCCTAATCACTTTTCTCCGGTGATGAAAACGCGTGAAAATTCGTATCCTTTATACGGTACGCGCCAGTAATACCTTGAACTTGAGCACACTCATGAAATGCGCCAAATCAGAAATCGAGGCGATGTTCGAGGACACAAATGCTTAGAAAGCACCACTGTAGTCGAAGTAAACAAACACGACGGCACGGGCGTTTCTGGTATCTTGAAAGTGCCGCCACGACATCGCCGCACGAGTAGGTGGATGTTCCCTTCTAGTACGTGCTGGGTTATCATAGCGAAACACGACGAAAATTCACAGTCAAGGATAGCGCTTTTACGCGGAACGATGAGCTTTCACCAGGCCGTCCATTCCGACGATCACCACCGACGCCACGTTTGCGGATAGAAGGAGCCGGCCGGCCTGCAACGCGCGGAGATACGTGCGCTTCCGCGCATCCCTGGGGAACGGGAAATTCACTCCCCGCGGAGGAAGGCAAATAGAAAACGTAGTCCCTTGTTTGTGAAACGATAATTGCGCTATCGCGTATTCTAAACTAGAAATATTTTACGTCTTGTGAAATTATCATGCACAACATATTTAAATGAACTGAAAAGTGTTTTTTTAGCGAAACTTTAAAAAGACCGCCAAAATTTTCAAACATACGATAATTTCATTGGTCCTCGCAAGTACAGAAAAGAGTCCGCACGTATTTTATTCCTGCGTGATTAATAGGCGTTTCTGCCTTCTAAAACTGAAGATACTCATTCACTGACACTTCCTTAACACCATCGCACCAAAAAGTAGCTTCTCCAAAAACCGCTTGAGTGTCCCTTTAAGAAGTCGGCGTTCATCACAGCCATCAGGAAAAAATCCTACAAGACGCTAAAAGACCTTCTACCTGCGAAACCGGAAGAGAAGACGTACGCAGATTTGGTGAAGGTACTCAGCGACCACGACAAGCCGACAAGCCAAACCATAGCGGAACGCTTCAAGTTCAACCGCCGGTACCAATTGGAGGGAGAGTCAGTCGCTAAGTTTGCGGTGGAGTTGAAGCACATGGCCACAAGGTGCGAGTTTGGAAGATTTCTCGACGACGCACTGCGAGACCGTTTTGTCGCAGGGCTGCGGAACCCGGCCATCCAAACAGGACTGCTCAAGAAAAAGAACTCACATTCGACTTGGCGTGTGATTTTGCAAAGAGTGTCGAGCTGACCGAACGAGAATCGCGGGGGTTTCAGCCAACCTCAGCGTCGGACCCTAACGTGCACGCTATCAAGAAAGCCAGCGGACGGCCAGCTCCGGTAAGCGAAACGTCAAGCGCTCCTTAGAAGAAATGCACTCGATGTGGCAAAGACCATGACGCAGCTTCGTGCCGTTTCCGGAGGGCAAAGTGCTATCAGTGCAAGCGGTTCGGGCATCTGGCGCGAGCCGTGCCGAGCAAAGCAATCGACTGATGGAGCTGTTCACAACCTGTGTGAGCAAGAAGACAACAATCCGGAACTGCAACTATACAACGTGTATCACGTGAATCCTGAAAATCCGCCGTTTGAAGTGGAAGTCCGACTAGAAAAACAAGCGGTGAAGATGCAAGTCGATACCGGAGCGGCTGTCTCACTCATATCAGAAAACGCGTTCAAGCAGCTCGCAAAGCCTCCGCCCCTCAGAAAATGCGCAGTGAGACTCAGGACGTACGGGGAGGCATCGCATATAATCCCCAGTGGTTTCGTCGGGTCGTAAAAGGTCAACACACTGTCCTGAGTCAGCAACGTCTTGCTTTTGTTGAACGCTCTTTCGGCTCAGTCTCACACAGCCTCACTCAGTCATAACGGAAATGACTTGAAATAAAATGCGTCTTATTCAATCTTCAAGTTTTATGACGTTTCCTTGGCGAGGTTGTGTGCAGTGTGCTTGTTGTTAGGCATCGATAAAAAACAGCAAACACAGATGTCCATATCAAGCGACGTCCGTGTTTACAGTGAGAAAAAGCGATGCTTTAACACAGACGCACGAGCGCGCGCCGCACGCCAAATCTCAACACGCATCACCACCCACCATCGTACACGCACGCGCGATAAACACACGCTGAAGAATGGGTAGTTGGGCGAGTTGGTGGGAATAGACCTATCTCACCAGGCTGTTTGACAACGCCACCACTGCCGCAATGCATCGAGGGAACTTTAGTCTTTCTGCGCGTGCGACAACCTGGCTGAAGCTCAGCGCGTGCAGGGCACGAACAGTCTCGTGCAGTGCCGATTGCCTCCTGTGAACTAAAGTTATGGCTGCCTCGCGCATGCGTCGAACGCGTGGTGAGATCGGTCTATTCATCGTAGGGAACAGTGCGAAAAACAGTCGAGGACGAAGAAAAAACACACGGGACGAGCGCTCGTCCCGTGTGTTTCTTCTTCGTCCTCGTCTGATTTTCGCGCTGTTTTCTACGGTAAAACACACGCATACATAAAAAAAAAAAAAAAAAAAAAAAAAAAAAAGAACGGCCGAAAAAAAAAAAAAAGGCAGGAGGGAAGGGGGGAGGAAAAGGAGAAGGGTGAGCACGTTGATGATGATGATAGCTTTTCGCTTTAGTGGCGCGTGGCGCCATCTGCAAGTACTTTACAACCCAGACCTAGTTCGCGAGACTGCAGCAGCGCCTAGTGGCGCTAGTTTCGCCGTACCATTAGGGTGCCTAGATGTCTGTCTGTCTCAGGGTGAAGACATCCATTGTTGTCCGGAATGTACCAGCGCGTGACGCTCTCGCGCACTCGGTGCGTGACTTGGGCGGTAAGATGGCGTCTATGCATCAGCCAAGGCTACGCGCTCGAGCTGAGTGACACCGGATTGCGCGCACTTCAAAATGCATAAAAAAACGATTGGGCGGAAAAATGGCTGAGATGTCACCACTCAAGCAAAAGCGCGCGTGTGTATGAAGGCACTCTACGTACCATGGTGGAAGCTACGGCTGCATGCGGCTGGCACTAGTACGAAGGAAAACCACCAGGATAGCGCCCTTCAGAAAACAAACGCTCGCCAGCTTGGAGCTATTTTAGTTTCTGCGCGCGACTGTACGGCCTTTGTTAGTTTATACTTCTAGGCACAAACTGTCACGAACAAAACCACGAACTTGATTAATAAAACGTAACATTAAAGTTCATGCGGAGAATTTCGTATAGGCGCGTGGGGTATCTAGAAGCTTCCGAGCTCGAACAAACAAGGTTCTCGAGTCATCTGGAATATTCCAGTCATGGCAAACAAAAGACAGATCAGACGGGCAAGCGCTGGTGGGGATCAAACCCCAGAGAGTGGCGTGGGAGTCGAGCACGCTGCTGACTCAGCTATTCGCACGCGGCAATATTAAATGCGTAGTGACGCGTTGGTTGTCACGAAACAGATTGCTTTTTTTTTTTTGTCACGGGAACAATCACGCTTATGTGTTGTTTTCTGGATCGAGTCCGATCGACCCAATCGCCGCGTTGTTGCTTGTTTCGAATAATTACTTCACTTCCTTTCATTTTTTTAAGGCGTAAAGGCCCCGAAGGGCAATACATAAGGAGAAGGGGGAGCGAAAAAGCGTAACACTGAATCGAAACAAAGCACACACTTTAAGATCACAAAAGCAGAAAACAATATACGCAGTCTTGCTACGTTAAAGAACACCCGGGAACAACAATCATCCGAAACATTATTGTTCCATCTCGTAACACGCACACAAAAGGAGGAAAAAAAGAAAAGAAATCGAGAATACATATGATAGAACAAAAATCGTTGTTTCAAATGAAATGAGTTCTGGCGTTCTAATCTCGGTACTGCGAAAAATGGTTGCTTATTCGAAACTAGAGCAGTGTTCGTGATTGAATATGTCGAGCAAGTTTGTCAGGTAGTTGCACACAAGGTTACGTCACGGTCCCGCGGGCTCTGACCGGAGGATAGCTTCGTTCGGGTATCTGCCAGCACCACCTCAAAGTCAAGGCCCGCGCACTACGTCATAGTTCGTAGATCTTCGACCCGCCTCCAAGCGGCAAACACGTCAAAGTTCGACGAGAGCCATCGCAACGCGGCAGACGCGTCCCGCGTAGTAGCTTCGCAATTGTTATGAGACGCTGCAATGCCGACTATGGTGACGCAGCTAGGCGGCCTTTTAAAGCGTGATATGCTTTTCAACGCCCCCCCCCCCCCCCCTCCTCCCTCCCCGCCCCCTTACACACACACACACTTTCTGCAATCCCAAACGTTTGTACTTCCATCCGTGGATTTTCCGCTGAATTTAGCTGAGAGAGTTAGCGTCAGGTAACCTATACACCTTGGGGGAATCGATTGCATGTGACTCATACGTCAGCCCAGTTTCCTGGCTATAGTTACCGGGGAAATTTGCGTCCTTTGGCCAAAACATCGATTCAGTTTCCCCGCTAAATTTAGCGGGAATATTGACGTCACGTGACCGATACACCAATTCAGTTGCCCGCTAAATTTAGCGGGGAAATTCACGCCTCGTGACCCGGACATCAATCCAGTTTCCA
Source organism: Ixodes scapularis (assembly GCF_016920785.2). Classification (NCBI taxonomy): domain Eukaryota; kingdom Metazoa; phylum Arthropoda; class Arachnida; order Ixodida; family Ixodidae; genus Ixodes; species Ixodes scapularis. The sequence goes on from NW_024609836.1 coordinate 60,504,750, forward strand.
CACTAAATTTAGGAGAGAAATCGACGTCCCCTGACATCAGATCACGTGGCCTATACAACCGCTTCGTTTCCCCGCTAAATTTAGTGGGAAATTAAACGTCACGCGACACACCAATTCACTATAACGCATTTTATGCATTAAAGGACTTTGCAGATAAAGGTCGCTGCCAGTCTTCTTTTTTTTTTTTTTATAGTGATAACGTTTGGGGAGGAAAGCAGCAGGCTTTTTCTCCTAGGTGGTAGTGGTACTGTTGACGGGCTGCGGTTCTGCCGTGCTGCGCTGCAGAAACAAAAGCGGCTAGGTCTGCTTGTCGTCTGCCAGTGGTATGTACCAATGGCTGCCTTGCATTTTAACGCGACAGCGTTAAGCACCTCGTGGCGCGTCGGCCTCGGTGCCGTACCAGAAAAACTGACGTGAAGCGAAAATCCTGATTGGTCTATAGGTTCGTGATCTCACTACCACATTAGGCTCGTCTTTGTGGAAGAGCATACGATTTCCATCCGTCGCGGAGGAGCAGAAAGTTTCCGTCCGTCGCCGAGTCCGCCCAGTGGCGCTGCTATCCTCCCGCCATTGTTCGTCTGTGGAGATCGCGCTGCTGGGCCGCCTCTAGGCCACCGGGAGAGAACACGTGTGCGATGGATGCGATTCCGTCTAATAGTACGGGGGGCCCTTTTGAGTCTTCGCCTTCTACGAGTGCAGATGCCGCATCCACGTGTGCTGCTGCTCAGCGACCGGGTCCGTCACGTAAGACTGAAGCTGAGAAGGCGGAGACGAAGGCTTGGCGCGCAGAGGCGATGCGCTGCAAGCGGGCCGAGGATTCGATAACGCTATCGCGTTCCACTCTTAAAGGCGAAGCTGAAGTACCCTCCGACTTTTTCTTTTTGTGGCTGTCGGAGATCCGCAGGTTTCCTACGAATTGTGTCTCGGCCTTCGAGATAGGGGTATGATATACCACAAAGGGTACGTTCACTCTAAAAAAAAAAGGTGTCAAGGGAGAGTAAGTGCCCTAACTTACTCTCCTTTAACGCTATCTGCATGGAAGTTACTCTTTCCCGACCGCTTCTTTCGATGATACTCTACCTTAACCCTCCCTCGACCTCGAGAGTAACTGTAACGAGAGTTAGTTTCTCCTCGCGATATCACGGGCTGTCGATAGATGGCGCCGCTATGGGTTCGGCGCTGTTCGGCGCAGGTATTTTTTTCGTTTTCTCGGGGAAACCTTTTTTTCCTATCCGCTTTTCTTTTTTCTTTTTTTTCCTTCTTTTTTTTTCTTCTTTTTTTTTTGGGGAGGGGGGGAGGTGGGGCAAGGATGTTTTAATAAATGAGTTGGTACAGCCTGCCTTGACGGGTTTATATTTCAGTATTTATTAACTTAATTATTACCTGCGGCAGGAAGATCATTGGAGCGGGGGACACTCCTTTATCCAAGCAATAGGCAATTAATGTTTTTGCTAGACAGATATATTAAACAATAAACATATAGATCAGTGTGTAAACGGGTGTATGAGCGGATGCTGACGCGCGTGTGCGATTATGTTTCGTTACATAAGTGCCTAGGGTTGTTATGTAGCCCAGAGATGTTTTTGGGGCATTGTTATATTTTTGGGGGGTCGTTTCAAGTTACTGCTGAGCCCGACCTCACTGATCGTAGGAACAGGTATATGTATAAAAAAAGTATTTTTTTTCCACATTCGCATTAAAAGCAAGCAAAGAGGAAAACCTCCCTCCGTGACAGAAGAGGTCGGCTTCGCGCGGTCTATTGCATACGCCACGTGACGACCATTTCATGAAGCGTCGCCCTAAACACGGCGTTCGTTTCGAAGCCATGTATAGGTTCGAAAAACCTATACATGGCGGCAAGCCAGGTTTATGGTACGTTACACTAGGGGCTCCCTTATTTTCACCGCCGTGGAGAAAATAAACGACGGAGCCAGAGCGTTGGAAAAGTTGTTAGCGATGATTTCCAAACTTGTTATGCGGTCTTTGTTTTGAGTCATTAAATAAACTTGGCTTGACTACTACCTTTTTTTTTTTTTTTTCAATATTTACATTTTACTTTCTGAAGCGCGGGAGTCGATCAGTCTTTTGCTCTGTTCAAGAAAAGCTCTGGGGGGTTAAACCTTTAACTCTGCACAGTTTGCTACATCCTTTAACTGTTTTAACCTCGCTCTCCGAAGCTCCCTTGACAGGAAGGTTTTCGATGTAAGGGAACATTCAAGATCGCTGCTCTTTTCCGCTGTTCATCAAACAGTTCCTAATGTACAGCGGAAGCACCGTGTAGCATTCCGGATATCGATATTTGTGGTACGGATCTCACTGGCTTTAAATATAGATACATTAGTGTGTATTACAGAAGTCTTATTTCGCTGTCCAACAGAGCCACATTTAAACTGCCATTGACGGGTTCACCTTACGTTCAGTTGATTCTACACAGCAAGCGATACCTCAATTATTTTGGGAAGAACGTAGACTGCTCTATGTCGCCCTACGATATGTTAAAAAGTATGCTAAGCTTCTTATGTTCAATGTCCCCGAGGTACGAAACACGGACGACAGAAGCTCAGTTAAAATGAATGAGCGAAATTGTCTGTATGTTCTGTAACTAGCGGTAGCTTCCTCCATCTAGCATGGCCTTTGAAAAAGCCTGTGTCTAGAGTGCCGTGGTACTCTTGCCAAGCGTTCAAGTGCCCACGTCCGATGGCACTCTAAGCACGCATTGGAGTGCAATCCGAAGGCCCTAAATGGGCTGTACAGAAGACGTGGGTCAGCGCGTCCCGAGAAGCATAGCCTGCCGCATCCGTAAGCTAAAGAAATCCGATTTACAAAAAAATGTTTCACCATCGAAGTGCTTCGGAAGTGAGGGAAGTGTCGCAAGCGGAAATTTAGAGGACCCAGAGGAAATTAGAGAGTAAATAAATTTAGAGGAATTTAGAAGATAAATAAATCTGTCTTTTAGAGACAGCCAAATTTACTTATAAGCTTGGTCTTGGTACCAATCCAGCCAGCTGAAAGTCATGATGTGGAAAGATTGTGAACTTTAATTTGGTCTCCTGTGTTTGTTAGTTACCGAATCGAAAACAAACCAGCACCGACCAGCCAGCTCTTTTACGACGCAAATAGTTTCACGAAAAAACTTTAAAAAAAAACTTCGAAAAAACAAATAAATAAACACAAAAAAGATGGTGTGGAATGGGCATGCTGCGGACACTAAAGTTCGTTAATATTTTTTTTTTTTTTTTGTATGGAGCATTAGTGCAAGCTGGGTGCAAGGTGCGCAAGGAACGAGCGAGGCGCCCGTTGAGTCCGGATTCCCTGGATTACCGCCTTCGGACGCACACGCTGTCCTCAGTTGCCACACAAAGCCTTTAGTCATGGATCGGGGACTTTATCCCCCGTAAGCTGACAGCGCGGTGGAAACTACGTGCTTGTTAGACCGTTTGACTGTCAGTCTCGCACCACGTGATCACCCCTTCTCCGCATACACACGCGAGGCAAGCGAAATCAAGCGATAGGAGTCAGGCCACTGAATGGTTGGCTAACGCTTAGCTTCACCGCATTGTCAACTTAGAGATGAACGAAATAAGAGCTCACCTCTACAATCAATTTCCGGCCTGTTATCGCCTGACATCACTTTCTGCGCGCGAAACCTCCAACCTTGAAAGCAACAAGATCGTTTTGCCCACGAGCAAGCTTCCCGGAACTTTAGAACGGATGCCTTGCGAACGATGGGGCCTAGGAAGAGTAGCGCTGCCATATTTTTTTTTTTTTTTTTAATTCTGTTTTTGATTTCACGAACGGTTTCGGAATATATGACCGAATACCGTTTTGGCATCTCCACAGAACTAAGATTTAGTGACACTATGAATGTTAACCATTTTGTTCTTAGCCCGAGACTGAGGCAGGAAAAGAGGAAAGTTTCAAAGTAGAAGAAAAATTAACAGTCGAGGACACGTCCTCGACTGTTCATTTTTCTTCTACTTTGAAACTTTCCTCTTTTCCTGCCTCAGTCTCGGGCTAAGAGCAAAATGGTTAACATCCACCAGCTCGCCTGCGCAATCACTACATTATCATTTATTACTATGAATGTGTCATTGATAGTAGGTATTCCATGCGCAATTATGCATAAATATATAGGACAACGATAATTTATTTGTTATGTTTGTGAACACGGAAAATACATAAATGAATTAACTAATATATTTATAAAAGTATCTGTTTCACATTTTTTCTCAAGAAGGTCTTTCTGGCGCGCTTCATGGGTAACAACACAATCATTTAAGTACTAACGTGTGCACTTATATGGCAGAATTTTTTTTTTTATTTTTATACAAAAGAATTTTACGTTAATTTACCTTAATTACTTTTCTCGATTAAATTTTCCCTATAATAAGGGACGTGCTTAAATGCATATATGCTTCTGTGCAACCCTGCTGTCATTGCTGCCAAGAAAAGCAAACATCTTTTTGATAGGACAGGTCAGGACTGCTTATATTATAAATTTGAAATAAACACCCGTGCCAAAATCACCGGTGCATTTCCAATGAGAGGGGCCGCCATCCCGTGCTCGCCTGGCGTATAAATGATCAGTGACTCGTCATTCGTAATCTATAGATAGTATTTCGGATGAAAACATTATTTCAAAGCAAATGAGGGCGAAATTACAGTCGATGTGCCAGAGTGAATCGTCAATTAAACAAGAGTCCCACCTACACCAAATCTATGACGTCGCGCTTAGGCGGTGGTGCAGCCTGTTGAACGGAGCATGGCCGAACGCTTCACACTTCGGAAAATGGGTACATGGAGCGCGTCGTGCGCGGAGCTCTTGTGTGCAAACGCGTGCTTGTTTACACGCAATGAGTTGGTGTACACTCGATTCAAAGGTCAAACTGTTCGTGAGAGATTATTCGGCGTGAAGTCGGTCTGCCTTTCAAGATTTGCGACACTGGTTCACGCTGTACATGAGACACGCGTAGCTAGTGCAGCACGACCGCTAACCTGAGGTCGTTAACGTGCATCACGCGCTATACTTAGTTTCACCTCCGAATGAACCGCAGATGCTGTTTCAGTGCTTGTGCATCCGCGAGCGCTCGTGTGCCCGCCGAGGCGTCATCCAAAACAATTAGCTCGCGCTTTTAGCACGTGTGACCAACAATGGTCCATGCTGAGGTGAGACGAAGTATTCCTGGTGTTCATAGCACGTTCTGTAGAATGAGCTTGCGCTCCTCGTGCTCCTAGCTCCAACCAGTCAGCGGCTACGTTTACATGGATGCGACTGCAGCGCATCGGATCCAGTTAACGAATCGAATCGGTCCATGTAAACAACTCGGATCGGATCAGATCGGATCCGATCCGATCCGCTGGGACGGGGTGGTTTAAGATGGTTGATCCGAATCGAGACTCTCCATGTATACGCTAGCGGATCGGATCGAGTGCTCGAGCGAGGGATTACGGGAGCTTTGCTTTGCCTGCCGCTAGGCAAACCGGACACCTCGGAAACAATCTGAAGGTCACGAGGTTTGCGTTGTGACCTTCGACACCAGGTGCCGCTGCTGGTCGATCCGAATCCATGTAAACGTAGTGGTTCAAGTGGATCCGATTCGCTAACTGGATCCGATGCGCTGCTGTCGCATCCATGTAAACGTAGCCAGCGACTCGCGCGGGCTAGCGCGAAATCCTCCCTTTGAAACAGAAATTTCTAGCGCAAGCGGTCATTCCGCGAAAACACCTCTGAAGGCTGCACTTTCGTGCCGGTAGCCTTCGCTGTTTAAGGACAAGCTTCGGGCACGTGCAGCATTCGCGCGGAAATATATTTTGGTGTTGTAGTAGTATTTTGAAGTGCAGGAGAAAAGCTGGAAGCCACCCGCATCTATTTCACGAGCAGAGTGCTCGCGAAAGTAGCGTAAGTACTTTTAACGTAAGCTACCACTTTTAGAAACAGATTGTAATTGTTTGAATAATCTTCTATTTGTTCTTTTTTCCCAAAAAATTGATTCGTGATTGGAGTGATCTCCGAGAATACCGGTCACCAGTGATACCTGTATAGTGCCATATTGCCGTGACATTTGAGTGCTGTGCTCTTGATGCATCGCGTTCCTTTCTATTATTCCTGTTTTTTTTTTGTTTTTTTTGTTTTTTGCAATTTGACAACTGGACTTTTATGTAGTCGGACGCTGTGTTTCTCTATCTGTGACAATTTAATAGTTTATGTACGAAATTAATCCCTAAAATAATGCCCTCTGCTCACTGTAGGCATTTTATAAATAAATAGAACAAATAAATATCCGCGGGAAGGGTGCGCTAATAACTGAATGAATAATTTTCGATTAGTCTTTCAAAGGTTGGTATTTTACGGCAGTTAATCATTCAAATATTAAGCTGAGATCTGTTTTTGTAGTGAAGGCAAGTGGAACCGTTCGCGGGTTTTAGAGATTCGAAGAGCTATCGCTGTAAAATGGTAAACACTCTCCAATGTACTTTTTTTTTTTTTTTTTTTTTTTTTCGGACGTGTTGGTTTGAATATATTTACTGTGGCGGATGCTTTCAACGCGTGAGCTCTTGTTTATTGGGGGCATTCGTTCAGTAGTGCACCCGCTCTCTCTTGCCTCGGTATTACGTATATCATATGATAATTAACCCCTCCAACTAGCAATCCGGAAAATGGGTTTTATCGACGTGTTTGATCCGCTATGGCAATCAGTTTGTTGGAGGATGCTTCATCGACAAAATCGTCTCGTCGACACTGCGCTGTCCCATCGACGGTTTCATCAAAACGAGCGTTGTGTCGTTTCACAACATAGCTTGCTTTGCGATAGCATTTATGGGCGAGCCCTGCGCACTTTACGCGTCCGTAACGGTCCGCCGGTCGGTCGTCTGTAACCATACAACAGATTGGAGCCACCACGTAACCACAGTGGAAATAGCGCTCCATATAATAGTCACAAGGTCACGTGACTATAATCCGTGCGGGCGATGTAAACATCGTCACTGATGAATCCATGAATCCCGAACAAGAGCTCTGCCGGACAAAAGCTTTTCGATGACCCGTACGAAACCTCAGCACTTTTTTTTCTAGAGACCCGGATAAAAGTACATCCTTTTATGACAACACGTGAGCAAAGGGTTAATGAAGAATTTCTTTTATTTTATTGCCGATCTTGATATGAAGACCGTATCTTTGTTTCTGGAAACCGAAAACTACGATAAGAAATGTCTCGATATGGGCTCATCGGGGCCGCCAAATGGGGCTGCCGATGTCTGTGTCAATGCCTCGTCATTCCGTCGCGACCAAATGCGTGGGACCTTTCGCTCCAGATTATTATGTTGACTTTACGACCTCGAGAGAAAAGCTTCGTGCTCTAACTACGGGTTGATGAACTCCATTTCGTGTCCAGTGAAGAACCCCGTTGCGATTGACAGGACAAGAACATATTCTGAAGCGTGGTTATACAAGGACGGCTCTATGACTTTACGGCACTACTGCTGCCACAATAACACTCCGAATGCCTCCAACATGGCACCAAGGCACTGATAGCAGACGATAACGTCGTGTTTGGTTTAGAGTTTAGCCGGAAATAACGTCAGCTGCAAAACGCAAAACACAAAAAAAAAAAAAGAAGCGAGCACAAAGAAGTTGCCAAATGCCCCACGACTGACACCCCACCCTTTAGCCCCGCCTTTAAAAGGCTAGCTTGATCAGAAGCCCATGACTCGAATCCCCAGATCATACGGCCGGGTCCTCACCGTGACGGCTGGGCCTTCTGCTTTTAATTAAGAGACGGTAAGTGTGCACGCGAGCGTGTGTAACGTAATCATGCCGTCATTTGTAGTCCCTCAACATATTAGGTTAAGACATGGAACAATGCTGGTTGAAGCTCGCACAGGGATTCTGCACGTGAGGCTATAATGCTACACCCGTACGATCGCCCACATGTGGTTGGTATTTTAGACTACCGATCTGGCGCAATCCACATGTTTGCGTGCATGTTCTTTTTTTTTTTTTTTTGGCGGGCATGTTTTGTTGTTTTGTTTATTTTGAGGCACAACCTAGTTAGCTTCGCTGGTGCTCCGAGGCAACGCGAAAGTGGCTGACGATTTTCTTGAAAATCATATTGCCTCTTTTTTTTTTTTTTTCGTTGGGAGACATTTGATTTATCATTCTCTTTTTAATTTTGACATTAGGCTTCAAGCTGAGTTCGGAGCGTCGTGTCTGCCAGACTCTTTTTGTCTTCTTGCTCTAGAGCTGTCATGTTTAAGCAATCTCAACCACATTGGTTTTTTGGATACCCGGCAAGCAAATACCAACAGAGACAAACGAAAGAATTCGAGCGCCCTTCTCCCGCACGGAAAGGGGGGGGGGGGGGGGGGAAGGCGCACGCACCGACGGCCTCGAAACGGAATGCTTACAAGGTCGCTCGGCCTGGTGCACGAACTCGTTCTTTCCCTGGGAAAGGGCGAGAGAGAGGGTGATGAGAGAACAGTTCCCCTCCCGTTTTCCCCACACTGCCCTACACCATCACCAATCTCTTCTAATCTCTTCTTTGCAAGCGAAGAGGACTCGTCCTTGAAGGAGGACTCCCTTCATTTCTAAGCTGACAGTGTCGAGCGAGCTAAGCGCCCACCGGACCAGTTATCACCTGCCTCGCTCTCTGCGCGTGGTTACAGGAGGGAGCGTGATCACGTGGTTAAAGACAGACGTGCGATTAGTTCACCGGGCTAAACCGGGCACCCCTTAGCTTCCTCTACGCTTTCAGCTTAGGAGTGACGGAGCCCAGCACGCAAAACACACACACTAAAAAAAAAAAGAAAAAAAAAAAAAAAAAAGAGACGTAAGCGTTGAGAGGCGCGCGCGGGCGCGCGCGGCAAAACGCCGACGCCGTCGAGGCGAGATCTCTTTGCTTTAGGGCATTTCGCCATCGGAGCGGCGTAGGGAGGCCTACCCGAAAGCCGGCGCACTCAGCTCGCGGATGAAGACGTCTGTCACGTGATGTTTACTGGGCGCACCGTCGACACCGCTGCGTAGGCTCGCCGACGGCAGCTCTTCCGTGACTTCGTTGCCGCGACCTCTTGTCACCATTCAACCGCACTTAAAAGGTAAGTAGCTTATTTTCGCATGAGCCTTGAGAGATAATCGAAGTGCAGAAGGAATGAAAGACGCGTAACTTAACGCGATAGTGCGTGTTGTGTCAGAAAACGCGCTCAACCTTGTTGCTTCGGTAAAGATGTCGCTGGTCTGCCGCTGGCGTGGCCTAAGAAGAGGGGAGGAGCCTGGGAGAGGGGAGGGGGAGGGGCTATTGCGGAGCGCCAATGGCGAGGTGCGCGGAGGGGCGCGCGCCGGGAAGCAGGCACGGAGGCTGCGGGCTCCTATTTCAGTTGCTTTGTCGGAGTACAGATGGCGCTACGAGCGCGCTGTCGCGTGGAGTGGGGAAGACAGGGCAGACGGGCGCACCAAGGACGCGGACACCTCTTTGAGTTGCTTCGTCAGAGTACAGACGGCGCTACGAGCGGCGCAGTGCGCTCGTGACGGTTGTGCGCCTTCGCGCTACGCGGTGAAATGGGCGCACGGTCGCACTCAGACTTGTACGTAATCCGTTACAAGTAACGCAATTACTTGTAATCCCTTACGTTTATCAGTAATTTTGTAACGGAATAATTACATATTTTCTAGAGTAATTTTAAAGTAATTCCCTTACATTTTTGACGTAACGGATTCCTTGTAATCCGTTACATTTTTTTTTTTGTCAGGACACGCCCCCCCAATTCTAAATAGTTTTTTTTTTCCATTTTTGTAAAGTCGAGCGCAGTGACACTGTCACGCGAATTGACCAGCGCAATGTGAGGCTTGACACTCTTCTGTTCCGCAAAGCCTTTTCGTGCAACACCAAGCCCCTGAAACTATTTTTTTAGACCCTAACAACAATGTAAAAAAACTCCAAATGAACATTTCTACAAAAAAAAAAAAGGGGGGGGGGGGGGCAAGTTATTTCCGGTTCTTTTTAGTCCCTTTGTTTTTTTCTTTGCGGTCGAAGACGGAGAGAGGAGGACACCAAGTGATTGTGCGCCTCTTCGAGAAGCTCGAGGCGCTAAGTGCACTGAAACGAATTAACAATGTCCTTCTCGGTTATAGTGACTACGACCATTTTCATAATGTCACAACACGAGACAACGCTCCGTCTACCCTACACTTTTTGTGAGTCAGCTTTTTGCGAGCACTTAGAAAATGGTAATACATAGTCTTCCTTTCTTCTTCGTCCTGCTTTGCCCCAGCAGGACGCATCTTATCTCAAGCAGATATTTTTACAAATAAAACATATTGGTGACTGACGTAGACTTGATATTCTGGGCTTGAGGAGAGAGTGAAATTCGTAAAGCGCCGCTTACTTAGTACCCTTTGCTGCCCGTGGCATCAGCGGACGTCTATCTGGACAACACCGGAGTAAACTGCAGTCGGTTCGTGCTCCGTACGTTTTTGAACGGCACCAAGAAAGGTACACATGGCAAACGCACATTTACATTTCCTTGTTTTAACCAACGTTCTAATTAATTGTTATTATGAGTGTCCTTCGTTTTCTTTTATTACTTATATTTGTATACTGAAAACTTCTTTTTATTCACCAACGTCTCAAGTGAGGCTCGAACTGTTCAGAACCAAAGGAAGAATAATATCGAACCAAACCTTATTTATTATTTAATTATCACCTTACTGTTACAACTATGTTTTGCTATTGATGACTTCCACAGCTTCGCTATTTAGACAATGGAGAATTTTAGTAGATCGGTCCGATGACTCCGAAAACGATATCCGATACTTCGCCGCCGTCTTTGCGTATGCATCATATCGTTATCGGGTACCGTTATCGCGGGTATCGGAGGTATCGGAAGGATCTACTAAATCTCTCGAATAGCAAGCAACGGCTGCAACGACGAAGCTTTGCTCTACATTCGAGGTAAATAGTACTTCCCTTGCTTCGCTGAAAAAGTTCAATGCAGAGCATGAAGCATTCGTGAGGAACAAGATGGCACTCCCGTCCAGTGCCTCAGCTCAAATGGTGTTCAGCGTAGCAGTCGGCATATTGAGTAAGAAATAACGCAAAATGTCTGACGAGACTTTCGAGAGTCAGCCGTTGCTCAAAATACTCAAGGTCATTAAATGGAACACGTTGCAACAATAAGAACTTGAAAAACCCTCTTCCCTTTGTTTCTTACTTGAGAACAATAATGTCAAAAGTAACGGCACGAAAGTAACGGATTGCTTGTTGGAGTAACGGTCAGTTACTTTTATGGGAGGGTAATTGTAATTGTAATAAATTACAATTTAGCCTTGAGTAATTGTAAACGTAATTCCTTACTATTTTTCAGTAACGTGTACAAGTCTGGTCGCACTAGCGACGCTGGCGTGCTGTCGTGACGGCTCTTGCGGCGCGCCGCCGTGTTTCGCTTGCTTTTGACGGCTCTGCGCTCGGTCGCGCGTCATCGCTCTCTGGGCGCGCTTATGGCGCTGGTCACTTGATGAACTCGCGCTCACTTTTCTGCGCGCTTTTAAACTGCAGATGACGGGGCTCTGTAGCGCTTTTGAGTGTACACATTTGCAAAGTGATGGCAGTGAGGTCTTGTGAAAGTAATTTGGAATACGTAAATATATCCCTGATTGATAGACAGTTTGACGTCTATTTTTAGGTTATTGGTTGTCGTATCAATACTGCTTTTCTCCTAGCAGTCTGCTAGCTGAAAGGCTCAAGACAAACAAAGACAACGCACTGGGTACTTGACCTCTCACTAAAGGAGATGAAAGCGAGGAACAGAAATAACTCTCGAACGGTAATAAAATTGTTATTTTTGCATGAAAAAGCAATGCTTGTAAATTGCGAAGGGAAATGAATTTCCTGATCAGATATTCCTGCTTTCTTTTCACAAATTTCTTTTTCTTTTCGTACGTTTGTTAGTTTGTGCACGGGATTGTGACCCAAAATTGGAGCGAGCAAGCCAAAAGGCACTACGGCGCAAAGCAGCAGGGACTGGGTTAAAGAATTTTACATATATCCAATTTTTTGGACTGCGCAATTAGTTCACATCTCTCACCCACCATCAAACAACTTCTCACTCAGTGTATCAATAAAATGAAGAAAAAATAATACAGTAGAAATATTTCCACTTCTGTAGGTGATCAACCCAGTATAAAAGGCTCTGGATCAACCAATCGAGCGAGCACGGAAATAGAAACCGGAGCAGCTATCATCCAAGCATTTCAAACTTCGCAGTGTAGCAACTGCTGCCAGGCGAAAACAATAAAAATAAAGGAACAGCTGCACTGCGGGAAAAACTGGCTCCCACGCCACAATGCCAGATTGGAATTTTTTTTTTCGCGGTGGTGCTTAGATACGTGTTCCCCACCAATACAAGCCTCGTCATCGTCCGTTCATTAGACCTAAGTTATAGAATTTATTGAGGTTTTTTGTGTCTTGTTTTTGTTCCCGAAATACCTGTCAACGTGCTCTTTGCATTACTTGACTGCGCGCTGTGTAGGGGCGTCGCGGTGTCACAAAGTCCCTACACACTAAAAATTTCAACACCCATGTTCGTGTTAAAAGGGTGTTTTTCCGAGCTCACACCCTTCCTACACCATTTTTACATGATTTTTGAATATTCAAGGGTGTACGGAAAGGCCTACACCCTTCGTACATCCTTTTTACACCCTACGGCTACCGAAATCGTGTTAAGAGGGTGTTGCGGTGGTACACCCATGATTTCCGAATCGTCGAACTCGGAAACCACCGAATTGCAGACATACGCGCCGAGAGCAGAAGTCAAGAAGCAGCCTGCTCAATTTAGAGGATTTCGTGAAGTTCAAGTAAGCACAATGGGCAGCTGACATCCAAGCCAAGCCAACGCTCAAGTTGTTTTCAAGCCAGATGAATGCCGGCGTTGTGTACAAGCTCCTTGGTTGTTTACGTGCAAGCGACCACGAAAATAGCATCGGTTACTCACGCACTTCTGCTCAGAATGGTGAGACCACATCGGTTCTATTATGATACATTCCGTCTTATCCTGAGATGTACTAAAGCGAAGGCTAGACGTGCGAGACGGTTCGGGCTCACAGCTTTACTGTGAGCCTGTACCGTAAAGGTCGGTTCCGACACTTGCGTTTGAGTGTGTTTGTCTGCGTTGCGTTTAGAACCGAAAACGAGTCACCGGCACATCTGTGCTTCGTATGAAGCGTGGATTCCAATTCAAAGAATCATCTTGGCACGCGATAGAAGCAGCAGGGATGTCTTGGTTTCTTGCAGCCGCAACGCGGTCAAACGCAACTGTTTGAACCAGGCTTTACGTGGTTGTCCTGTGCTTGTCCCTCGCGCTTTATTCTTTCGATTTTAAGTATTCATTTTCAACTCGCTCGCTTTTAACAGTACTAGTAGATACTCAGGCTGCACGAGGGTTCGTGCAGTGCGACCATCTAGCGATGCTATGAGCTTGTGCTCGAACCGATGCCAAGTCTGTTCACGGCGGACTCTCGTGCTGTTCTGATTGGAGGAGAAGGGGCGTGTAAAAAATTGGCAAATGGAACATGGTTAGCGACAGCGCAAATATATGTTGGAAAAAGTTCAGAACATTAAAGTGCAGCAGCCTGAAACTTTGGAGTTAAGCAATTAGAGAATCATTTGAAGACATCTTTAGAGGTTCAGCTTTCTCTCCCCCCACACCAATATCGAAGGCTGCTAGGATATTGGTTCAGGCTAAGCCCTCTGTCTTTCAGTCAGCAAACTCGAGCCGTTCCACCTGACCTTGTTATTTCATAACAGATATGTTAGAAAATGGAATGCAGATTTTCTTTACACGGCCAAAACATAAAGTGTTATCAAATAATACCTGCCATATTCATATTCTACATTTACAGACCGGGGCTGCCCCGCCTGTGGAGGGTGAAGATGCGAGCAGCCTCGAAGCCCACCAACAGTGGCTGTGTGCTGAGAGCGAAAGCTGGTGCCTGACGAAGGCCAGATTGATCTTCGAAAGGATGCGACTGCCTGCAAATGGCTACATGCGTTGACATTGATGGGCATATAGACTGCACAGAATGCTTATCCCTACCTGATGGATGCTAGGAGGGTATGCGTTCCATATTTTTTTACTGATCTCTACGACAATTGCTAAATTGCACTTCCCCGTTCCGTGATTGCGGCTGCCGGACGACCATCTTGGGACACGGAAAATTAACCTTTTGGAGCGTTGCAGAGGCTGGCCGGCAGCGTGCTGAAGACATGTTTTTTGCTCGTTTGTCGTCATTGGGAGCGTTAAAGTGGCCCTGCAATAACTTTTTGACTGGTTTTTAATTTGGACCGAACCTGAGCGCATTGAACGTAGTAATTTAAAGAAACTTTTCTTTTCTCAAATTTCGCTTTATTTTAAAAGTTATAGGCAAATTAGACTTACAGAAACAAGCAAAAAATAACATCCTTCATGACGTCGTAGGTCCTGGTTTGAGTGGCCGTGAAGTAGTGAGCTCATCGAGCGCTCACGGCTGCCGCACTCAGTGTCAACGGCTCGAGAGGGTGCCACTAAAGCACGTGTTGACTAGGCTGTATGAAGCGGGCGGCCAGGGCAGCTCGCATTGCATTTGCCGCGCGATTAAAGACTAATTCGGCATAACACTTCATTGGCCACAAACGACGGCAAACACGGGGTAAAGATCAGTTCAGAACGGGAGCCACTTCGCGCTGCCATACCGCCAAAGGGTCAAATCGCCAGCCAAGCCCGCGCCGAAAGCCTTGGGAACGCTCGGAACCGGTCGGATCCTCGAGCCGGTATACGACCGCAGCGCCACCGCGTACATCCGGGACCTTTCTCAGCCCATTGTTCGTCGGAGCCTCATCCCACTACGCCTTTCTAGTATGCGCCGTTTTTTTCACCGCTTGGTGGCGGGTTTGTCTACGGGTCTTTTCTTGTTTCCGTACTTTATAAACTGCATTTGTTTCTTTTCTGATCTAAAATACTGAACAAAAACTACTTTCATACAAAATTGAAACGGTTCGCGACACTTATATTTTGTATCGACTAAAAAAAATGCTTTTAGCGGCTCTGACCAGTAGTAGTAAGCCCAGGACCAAAGACGTCACATATTCCGCGCTTTCGGCAACGCGGGTCGCCCTCGTAGGTGGAGGAGGTTTCCGCGTCGTCCAGTTAAAATATGACTCACTGATATTTAGTTATTCTCTCCGTGCCCGCTGGCTTACCCGAACCCAAAGAGACGTGGAAACCGCAAAAGAGGTAGACGCTTAAGTATGATTGCAGCTCCCCTTTAAGTCCACACTCCTTTACTCCTACTCTGACGCTCCGAGTTTCATACTCCAGGCACAGCAACTAAACGGCGCATGGCGTACACACCAAATCTATTGACGAGCCGCACAAGCTCCTTCCCACCGCACGGTTATGACGAACCTGGCATCCCGTGGATACGGGTGGGAGAAGCTAAAATTATTTCGGTGGTAAATTAATTAAAGCCAGTGTAGAGCGGCAGGGTACAAAGTAAAAGAGACGGCGACGTTATGAAGTTTCTACTAACGTTTAAGTATTTCTGAGAGGTTTGGAGACTCGCTTCGAGCACGTGCGGGGAAAGGCACCTTGGCTGATCTATTTATTGACCGTGCAAGCTGTTTATATTTGACCGTGCAAGCTGTTTTCAGGCGAGATGCACGAACAAACCTTTCCCGCAATGCTAACTGATGCTTCGGCTTTCCAATCTAAGTATCTTTATTCGCTGCAGCTGGACTAAGCAGTTTAAAAAGGGCAGCCGTCCCACTGTCTTCTCGGCAACTTTTCTGTCGCCGAGCTATCAGCACGCTCGTTCGATAGATCACTTTGTTCTCAGGCAAGGCACATGAACAAACCTTTTCCGGAATGCTAATTGCTGTCTTGGCTTTCAAATCAAATTGTTTTTACCTGCTGGATTAACCACTAATGGACTGAAAAGGAGCAGCTGTCCGGCTACGCCTTTTGTTTCAACAATCTCAACAATGGCACAGCCATCTTGTTTGTGGACGTGACATCACGGAGCGCAAAGAAGTCACTTGTGCTCCAAGAAATGCTCGGAGCACGAAGAGCATGCTCGAGTGTCAGTCTCCGGCGGCGGTCCCCTCTGTTTAGTGAAAGGAGCGCCAAACGCTCGCAATGTGTAAACAATAAGAATTTCCTTTGAAAACGCATATAATTTTTTGCAACAGCGCGGCACCGCAGGAAAAAGGCACAACTTGTCGAACGTCGAGTCTCGCCGGTCTTGCGGCGTGATCAAAGCTTCCTTGGCCTGCCAAACTGCTGCGTCTCTGTGCCTTTTCACGCTTGGATACTTATCAAGAATCAATGCCATGGCAGAGCTTTGAAGGTATGTCGCACATAGGCGTCTTCTCTATCACCCAGCTGTTCCAGCGAGTTGCTATGAATAGGAAACGAAATCGGTGGTTGCTATTATGGATTAACCATGGCTATGTTCCAAATCTACTCAAATGGATCACATGACAGCACAAATAGAGCAATGCTGTGGAAGAAGGTAGGTTTTCGAAGGCAAAAGTATGAAGCGGCGATATCTGAAGTTTTTCAAACGTGGCCCGTCCATATAGTTGTGTGCAATCTGTCGCCGTCGCCATAGCCTCCTACCCCTCCTTTTTCGCCACTGGATCATGCCCGCTTCTGGACTGCAAGTGCCGCAAGTTACAAATACAGTCGTAAGAGTGAAGTAAAATGCTGCTCCAGAGGCACATGCATCTTCATGCTCTTTGCACTCACGAAACAAATCCACACGGCGTTAATTCTTGATCGGTATTCAAGCATGCGAAGACAAGGATGCAGCACTTTGGCATGCCAAGGAAGCTTTGATCATGCCGCCAGAACGGTAAGACTTGCGTTAGACGAGTTGCCCCTTTTTCTTGCGGTGCTGAGCTTTCGTAAAAATTTCCACGTGTTCTCAAACGAAATTTTCACCGTTCGGGGTTTTAACAAACTTCTTCGGTAAAGGACAACGAACGAGCAGAAAACATGTCTTCAGCTTACTGCCGCCCAGCCTCCGCGACGCTCCAAAAGGTTGACTGATAATCTTTGTCCCAAGGTGGCCATCCGGTGGCCGCACCTGAGCTGCAACGACCAAGCGGAGACACGCGATCCAGCAAATTGTCGTGGAGATCAATGGTATTGCTTGCACGGCGTACTATTAGTCTTCAGAGCAAACACAAGTGTCGCTGCGGTCGCCACGTCTTGATTGGGTGAGGTGTACCGTGACGTCTGGTGATGGACTCCGCTTCGCGTTCTGGCATCTAGCTGGCTTCCCTGCGCCCGTTTCCTCACGATCGGAGGTTTGTGATCATGCTGACCTACTGTTCAGCGCTGCAATGCAATTTCCAAAAAGAAGCTGGTATCATATTCTACCACCCGAAAACTTGGAGATTAAAAAGAGCATGGACAGTCAGACTAAGGATGGGAAAGGCACCGTCAACATCGGCCGTTGTGAGCTGTAAGCACGTTGAGAAGCGGGGCTTCGTTTACCCAGTGTACAAGGCGCTGGGTGAGACTTATGCCGGCAGAATTTTCATAGCTTTTCCAACCGTGTTTGTCACGTTTACCCTTATAATTGGGTTATAAGTATGGAAAGCTATCGGTGGAGGCAACTCCGTCGATGAACCCCCCCGCCCCCTCCACACGATATAAGGCGGTTGTGCAAGGGGTTGTGGAAGCGGCGGTGTAAGTGTTTCAGACACTGAAATTCTGTTCTTTGCAGATTCATGAGTTAAGCACGAGACACATGCGCGAAAAATCCATCCGATCCGACGTCCGATCCGACAGTACGACTGCCTGATCCGAAAAATTTGGTCGCTTCAGGTGTCAGATCGGCGATCCGACATGCGTCAAACGCGCCAGATAGTTTCGCACGGCGGACGGATTGTCGGATGCGTCCAGCCAATGACAGCACAGCTAGCGCGAACGTCATGATGACATACTTGGTCTGTCGGGACGAATAAGAAAACGGGACGGGCGACGGGAAGCCGGACGTGTAGATCCCGCTGATCCATTCGAGAAAGATGGCCCCGGCAAAGAATGCACGCGCTAACAAGAACGAGCTCCTAGCTTCGCTCGTGCGAGCTAAACCATCAATCTGGGACCAGAGATCTATGAACGCGGACCTCCGCTGGAGTGCTTGGAAGTTGGATCTCCTGGGCGGAGCCGAACAGATTGTTGTGTCGCTTGCAAGGTCGGAAGCGTGTGCATGTGTCTCAATTCGGAGCGGCGTTCGGACTGTCGGATCGGACGATTCTGCCGTCCATTTGTCTCGCGCTTTAGGAGAACATCAGACCCCGCTTTGCGGACATACAAATGGCATTTAAGTCAAAGGCCTTTGGGCGGTCTCACTTGTAATTTTCTCCCCATGGCCCAGAATATATTTAACATGTTGCTCGAGCAGAGTGCAGCTTTTTCGCTGAGACGTTTTTGTTTAGAAACAAAGTTGAAAAAAACCTCTTAATTTATTCAAATCATCAGCAGCGTTGATTGTGCGAGATGTAAATATACTGCAATGCTCCTGCAAGTGTGGTGGCATTTCTTCCTTTTCATATACCATCTGTGATTCATGCACTGTCTGCCCTGGAAACCATGCTCGGAATGTTGGTTGAAGTTTCGCCTGCAGCTACAGACCATACCTCAATAAGGCCGCATATAATAATTCGCATTTCCTACGTAAAATGCGCACAAAAAAAAAAAAAAAAACGAAAGTAATATGTTGACAGCTAACGCCGTCTCGGCCTTTGTAGGGCGAGTGAGGGGGTAAATTTTGTCCTCAGCAGGACGTCACCCCGGCTCGCTGTAAAAGGTCGCCTCCCAAACTTCTCGGTGCTAATACTCTCACCATACAATGCACCTGTTATTTGTTTGGCCCCTGGTCATGAAATCATTCTCAGTTTGCCATTCCATCTCACCGAGAGCCCGATTTTGGTCATTGAGGTCTCAACCGGCTTGCACTGAAGAAGTATTAGCGAGTTCGTTTCACGGCACCCGCAGCGTGGAGCGGGTTCGTTTCAGCCGGCACTCCACAAGTGGTTGCACCCTCCGAGTTCGTTTCATTGCTGACACCCCACGCGTGCATGCACTCGCTGCACCGAGAAAATCGAGATTGCGCCAAAATGCAATCCCATCGTGCCTCGCTCCGGCTAGGCCGGCAAGGTGCTGGAGCAGATGACGAAAGTTTGTCTGCTACGATGTGTTGCAGAACTGAAAGGAAAAAAAGTAGATTTTCTGATAGAAATTGCGTCCCGCGGGCAACGGAATCAAACGCGAGCTTGAACTGTGAGCGTCTCCTATTTCATGAAGGAAGCAGTTGACAAACCGTGCTTTATTTGGAGGTTTTAAGTCGCTCTGTTGCCATAAAAACACTGAAATATACCAGTGTGTAAAGAAATGCTCAGAACAAATGCATCAGCGGCCCCCGAGATGTTTATCACCAACTTGTGCGGGTGAAAAATTGAACATTTGTCGACAAAACTGCCCCAGCAGAAACTTTGACTGCCCAATAAGCATCAGAGAAAGCTAAATTTAGTGATTTTACCCGAGGCTTGGGCAACATCATCATGTTTAACATTTACCTACTTCAGCTAACTTGCCCCGTCATATTTTGTTCGAGAAAGCTCTCGTTCTCGACGCCCTCACCAAAGCTACTATCTGATCCACCTGTAATGACGATTGAAATCGAAAAGTTTTGCTGGGTATTCCAGCAGACTAGTTTTAAGGCGTACCCTTTCAGTGGTCCACGCATAATGCCATGCTGAAATGGATCAAGCTTCTGCTCGGACAGCATCATCCATTTTCTTCAGTGTAAACGGTTATGAGAATTGAAAGATCGCAACCAGCTGCTTTGTAGACAGCTGGTTGCGGAAATTTACGCCGTCTGTAACTATCCCTATGACAGCCGAGTTGCTTGAAGTCATCGCAACTATAAACTACAGGCTGCAGCGACCAACGTTTGTAGATAAACGTTGGTAGCGACTGTACTCTCGCATTCCCACCCATCACTCCGAACAGCAAGGCGCCAGTTTCGGTTTGAGGTCGGTATTCTTTCTACAACATAGATGGCGGCAGCATCAGTCTTCCGCACTTGGTGCATTTGGCGAATTCGTTTGAGTCCAGTTCTCAGTGCAACACTCTGCGAGTGCGATGCATTCTGGGAGAGAACTCGAACGGTGCCAGTGCGTGTGAAGCGAACTCGCTATAAAATACCGCTACCAGACGCATCGTCTGTTAACATGAGGGAATAATAATGAGTTTGTTTGCTACTAGGTAGGTATCATTCTCTGACAGAAACAAAACGACGAACAGACTTGTTCGTCGATTGTCCCTTTTTGGCTCTGCGAACAGAGCCAAAAAGAGACAATCGTCTGCTATGAATTGTGTGCTGCGCAGAGTGAGATCAAAAACTAATTGAAATATGGAACATCGGCTATTTTACGGATGCAATTGTCCTGTGCTTCGTTTGGCTATGCTGATTTGTTTTCTGGCTGTGTGTAACTTGACACCTACTGGTGCTAAAACAAGAGCTTGGGACAAGCACCCACCTTACCACGATATCAATCTCACTATCCGAAAGAGTATTGGATTTAATTACAGAGTGCCTTTTCCATTGACAAGAAGGCCCCAACATTTTCTAAGAACTCCAGTAGGGTTTTGTTGTTGCATCTTTATACTCGCAACTCATTCACTTTGCCAATTTCGTTTTTCTAGCCTGGCTCAGCTGGCAAGCTGAGTGGCGAGTCTGAAACTGTACCAATATTGTTTCCGGTCAGACTGTCCATTATTATTTATTGTTCTTCCCTGCTATTGTGATATGTCTGCACTGTAGTCATGACAGGGGCTTGAATGGTGGCTCCTACTTTCTACACATGGGTCCTAGGAAACATTTTGTAAGTGATGAGGTGCCCACAATCATGGGCGTCAGCAAAGTGGCGGAAAAGGGGGGGGGGGGGGGGGGATTATTCTGAAGGGGTGTAGCTTTCAAACCTATAACTTTGAAAGAAAACAAGGTTTGCCCCCCTCCCCCTCCTTTTCCTGCAAAACGTACTGCAGATGCCCATGCCCGCAATCTAAGCCAACGGTTCTGGAAAGAGGGTTTGTGGAACCTCTCCGTAAAGGCATTTTAGGAGTCCGCAAAACTCTGCCAAGAATAATTTTTTTTTTAAATATGATTTGGGGCATTGAGTTGAGCCCAGTCCGGCCATGGCACATTCACAGCTCCGGGAGAAAGAGGAATCTACAGAAGAATACCTCCTTTCACTCTTCCCCCTTTTTATTCCTGGTAAACACGTTTGCAGTCCACCCCTTCCCCTTTTTTTACACTGCCTGGCGTCTCCCATCACTTCTGCCAGTCCAAAAAGGGTTTGCTTGCCACGATTGGCGGTTTCCTTCTTTTCTCTATAGCATCCTTTCTGCTAAAGTGGAAAGAGTGTAGACGGAGCTTCTTCCCCTCACCGTACCGTCTTAACCTGCAACATACTATACTCTCGGGAACAAGATAATAGCCTTGTATCTTTTTTGCCGCCACAAATGCTGTGCTTAGCATGTTTTTGGCAGAGCCTTTTGCTGCCACCACATGCCACGCTATGAAGTGGAGTGCCACGGTGTGTGCGTGCCACCTGTCGCATAAAGCAGTGCACTTTCAAGCTGCGTGGATGCAATGACGGCAGAAAAAACACCAGCAGAGCGGACAATACAGAGCATGTTATTAACAGCACTGGTTAATTCCCAATAAATCACAATCTGGATCATTACTGTAAAACCATTTATTTTTGCAAATCGGTCACAGAGGACATAATCGCGGCCACTAAATTTTGCGAATTCCAGACGCCTGCATTCAAACTCTTAAAGAGATTATAAAAGCAATTTCGAAATTTTATTTGATGTCTGAAATGGGCGTCGGGCTCATCTCAGACACTGTTGACCAAGTTCCAGCCCGAACAGAAGTTTGTGTGCCGCACCAATCAATTAAACAGTTGTGGTAATATTTGCGCGGGGACAATGCCTGAGACCCCCCCCCAAGACGGCGGCAGAAAGGTGAACTAAAGTGCGCCGTCAAAGCGTGACGACAACGGGCTCCTCGTCAGGCGATTGCTTCAAACGGTTTAAACGAATGATGCGCTCTTGGTTTAGAATTCGGTAGTGAGATGTCATACAAAAAAGTAATTTGAATGTTGGATAATTTTTTTAAAGCTGTAGTTCGGAATTAATAGGTTTCATAGTGTGTATAGGAATAGGTTCCATAGCATGTGTAGCGTGTGGGATGACAAGGAAGATGACTTGTGGAAATAAATGACAGCTGTATGCTGTGCTGGTTTTGAGACGGTGGTGTGTATGTTCCTTTTTGTTTCCTTGTCTCAAGGAAACAAAATGTTGACAGCAAATTTTGAACCCTGCTAGTGCACACGTTTCTGATCCAAAACTGACTTCGAGACCCAGTAGGTTTCAAAGCCGGTTTCAAATAAGAAAACCAACGCAAAAGTCAACTTCGAAACCTGGGATGTTTTGAAGTGATCTTTGGCATTAGTTCCCGAAAAGATATGTCATCAGTTTGGTGGCCGGGAGCTAAAAGCATTTCATGCTTAAAATCATACTCATCAGTGCGGCCTTTATTATCCTCTGACTGAATCAATTCTGCTTTTATATGCAGGAGGGAACCATTTGGCTTTTCGAAGGCTTTACTGTGGTCATGGCGGCCTACTGGCTTTTCGGCTTCGCCCATGGCCAGAAGACGTACAATACGAGCTGCCTTCTTGAGAGGCTTTGTCTTATTCTAATCTACTCACAGCTATGGCCAGTTGCAATCAAGGTGATTAATACAATCAAGAAAACACCTGTAGCCTGATTGCTGATCACATAGTGCAATCGCCAAAGTCTGTGAAACTCCTGCCAGGATTGTTCCGATTTTCGAAATCATTAAAGGCTTTGTTTGTTTTTCTTGAGATGGCAGCTGCAAGTTGTGTGGCTCACACACCTAAGTATGCTTCAATTCATGACCAGCTTTATTCATTTATATTCATCACATTTCTCTAGTCCTCCGTGTTGTTTCCTAGTCATCAAACTATTAGGCACCTGTATGGAGTAGTTACATTTTGTTTTTACGTTTTTATCAAAACGGTTTGTGTCACCCTGTCTGGAATTCATCACCCTTACTACGAAATGTCAAATTAATCTCACGTTGAGATACTTTTTAAAAGTGGAGATGACCGGCATTAAATGTTGTGTTTCTTTATCACTCCTGTTCATACTTTGTATATTACTTCAGTCAAAAGACACCACCAGTGTTCAATACGCCCCGTCCGAGCACAAGCTTTTCAGCCTAGATAAGGTGAGCGTCAGTGAGCACGTACTAAGCAGTACCGAAGGTAATGAGCGTGCACTGCTGCATTTTCAAAGTTTCATAAATGCTCTTTTTTAGAAAAAAATAAAAGCCAGGCATTGTTGTGGTATATTCGTAACATTGTGGCTTTCTTGAAGAATGCGGGCATTCTGAAGGTGTTGCCGAAGGCTTGCCAGGGTGACAGCGCGGTCGAAGGCGACAAGTGCGAGCTAGTACACGCTCTATCGCAAGCTCTTGTTCTGCGAAAGCGCTTCTCAAAGCCGCTCTTGCATGCCTGTAGCCTTTGCTGCCCTACAGTGGTAATGGTAGGCAACTCCGGCTGACACAAGAAATCATCCAATCGCTGCCACACTCCGTTTCCCTTTAAAGGGCTGGTGAACCGAAATTTGGATTTCAGAAAACGATGCAGAAGCCGTAGGCGGGACGCTACAATCCCTAAAACACTACTCGTAGTCACAAGGCGATATCTTGAATGGACGGCCGTATTTTTGGAGAAAGAGGTTGAGATTGAACGAGGCCGATGAGGCGCGTGACGTCAAGATATCTCGTTTTCTCCTCTCTCTGCTTCCCCCCCTCAAGGCGGCGAGGTGGAGAAGACGCGAGGTCGTTCCCTTTCCTTCTCGGTGAAACAAGACAAACAAATCTGTCAAATGCGCCTCCTATTTTTAAAAATAAGGTCATCCATTCGAAATATCGCTGTATGAGTGATGTTTTGGTGTTTGTAGCATCTTGTTACACGCTTTTGCCGCCGTGTTTTATGGAATCCAGATTTCGGTTCAACATCCCTTTAAGTGCAAGTGAAACTGAAATGCCAAGAATGAGCACGTTGTCCTGAACGACAGTTGCACTGCACAAGCGCGCATGCTTAGCAACATTCAAAGCATGGAGCTTGCTCTTAAAGCCTCTGCATCAGGCTTCCTGTTGCAGCTCGTGGTACCGAAGCAAGCTTTTGGGCAGACACTTTTTTATAAGCAGAAACTTCACCTGGCACCGCAGAGCTCCGACCGGTACTCGGAGTACTTAGTTGCGGTACTTTAGATAAAACAGAAGGGCAACAGGTGAAGTAGAAACTTCACCTGCACCGCAGTGCTCCGACCAGTACTCGGAGTACTTAGTTGCGGTATTTTAGATAAAACAGAAGGGCATTGAGCAGTGCAAACTATGATTATTGTCAGGTAAGAAGCATTCAGTTGCAGTAATTGTTTTGCTTTACATACAAAAAGGCTGGAGTATGCTTAAATGCTGGGCTAGCAACCGATTGCTACCAGGGGCCCTATGCTACACGACGGGACCAAGCGGAATCAAGGGACCGGGAGCCATCCAGCGACCTGGATGCAAAGATGGGTTCAGCTTTCACGGGATTGGTGCCACCTGGATCTTGTCCCAAAGGGCCAGCAGCAGCTGGATAGCCTCGCATTGCGATGCGGGGATGGGGATGCCGAGCGAGCTCGGGGCATGCCGCCCACTCAGTGTGAGGGCCAGGTGCTCCCACTGACTGGCTAGGTGCATGTTGATGAGTTCCTGGAAGGTGTTGTTTACACTTAGCAGCCGGAGCTTGGCGTTCGACGCGTACGGCGGCACCCCCAGTGCCAGCTAGTACCCCTTGCGAATAATCACGTCCATCTTGCCCTTACCTCTCGACAGCAGGTCAGGTTGAGATAAGGATTCGCGCAGGCGATGTGGCTCACGACGAGTGGTTGGGTCAGCCGGATCAGGTCCGACTCCTCGAGCCCGTGTCTGTGACTCGTTATCCTTCTCACCATGCGCATGACTTGCGTGGTTGTCTTGACGAGTCGGTCGACCGTGTACTTGGCTCCGCCGTCCCGCTGGAGGTGAAGGCCCCAGAATCCGAACCCGCTTCACCACCGGCACGGGGGTACCATCCTTTAACGTGAGGCGGATGTCCGCCTTCTTCTTCGGGAATTGGCTTGCCCGCGCGGAGGAGCAACAGCTGAGACTTATCGGGGGCGCGCTGGAGGTTGCCGGCCTCGAGGTAGTTCTGCACCGTCTCAATGACTTCTTCGAGGAAGTCTTGCCTCCCGCTGTCCGATCCCGACGTAGCCCAAATCGTCAGGTCGTCCACATAGAGTGGCATAGAGTGTATGCTTCATCCGGGGAATCCGTTCCAGTAGAGGAGGCGGCTTGCACATCGCCAGGTAACAAGGTGGGTGACAGGACCGAGCCTTGCCGGTTGCCCTTGCTCGGTATCGGGATGGTGCTCGTGCGGATGGACTTGATTCCGATGGTGGCCATCCAGTTACTCAGGAAGTCCCACACATAATCGTACATCCGGGGCCCGCACCCAGTTGAGGCCAAGTTCTCGAACACCAGCGTGTGACTGACGTTGTCAAAGGCGCCCTTTATATCCAGGGCCAGGACCGCCCGCGTTGTCGTACAGGAGATTCTGTCAAGGATATCCTCCTTGATCTGAAGCAGGACATCCTGCGTGGAGGTGTGACCAGAACCCGAAAATGGTGTTCATGGTGGCATTGAGTTCAATACAGGATGGTCCCCTCAAATATCGCTGTCAACAGCTCATCAGGGCATGGGCATTTAAAAAACTGAAATGGAGTGTCCAGGTCTGTGACGCTCGGCGGTATACCTGATAACCTCTATTTCTTTTGGATCCTTTTCAAGGGAGTATATTTTCCACTTCGGGGCACTTTTCTTGTTTCTGGCACTTACTACTGCAGGAACTGTTTCACCCTCACTTTCTTCTTTGCTTTCACAGCACTCATTTGATGTTAATGTGGAAGGGAATTGGCCGGACTCCACTCTTCGTTCCTACGTAAAATGTGCTGGCGTCCAATACCTGCCACAAAAAGGGTACTTAAGATTCCAAAAATGACTAAGAGTGTGTAAACATATGATGCCAGCATTTCTTTTTTTTATTTCCAATGAGCAACATTATATTATGCCAAAACTCTCCCTAAATGCACACTGCATTTCACAGCGCGCTAAACTCTGCCGGAAAAATCGGCGCCTGCACGCAAAGGGGCGTCGTTTCCTCAGCAGTGTATTTTACCTTGTGAAATTTTAAGGCGCTCCTTTCTTTTGCAGCTAGAACATCCTTAAAAATACTAAAAATGCGTTCGCCACGGACGACCGAGTCTTCCGCTGGCAAACGCTGTCGTTTGCGTACGATACGCCTTGAAATTTTCACCCCATGGTCGATCAGGCGCCGATTTTTCCGGTTGCTTTCCCATACCTTGAGCCACCCAGAAACACCGCGCGCCCCCGTAAAAAAAAAAAAAAAAAAAAAAAAAAAAAAAAAGAATGGAACGGCATTGAGTGTTTTGTTTACTTACCGACTTTGTGCGTGGACCGCGCCACGTTGCGCTGCCTGATGCACCCGCGTTTTGGAACTAATTCAGTTGACAGTTCCCTCCGAAGATGAAACCACTGAAGCCACGGCGGTAATCGTACTGGTAGGCTGTTCCCTTTCGAACGGGCGGAAGAAGACTACGAAGAATTCGGCAGCGAACGGGCGGAAACTCGATTACGTACAGCTTCAGTAGTCGACGCTTTGTTTTCTCGATTGCGTCCGCGGCGTTCACCGTGGACTCGCGCACTCGGCCGTAGCCGAACCAGCCGAACGGCCGAACCAGCTGGACGGCTGCCGGCGCGCGTACCACGCGTACCGACAGCGTCGCCATAGCAACCACGCCGCGAGTGTGGTTGCCAGACAGAATTCACACGATTTTTTTTTCTCGTCACTCACGTTGAGTTACTAGAAGTTAGGCGCGTATCATTATAATACATTATGCTGTAAGAAGTTATTAAGGGATATGTGTACCTACCTAAGACAAATGCAGAAAAAATATTATTGAAAAATAAAATTGGCGTAATCTTTTCATATCTTGATTAAGACTAGCGTGGTCACTGGGCTAACCGATGCGCGAAATAGGAGGGCATATATACCGCTCGGGGCAGTTGTTGGTTTGTATAAGTAGGTGGTATGTACTATTTGTTGTGTGCTTGTATGCTCGTGTGTATGTACAGTGTTCTGTGTATGTCGTTGTCGTGAGCGAATGTAACCGCGCGGTGGGCAGCAGAAAAACTGCTGTTTTCTTTTTTCAAATGTTTATCACTTTTGTTTTTCGTCGCTAGATGGGGGTTGTCGCCGCCCAATTTGAAAAGTGTGGCGGTTGGTGATCTATAACTATTAGAGGGCTGGATGCCATTAGTCCATCCGTCGTGTTGATCGCTCCGAGTTGTTCGGTTCCGCTGGCAGCTGTGTCGCCGTGTTATGCTGCCTGATTGCAACAAAAAGAGGTTAGGCGGCTTCCCCAGCGCGTGTTCTAGGTGCTGAATGCCGCTGTTCACGCACAAACGTTCATGAGTGGATAACGCACGTAACAGAGGTGAGCACAGGCAATAGTTAATCGAGAGCCACACGGAGCGCGAGTGCGATACCTCCTAGCCGCTGTCGACAGAGGGTGTCGGAGCGATTCGTTGTCAACTTGTCCACGGCAAGTGGGCGTTTTGTTCAATAAAGCCAGCCTGTCAGTGTTTTGTAAAGCTATCCCTTCTTTATAAGCGCTTCTGATGCGATGAAAATGCGACCGGCATTGAGCAGGCCGAGCGAGACTTCGGCGACAGTCTCGGCTGTTCAGTCTCCAGCGGTTTCGGCCTTACTCGTATTATTTGCGGTGTTGGCGCTTGGACATAGAGATGTTTGGAAAGTGTTTTGCGCCTACAGATGACACCAAACGAGCGTGCGAGCCGTATGCTCTTGCTCCGGCGAGAAGCCGCGTACGGCTCGCCAGGCTCGTATCGCCTGTCGCATACTGGCCGCCATATTGTTTTTAGGGTGTTAGCAGTTAACACGATTTTCACCACCTCCGGCGGCTAACACCCTTACACGAATAAAGGCGTTAGCCAGAGGACGAGCCATTTACACGAATAAGGGTGTAAAAATTTTAAGTGTGTAGATAAGAGCTTCCTACTAGTTGCGACATTTCTTGAGGCGCCGACTGCGTGGCGGTGCAGTTTTAAGGAAGCGAATGGCGGCGCACAGCAGAAGACTGAACGGAATGGCGCCATTTTGTTCCAGTGGAATCTGCTTCGTCATTTGTATACATGCCTTGAACCTACGTCACATGACGACATTGAACACCGGTAACACCCATGGTGGTGGTTGAGCCGGTGGTGATTCGCGGCAAGAGCCTTGGTAAACTGCGCCGCGCTCGGTTGTAGCGATTGCTAAGTGCCCCGCCCAGCGTTTCGTCGGCATGCCCCGCGACAGAGTAATCATCAAGTTAGAAAAAGTACGAGCAGCAGGAAAGGAATGCGGGCGCGCATTACTGAGTTTGCGGACGGATTTCATAGCGGCGAGCGACCGCACTTTTCTACCGTTGTTTACGTTGGTGCACACCTTTGCATCGGCTTTCTCCGTTCGTGTAGATACCCTTGGCCTTTCGTTTCATCACGCCGTTTCCACGCTTCAAGCGCACATTTGGGCTGTTTGCCCGGCCAGACGGCGATCGGTCAGCGGCGCCGCCGTGTGCACGCTCACAGAGACGCCGCCGCCGGGGCATCGGCTTGTGCCGTCTGCGACGCGATAGCCTTTGCAAGGAGCGAAAGTGTGCACGTGAGCTGCTTAGGAAATATAATTTAAACCTTGATACAAGGAGAGTCGTCTTGTTCAGTATTTTTTTTTCTCCTTTTTTCAGGGTTTAGATTATGACGGTAACCTTACTTTGCTTACCAGTACTTCGCAAGATCGTAAATGTTTTACTACAAGCAGCTCCTTGAGCCGTCCGTCACAATTGAAAGCGCGCAATGAAAAAAAAAAAATTTTTTTTTTTTTTGCCGACAGGATGGTTTTTTTTTTGCGTCAAAACTTCGTTGGCGGCATATGGAAACTTTTTGCTCATAGCGCAATCGCACCCACACTAGCAGCCGCCTGCCGCTCCTTTTATAACGTCACATTTCTCCATATCGCTAGCAGGGAATCCCGATGGACAATGCCCCGACCAAAGCGATAGGGCCATTGTCTAAACGTACAGCTATGCCTTTCCTTCTCCCTCAAACACCGCCATTCGCGTTAACCACACCCGCGCCGAGGGGCCAGACGTCCTTCGTCGCTGTGTCGCCATCGAAGTCCGGACGGAGGAAGAGGATAATCCATGCGGTAAGGGATAATCCCACAAACGCACCAGAAGCTAGGAGAAGGCGGAATCTCTCCAAGGCTGTCGGGACGAACTTCGTCGGTCAACTCAATAATCCTTCGTTGGAGGCCACGTTGGCGACCCCAAGGCGCCTCTCGCTTTGCTTCCGGGCACAGCTGACCGGAGCCATCCGCATATTTGTGTACTCTTGTCCCCGGACACTTAATAAACGTATCCGGTGTGGGCGACGAAAAAATAATAAAACGCTTCAACCTGTAAATAGTAAAAAAAAAAAAAAAAAAATAGAGGGGCGGCAAAACGAGAATGTGTGACTGCTACCACTTATATCCTAAATATATTATATTGGCGTGGCGACGGCAAAACAACGTTTTCGCCGATACTGGGGCGCCCTTGTGAAAAGTGTCTATACTCCATTTCACTAAAACCGTGCAGTACAGCCAAAGTTACAGGGGAGAGAGCATGTGCTAACCTGTTTACGAGGAGGGAACGGGGGAACGGGATTCCCTCCTTCCCCCTTTCCCTCCTCTTGAACAGCTCAGGGGTACACTCTCTCCTGTAGCTTTGGCTGTACTGCACAGTTTTAGTGAGATGGGGTATAGTCACGCGATAACGCAGTGCATGCGCACTTAATAATACTAGTAATAATACTATTAATAATATAATAATTATACATTTTTATTCATAGTAATAAACAAATACAAATACAGGTCTGCGTGAGCCAAGGGAGGCTTATGTTGCATGACCTTGCGGTACAGCCCATTCCTTGCAGAAATAGCAGGTAGCAGCATAACTCACTAAATATCAACTGTAGATTTATCACTTGGGAATATCATGTAATAAATTTTTTCAGACTCTTTTTGAACCCATGGTTAGAATAAGTTATCTGGTAGCTCATTAAAAATCTTCGGCACGTAAAATTACCTAATGCTTTCCCCATAATGAGTATAGATACGAGGAATTTCAAAGCCGAGTAGTGTTCTAAATATACGTGGGGCCAAACTCTCAGTTTTAAAATCACTGCATCAAAAGTGACAAAAAACAACCGCCTGAATAAATAACGAATAGAAACAAGGCAATTTGAGTAAACTAAATAAGTTATCACCTGAGGTGTTGAAGTAACACTTTTCAACATCCCCCTCAGAATGCTATCAATTCTGGCGTGCCATTGTCGAAAGCAGTTAAAAAATAGAGTGACACCATACCTAAGGACACCACACCAAAGCGTGCATGAGCATTTTTCTACTTGCAAACAGAAGGTACACCTTTAGGTTATGGAGCTAACAAGATACACTTGCGACCAATCTCCGATAGAGGCGTCCGCTTTCAAACGGCAAACGCTCCCCATAGTTTGAGTTGGACCCTCCCTACAATCTATATACAATCTAGGTAAACTCAGTTTTCCGAGGGACGTTTTTAGATTTCATTTGTTTATATGACTACTCTGGGCCCTGACTTGATGTGATATAATGATAATTAAAATGACACCGCCCCGCCAACGTGCTCGCATTTTTAAAATAGGAGAGCAAGTATACTGCCGTTCCCGTTGCTCAATTCACTCGGGAATTAACCAAGCTCGATATGTCTGTATGAAAGAATCAGTTAATTTGGCAGTTCTTGCTTTCCCGAAGAGTTTCATTACAACACCCATATACTTGTCTTTTCATGGCGATATATATATATATATATATATATATATATATATATATATATTTTTTTTTTTTAAGGCGAGAATTCCGAGCTTGTAGTTTTATCTTAGGCAGTTGCTCCTGCTGATCGAGAGTTCTCCGAGATGCATTTTTCAAGGAAGAGTTCACGCTTGCAGCCTAGTCGCGGAATTGTTGTACATAACAAAAAACTGGGAAGCAAAACATAAAGCGAAACAAAGGGCAAATGAACACAGATACGGTATGTAGAAACGATGTGAAAAAGTTGAAAAAAGAGGGCCAATTTCCGAGCGAAAATGAATCGGCGAGATGAGATCACGATGGCGCATGCCATTTCTAGTACTCGAGACATGGGAACCGGGACTCGTAGCCGGTTGCCTGCGGGCTGCGTCTCGGCGAGTCGCGGGCCGCATGCGGTCCGCGTGTTTGAGACCCCTGATCTAGGCTATCACGAACAATAGGCGAAAGAAGCGATGCCGCCGGCATGATCCTTTCCTCGTTATGTCATCACTTAAGTATCGAAGCCGATTTTATATAAAGGCATTTTGTCTCGTTTATAGCCGTTAGAAAACAGTTCCGATAACGCGTCTTGCTCTCTTTATGGCGCACAAAACAAACACTATTGGCCTCGAGACCCGGATTAGACTGTATGGAAGCGTGCTTTTGTTTATCTATGGTTCTCTATGAGGCATGGGGTGATTCTAAGGACATTGAGGCACCCTATACTCCGTTTCAAACATAGCGTGCAACGTAGTCAAAGCTAGCGCGCCGGTTTGCACTGCCGACCGCGGCTACGTTCGCTCCACAAAATAGTGCGGCCCCTGAAAAAAAAAAAAAGTCTAAAAGTGTACGTCTTTGTAGCTAGTAACTAATAGTGGCGTTATGATTTCGAGGGAACACCATTCTTTTTCAATAAAAAGGAACAGATAATGTAAACTACTCCAAATTATTTTCCGTTTTCGTTCGTGCGGCACTCGCACTCGCTTCGGGTTTTCGGGTTGTGCGGCTGCCCCTGCCTCCCCGGTTTCGTGAAGATGGCGTCTTACGCGGGAAGATTTCTTTTCCTGCTCGGATATTTTCGAAGATTCGTTGTGTGAAGATCTCGCAAAAGTGCAAGCAGGTGATCGCCAACGTGTACGCGAGTTTAAGAACGTGTTTCCCGGTGACGTCGGTCCGTGAGGTCCTGGAGACGGTCAGTAACGACACCGGAGTGCCTGGCAAGGTGGCGTCCCCGAAGCGAAGACCTCGCAACGTGAAAGTTCCGAGCACGCGGACAGTGTTGTGAACTGCCACCTGTTATTTCTGGTGTTGAAATCGGCCCTATGGCTTCAAAGTGAAACAAGCCTCAAGAAGGAACTGTGTCGGTGATGAATCGTGCCTACGGCTCCGTCTGCTTGCGGGACCTTACAGCAGGCGGTGCCCGTGATTGCATTCCGAAGCGTCTGGGTTCTTCTGCCTGCGGGACCGTAACCTTGGTCGGCTCCGTCTGCCTGAGGCACCTTAACCTTGGTCGGCTAACTAAACGACGCACACGCCCGTGCCTGTATTCCGAGGCCCCTGCTTTCCTCGAAAAGGAAGCAACATTCGATCCTGATGTCGAGTGCCGTGTGTTGTGTACGCGTCTATTGTGAATCACTCCCGGTTCATGGGGGCGCCGGCACCAGAGCACCGAGATACTGCCGTCTGGATGACTTCTTCCATACACCGGCGAGTATTCCGATTCTGAAGGAAACTTCCATGAAGTCACATCACGTGAGGGAATGCCAAGCCGTCTGACCAATGGCAGTGCGGTCCCCTAATCACAGTATTCGTGATATAAGGGACCGTCCACCACACTCTCAAGGTACTCTCTGACTTTCACGCTACCATGTAAATAAACGGCTTTAAATAGAGACGCCCTGGATCTCGACCGTTCTTCCGTTTTGACGAGGCCGGCGCAAGTTCAAGCGGAACACCAGCCCCTAGTCTACCTTCTTATCAATAAAAATCGACAAAAAAAAAAGAGGAATTGAAATATGCACTTCTGCAATACGCACAATCTTGCACAAAAAATAAATCAAGAAAAAAAAAAAAAAAAAAAGAAACCTTTGCGCCCTAAGTGGATTCGAACCACCGCCACCGAGACGTCGGCATCGCCAGAGTTGCGCCTTATACCGCTCGTCCACGAAATCTCGCGGGGTAACACATTTTTTTGTTTTTTTTTCATACGCACTACTTCAGTAGCTTTCCCAGCGTTGCACGCGATGTTTGAAACGGAGTATAGGTGATTCCATCTGTCCACAATGCGGGTGGAGACAAAGCATCCACACCAGCGGCACAGAGCACGGGCAAGGGTACAGAGCACGAGCTCTTAGCACTTGATCCCAGTGCGCGAGCGCTGCATTGGCGTCTCCCATGGGTTCGGCCTCACGTGCGTAGCATTCCTTTTGCTCCAAGTAAGTGTAAAACAAAGCGTAGTTCTGATTTTCACCGTATGAGCCGTGTCGATCGAATCTCGGGGCGAATAGTCGTGGGCGAAGAGCGCAGTCGAAGCTCCGCCTCCAGCGCGAGCTTTCTCGTCTTGAAAGCGGAAGAGTGCTCACGCAGCTGTAGGGAGTATTCACTGGACGCCATATTTGTGGGTGCTGTTTAGAGCGCAAGCTCAGAACGGGCTAACATCAATAGGTTGCTAAGACCGGCACTCTTGATGGTGCGGAATGCACGTTGCAAAATAACTGTGGAAGCTCGCCGTCAGCACGCGCTCAGCATTCGCGCACACAGCTATGGCCGACAGTGAATACTCCCTATTCGCGACTCCAGCAAAACGGACGCCGCCAAGCGGGAAAACCGGGAACCAGCCGGTCCAGGTCGCTCCGCGCCCCTCCGCGTCTCTGGTGGCTTTCGCGGAGACGTGTTGTCGGCGCGGTGGCGAACAATGTAATTTGACGAAGGTCCGAATATTTCTTAAGTTTACCTGAGTGATCATTAGTGTGGTAAAGCCTCAGCAGATTGTTTTCTTCTATTACGTGTTTGAAAGCCCGTTTACTCCACAGCACACGGTCGCGTGCTTTCGATTTCTTGGATGGGGAGGAATAACGGAAAAACTTTGATTTCTTGTCTGTCTCGAATCACATTCAAAGTGACGACTGCTTGGTAACTGATACTGGAGGGAACATCAATGTTGCAGTCAAGTGAATGGGAAGGTTCGATAGCTGCTTTTCTTGAGTTTGGTTGTGTTCGATTAGCTTCAAGTTTGAGCCACCCACGCCGGTCGGTGCGTTGGCTATTCATCTTGGCTGCTTTTCGCCGAAAAAGCCTCTGGACCACACTGAAGGAGTTAAGCTGATTACGCAATTACCTGATTCAGGAAAACTTGCTCACTGCAAATGATGAATGAGGGAAATTCTCTGTTTTCAAAAGGTGGGAGACAAGTCTCGCAACGTTAGATGATGTCACGGCATTTTGACCTATCGCGCCTCCAATATTTATATTACGAGGACGTCGAAGCCAGCAGCAATATACGTCTGCATTGGTCAGGTTGACCGGCCACAAAAAAATACTAATTTTCTTCGTTCAATGCAGAGAAGTTCTGCGCGTATCTTCAATGAAGACTGTCTTCAGTTTGTCCCCATGCTGCCGGCTATAGAACCATTTGGCTAAGTTTAAGTAGTATGTCTCCGTCTGTCAAATATACTTTTATTCAGCAGCTCACCTAATAGCTAGTCAACTAAGCTCATATTTCAACCCGAAGGATATACTAATATCGCTTTAGTAGGAACCCCCCCCCCCCCCCCCCCCCCCCCCCCCCGTACGTAATATAATACATAACCCGCTCGTCAAAATGACTTCTCGATTGCTACTGAAACCTGAATCGAAATACGAGTATCAGCTGCTTAGTGGGGCGCCGGCGGGTTAACATGGTCCTTGGCTCAAGAAGCGGTTGCTTAATTTTCGTAATTTTCCTGCAGCCTGTGTTGTTGGCCGAGCAGACGACTGGAGCCGTTTCGTAAACCCGGATACGCACAAAAGCTCGATTTCGCGGACAGATAAGTCGCATGGTCGAGGCATGCGAGTTAGCTGAAAAGTTACTCTCTGTGGAACAATTCTATAGTCATCGCCGCTTTCCTTAGATGATCAAAACTGATTAGTATATTACTGTCTCTCTGGAGCCCATAGTTTCGGTTTTAAACGAAATCTCCGAAACGAAAGTTTGACACGAAAAGAACAAAAAAAAAAAAAAAAACACCGGCAAAACAAAACTATGCTTTGCAAGTTTATCTGCACCGGCTACACTTAACCGTCTCAGTTCAAATACCTATAAAATTGGGCATTAAACAAAAGAAAATCTGTTAAATTGAACGCGCCACCTGTTCAGGCGGCCCGGCCGAGCCGCCGCGACCTGGACTCAGCCGCCATGTTTGTTTGGTGGGGGCGCCACCTATAGGTCGCTGGAGTCGCGAATACAAGCAGCCAAAGTACACTCTAGCCAAAGCGCTGCGAAAGACAAAGAGCGCGTGATGGAGGCACTGACTGTAAATGCCACTAATTAAGATGGCCGCAATGCCATCAAAAGCATCTCTTTTTTTTTTTCTTTTTTTTTTTTTTAAGGCGAGAAAAACAACTTTGTTCTGCGACGTGCCGGGATCGTGGATTTGTACAAATTCGTTTTGTTAAACGTCTCACTTTCTTCAGTTATTCGTCGTTTTGTTACATGTCATTCGTAGTGATTGGATGCAAAAAAAAAAAAAAAGAAAAAGAAAAAAAAAGAAAAACTGACAATTTTTTTAACACTAAAATTGTTGCACTACCCCTACAAATGGGCGGTGCAAGGATATTCAATTGGAATGTGTTTCACTTTACACGAGTTTACTGGCGCTCGTGGGACCCAGGTATACTCGCACGCAACACCAATGACCGAGAAACCTCTTCGTTGCAGTGTAATTTCAAGGATAAAAGCGAGCGTGTTCTTTCAGTCTATCCTTCGCAAAACTTGATGACGTAGCGTGGGGGTCGCAGTGTTGGTATAGTCCCCTAGTGATAATATTTAAATGCGGCTCATAGATTGAACCCGAGCATCGCGTGAGCATTCGATTTGGACTCGTGATAATCGATAGCTCGACAAGCATTCGGGTATAGTGGCTCGTGTGTCCGATCGCGGCAATCACGACGCCGAACCCAAATAATGTCTGAAACTCAGCGCGTGTCCTGTGCTTTGCCAACCTCAGCGTGTGGCTATGATCCACACTGGCGGCATATCATCGGCTCCAGACCACTCGGCCGCTTGTTCTGACTGCGAGTTAAGAGAATAAACGCTGTTTTTTTTTGTTTTTGGTTTTTTCTGCGACGTTTATTTTGTGCGGAGAAAAACGAACGCGTGTTTGATTGGTCATAAACGTGCAGGGATTCGTTCTAAGCCAGGGGTTTCAAACACGCGGCCCGCAGGCTATCAGCTTCGAGTCCCGCGGTTCCAATGTCTCGACCGCTAGACATGGCATGCGGCGTAGTGATCTCGTGTCGTCGATTCATTTTTGCTCGAAAAGTACCTCTGCTCTTTTAGCGTATTCACATAGTTTAAACTTATCCGTGTTCATTTGCCCTTTGTATTGTTATATTTTTTTGCTTTCCAGCTTTTTGTAATGCAAGAGCGAGCTATTCGTTGAGGGATGCATCTCGGTTGCGCGATCTCTCGATCAACAGGAGCAACTGCCAAAAATAAAGCTAAAAGCTCGGGATTCTCGACTTCAAAAAAAATAGAAAATAAATATCACCATCAAAGAAGCCACGAAACGATTTTTGTATCTTCGCCAATTACTACTTAATATCACTCACCAACGTTAATAACTGAATAAACTTGACTTAGTTTTTCTTTCTAGGCAATGGGCAGTCGCTAAAAAAATTCGAGAAATATCTATATGCATCGTCTATCCCCTCAAATCTAAGCCAGAACAAGCGGCCACGTGGCCTCGTGCCAATCCTATGCCGTTAAACGGCTCCAGGAATCCAGGAATTGTTACGGCTATTCTCATCACCGCAGTGGGTGGACACGAGCCACGATCCGAGTGTCCGCCGAGGCATTGACTGTTACGAGCCGAAGTCGAGTGCCCACGCAGTTGTCGTGTCTAATCTATAAGCCTACACTCAAATGAGTTTGAGACCACTGTACTGATACCCCTGCCAGACGGGCACGTTAAATGACATTTGAGCAAAATGACATTACAGCTCGGCCAATCCGCGTGTTTAATAAGCCACGCTGCGCGTGCACCCGCCACATGCAGAACTATAGCATCACGAGCTGATTCGCCGAGCGATGAATGACATTCGATCAAAATGACATTTACCTTCCCGTCTGACGTGGGTATAGGCCGTATTCGCGCAAAATACAGAATTTGTTTTACCACCCCCTTTATGGGCTAGTTTTGATTTCGTCTTGAAAGAGCAACATATAATTGTTTTTCTCTTTATATCCAACGGTCGCATTATGAATTGTATTTGAAATGAATACGCGTATCTTGAAATAGATCCGACTTCTGTGTGTAAAGTGCATCAGTTTATTCAGTGCGACTTAAAACTCTGTTCATGTTCATCGCAGAATAAAAAATCTACTATATTTCTCCTTATTCCTTATTTTACTCTTCTATGCTTTGTCTTACTTTCATACAGCTTTTTGTGTTTTTATTTGACTCTCCGCATAGCTGGGTAGTCTAAAACACAAGAAAACATAATAGTCCCAGAGTGCCAGGCTTCTGAACGGTACGTCCCTACGGTGGGTTTGTACGATTGACGTATGCGAGCCATGTCTGAAGAAGTCAACTAGAGGTGACGATACGTGGGGAGAAACAATTTCAGAGTAAAAGTAACGCAATATTTTGGCTCGATAGCGTTCTGAACAGTTTGTAGTCGTAGATAGTAGTAATAGGGACTTTTAGCGATCCGCTACCGTGTTTCGCGTACCGCACTACCGGAGCCTCTGAAGCATGCTTTTAAGGGCGTGCCTCGATGATACCTTGAGTGGACGGTAGCGCAGTACGCGGAACACGGTAACGGACTGCTAGAAGTTCCCAATATCAATGTAGAATTCCATTCTAACGGAACCTAGGTAACTCAGAATTCGCCACCGTCCGAAGCATGCGCACTTGCGCCGCCGAACAACTGCGCGTTTCAGCACGTGTCAACGCGTTATGATCCCCCCCCCCCCCCCCCCCCGCCCCCCCCCCCCCCCACACACACACACATTATCTGGCACTCCCAAAAAAGTGTCGTTAGATGGCTGTCCATTTTTCCACGACTCTCATTCTGCGTATGTATGACGGTTTATGAGTTGATGGGAAACTCTCGTACATTAAGATTGATCGAATTCGCTTGGCTTCTTTCGTGCCTTTGTCAGACTGGCACAGTCTCCGGACCCCCTGGTATCGATCGGCAAGCTTGGGAGAATGAAACAAACAAGGGCTCGAGATTGAGTATGATAATTGAGCTTAAAGGTGTCGCACTAAAAAGGGCAACGAGGATGTCTTATTATTTTTTTTTTTTTAAGACAAATAAATTTTGGTATGAAACTATCACGATACTTATGTTATGAAATTTCTGAAATGCTGTCATAAAGAAAGAGAAAGCAAGTGACTGCAAAGCAAGTGGGAGCCTTCCGGGAGCCGCGAACGAAAGTGTACGTCCACACGGCCACAGGCGGTCACTGGCGGTCACACGACAGCACGACAGTGACCGCGTAGCCTCCGCCGTGCATCGGGAGCGGCCGGCGCTTGGAAGACGGTGACATCACGATGTAGGGGACGCCCCGCTTCTTAACACTGTAAAGTCCCTTCATTATTAATTTTACAAGTAACGAGAACCAATCCAAATGACGGGGCCCATTCCGCTGAAACAAAATGGCGTCATTCCGTTCAGTCTTGTGCTGTGCACCGCCATTCGCTTCCTTAAAACTGCACCGTCAAGCAGTCGGCGCTTCAAAGAATGTCGCAGCTTGTAAGAATTGCTCTTATGTATCAGGTACCAGCACTATACGTAATGCGTTTTCTTTTTTTTTTATATTGAGCCTTTCAGCTAGAAGACTGCTAGAAGAAAAGCGGTATTGATACGACAATTAATAACCTAAAAATAGACGTCAAACTGTCTATCAATTAGGGATGGTTTTATATATTCCGATTAAATTTTACAAGACATCACTGCAATCACTGTTCAAATGTATAAACTCAAAAGCGCAACAGAGCCCCGTCATCTGCAGTTTAAAAGCGCGCACGAAAGGGACCCCGAGTACATCGCGTGACTAGCGCCATGTTTAAAAGCGCGCAGAGAGCGACGACGCGCGACCGAGCGCAGAGCCGTCAAAAGCAAGCGAAACACGGCGGCGCGCCGCAAGAGCCGTCACGACAGCACGCCGGCGTCGCTAGTGCGACCGTGCGCCCATTTCACCGCGTAGCGCGAAGGCGCACAACCGTCACGAGCGCACTGCGCCGCTCGTAGCGCCATCTGTACTCTGACAAAGCAACTCAAATAGGTGTCCGCGTCCTTGGTGCGCCCGTCTGCCCCGTCTTCCCCACTCCACGCGACAGCGCGCTCGTAGCGCCATCTGTACTCCAACAAAGCAACTGAAATAGGAGCCCGCAGCGCCCGTGCCTGCTTCCCGGCGCGCGCCCCTCCGCGCACCTCGCCATTGGCGCTCCGCAATAGCCCCTCCCCCTCCCCTCTCCCAGGCTCCTCCCCTCTTTTTAGGCCACGCCAGCGGCAGACCAGCGACATCTGTACCGTTGCTTCTGCTTTCCCCACTCAGTTGCACGAGGGCAACGCATCCTCGCATGAGACTCGACTCGATTGATGTGTCCAGGACAAGGGCTCATATCCATGGGAGTTCGGTTTGCTCTGGTTTCTTCTAAACACTTTTTGTTCGTACCTTTTCGCTTTCCGGCGCCGTAAGAAGAACGGAAGAAATCGAAAACACTGAACCGCACTCGTTGAATAATTACGATGGGCGCTCTCGCGTGCTGAAATTTAAAGATGGGATGTCATGTTTTCTTTAGTCTACTTATCTATGTAAAAAAAAAAAAAAAAAGTTCTTGTCTTAGGCAGTGGTGTGTTCGTTTCACATCGTGCATCCCCGCTCCGCGAATGCGGCCACCAGACGGTCATGTTACATGTCGAAAAATTGCCTTTTTGGAGCGTTGCGGAGGCTGGCGGCAGCGTGCTGAAGTTACGTGTTTTACTCGTTCGTCGGTATTCGCTGAAAAAGTTATTTAAAACCCTGTGTAAACCGTGAGGCTTGCCGTTGAGAACACGTCAAAAGTTTTACGGAAGCGCAGTGCCGTAGGAAAAAGGCGCAACTCGTCGAAATCAAGTTTACCGCGGCGTGATCAAAGCTTCCTTGGCACGCCGAAGCGCTGCGTCTCTCTGCCTTCGCGCGCTTGGATACCGATCAAGAATCGGCGCCGCGGCAAAGTTTTGAAGGTGTGTCGCGCGTAGATGTTTTTGGGCATCATATATCGGGCACGGAGTTCTGGGTCGTCCAGCTGTTCCGGCAAGTTGCTTTGAATAAAGGGGGAAAACAATATGGACGGTTGCTCTTATGCACTATTAACCATGTTCCATATCTGCTCTAATGGATCACATGGCAGCACAAATAGAGCAACGCTGTGGAGCAAGTTTGGTTTTCGAAGGCAAAACTACAAGACAGCGAGAATTAAAATTTTTGAAGCGCGACCTATACGGTCGTGTGCAGTCCCTTGGCCAATCACAATTAGGCGAGTCGCGCTCAAACGTCAAGTGCAAAAAAGTAGGTTTATAATGGTTCAGCACTAATCAGTGATGAGGAGCTATCGTGCACAATATTCTGTAAATAGTCTAACAACGAAAAAAGACGTACTGAGTGCGACACAGTTTGTGCGAACAAGTAATCGCTGGTTTTTCCGGTTTTTCTCTTTGAAACCAAGGGATGTCATCCAAGTTATTATTGCTACGGAAAGAGCTCATATAATGTAAGCAAAAACATTTCGTGCTCGCTAATACTAATTGGAAGTAAAATGTGCCGATGTCGTGTTCGCGCTAACAGTATCATGATGTGTACCTTCCCCTCCTCGTTCGTTGCCACTGGCCACTGGATCAAGCTCTTTCTGGACCGCAAGTGCCGGAAGTTACAAATACAGGGTGTCACAAAAGAAAATTTACACGGTCTTTTTTACTGCAAAAATAAACTAGGCATCGCCGAACGCTCATTCTCCGCCCAAAGGTAGAGCTAGAGGTCACAGCCAGATGCCAAAGTTTCAGCCTGATCCGATAACTTAATCAAAAGTTATAAGTGATTTTCTGAAAATTTCAATGGGAAAATGGAGCCCATTTTTGCCCGTTTTCGGTTTCTGGTGCCTTAGAGCCCCATGTGTTTGAAAACTCTGTCGGCAACAATTTTCCCATTGAAATTTTCAAAAAATCGCTTATAACTTTTGATTAAGTTATCGGATCGGGCTGAAACTTTGCCATCCGGTTGTGACCTCTAGCTCTATCTTTCGGCAGAGAATGAGCGTTCGATGATGCCTAGTTAATTTTTGCAGTAAAAAAGACAGTGTAAATTTTCTTTTGTGACACCCTGTACAGTCGTCGGGGTAAAGTAAAATGCTGCTCCAGAAGCACATATGGCTTTACACACATTACACCCGTAAAACACATTTACACGTCGATTCTTTATTGTCATCCGAGCATGCGAAGGCGCAGAGACGCAGTGCTTTTGTGGGCCAGGGAAGCTTTGATCACGCTGCTAGACCGGTGAAACGTGCTTTCGACAAGTTGTGCCTTTTTCCTGTGGCACTCTGCTGCCGTAAAAATTTCCACGTTTCCTCAACGGCAAGTTTCACGGCTTACACAGGGTTTTAAAAAACTTGTTTGGCAAATGACGACAAACAAGTAGAAAACATGTCTTCAGCTAGCTGCCGCCATCCTCCACCACGTTCCAAAAACAATTTTTCAATGTGCAAGATGGTTGTTCGGTGGACGCACTCGCGCTGCAGCGAGCAAGTGGGGATGCGTGATACGGCAATTGTCATAGAGACCGGTGGTTCGTTCGTTTCGCGGTAGGCCTAGCGGGCGAACGACGACCGTGCTTGCATAACATACCGCAGGATGGCGCCAACAACATCATTAGATGCTGGCTGGAAGCAGACGATGACGTGCCACCTGCTTTGGCCGCTATGATTTATTAAATACTTTCAGCGGATATGATGTGTTACCGCTCGATAATAAATAGGACTGAGGTACACAAACCACCTCTGTCCCACGGTGACCTGAGAGAGCACTGCCATAGACGGAAACAATTTTGTCCTTTTATGAAATTAAGGAACACCAAGTTACTCGCTTATATTTCCCTACGTAAAAGCAACTATTAAATTATGTGCTCGAGCGAAAAGTAGCCACTTTCCGAGATAAGTGTTCAACTTTTACTTTTCCTTTATAGTTGCTTCCCCTTGGCTGGAATGGTTATTGATGCTTTGCATGGGAGGAAGTGAGGTGTCAATCATTGTTTCAGTGGCCCCGATTACTTGAGGAACACTCGTATGACTCTTCCTCGCTATATTTGCATTTTAAAGGGATGCTGAACCGAAATCTGGATTCCACAAAACACGGCAGCAAAAGCGTGCAACGGGATGCTACAAACACCAAAAGATCACCCATATAGCGATATCTCAACCATATTTTTTTAAAAAAGGAGGCGCATGTGACAGATATGTTGACGTCTTGTTTCTTTGAGAAGAGTTGAGAAGGAGAGGGAATCTTCTTGCGTCTTCCTCGCCTCGTCGCCTTGATGGGGCAAAGCGAAGAGAGGAAGGAACCAGATACGTTGACTCCACGTCCCTCGTTGGCCTCGTTCAATCTCGATCTCTTTTTCCAAATATACGGCCGTCCATTCGAAATATCGCCTTACGAGTAGTGTTGTAAGGATTGTAGCGTCCCATCTACAGCTCCTGCATTGTTTTCTGAAATCCAAATTTCGGTTCACCACCCCTTTAAGGAAAAGTGCATGTTACGACGTGTAGTTTATTCGCTCTGTTAAAATAGTTTTATTGCCCTGCAGTTGTCGAAGACTGAACTGATTTAGTAAATGGATCGAGATTTAAAGGCATTTTGCGTTTTTACTTTCTATCCCCTTCTATTACAACACTTCCAACAACAATCTTTTTGCTGTAAATATTTGTCTGTGTTATAATCACAGTTAAAATAGTTTTTATGGCACTTTGAGGAACTGCGGGGTTTTCTATAGTACTTGCATCGCTTTTTACAAGGTGATGAACGAGAATTACCTGCTCCAAAAGCTGAAATCGGAGGGGGGGGACACGCTACCACAGCCATGATGGAGCACTTACACA
This sequence comes from Ixodes scapularis, assembly GCF_016920785.2. Classification (NCBI taxonomy): domain Eukaryota; kingdom Metazoa; phylum Arthropoda; class Arachnida; order Ixodida; family Ixodidae; genus Ixodes; species Ixodes scapularis. The sequence continues at coordinate 60,548,257 of NW_024609836.1, forward strand.
TATTTTTGTTGCAGTCTATACTTCTGAGCATCGCCAGTAATGACGGGCCCATGTGCTGGACGGACCATGGGACGCCACTGAACCGATCATTCTCGAGCCAACCACGGGAAAACAGCGGCTCCCAGAACCCGTCCTGGTGTATTTCAAGTTAGGAGCATTAGGAGCCTGCCAACATTGGTCGTCAGCTGCGATGCCTCTACAAAAGCCGCTATCCCATGCCGGTCATTCGGGGCACGCTAGCACAGCCGTGATGGAGCACTAAACATCTTTTTTCTGCAGGTTGGTTATTTGAAAACTTCAGCTTGCTGTCATTCTAGCAACTAATGTCTGCTAGTGGTATTGTGGCCCAGTGATGGCCAAATTTAACACAGCTCTCTTGAAATTTTCTGACAATTATGTTGTAAATTTTTTTGATTCTACAGTTAATGACAACTAGTTACTTTCCAAACAAAAGTTGCTAGAATTCTTGCCTTTGTTCTATGCGTTCGTATTTGGTTAGACAGCACTAAACCCTGGTACATGGAAGATTTTAAAAGCTAGGGCAAAAGAAAGAAAAGACTATTTAAGATAGCCAAAAACTCGAATTTCGAGGCAGCCTGGACCAAATATAACTCTTGGGCCAAACTCTGTATCGAACGTGTGCATTTCTTCGAAGACAAATTTTATAACTGTGAACTGCCTTCAATATTATAGAATAACCAAAAAACGTTTTGGAAACTTATTTCCTCATATCAGTCATCCCGTTCAATACTCTTGATGAACAATGATGGCACTGTTATTTCGGACAATGAATGTCCTACGGTTTTGAACAATTGCTTTTAGTCTACTTTTACTGATGGAGATAGTTCCTTTTTACCTTTTGTACCAGATGTAGATTTTAGGTATATGGACCCTATTTCTATAACACCGTCTGAAATTGCGATATTAATAATAACCTCAAAATTTTCAGCTTGGCTGGTGTCGACTCAATTAATACAAAAATTCTAAAAAATACCAAGGGTTGTCACAAAAAATAGGTGACGAGGCGAAGTAAAACTGAACAAAATGAATGTTTAATGGGGCGAACTTTGCCCAAATTAAAGGGAAATAACAGCACGTCGGAGGCGTCGAGTGTCTTCAATACAACAGGGTCGAGCACAAGCGATAACTGATTGCGTAAGGCCACGCGGGGCTTCTTTTATAGCACTCTCCTTTCTAGAACATTCTGTACTCGAACATTCTGTACTCGAACATTCTGTTCTAGAATTAACCACGGCCTTATCAAATTTTCTAGAAGCATCGTCTTAGGAATAAATAAAGACATCTGCCGGTCCCAGGATTCAAACCCGGGACCTCTGCATGACAGTCGGGCGCGGTGCCCCGTGGGCTACCCCTAAGCACGCAGTAATATGCAGTCTACTTTTCCAGCATTCATCCACTGGTTGCATCCCACCCGAGTGGAAGGTTGGGAAGGTCGTTCCAATTTACAAAAGTGGCGATCGTCACTCTGCGGGAAGCTACCGTCTCGTATCATTAACCAGTGTTGTATGCAAGTTGTTAGAACTCAAAATATTTTTTCATGTAGTATCGCATGTGGAATCTACTAACAACTTTTTCTACCAAAATCAGTACAGGTTTCGTAAAAGATATTCATGCTAGAGGCAGTTGCTGGAGTTCACCCGTGATATTCATGTTAATATGAACACTAACTCCCAAGTATGATGCCATATTTTTTTATTACTCTAAGGCTTTCGATCATGTATCTCACTGTCATTTAATATCAAAACTTTCCTCACTAAATCTTGATTCTCTCACTTTATCATGGATTCGAAATTTTCTTCGTGAAAAACAGCACGAAAGGGAAAAGGACAAAAAGGAAGGACTACATAGGATAAGTGCTTACTAACAACTGATTTTTCATTGGAGTGTGTAGATGGCACTATGTTCGCTCGGGTATAAGGCGCACCGTGGATTTTGCACTTCCTTCTTCTTCATTGCACACTCCACATGCTAACCAAGATTCAGAAAATGAATCTCACTGTTCGTTGGAGTCAGTGAAGGTTGGCTTACTCAAGATGGTCTGTTTTTTATTATGTAATAGGTTTCCTTCATTATGTAATAGGTTTCCTGCAGTTTGCACCGCAATCTCGACAGTGTACCGCTAAATGCTAGTATGCGGTCCCTTGCAATGAGCTTTGGTGTTCTCAGAGTCCGATGTTCAGGCATCGCCTGGTCACCCAGGTATCCTGGTCAGCAGATAAAAATCAGAAACATTAAAAGATATATTTTTGTAATTATTGGAACTTTAAATATTCTTAAGTGTTTTCTGTATGCCCAGTAACCTATGGGGCTATCATGTAATGAATACTCTAACTTGCCTAATTTCTGTGTCCTGGCCCCTTTCAAGTGATTTCATTTGGGTTTACAGCTTTCTTAAATCACACTGGCACCTGCAGTGCACTTACGTGCAACTCATAGTTTGCAGGTATCGGGTGGTTTAGTTTGTCATTGCATTCTGTCCAGAACCTAACCACATTCCACATTTTTTTGTTTTTCTTTGTTTCGAGGTTCTATAGTTGTTCATATAGACTTGATTGCTGTGCAGGTTACGAACATTGCCTTCCACTTGAAAGCTGGACGTAACCCAGTAATTATTTTTCAAGAATAGATACGAACATGTTTTACTCAGTGCTGCATCTTGTGTGCACTTGCTTGCAATTTCTTACTAACACAGTGTTCGAACACCTATCTCTGGGAGGTGCACTTGGCAGTAACCTCTGAAATTAACTTGTGACAGCAGGCTTGAAGAAACTCATTGAATGTGGAAATTTCATTTTGAAAGGTATTTTTCGAACTTGCCTTGTTAAAATGGTTTCATAGCATAAGTCACACGTTGGTTTCACTGAATAGTGCCTGCCAGAATGAATCTGAGTTACCTGCACTGCGCTTATGTATAACTCATAGTTTGCAGAAATCGGGAGGTTTAGTTTGTCATTGCATTCTGTTCAGAACCTAATCACATTCCACTTATTTTTTTCCAGGTTCTGTAGTTTTCCGTATGGACTTGATTGCTCTGAAAATCAGAGATTGCCTTGTACATGAAAGCTGGACATGGCCCACTAATTATTTCTCAAGAATAAAGGTATGAACAGGTTTTACTCCGTACTGTATCTTATGTGCGCTTGCTTGAAATTTCTTGCTACCACAGTGTGTAATTATCTCTTGAGAGACACATTTGGCAGTAACTTCTGAAAGTAACTCGTGACAGCATGCTTGCAGAAACTCATTGATTGCAGCAATTTTGTCTTCGAAGGCATTTTCGGACTTCCTTCGTTAATTCGTAGTATAGGTCTCAAGTTGGTTTTGCTGTCTAGTTCCCGCAAGAGTTAAGCTGAGGCTCTTGCAATGCGCTCACGTCTAACTCATAGTTTGCAGAAATTGGGAAATTTATTCTGTCATCGCACTCTGTTGATAATCTGATCACATTCCATATTTTCTGTTTTGCTTTTCCAGGATCTGTAGTTCTTCATATGGACTTTATTGCTCTGAAAATCAGAGATTGCTTTGTACATCAAAGATGGAAATGGCCCACTAATTATTTCTTGAGAAAAAAAGGTATGAACATGTTTTACCTAATACTGTATCTTGTGTGCACTTGCTTCAAATTTCTAACAGTGTTTAAGCACCTGCTAACCGCTGGAATGCGCAGCTGGCGTTAACTGCTGAAAGTAACTTGGGCCCACAACCTAATCAGATTTTATGGTCGCTAGATATTTACTTTGAATTGTTCCCGCATCAAAAATTAGTTGGTGTGTTGTCCGTAACTTGCGGCGGCAAAAAGCTGCAACTCTCAATCACTGAGCTGCACGTCATGCGTGACAACGGGAATCATTCAGACATTAAAAATTAGCTGCCGTGTTGTCCATACCTTGCAGTAACGGCTAGAGCCTGTTGAACTGCTAGCTGCAATGATCTAATAAAACGGACGTCTCAGTGAACAATAATTATATTAGTAAAATGCTATATTTATTGTTCACTGAGACGTCCATTTTGTTAAGTCACTGCAGCTAGCAGTTTAACAAGCTCTGGCCGTTGCTTCAAGGTGCGAACAACACGCCAGCTAATTTAAACGATTCCCGTCGTCGTGCGTCACGTGCAACTCTGTGATTGAGAGTTGCGGTTTTTTGCCGTCGCAAGTTACAGACAACATGGCAGCTAATTTTTGATTCCGGAACAATACCCGTATCCGTGCATCTTGTGCAGTACAGTGACTGAGAGTTACAGTTTTCTGCCATGCTTCTACCCATGTCAAGTTACGGGGAAAACCGTGGGGCCTCATTACTGTCATGCACGTAATAGATAGTTAATGCTGTGACCGTGATGGAAGACAACACTAATTGTATCGGCATCAAAAATTAGCTGGTAATTTTTATTAATTTGACGGAATTTGTTTTTACAGTGAATGTACTTTTTGTCAGGATCTGATGAGCTATTGTGTCTAACTCTTGACCGGGAATCTCCGACGAGTCCAGCGTGTAATCCACGGCGAAAGGCCCTGTACAGCGCTATTTGTAAGTGCTTTTTATTCTAATAGTCCGTGAGAGACGTTATGATTGGTTATTTTTGTGTTCGAAGTCATGTTTATTTCATTTTCGCTGTTAAAATATGGCTGTCTTCTTGGCGGTAGATGTGTGCTGTAGTAAAGTCCTCCCAGTAGGTCCAAAGCCGAATGCCGCAGAGTGTTGAGTTAGTCCTTATTTGCCAAGATTCGGCTTGTTGGGTGCGAGTGGAGTGTCAGTTACGTCACTGCGATGTGTGAATGTATTTGCCAGGAATTATCTTTACCCAACGAGTTTTTTTTGTTATGTGACTGATTTATTTTAAATTCTTGATTCATTCAAATGTCATGTTCTGTTCAACTGTCATGTTCTTTCGTATAACAGGGTATTTATTGGACTGTTAATTTAGTAGTACATTTAACACTGGTTAGCTGAAGAGGGAGGCTAGCGGTTTGATTTTTAACTTGTAAATAATATGGAGGTAATATGGGTACATTTATGACTACATATTTCTGTGCCGCAAATACCGTAAGTCTTAAAACATTCTTTTTTTTTGTTTTCAAATCAACGTAGAAATATAGGTGTGAACTTAAATGGCAAGTTTGTAATTATCAGTTCTTAAAAACACCTGAAAAAAAAAATTTTTTTTAAAGTCTTGTTGGGGCACGCGTGTCAAAGAAAATTGAAGCAAAAAAAACATTTTATTTTACAGAAATATTGATGGCGCGAGGTGCCTTGCAATTAAGTCAGTAGTCACCTCCTTTCAACTGCTTTTCTCTTGGCATTCGGGCGTGTGGAGGAAAGGTGGATCGGCTTCACCTTCACGTTGAGGTGGAAAGAACGAATGACCATCTCGTTGAGGTGGAAAGAGCAAATGACCATTCTGTCATGTCATGGACTTTGCCCGCATAATTTGAAATCAATCTTTTGCCGTCAATATTGCTCTGAACATTTTTTTTTTCGCATAAAATTCTTTTGACCCAACCGAATCCCAACCAAACTGCTTAAAATAATTTTTTTTTTAGAGGCCCTTTAAAGCTAGCTGAAGGGTTGAGGGTCACTATGATGTTGCAAGAGTAGGCCTAAGCAATTTATAAATTCACCTTCCTACTATTTGAAAAAAAGAAAAAAAGAGCTCTAAATTCTACCTTGCAATGCATGTGCCTGCGCCTGCACCTGCATTCAGAGTGGCGCGACCAGTTCATTCACATGCACCAAGAAATTTAGAGCGCACATCTATTGTGCAGCTAGCTGCATGATGAAGTGGCACACATGAACAGCTTGCTATCTAGTACTGTCGGTTGTGGCGGAGCTTAAGCAGGCCATAATGCATTCTTTGTTTTGACATGTGGCACATTTATCAATTATTTTAACTCTTGCGAATCACAACCTGTGTGTTCTTGGGTTGGGCTACTTTTATATATATATATGTATATATATATATTTTTTATAGAATTTGTGCATTTTAGTATGTATAGTTTTTTATTTTTTTATTAAGGTTAAATGGTACTTTATAGCAAATTAGCTCCTTGTAGAGCTGAAATTACATTTAGTCAATGGTCTCCCCAAACTGAGATGTTATATGCATTTGCTAGCTTTTTTTTTTGTAAAGGTGTAAAATAAGCTATAGTATACGGCAGCCAGCTCTGAAGCACAATAGATTGTTCACACTAATTAATCTATAAAAACTTGGACGATTCCACTAGGACAAATCCAGTTGTTAAGAAATTGTATTCATCCTACCCTTCGGGAAAGTCTGTATAAATATAGAGCTATGTCTTTCGCCACTGTGGGCAGAGGCCAGCTAAATTGCTACCGTTTGGAAGGTGGAGGGGTGATGTGCAGGGAAGCTAAGCCCTATCCCTCTCTCCCATATTGTCTGCTATAATTGTTTCAAATATCAAAAAAAATGGGGGGGGGGCAACTGCCCCCTCCCCTTGCACCCTTGTCCCGATGCCACTGTCAGGGGGTAATAACTTGGGGATGCCATAAATAAATGCAACCACTTACGGCTGCCATTGCATACAAAGGAGAAAATAGAGAGAGAGGGAGAGCGATGTGGATTATCTTTCTCTTAGGTATTCATGTCAGAAGGGGTACTAATGGTTTTGGATGGTTGTGGCTGAGCGAGATAGCCATGAGTGCTGCCTAAGTGTTTGGTTCGGACTCTTGTTCAATCGGCAAAAAAGCAAGTCCCAGTCAACTATTCAAGTATATCCTATGAATGGCTCCTGGGATTTTCGAAAATGGTCTATTGTCTTGCAAATGAGTGTGCTGGTATTAACTAAGGACACTTAGCAAGCTGTTTACTCATTTTTAATATTGCTGACTTTACATTAAAGCTGGTGAACTTTCAGCTTTCTGCAATGCATAGTTTTTTTTATTAGGTCCAAAAAAGTTGGGTATATCTTTCTTGATTGGATTCTGCAATATTGTGATCATTCAGCTGTGTTGAATGAAACATATGGGTTTCTTATCCCAGATTTGATATTTATTTTTATGCAGTCGGGGGGTGGTGGTCATTGCCTTGATTTCATAGTGTTTTGGCATAGAATTTTAGGAATTATTGCCATATAAGAATACACTTTCCATCAGAAAACTAAGCAACCTCATTCTTTGCAGCTCCTGCCATGGAGGTGGTAAAGAGCCTGGCAGCCCTGCTGAAGGATTCAACAGCTTCTCTCATTGAGAAGGTATGGTATTCCATTCTGATATAATTTCTAACCTCTTAAACGAAGTGAAAACTGGCTCACATATCAATTTCAGTATGCATGGTAACTCAGAACCCTGCTCGCAGGTACCTGTGAAGCAAAAGCAGCCAGGGAGGCTGTTCTAAGAGCAGCCTCTCTGGCATCTCGTAGAAAAAAAGAAACCTGCAGTTTAACAGAGATTCATCATCACCAACTCGAAGAACACACAAAAAGCGTCGAAAGAAATCAGAAGAGTAGCTTTAAAAAAGATGAAGTTGTTTAAAAACTTGGTTTGCCAAAAAAATTTAAAAATATTATAATGTGACTAAATATGGTGAAGGAGATGTTCAAACACTTGTTCTGCACCTGTTGCTGGGCTGACAGGCAGTATTGGTCTTATGCCTTCAGCCTCTATAAGAGATGCTCTAATAAAGCAACACGCAACAGTGTTTTATATAGGCATGTATTACCTCAGCAGACTCCGAGCATACCGAGATACATACAATAAAATGCAAATGAGCCTGTCGTGCTTATTTGGTAATTCTGGCAATTTATAAAGACAATGTCGTGTGAAGTGGGGAAAGAAAGTTTAGGCTTCAATCTTTGAGCTAGTTGAAAGGCCAAAATTATAGCAAAAGGCAGGATATGGTGTTGTTGCTCTTATTGTGTGCTGGTGTAACATGAACAAATATTTTCATCTACAAATTGTCACTTTACTGAAGTGTCCCTTTAATGGTGTGCTACTTGATGTGCTATTTGCATTGTGTTGTATTTTTTTGGGCCCACGAGGGGGCCACATAAATTGCCGCGCATGATGTGGTGGCCGAGTGGGCACCACTCCTGGGTGTCATGCAGGGGTCCTGGGTTTGAATCCGGGGACCACTGCAGTTGCTTAATTACTCGAAAAACCTGTGGTTCTAGAAATTTGCTCACAGTGCTCAATGCTCAACGCCTTGTGTTGTAATGGTCTCATATATTGAACCGCCTCTACAGAGGTCAGGGAATTTCACCTGAAATTGTCAGGGAAAATCTGGAAAAGTTGGGGAATTTCAAAATAATAATTCGCTAGACACCCTGAAATTGCTGTAATTACCCCGAGGAGACTGAGTAGACTTTCTTTTGTAATTATCTTCCTTTCAAATACTACAAATTGCCCATGTCTCTTCTTCACAGGAGGAGGATCATGTCCAGCCAGCCTTCCCTGTGATGCAAGTCAGGGGAGGGGCCTCAAGTTCACCACTCACAGTGGTGCTGGAGGACTGCTCTTTCGAGGTAACGGACATTGTGGCCGGTATTGCGCTCATTCTTGCGCTATACTGGGTCCATGACATTTCCTGCTGTCCAAAAGCATCCTGGTCACTTGCTGTGATTGGCAACTTCATTGGCTTGACCTACAAGACCAAGTCATTCTTGGTACTAGATTTAATTTCAAAACTGGAAGATTGAGATCTTAAATGAGTGTATTTTTTTACATGTACATTAAAATCTGTTTTTTTAACGAGCACCGTATTACTGTTTTCACTCGACCTTGTATGAGGGCCTGTATGGGCACCCTCTGAAAAGGCTCAAGCAACACCTTTCGTCCTGTGAGCACATGCAGAATTCTCTTCGGACATTCGCATCCGTGCATTGCGGAGTGTTGTAGCTGTGAACAAGAAATGCCCATATTCGAGGGAAATAAACACCTTGCTTAAGGGATTCAATGTCTTGGAAGCTCTTTGTTTGGCCTTCTATAGAGTTCAGGCACACTACATGAAAGGGAAAAGATAACACCTAACAGAGTGTACTTTTAGCTCTGACGTAGAGCTTAATTAACACTTCTTATGGAGCTGAAGTTACCCTTTACGAGGGAGTTAAAATAACTCTTGGCATGAGAGTGTAGCCTTGACCACTCATTAGAGTTGTTCTATTTGCACCTAAGAGAGTAGCCACAACATTCGCTTCGAGGGTACGTACAACACCACCTGTAGGAGTCTATGCTACTCTTCAAAAGTGTTAATTTTACACCTCATTTCAAGGAGTAACCGTTACCCTAGAAAAGAGTAACACTAACTCTCGTCAAGAGTAACTCCTGGTTACTCTCAAAAGTGTAAAGTCAACACCTCGTTTTGAAGAGTAATTGTAACTCTTGTCAAGAGTAACTCCTTGTTACTCTTAAAAGAGTAAAGTCAACACCTTCTTTCGAAGAGTAACCCTAACTCTCAAAAAAGGGTGGATTCTGCGACAAACCATTTACACTCCAAAAAGTGTTAAGGTGACGCCTTTTTTTTTTAGAGTGTTGCGTCTGTAGAGGGCTGCCAGTGCATCGTACAAAAGACAGTCCGCAGCCACTGCCTGAGGCATGTATCATCCTTGTACGATGGTCGTGTCGCATTGGTCAGACAAACACTGTCTGGCTTGTCCGGAGCATACACATCTGTCAATCAAACATAATTCCGACATGATTGTAGCGCGTACGTGGATAATTTTTTCATCATGTCTGCGGAAAACATCGTAACCCTCAGGGCCGTAACCAGGTAGGGGGGGGGGGGGGGGTTAGGGGGTTCTGACCCTCCCCGAAAGTTTTTTCTGGGTACGGCCCTGGTCGGTGCACTTGCAGCCAGCCGATTTTAATCTCCACCTCTGCGCACGCGCAGTGGCACCGGTCGGCTACCGGGTACCAAACCGGGACCGGTTCTTCGGTTTGCTATAACTCTTCATTATATGCCACAGATGCACATGATTCATAGGCGAAAATAAGACAAAATGGCCGCCGTTGTCCCCGAAACCCCCCCCCCCCCCCCCCCCCCGAAATTGTTTTCTGGGTACGGCCCTGGTACCCCTTGTAGGATACATGGGCAGTGTCACTTAGGAACTACCAGAGGCGATCGAATAAAAAAAATTAGGCCGACATGTTGTTTATTTACTAAATAAACTAGCATCTGCTTGGAACCATTGTCTCTTTCTTTCTACGTGGCCCTAGAGTTCACAATGTATACAATTAACAAAGAGAAACCTTTCGCAGCAAAGGACAACAAGGAGCTATTATTGCCTTATTCTTTCATTCGATTGACTTCAAGTTCAGAGATTACTATTCGAGCATAGAATGCCCAGTGCGCGAAACAATATTTCCTGCGACGCCGGTGACTATACAGGCGGCGCGATTATTAATCAGGATGCCCCTGGGGTCATTTTTCACAATGCCAGCTGCCCGTGTCAATCCCGACGGGTCCCGTCGGCTTTGGTAACGAAAAAGGCCTTTTGTTTTGGGAAGAGCGTGCTTTGTTTCCGGGTGAGAGGGGCACTCGGTCACTGCCAGCGCGTCAGACCAGTCAGGCCTTCGAAACCAGACTGCACACGCTTTACAATAAGGTTCTCTATTTTAGGGTAAACAGAGAGGCGTGGGCGGCGACGAGAAAACGTCATATATATCTGGAAAGTACTGGGTGACTCGATCGTTCTATTTTGTCTCACGTTTTAATGTCGAATAAATTAGCGGAATGAGAACGCTGAAATTTAGCTCAGGCGTCTAGAAAAAGCGATTGATGTAGGTGTTTGAAAACTCCAGTGAACATGGAAATAACCTTTAGTCAAAACAATTTTTTTTCCCACGAAGGGGCGCCAGGGCGAAGGATATTCCCACCCTCTTATGCTCTTCGAAATATAAATGTCTAAGCGACTTGAAGATCTGTCTTTTGTGGTCTGAATTTCCAGAATCAAAAGCTTAGCATAGCTTAACATAACCACATGTAAATGTCATGTTATTTTTTAACCTTTTCACCCGCGTCATTAACGGGGTGAAAGCTTTTAAAACCTCGGTTTTACTTGCAAGCAGCATTTTATATATATATATATATATACACAAGTCCTTTCGCCAAGTTAACGAAACATTTAAATTCATCCCTGGTAACGCAAAAACGTAATTTTGTGCCGTGCTATTCGGCTTTTGGCTACTCCTTCCGTTGCTCCCATCGCAAGCCGCGAATTCGAGAGATTTTCTGCTCAACATCTGGCATTCTTATCTAAACGTACTTTTTTCTTTTTTAGATTTTGAGTAGAATTCGGGTTAGATTAAACATTGCGTTTCCGTCAATTTTCTACTTCCGCAGTGGGGAAACGACGACAACCATGTCATCGAGATACCCTTTACAATCTGGAAGATGCTTCGTTTTCGGAAGCTCAAAGAGATCCGGACAATTGAAGAATTCGAAAGGGTTATCAGCGCAAATCTCACTAAGGCCACTAAAAAGGTGCCTGTTCTGAGAGGTTAGGCTTGTGTAAACGGTAAATACGAGAAGCTTCGAGCTATCCCGCTTAGAGCTGAAAGACGATATTGGCGATCAGGAAGAGCAGGGGTCTATAGATAAGCACAGCCTATCTGCACTAAAATAAATCGGCTTTTACAAAATCTTTCTAAACGACGATGGAGAAAGCTTTGTGCAACATGTCTCCCTTTCACTCAGGTCAAAATGGTATGGAATATAGTGCGCTCTTTGAAATCGTCAGTTACTCAGCGAAGACCTATCCGAGCTTTGGCCCTAGCTGTCACGAGGTACTTCCGAAATAACAATGGCTAATGAGTTTTGCGTTTCGCTTACACCAGAGCCGTGTAGGGGGAGAGTTTGGCCAGTCTATGATCTCGTCGCCGTAACGCTCTCCTCCCGAGTGAGCCAATCAGCCCACGGCGCAGAGCGAGAGGCGTGAGCGCATGCGCGTGGACTCCCGGCTGCTCCCAGCTGAGCGGGGAGGGCCGCCATTTTCAGTCATTCGCCCGGCGGAATGCATGGGATTGACATCTAAATTTCGGTTATTTCCTTTTATATCGCTGGCTGTGGCAAGAAAATGATATACTGTTATTCTTCGGTGGGTTGAAAAGCTAAGGAATAAAGTTTTCTCAACGTATGGTCACAAACATTTATTCAGGCGAAAAAGAAGTCGGCCCGTAGCACACGACGAGTAGCCTCAACAGTGCCCTTCTCCGACCAGTCTCCGACAGTGTTGCGTAAAAATGGCGGTCGTGTCCACTTTGCTCCCTTCTTTCTCTATCTCTCTCTCCTTCGGCGCTATCCTCCCTTTCCTTTACTTTTCTCCTCTCCGGCGCCTTCGTCGCCACACCAACTGGCCAAACTCTCCCAACAAACGGCTCTGGCTTGCACAACCGGGGGCAACAATATTCTCTTCGGAGTATAGCGCATCATGTGAGGCCACCGAGAAAAGCATTGCCAAGTGATTAACTCAAATAACTCACAACTGGACTTAGATTTCAGTATTCGTGATCTAGATGATGCACTGAGGACAATGTCTAAGCGCACAACTCCGGGTCATGACCAAATAACATACAAAGCACTTGCAAATCTTGGTCCTTGAATCAAAGGGAAACCTTCTTGTGATATTTGATGACATTCGGAGTACGGAAACTATGCCAGATCCATCTAAACTTTCAAAAGTCGTTCTTTTACTCAAGTGTGAGAAAACTCCAGCTGCATTAAAATCACTTTGTCCAGTATGTCTCACAAGCTGTGTCGGGATGCTTATGGAAAAGATGGTGCACATACGTCTGCAATGTTGGTTTGAATTAAATTGTGTTACCAGAAAAAATGACTGGACTTCGCCCACGGCGACGCACAATGGACTTCGTCCTTCACATTAACACGACCGCCAATCTGGCAACTCAACAGTTGCGGTGTTTTAGATATTCGTCGTGCTTTTGATACCGTGAGCCACACAGATGTTCTGAATGGACTAAATCAATTGAGGGAGCGAGGTTGCATTATACGCTGGATTAGAGACTTTTGCTGGGCCGTAAAACATCTATAGTTACGAGCGAGGGAAAGAGCAAAACACATGAGGTAAAGCACGGGGTCCCGCAAGGTAGCGTACTAAGTCCTACTTTATTCAACATGGTCATGGCTAAATTGCCAAAACGACCTCCACACCTCTAAATTTGCATGTACGCTGATGACATTTGTATACGGGCATCCGGTTCTTTCTCTGAAATATTACAAGCTCAATTGCAATCTGGCCTTGATGAAGCAAACACATACTTTCGCCAACGAAGTATGGAAATTGTTGCTGAAAAATTCGCAGTTCTTACTTTCACGAGGAAACAGCTCAAAGGATTTAGGGTCATCATCCAAGGTCAAAACATCGAACGAGTCAAATGGCATGGATTCCTTGGTGTTGTGCTAGAGTGTTCGCTTACATGGTCAAAACTTATTTATATGTTTAAAAGAAAATTAAATGCCATCGTCAATGTTCCTTGATGTATTGCGGGTGCTAGAGGGGGTTGGTCGGCAGATGGTGTTCTACATCTCCATACAGCTCACGTACGACAGACGATCGCGTATTCAATGCCAGTCCTGCATGATATTTCACCAAGACCAGAAAAGCGCTTGGAATATATGATCGCACGAAGTCTGCGCATATGTCTAGAAGTCTCTCGAGCAACTTCTTCTGACGTGGTCTCGGCGGAGGCCCGAGAAGAACCCCTGTGTCCGTCTTTCGTGCCCAAGAGACAAGTCGGCATTACCTTCGTTTGGCCACACATGAGGGTGAGCGTCCATTGAGTCAAGGGATCATTCGATGGAGCACAGAATGTCACTTTCGCAAGTTTCTAAATAGATTGCCAATTTGTGTACACCCTCATGTTCATTGAGAGTTAACACATGCTTTGGATTCAATACGTGAAGTATCTGTTTGTACGCTCAGCGGCGGTATGGTCCACGGGGGGCACTCAAAGGTGGACCATACCGCCACTGCACTGGCTAAATTTCTCATCTACAGCTGGGAGACTCGTCACCCGTTGAGGCAAACCAAGTTCTAGGCTGTATAAACATACACACAACCCAATTTAGAAGTACTATGTATCTTCGCAGCGGACAATTAGCGAAGCAAGTATACAGTGCTAGCTGAAGGATAACTTTTGCATTTTACCGCATTTGTGGGGCACCTTTTAGCAAGAATTTTGGGGTAATGTGTAGGCACCCACTTCTTGTTTGTGCTGCTGTGACTTTGTCATATTTGGAATCCTCCTTTTTTTATCCACTCATTTTCTTTATACTATCATAACTTTCTTCTTTTGACTTCCGTGATATGGAGTGTCAGGGGCTGTTTCTAAGGCCGCCAATCTCTCCACTACCATAATTTATCTTCGTTCTCTCTCTCCCTCTTTCTACTTTCGCTGTGCTTTGTAGCGAACACAACTTGCTTATGGATACCTTTGGTATTTGGATGGGTTGCTGTACACGTAAACAAAATAAAATACGAGCAGTATTTGAATACGAGGAGTTTGTGTGGAGAAGCGGTCTTTTTGTAATCCCAGTACATTTTCAAAGGCGTATACTTGCGGAATCGTGCGTAGTTCCCGCTCTTTTGAGTTCATTGAATTCCCTTTTGTGTGTGGAAATTTGGACAGATGATAAAGCGGTTTGCAGAGGTGCGCCACAGTACGCCTTATCCGCATACCATATTTATCTTTCCCTTCGAGGTTTTCTCCAGTGCATGTGTCCTACATCTATGTTTTGCTCGAATGTTAGGTGCAATTGAAAGCAATAGTACTATTTTGCGCGCTTGGAAGAATAAAAAGGAAACTTCATGTTCAACTATTGTTATTGTTGTTTGTGTCATATACACAAATGGTAGCAAAACAGTTTTTTTGTGTGTGTTTTTCTCATATACTGTAGACATTTGCATTTCTAGTTTTTTTAGGTGCTTTCCTCTTGCACGAACACATCCGTATTGTGCCTCGAATTCGACGTAGAATAACTAAGGATTCGATAAAATAGTGGAGACGGTACTCAATTTTGACAATAAAAAATAAAGATCAGAGTGAAAAACAAAATCAAAATCAAAAAGAGAACAACACACCCAAGGAATTTAAACGCTAATGTTCGGCTAGAAAATCTTTTTCTTTTTTGCCCCCGCTTTGTCAGTGAATAATTTCATTTTCAGGCTTCTCTTCAGAGTTGAATAAGTAACTCTTCATACAGGAGCGTAAGAATTAATGCCTCGTGCTTGCTATTTAATGTTTTTGTGAGCACATTCATTTGTAGAAATTATATCGCTAGGAACTTTGCATAAAAAAGAAATTCGCCTGGCATAAAAAAACGAAAAAAAAAAAGATTTTTCGGCCTATTTGTTTTTCGCTTTATTTAGTCGGGTCTGCAGTTACGGAGCACACTCACTTAGATTTTACCAGCTCGACCAGTTTATTTAATCTGATTAGAGCGCCCGAAAGATATATCTGCAGCGTAATACTAATAGTCAAACTCGGCGCCTAGTAAGCTCTAATTTCTGAATGAATCTGATTAGCAGTCGTACGGGGGTAATTTTGTGACGAAATACTGGCGTTTCAAATGAAGTTTTCGGCGTCAAAACTAAAATTTTCTGCGATTCATTTGAAAATACAGGCGTTTCAAATTAAGATTTTGGTGCCAGGGTAGAAATCTAATTAATTATGTTAAACGTACACACATATACAGAACAACACGCCGTTCACGAGCAAGCCCCGCGTGTGCACACACCCGGTGTGTTTCCACTGCGCTTGCTCAGAAGCGGCATCGCAACCAATGGGATTGCGGTATGCGCGGATAACAAAGCCGAAGGGCCAATTACGAATCTCGAACATAATAGGCCACGCCCCCCTTTCCTTAAGCTGTTGGGAAGCAGACCGGAAGCAAAGGAACGCGCCTTCATTTGTAACCACACCCGTGGCGACCTCAAACTCTCGCTGATCATATACTTTCGAATTCTTACTGCGCCGTTCACATATACACTGATCCGCCGAAACATATATCACCACCCGTATACAATGTGAGAACGAGCGCGCCTAGAGGACGGGCCATCTGCGTGCATCTACACTCTTAGAAAAAAGGTCTCTCCCTAAAGGGAGGAACGCTCTTGTAACCTATGTTCCATCAAAAAGAGCGGAACTTTCATCCCTAAAAGCAGGGGAGCAAAGTTCCTCCGTCGTCTGCATCTCATTATGGCAGCTCCGAATGTAGCGAATTGAGCAAATTGAGCTCAGTAAGGCTTAACCAGGACGCTGCGTCTATCACACTGGGTGAAAGGAGCAGCAAATATAGAAGCGTAACACGAGCTTTCCGCGAACTGCATTTATTGCCGAAGCCGGCTTCCCCCCGCCGGTAATGAAATTTGCGTTTCGAAAGCAGTCACTCACTTTCATCGTCAGCACTCGATGTTTAATGGAGACAACCGATAGCCAGTTATTTCGCGCACTTTACGTCTTACTTTTGCTATTCCTCAGGCTACGGTTCCTTCGTCAGCACCAGACATCAAGGAGAAGTGGTAAGCCATTCACGAAACCAAAAGTCGCTCTCAAAAGAACAAATTCGAAGCAGCCTACTTCGCTCATTGTTGCACGTACCGCGAAGCGTGAAAAGTTAAGTCGCTCGCCATGACATGACAGGGTCAAGCAGATTAGTTGCAAGTCGCTAGGCTAAGTGGCGCTAAATACCGCCCAAGTCATGCGCTACAATTTTTTATCTTAACACGCTGCCATTGGCACCTTATCGCCTTTATTATCACACATCTCGATACTTTGCGCGTACCACAAACATTAGCGGAACATTGACAACCAGCGCATGCACATGCACAGCACAGACAAACATCAACACGATGTGTGTCTGTGCTGTTCTTTGGAGCTACTTTGGAGCTCTGCGTTTCCGCCTTTTATACTCGCCGTTTTGAAGGTACGGATGTTCTCGCTGATCACCGAACCAATAAATAATACTCCCAGCATGTTGATTTATTTTTCAGTAATGTCATACCTCTGAAAGTATTTTGAGCGGCTCAGCGGATGAATCTCTTAATAAAAAGTAAACGCTTGTGCCGTAATTATTTGAAAGCCAATAAAACACGCCGCTCCACTGTGGTTCCAAGCTGTGTTTGCCTCACCGCACAGCACGTCTCAGCCAGCTTTTCTATCGCAGTATTTGTTTTTCTATTTATGATGTTCGCGTGCGACTGTAATTGTCGTCTTGAATTAATATCTATGGGGGGCATTCAATCAGCTGGAAGTGATGCTTTACAGGTAGAGAAATCGCTTTTCGATCAACATGAATGCAGTTAAAGCCGCGACTTTCGGCAGGTGTTAAGCGTACGAAGCTACGCCGTGGTAACCCCGATAACTTCTAGCGCTCATCATAGCGCGCCACTTGGAGGGCAGTTTTTCCAGGAACCGTAGTGTATTTAAACAGCAAAATACAGGGTGGCTTTTTTGTCGATTTTACCTACCACCCTTCTTTAATGCTGAAATTGCAAACTGTAATTATACGTGCTTTCCGTCGTATTTCAAGACTCTTCAGCCCTTCCCCTCAGAACGCAATCGCTCTCGAGGAGGGTACAGCAGGATATCGCAGACGACAGTCACATTAGCCACTCACTGTACGATAGGAGCTGGTTCAAACCATGCAGCGTTCCAACATGACTATGATTGCACCGTAATCCCTCGAGCGGTCTTAAACTCTTTAATGTAAAGCTGTATGCCAACCATGCGACACCCCGCCCCCTCCGATCACGGCCCGACCGGCGGCATCAATGCCCGACAGTTTACGTCATCTCATCTTGCTTATACACCACTGATACGCGAACCCACGGTCACATTGGCGACAATTTCAGTCTTCGTTCACAACGCACAGCACTCCCATCGCATTGTTCCTGCTATGTTGTGGACATGCAGAAATACAGAACCACGTTGATTGCGGGTTGGCACTTGGCATCAGAAAACAGAACCGAACTTAGCACAGAAGGCACGCAGGCACCAGGCGGCAAAACCTGACTGCCTTGGACGCAGTTTCCATGGGTTCCATAACGTCGTAAACGTCGACACGTCGTTGACGTCGTTCTGCACTCCGGAGGCGGCCATCTTAGTTCAGTGTACGTAGCGCTGCTGGCATTGTTTCGGAACTTCGCTGTTACTAACGGCTTTGTTTGCTCGTTTGACAAAAGTAGTGGCGAACTAAAAACGTCAATGCAACCGAGATGTTCTGCACGTGGGGACTGGGAGACGGAATTACAGGCGGCCTTCGCGGCCGCTGAAGCTCAATCAACTGAACAACATTTATTAAACAACACGCGCGCCGTACTCGGAAAACGAAACCAAAAGAGGATAAGGCGGGAAGGGCGGAACCTTTCTACCTAGAGCACTATATAGCTCCTACGGAACAGAGTAACGCAATCCTTTGAACCCCGTGTTTTGCCGACAACATGGCCGACAGAGCGGCTCGGCGCGAGTCACGTGGTACTCAGGGTTCCAGGAGGCGGCCCGCCCTATGGGAGAATACATGGAGATCGACACAACACGGCTGATTAAAAAATGAACGGCGAGTTCACACTTTTCAAAACTAGTCTGTCGTGAAGTTAGTAAAGCACTAAAAACTTTATCAAAGTTTTAACAATATCGGATGCGTGTGCAAATTTTGAGAAGGCAATTTCCAAGGCAATGGCGTTTGAAGCAGACGATTTTTGCTCGCAGCGGAGATGGGCTTTTCGGGTTGGCCGGAGCGGGTCACCTGAATGGTGTGACGTCGCCGTGTCGTCTGCTGCATGATGCCGCTCAGGCAATTTTTAAGAAAAAGTTACGTCCTCGCGGGGCACAAAACTTAGCGCAAATTATTCTAAAGTGTTCCATTATTATGTCAAAAATGATTGCGATTCCGTACATTCCCACAACACTGAAGAAACAACGATTTTCTCACGTTCTCCATGCATTTCTGACCGTAGTTGGAACCTCCGGGCGTTCGCCGCTAGTCGCCGAGAGGCGGCGTTCTAGATTGCGCTACTCTGCTCCGAAGGAGCTATTCGCGACTCCAGCGACCTATAGGGGGCGCCACCACCAAGCAAACATGGCGGCTGAGTCCAGGTCGCGTCGGCTCGGCCGGGCCACCTGGAGAGGTGGCGCGTTCAATTTAACATATTTTCTTTTGTTTCATGCCCAATTTTATAGGTATTTGAACTGAGACGGTTAAGTGTAGTTGGTGCACATAAACTTGCAGAGCATAGTTTTGTTTTCCAATTGTATTTTTTGTTCTTTTCATGTCAAACTTTCGTTTCGGAGATTTCATTCGAAACCGAAACTATGGGCTCTGGAGAGACGGTAATATACTAATCAGTTTTGATCATCTAAGGAAAGCGGCAATGACTGCAGAATTCTCCCACCGACAGTAATTTTCAGCCAACTCACATGCCTCGACCATGCGACTTATCTGTCCGCGAAATCGAGCTTTTGTGCGTATCCGCGTTTAAGAAACAGCTTCAGTCGTATGCTCGGTCAACAACACAGGCTGCAGGAAAATTACGAAAATTAAGCAAGCGCTTCTTGAGCCAAGGAGCATGTTAACCCGCCGGCACCCCACTAAGCAGCTGATACTCGTATTTCAATTCAGGTTTTAGTAGCAATCGAGAAGTCATTTTGACGAGCGGGTTATGTACTATATTACGTACTATGGGTCCCACTAAAGCGATATTAGTATATTCTTCGGTTTGAAATATGAGCTTAGTTAACTAGCTATTAGGTGAACTGCTGAATAAAAGTATATTTGACAGACAGAGAGATACTAAGTTAAACTTAACCAAATGGTTCTAGCCGGTAGCACGGAGACGAATGCGGACAAACTGAAGAGAGTCTTCATTGGAGATTCACGCAGAACCTCTCTGCATTGAACTTGCCTTCGAATCCTGAACAGAAAAAATGAGTATTTTTGTGGTCGGTAAACCTGAGCAATGTAGACGTATATTGCTGCTGGCTTAATTCGACGGGGGTATAATATAAATACTGGAGGCGCGATAGATCATAATGCCGTGACAGCTTCTAACGTTGCGAGACGCGTCCCCCACTTTTTGAAAACAGATAATTTCCCTCATTCATCATTTGCAGCGAGCAGGTTTTCCTGAATCAAGTAATCAGCCGAACTCCTCCAGCGCGGTCCAGAGGCTTTTTCGGCGAAAAGCAACCAAGATGAATATCCAACGCACCGACCGGCGTGGGTGGCTTAAACTTGAAGCTAATCGAACACAACCAAACTCAAGAAAAGCAGCTATCGAACCTTCCCATTCACTTGGCTGCAGCATTGGTGTTCCCTCCAGTGAAATGCCTCGTCTGTCGTCCTCCCACTGTTCTACATCCTCATAAAGAAACCCCTTATCAGTTACCAAGTAGTCGTCATTTTGAATGTAATTCGAGACAGACAGGAAATCAAAACGTTTTTCCGCGATTCCTCCCCACCCAAGAAATCGAAAACACGTGATGGAAGGAAACAATCTACTGCGATTTCGCCACACTAATGAACACTCAGGCAAACTTAAGAAATTTTCGGACCTTCGTGAAATTACACTGTTCGCCATCGCGCCGACAACACGTCTCCGCGAAAGCCACCAGAGACGCGGAGGGGCGCGGAGCGACCTGGACCGGCTGGTTCCCGGTTTTCCCGCTTGGTGGCGTCCGTTTTGCTGGAGTCGCGAATATAGTGCTCTATTTCTACCGTCTGCTGGAGAAAGAGAAAAACGCCTCGGTTCCTCCTTTCTCATGTCCGCTTGGGGGCGCGTCAATAGAAGGGAGGAAAATGCGCCGTTGCTACCTTCTTCCTCTATTTTTTCTTAGAATCTACCATATTCTGATGCAGGTGGAAGATAACGGCTGTCAGGGATACAGAGGGATAATTAGTCGGGAACGTGTGCGTGTAATAAAAAGTGTCGCATAGTTAAGTCCCTTTGACGAAAAAGCACAGATCGTGATGTCTAGATAACTGCTGATCAGTAAGCTCTGTCCTGCCCTGTGGTCACGTGACTTCTTGAAGGCTGCGCGCTAAGTCTGTCGTTGACAATTGCCATCTTCATGAGCTTTGAATGGGAATACTCATATTAAAGTAAATGTCTTTTTTTTATTTATCGTGGCATTTACAGTCAGCACGCCAGCGATTGACTCTGTCACACTGTAATACAAAAACCGTTTGCACAGATGTTCGAAGCCTACGCGTGCATGACGCAGGCATACTTCGAATGCGCTTGAGGCGTTTCCCTCAATAATTCTGTCATAATTTCTCCAGCTGTCCAATTTCTCACAATGAAAAGTTTGCGAGTCACGCCACGGTGACACGTTCGAGTGAACGCTGCCGTAATCAAGCTCCGCACACTGAAACAAGCATGCGCAGTAAATGCCGTCGGGGAAACACACTATACACGAAGCGCTGGGCAGAACGCCGGCCGTAATGGAACTTTGGAAGTGCGCGGACGTGTCCACGGGAGCTACGCGCGAATCTTCCATCATCTGGACGCGCTGACGGCGTGACCGGGTGTGGGGTCAACTGGCGCGGCTCAAGACCTTGGCACGCACATGAGTCACGCGCCCGTGCACACGGTTGAACTGAGAACAACAGGCCGTGTTTAGAGGGTGCACTAAAAGGTTTTTTCTGGGTTCGCGTGTTTGGGACCCTAGCTTGCTTCGGTATCTCCAATATGGAGTATTCACTGGACGCCGTGTTTGAGGACGCTGTTTTGAGCGCATGCTCAGAACGGCGTGACACAAACAGGCTGCTAAGACCGGCAATCTTGATGGTGCGGAATGCACGTTGCAAAAGAACCGTGGAAGCTCGCCATCAACACGGGCTTAGCCGTCGCGCATGCAGCTATGGCTGCCTGTGAATAGGGTGCCTTCATGTGCGCTCTGCTTAGGGTGGAGACATCTGGCCATTTTGTCCCACACTTTTCTTTTTATCTTTTGTTCAGAAGCGCGTGAAAAAGCGTGTCCCTGCACGCGTTTCTGACGTTGACTGTGCTATGGCGACATTTTGTTTTCGTCCATTTATTTGTATTTTACCCATGAGCGCGTGCTGTCGGCATCGGGTACTACAAAGGGTGGCATCACCCTAAACAGAGTGACATTGAGGCACCCTACCTGTGAATATTCCCTATATTTTTTTTTGTTTCCCAACTAAAGGGGAAAAACGCCAAACGCTCCCTAAAAAAAAAAAAAAAAAAAGAAATGCTAATTTTTTTTTACCTTTGTTTGCCGCGTGCCCACTGCCAATACATCATACAAAAACAGTCTGCACCCAGTGTCTGAGGTCTGCTTGTAGGTGCTGTCCAACGAGGAAGAGGGCCTTATAGCGATAAACTCACTGATCTCTATGACAATTGCTGGATCGCGCTTCCCCGCTTGTTCGCTGCAGCGCAAGTGAAGCCACCGGGCTTCACTCGCTTGGGATACGATTTGCCGTTTTTGCTAGCCTTTGCTGCGGTTTTCCAGCGTGCTGACGACACGTTTTCTACTCGTTCGTCGTCATTCGCCGAAGAAGTTTTTTAAAGACTCTGTGTATTGTTGAGACTTGCCGTTGTGATCACGTGGAAAATTTTACGAAAGTGCAGTGTCGCTGGAAAAAGGCACAACGCGTCGAAAGGAAGGGCTGGCGGCGTGTTCAAAGCTTCCTTGGCACGCCGAAGTGCCGTGTCTTTGTGCCTTCGCGCGCTTGGATACCGACCAAGAACCGACGCCGTGTGTATGTGTTCAGCGAGTGCAATGTGCGTGAAGCTGTTCGTGCCTCTGGATCAGCGTCTTTTCCTCTCGCGGTTTAGGAACGAGCTTAATCCAGCGTCCACTAGCGACGGAAGATGGGGAGAAGGTACGTCTTTTTTTCGTCCTTAGACGATTTCCACAATACCGTGCACAACTGCTCCTCATCACTGATCAGTGCTGGCTTATTATCAACCCACTTAATTGCACTTGACGTTTGAGCGCGGCTCGCCTAATTGTAATTGGTCAACAGATTGCACACGACCATATCGGCCGCGCTTCAAAGATTTTCATTCTCGTCGTCTTGTACTTTTGCTTTCGAAAACCCCCCTGGCTCCACAACGTTGCCCTATTCGTGCTCCCACGGAATCTATTAGAGTAGATTTGGGACATAGCCATGGTTAATATAGTACATAAGAACACGTACAGATCTCCCCCTTTTATTGATAGCAACTCACCGGAACAGCTGGACGATCCAGAACTCCGTGGCCGATATATATAAATGATCTAAAGGCATCTACGCGCGACACACGTTCAGAACTTTGGCGCGGCGTCAATTCTTGACCGGTATCCAAGCGTGCGAAGGCACAAAGATGCATCACTCGTTGTGCCAAGGAAGCTTTGATCACGCCGCGACACCGGCGACACGTTTTCGACGAGTTGTACCTTTTGACACGGCTTCACGCACATTGCACTCGCTAAACACATTCACACGGCGTCGGTTCTTGGTCGGTATCCAAGCGCGCGAAGGCACAGAGACACGGCACTTCGGCGTGCCAAGGATGCTTTGAACACGCCGCCAGCCCTTCCTTTCGACGCGTTGTGCCTTTTTCCTGCGACACTGCACTTTCGTAAACTTTTCCACGTGTTCACAACGGCAAGTCTCAACAATACACAGAGTCTTCAAAAAACTTCTTCGGCAAATGACGACGAACGAGTAGAAAACGTGTCGTCAGCACGCTGGAAAACCCGCAGCAAAGGCTAGCAAAAACGACAAATCGTATCCCAAGCGAGTGAGGCCCGGTGGCTTCACTTGCGGGAGCGGCAAGCGCGATCCAGCAATTGTCATTGAGATCAGTGGATAAACTGGTATCCCGTTCACCATGCTGCCGCCATCTTGTAAAATTTTGGCCACTAGACACGTGACCGTACCAAATCCTGAGGATTTTATGCAAAACTGAGCCGACATTTGTATTCCGATCGCTGTAAAAAACATGAACTATTTCTTCAGTACTGTTAGCCCCAGAGATCAGTGTCTAGCTTCGATAAAAAAAAAAAAAATACAGCAGATTGCGGCTGACGGCATCTAGCGGAGCCATTGCGAAACTGTCCGAGTGTTTGTCGTAAAAGCACATGTTTGGACTTAAACGAAACAACTTATCTCGTCGGTACTGTAATTAACGATCAATAAGATATTATCTGTACGCGGCACTTTGTTAAAATATAGGCGTAAAGTGATAAGGTGCATAGTGGTAAAAGATGTGCAGCATGGCGGCGGCCGGGTGGGGATCATTCTCAGATGCCAGTCTATCGCTCTATGGCCCTCTACCTCGTTGGTCCTGTCACAGTGGTCAAACAAAAATTGTCCGCAGACGTGTTCCAAGCGTACATATATCACGTATATGAGGAAAACATCCTTAGAACCCGCCTGAGGTGTCTCCGAAGATAATTCTGCCGTCATGTCTGCAATCTGCAGGGAACACCATATATCTTTTGTACGATGCACTATAAGTGGTTTCACTGCGGAAGTTTACGAAACAAATGTACGCCTAAGCTGAATATCTTTAGTATACTTCGATATGCTTCATAGGGGTCTCGATGTTAGTAAAGACGTTTTTACCACCATCAATTAGCTTCAAGTCAATGAATAAGACGAGCGAACGGTAGCTTCTTTCAACGACTATGTAATGTGCCTGTGATTGCTAAAAAAAAAAAAAAAAAAGTGTGGTCGTTTTTTTGTATGGCGCGTGGAAGCTGGTGCGTAACGCTGTCTACCCTTCTCGTTGACTGAACTGATTGAAGGAAGATTTATGATTGGTGATTGGATATTGTCGGGCACTATTCGTACAGGAACTTCTAAGAGTTCCGGCTTTGACGACTTCACTATAATGTCGCACGAATATAGAGCGGTCGCGAAAGCCGACTCTTATTTTTTCACGAGAACAAAGACCAAGAAAATCGGGGGAAAAAAAAAGAGAAAGAAACAAAACTACATTCCGTTTCACTGTCACCATGTTATGGGCCACAGCGGACGCTACGAGCCATTCAGCCAATCCGGCGCCGTGACCGTGCCACGTGACCTCGCGCCTCGCGCTGCGTTGCATCCAAGACCAATCAAAGCTCTCGGGACTTCAATCGTGACGTCTTCCCAGGTGACATCGAGCGCAGGCACAGATTGGACCCGAGCGTTGCGTCAGCGCTCGGCTGGGCCTCTTGTCCAACGAACGCGTCGAACGACGCTCGGTGCCGGGTTCGGGTCCAATCGCAAGTGCCGAAAAGTGCACCGTCACCGCGCTCGTCGTCTTTTCGTGAGTTTCTTATCACCGGCTGAACCGATTCCGCGCAGAAACTTTCGGGCGGAACCAACTGTGTTGCTGTACGATTAAACGGTTAGCTGCGGACGTCACCGAAAAAGCTGCGGTGGGTCACGTGTCAATTTAGACGGTAAACTGAATTTGTTTGTGGGATCACGTGGCGTCAATACATGTGACGTCATTTTCTCCGCTAATTTTAGTGGTGAAACTGGATTGGTGCTGAGCTCGAACTAGCAAACGAAGCCGTTGGAAACAACGAAGTTCCGGAGCGGCTAGAGGTCACGTGACATTAACTAATGCGACGTCGTTTTTCCCGCTAAATTTAGCGGGGAAACTGAATTGGTGGTGCAATCGTGTGACGTTCATTTTCCTGCGAGATCTCGCGGGGAGAGTGAAGTTGTGTGTAGACGGGCGTGACATCGTGAGACGTCATTTTCTCCGCTAAATGCAGACGGGAAACTGATTTTGCGTGTGGGTCACTCGACTTTAAGTCACGTGGCGTCGTTTTTTCCCGCTAAAATTAGCGGGGAAAGGGAATTTTCGTATAGGTCAGGTGACATGAAGCCATGTAACATCGTTCCCACGCTAAATTTAGCGCGGAAACTGAAACGATGTTGATGTCACGTGACGTCGATTTTCTCCCTAGATGTAACGGGAAAACTTAAGTCAGGTGACATTGAGTCATGTGACGTCATTGTCCCCGCTGACTTTAGCGGGGACTATGAAAGGCTAGAAACATATACCTCAAAGTGGCCTGAAGGCTGTAAGAAAGCTAATCGCTCTCCGAAACGCAGTATCACAATCACGGTGCACTTCTGGCGCTGTTTGATCAGCACCTCTTGAAGGTCACGTGGTACTTACAACATGGCATTGGACTGTCTTCGGTGGCTCGTAGAGTGCTCTGCTGTTCATCGTACAGTTTGAACGGAGTAAGATAGAGATATGGAGGGTGTACTGCGTAAGTACCCTTTGTTTCCTCGGAGGTGGTATGAGGCAAAAGACTTTCCTCATTTGGCTCGGTGTCAGCGGAGTCAGGTTAATTAATCCGGGCTGGCGCGGGGGATTAGCGAGATTGGGGCCGCTTTTCTCATCGAAAACTATTAATTAATCCTGTGAGCCCGAACCCAACCCCTGGGGTAATCTGTGCGCGCGTCGATTTTTGCGGGAAACCATTATATATATATATATATCAATTCAAGTGTCGGAAACTTTTTTTTTTTTTTTTTAATTGAAACTCTTGATAGTAAAGTTTTATTTTGTCCGTTCGGAATAAAAATAAACAAATAAAGGGGGCCTGTTTTTCTAAAGGTTCTTCGTAGCAGGCTACGTCGAAAAGTTAAAGTATTGCTTTTCTTTTACGACGGCTTTATGATGATAATGCAATTAACGCAAAGGTGCGAGCGAGCTGGTAAAGAATGACGATAATAATCCCCGAAGAAGGGGAACAGCTGATTTTGCAACGAACCCTATTAGCGACGTGCGCGGCCGAAAAGCGTCGCTGTGGTCGCAACTCGCGATCGACCAAAAATCTCACCGTGACGTCTTAATTTCTCTTCCACTGGCGGACACCAGTGCAATGTCAGTGCATAGCCTCCTCTATACGGAGAAAGCCTGGCGCGTCGCGTGAAAAGACGGCCGCCGTAAATGGGAAAGGAGGGGCCGAGAAACGGGAGCGGAGAGATCCTTGACTGCTAGCGCCACAAAAGAGCGAGCGGCCAAACGCAGAAACAATCTTTTTTTTTTCTCTCTCTTTTCTTGTCGCTATCGCGGAGAGGGGAAACTCGACATCCACCCTTTCCCGTTTGGTATTCATGTTACAAGGCGCAAAAACACGGACACAAGAGAGAAAGAGACAAAACAGGCGCCTTTCCCGTTTCTCCCTGTGCCATTTCGAATCGCCGCGCCCGTTTCTCCCGGAGTACGAAAACGACGGTGACGAAAACACAAAAGCAAGCGTGGTTCGGGGAGCGGCCGCTCACGACCCAAGCGCTCGCTGTCTAGGTCTGCCCTTTCTGCTCTGCGCTACCATATTGGTCAACGTTCGGCGCGCTCCTCCTCTCCTTTTTCCTGCGGCCGCGCGCCCTATGGCTCCGTCGTCGATGTGCCAGGCTTTCTCCGTATAGAGGAGGCTATGGTCAGTGTTGACCAGTAATGCAATTGCAATGCAATAGAAGCTTCGGTGACTCCGAAGCTTCCATTGCATTTTTTACGCATACCATCGAACCCATGTCAACTGGCTAAAGATTAAGAATCATGACGTCACGGCTAGGAAAAGCCTGGTCGAAACGTTACGAATGGCTACCGTAAAAGGGCGCCATCGAAACATGATCTCGAACTCGGGGCGGGATGAGTTCTGAGCATGCGCCGTTCCTCAGCCAATAAGATTACGGCGGGAACCGATCAGAACGCCGACGAACCAATCACGAGGCAAGAAGCGTGATCGCAATAAAGGCCATGGCCTGTGTTTCTTACTTAAGCTCTCAGTGACTTATGTGGAACACGCTGGTGGTCCAAAGTGAGGTCAACCGCGTTGTAGATGGGTGACCACAAGGTGGTCTTGATTGGGATCGTTATGTGCCACATGGGGGGAGTGATGTGTCCAGGAAGATTAAGAAGGGTGCGACGTCACCACAACCCCCGCTTCCGGGGGTTGTGGTGGCGTCAAAACGCCGAGCTCTGATTCGTTCTGATTGAAGTATAGTGGGTTCACCTCAAGGCAGCTTGCTTTGAGGTCTACCCACTGTCCTTCAATCAGAGCCAATCAGAGCTTGGTTCTTTCTGACGTAACCACAACTCCTGCGCAAAAAGCAGACGACTTGCTCTCCGTATAAACCATTTACGAAGCCGCGAATATCCGCTTGCTGGACTTTGGAGGTTTTGGTCCTGGGTCGAGAATGTGTATAACTTTCAGTATACACATTCTCGACCCAGGCTTGTTCATACTGATTTCGACTTTTCGACCTTTTCGACCCAAGCTTGTTCATACTGATTTCGACTCGAAATCAGTATGAACAAGCTTTCTTCATACTGATTTCTGAAAGCACTTAGTTTGCGAAATACGTCCTGAGCCAATAGTTGATATACAGGGTCCGGTAAGCATTGGGATTTTGTCTATAGCCTTCTCTGGGACTATTGATCGAGTCCATTTCGATGGCGTCCGGAATAAACGGCGCGCCCCGGGCGACGGGGAAGCGAATAATTTGCAATATCGATTCTTTGTCGCATTAACGAATTGAATTAGTCACGCCTGCAGGTGCGTTTTCATGAGTCGACGCGATGGATGGATTTTCTCCGTAGGGGGGTCATTAAGACTCCGGCTTTCGACAGGAGCAAATTGACACCCGCAATAAGTTTAGGCGATGGACCGTTACGCCTAGACATGTTGCGAACTTTTGTCGAAACTGAGATTTGACTGGTTCGGCGAACCTTCGAACTTTAAAATTTAGCTAAGTTCGACGGAATTCGACCTATGAATCGGGTTGCCTGAATTCTACGCAAAAATTTAGAAATTTGGGAAACAAATAACTTCTAAAGTAGTTCATATGTCTTAATGATTACGAATATTTGCGCAATGTAGAGGTAGATATATGTACTTTTAATGGTTTTGTTCGTCTGTTAATGTGAAGCAATGAAACTATATATACTCAACGGATATTGCACTCTTTCTCCACCAGGTGGCGTCAGCTTGTCTTCAAATCTTCGCGCATGCGCACAGAAGTCGAAGTTGAGTCGAACTTCTGTCAAACTTTCCTTTAGAAGTTAAAAAAAAGTCAAACCTGATTAAATTTGAACCTGGGCAGGTTCCCGACATTCCAAGGCACGTGACACTTATGGTTCCCGGGGCGATTTGTTTTTGCAGAATGTGCACGTTGCATGTACAGTCGCCAGAAATTTTAAATAGCAATTAAAAAAAAATATATATATATATTCTGGCTTGCCCCCAATCGACGGTGTGGTTAATAAGTTCCAGGCTTCCTTTCCTTTCAACACTTCTCTCTAAACAGCAATTTCACCAGCACATTAGGTTGCTCTAATTGAGGAAATGAATGAAGTATATTCTCTCCTAAAATAAAGTGCTTCTGTCAAACGTGTGCTTAACACCACCTTATAAACTGCCTCGGAAAATGGGTCTTTTATATTGTCGGGGACTGTACTTTTTACGCACTCTAGCAGCATGAAAGCTGAGATCGCGGACCGGCGATTTCGGAGGCTTTATGACGCCACGTCAAAAGGAAGGAGTGCGCTTTTTCTCTCGAATAGAACATCGCCCATCAAGCGGCAATTGTATAAAACGTTTCGGGTTGAAAGTAGTCCCGAAAATGACGCTTCCGTAACAGCTTGCTATATCTGTGGAGGACTATCATTTTGATTACGCGACGCCATTAAATAGATGATGATGACGCCCGCGTTTTTCTGGGTTAATGGAGGACGGGGAAAGCGTGTCTGATCTTGTTTTCTCCTGAGAATATGGGATGATTAGCTGTTATAGGTGTAAGGGCGCGTATGTGCATAAGCTTTCTGGGGAAGGGTTAATTAAAACCTGCCGCGGGAATGGTCCTTTCCGGAAAATCCCCCGAGGCCTATCCTCAATCCCACAATGCACCGAGCGGCGCGGCGCGGCGCGGCGCGGCGCGGGGAATTGTGGGGCCGTTCCGATGTACGCTCGGGCCGCCTATTACGCTCCGTTCTCTACCCTCTAACAACTGTAGAAAGCAAAAGAAACACACCACAAAGCCCGAAAAGTAGCCTAATTTGTTAATCGCCCTGCTTTCCTTGCGTTCTGGAATCGCAAAATGCTAAAAAAAAAAAAAAAAAAAAAAAAAAAAAAAAACACACACACAATCGCTCTTTTTATTTAGGAATAAATGAATGTTAATTAAAACAGTCCTCTGTGGGAGGGTAGAGAAAAATACGGCATAAGCCACCTGAGGACGAGGCTCCATTCGCCTTTACAAAGCTACAACAGTCGCAGCAAACAATGGTGCACTTGAATTAATATAATATTCTCACGTACTCTACCGAAATAACACAAAACGGAACAGTTTGAACACCAGTTGAACATAAAGTGGGATTATCCATTGATCACACCAACTACACTCGAAAGGACTTGGAGACGGTACGTATGCTTAGAGTTATTTATAATTCATGAATCAGGTTCTAAAGTGTGCGACCTTATTTTGTTTTTGAATGTCCGCAAATAATGGCAACCTTTATTAATATCCAATGTTTTATTTTTTCAAAACCAATTTAAGAACTCAGCTATAATGAAATGTAATTGTTGGGACCCGTACCCTTTCACGCGCCGCACATCGAATTGTCGTAGTGCGTATAAAAGACGATGGGAGGCGCTGCATGTTTACGGAATGGTCTCTTGGCGCTCGTGTTTTCCGCTAGAGCTGATATGGCAGGATGCTCGTTTGTGCCAGGTGCTGGTTTTACAGAAATCGGGGCTCACATATATATACAAGCTGACCTACCTAATAGCCGACTGGCGTAAACAGTGGAAAATAAAAATTAGCTTTCCCAAACCAAATCTCGTTTCCTTCACGCGTGCTCATAGTGCTCTCTCTTTTACTTACACCAAGTGCACCCAGGTAATTACAGTGGTGTCCATCCTACAAATATCGGGGCGTTCACTTATCAGACGATATCTCATGGAACACGAACATAACACACTTCCTGTCTAATGCTAACCGCTCTCTTGGCTATCTTCGACGGAATCTAAAACTAGCACCATCAACGGTAAAACAGGTAGCCTACACTACACTCGTAAGATTGCAACTTGAATACGCGTCATCCCCTTGGGTCCCCTTGGCAGCATTCATTGATTTCTAACACAGAGGCACTTCAAAATCTCGCCAATCAGATTCATTTTTTCGAATTACTCGCGAGACAGGAACATTACTTCGTTACGAATGAAATCTAACCTTGGTCTGCTCTCACCTAGAAGAAAATTATCACTCTTGTATCTTTCCACGAGATTTACTATCATAACCATGACATTAGAACTTCACTATTTTTCCCAGCCACTCGGATATTTTCTCGCATTGATCACGTCTGTAAAGTTCGTCAAATTTTCGCCTCGTCAGTTTCGTTTCTTAACTCCACCTCGCCATTAACAATAACAGACCGGAATAGCCTGCCTAACAGTATCGTGACCCAGACAGATCATAACACATTCATATCCCAACTAGCCATCCATCTGCAGTTGCACTAATAGCAAAGTCATTTTGTGTTTGTAAAGATGTTTTGAGTGTTTTTAGAGCGCAGCTCTTAGGCGCCCGTTTCCGGCTTGAGCGGCGTCGTCGTCGGCGTAACCGCGCGGTGTATTATGAGTAAAATTTTCCGAAAGAACCCGAGGTCCTCCCAAAGAACCTCGGGAGAACCTCGGGTTCCTTCGGAAGGACCTCGGTAGGACCTCGGATTCCTTCGGGAGGACCTCGGGAGGACCTCGGGTTCCTTCGGGAGGACCTCGGGAGGACCTCGCGTTCCTTCGGGAGGACCTCGGGAAACCTCGGGTTCCTTCGGGAGGACCTCGGGAAACCTCGGGTTCCTTCGGGAGGACCTCGGGTACCTTCGGTGACCTAGGGGAGGAGGTCACGTGACTCCCTCCCCGAGGTCACGTGACCCCTTCACCACGGTCACGTGACCCCCCGAGGTCACGTGACTCCCGAGGTCACGTGCCCCAAGTCACGTGACCCCCCAGGTCACGTGACTCCCCCTCCCCCCCCTCCCCCCCCCGGAGGACATTGAAGAATGAGGGGAGGAGGAGGTAAGAAGGAGGGAGGAGGGGTATAGCCTCCGCTCAGTACCCTTCCCTCCTCTTCCTTAAAGGGGTCATGAAACGCTTTTCCAAGTTTTTCCTGTTTAGCTTTCCTCCTCAACTCATAAATCGCGCATTTCCACCAAACAGTTCAAGAAGACGAAAAGAGGGGGGGCCCCTCTTGGTCGGAATCTGGTTTGTGAAATCCGGGCACAGCCATTGTCCCCCTAGAACATTAGGCCGTCGCTCAAAATTCAGACAAAAGTTGCTTTCCCCAACCCGTTCACCCCGAAGCGGACAGTGCTGTGGAAGCTACGTGCTCGTTGGGCTAGCCACACTTGCCTTCGCGCATACCCACGTGCAGAGATTGAGGTCAGGTGATGAAAGGGAGGCGGCTGATTTGTCGGGCAAGCGCGTAGCTTCCACCACAATGTCAGCTTACGGATGAAGGGACTAAGTGAGGCCCGGTTTTGTGTGACGTGCGTTTGGATCCGATGACGCGCTTTTGGGACCGCAGATGTATCACAGTGAAAAGGCAGAGAGCTTGCGAAAAGGAGGAAATACGAAATAGTCCGCTTTGTTTTCAAATTTTCGCGCTGAAAGTCAGGCTTGTGACTTTCTACCCTTTTTCTTTTGGCCCACTAAACGATGCGCTATTAGTAAAATCCCAATTTAAAATGATTTATCCCAACTCAAAATTTGTTTCATGGGCCCTTTAAGAGCTGCACTTTAATTCGGCGTTATAGGCACTTGTAAACGGCTTTCACTTTTCTTATCCTGTTTTTGTTGCTTTATACAACAATGTTCTTCAGCATGTAACCCACTTTATATCTGTTCCTTTAAGCAATGTTTTTTCAGCAGGTACCTCCACCTTGTGTAATGCTCGTAAGGGCCTTCAAGGTTTAATAAATGATATATCTATCTATCATTTATTAAACCTTGAAGGTTTTTACGGGCATTACACAAGGTGGAGGTACCTGCCGGCATTAGAGTCGCGTGATGCGAGACATCTGCGTCTGCGCAGTGCCGTCAGTAGCGCGCCCGCAGTGGCGGCACGTCAGAGAGTTGGGTCGGTGGATAAGCAGCCGGCAGGTTACTTAATCAATAATAATGGACCAGACCATCGTCGAAGCAGTCACGCGAGAAGCGTATAAAAGAAAAAGAAAACGCGAGCACATAAAACCTGCATAGAGGAAACACTGTGACGTTAACGCGAATGCAGGAACACGCATGAGGTAGATAAGCAGGTGAAGGTTATAGGTTTATAGCTAAGTTAATGAAGCGTCCGGGTATCGTAGTCAACGAGTTGACAAATGTACGCAGTTTATATATACAGCATATATAGTGCTTCTGCAGTCAGGTACATTAAAAAAAAAACAAGAAAAAAAAACATTTGGTCGTAAAAGAACATTTAAGGGCTCTTCGGCTTGTCCATCTGCGCAATCACCTTCGCAAACATAGCCAGAACGCATCCATCGAGAGAAATGAATCCCGCGCTTGTTCTGCCAGTCTCGTTTTGCTTCTGTCAAAAGCCACAAGGAGGTAGATAATCAGCGCCCACACCCCCCCTCCCCCCCCCCCCCCCCCTAAAGAAAAAGAAAAAAAAGGAAGGTTTTTTGGACACCCGCGGTCGCCCAAGCGATGTCCTTGAAAGGGTATGCGACTGTAGCACGTTTCCGCGACAGTCCCCTGTCTCAAATGCCACGGTCCGTTTCTCCCAAGTATACCAAAGTCCCCATTTTATCTTCCCCGAGTATCAAATCCGCAGTGATTCTATTCCGATGCTTTCCAACGTTGCAAGACTGTTAGACGAATATTTGCACACAAGTATACGCTGTTCGCAGAACTATCTTCAGTGCTAAAATTTAAAAGCGCTGTGTTGGATTCGGGAGCTTGCTCGATGGACTCCACAAAACTTGTAAATATTAGAATGCACTTTCCAGAGAACAATATTAGTTGTCGGGGTCCCAGGCGACTGGACAGGTCACAATTATTGGTTGATCATCAAGTGCACGCCATTTCCTCACCACATCTTCTACGAACGGAGTTATCGTATTCGTAGCACACGTAGACGGAAACGGTCGAGGTGCTCAAATAATATCTTCTTTTGGCAGGTACTGCGCAGCGATTACACACAATGCTTCTAACATAACCATGCTGCTCCACATGTGTATTCACAAGACGCAATACATCGTTCTCCCAACTTCATTCAAATGGGCATGAAAGCGCGTAACAGTCACTTGGCTGAAGTTCTACTTAGAGGTGAAGTGTTTACCGTAAAAAATCGTTAATTATTATTTTTTTTTTTTTAGGTTCCACTACAAGATTCGAGTTACTTCAAAATTATTTTGTTTTCATGTTGTCTCCATAGCGCTTTTAAATCGGTACTTTCGCGTTAGAAAACATCACATAATGTGCGAAAGGAAACGGTATGATCGATGCTGCATGCCTTGCTTATAGACATAAAAAAAAGAGTAGTTGTCTTCACTTCTGTCTGCATGTTTTAGCACGGAAGTTCCTATTTGAGTATGATGTCTTTACTTTCTTAAAAAAAAAAATACAGTTATTTAAACTACCAAATTACAAAAACGTCGAAATTGCATAGTTGCTTTTAGTACTTGCATCGATTTTTGCTCGCGTAGTGGATAAGATTAGTTCAAAACATACCCGAAACAAAAAGCTGGTATGTGTATTCTCTGAGGTGTTAATACTTTCCTAGCGGTCTAACGTTCAAGAACGGCTATTTCCATGCGTTGTGTACCCGCTTTTTTTAGCTGCAGGGAATTTCAAAGTGCTAATCAAGAAGAACATAAAACAGCGTGATTCCCTTAGCTTTGCTAAACCAGATTAACCGCACCTTCTGGCAATAATATGCCTTAGGCGATTCCATCCACTGCCGGGCGTGAGAGGCGGAGCTTGCGTACTCTCGCGAGCTGAAACAAAAACGGCGTCAACCAAAACTGGGAACGAATAAAAGGAAACGTACAAAATATCTCCACTATAAACGACCTACGTCAGTAGAGATCGTAGAACATAGGTTAAATTGAAATGCCTTCATGCACACGTATGTACGTTTGTAGAGTTATGACATCTCTGAAAAATTGACGCCAAACATTTTTCTCTAATGCACTCACGGTTGTTTTCCCGAAAGTCAGCAGTTTATTCATATGTTTGTTCTTTAACATGCTGACGACAAGCGTTGCAGCGCTGGGTGTTCATCCTGAGACACGCAAACACCGAGGAACTTTAAATTGAATAAACAAACCTCGTTTTTCATTCCCTACCCCTATTTTTTTTTCTTCTGATATATATACAGGGTGTTTTTTTTTTTAAGCTTAACATATTTGTTTAAAAAAAGCCGTGAAAGTTACACTTATGCCGCTTGTGGAGGTGAGTTATACGGCCAGGTTGACATATTATAGGGCGTGAATCGTAAAGATCAGTCGTCTAATTAATTAAAATTTGTTAATTAACTTTTTGATTAATGAAAATAGACATATGGTTCCAATTAGAAACTTGCTCAGCGTCATCGCAAAACACTAAATCAGTCATTTTCTGACAGACTTTCGGCGCGTAAGAAGCGTAGTATTGTACTGAAGTTACCACTCGTGGAGCAGGTACAAGGCTGGGGCTAGATAAGAGACGGAAAAATCGCGCGGGCGCCTCATCGCAACATTTAGCTTTGTACCTGCTCCACGAGTGGTAACTTTGGTGCACTACTAGGCTTCTCACGTGCTCAAAGTCTTTCTAAAAATGACTGATTTAGGGATTTTAAATGACGCTGAGCAAGTTTCTAATTGGAACCATATGTCCATTTTCAATAATTAAAAAGTTAATTAAGGAATTTTAATTAATTAGTCGACTGATCGTTACGATTAGCCCCCTATAATATGTCCCCCTGGCCGTATAACTCACATCCACAAGCGGCATAAGTGTAACTTTCACGGCTTTTTTTAAACAAATCTCTTAAGCTTAAAAAAAAAAACAAAAAAAAAACAACCCTGGTATATATATACTGTTTTTATTTGTAAGTACTGTTGTAGCACGTCTTTGACAACAAAACAAAAGAACTTCAGCCTCGCCGATCTCTCCGCCTTTTTTCGCGATTCGTTGTACGCGCCGTTGGAAGGATCAACAGTCTAGCAACATAACCAGAAAACGAAAGAAGCAGTAAGTAGAAATAGCAGTGAGTACCCTGCATTAGCGACACATGCAAGCTATGTATTGTATTTATACTTCGTCTCATCTTGTGTTGAACCGCAGTGGAAGGTTAGGAGCCTGCCTCCACAGGCAATCAGGCTCAAGTCAAATATAACGTCACCAGGTTCTTTGGGCGTGTTTCAGTGCGTGACGTCACCTTTGAACTGGAGCTTGATTGGCTATGGGGGCCCCCAGCCTTCCGATGCGAAAGGGTAAACGTCATTCCTCCTCGAGGTCACGTGAGCTGCGTCGCGGGACCTTGTTCTTCCTTTGTCTCGACGGGGCTTACAGATTCTCCAATACGGAGAGGGGCCCGCAGACTGGAGGGTGCCCCAAACAAAAGCAGTCTACTTGGGCCTTGTGGTAATTTTCTTTCCCGCGTTCTCTTCTTTTATTTTTTTTCAGTTTGGGGAAAAGGGCTACAGGCTATTTTCGTTTCTTTCTTCTGTGTGTGTGTGTGGGTCCATAGGACGACTGGCTGATTCTTACAGCATAAAGAAAAAAAAAAAAAGAAAGAAACGCAGGAGAAGAATGATATTGTAGAAGCGCAAAAGGAAACTCGTTTACACTGAAAATGCATGCACACAAAAAAAAAAAAAAAAAAACGGTCAGTCGCGTCGCGCTGACTTACAACTCAATTGTATTTTCGTTTCTTTCTTTCCTTTTTTTTTACCCGTATTAAATCTGTCGTGTCTCGTTCGTTTTCTTCTTTACACAACAAATAGCAGAAGACAGAAGAGAACAAAGTGAGACATAACAAATTTAATACTGGTAAAAGAAAAAGAGAGAAGACGAAAATACAATTTGAGTTGTAAGTCAGCGCGACGTGAGTGACCGTTTTTCTGGTGTGCATGCATTTTCAGTGTGAGTGAGTTTACTTTTGCGCTTCTCCTATACTATATGAATATCCAACTCGCCCAAGCATCCATTCTGAGAAGAATGAGTATAGGAAAATTAGTCGACAACTTGGACTCCGTTCTGTAAATGCTCGATGTGAATTTCTGAACCACCTCCTTTTCCTCACAGCGATCTGGCGTAGTCTCCCATTCTTTCGGGGAAATTTCTTTTGCAGGAATACACTACTGCGCCACCGAGAGTCACAAGTGGCAGATGTTGTACAACACGCTTTGTAACACATCGCTTGCCCAAACAGCCGCAGTCGTCATATAAGTTCCCCATTAGAGGGGGCTAACTTTCGCGTTAGTCGTTGATCACAACGTCCGTTGGGACGCCCTTGTTAGGAAAAAATCTTTTTATTTGCGTAGATCACAATCTGCACACGTCCGGCCAAATAGACGATTTTCCCTTTTCCCAAGCGCTCCGGCCCGCGCGCGAGGAATTGTGGGAGAGACTGTCCCTCGCCTGGCCGCTCTGCCTTGAGATCGCATTGCCTTGTCGCTTGCCTCCTCTTAATCCTCTGTTTTTCGATTCAATTACCTATTTTTATCTGTTCAAGTGTATTTTTTGTTGCTTCTAAGTGTTTTTATTCTATTCTGCACGCGATATTTCTTGTACATATATATATATATATATATATATATATATATATATATATATATATATACAACACGGGCACTTCACGTCATCGTACGTGGTCTCCGAGGGGGATATAAACGAATATGTGCAGATGAATGAACCGTACTTAATCCAATGAATTAAAGAATCCAAGTTTTCAGGAACCCGCCGAAAGCCAAAAATTGGCGGAGCCAGGATTTGAACTCTGGGCCTCCCAATGTCCGGTCGGGTGTGCTAACCACTACACCACTCCACCTTTTTTTTTTTTTTTTTTAAATTAAAAGTATGTTTATTTACAAAGTTTTAAAATGATCACATTGGTTGCCATACTCTTATCATGTCAGTGAGCACTGTCTGACAGGCGAGGACCGCGATTCACGCACAAATTCAAAATGTATGTCGCTCAATCATTTCTCTGTAGCGTCACATGCACCCCAAGCAGCCACTCGCGCAGCGGCCCGGGAATCCTTGTTTACCACTGAGCCTTTAGAGCGCGGTTATGCATACGCTTTCCAAATAGCGACCAACATTCAAGCCCTTGTTGTTCCGTCGCCTCAAGAAGGCTGCTCACGTACAGAAAGCCGTCGCAGAAGTGTTGCCAGGCGGGCTTGGATCCCTCTCGGACCTCCAAGTGATCCGTCCTCGACCGCCACAGCGCATATAGACCGAGGAGTGCCAGCAGCTCCCATGCCCTACTCTGTGCACTGTCGCCGAAAAGCAGAAATTTCGCGCTCTTCCACTCTACGTAAAGATCTATCTGCAGCACTGCTCGAAGCTCTGCCCAAAAAAGCTCCGCATTCGTACAGTACAAAAACACATGTTCAAGTGTTTCGGGAAACGGACACAACGCACAATTTGTTGACCACGGTTCAAAGAAACCTTTTTTAACCAGCCACGTCTTGACCGGCAGTACTTCGAAATGGAAGCGTAGGAAAAAATTCTTGACTGCCGTTCTGACAAGGTAGCTACGTAAGCGACGATATACATCCGATTTATCCACACTTCCCGGAAAGCTGCGATAGAGTGGGGGCGGTATGAGCAAATCAACTGTGTCCCAGTATAGAGATTTCTTTTTAACTTTCTGCAGGTACTCGTCGGAAAAGCGGGCTCGGAAAAATTCCTTCGCCGCTGCTGTTTCCTGGTAAAACTTCAGAGCACGTGCTCGGAAGTCTCCAGTGTCCCCCTTGAGCCGCGGCCCCAAAACGCTTCCTCCCAGCTCCTTAAACGCAGAAATCACGAGAGGATTGCCTTGGTCGCGGAAAAATAGGAAACGCTGTACTTTCAGCTTTAGTTCTACGTGGCTCTTGATTCTCGCAGATGATGATGATACCGTGTCTCTAAAAGCTCATAAACAAAGAATACTACATGTACACGGGGCGAGACAAACAGTGGGAGGATTTCTGGAGCACAAACGAGCACGTACCACGTGACACTAAGCGTCGTACCGCGTTCCACGCGGCGGCGTGTGTTTCCAGAACACCTCCGATTGGACACATTTCGTTTCTTGTGCATTAATAAGACAGGTAGGAAACGCCAGAAAGCTAAGGTGTAGTGGTGTAGTGGTTAGCACACCCGACCGGACATTGGGAGGCCCAGAGTTCAAATCCTGGCTCCGCCAATTTTTGGCTTTCGGCGGGTTCCTGAAAACTTGGATTCTTTAATTCATTGGATTAAGTACGGTTCATTCATCTGCACATATTCGTTTATATATATATATATATATATATATATATATATATATATATATATAGTATTTGTGCCTATATTTTTCCTTTTTCGACGGAAGTACCGACGGACAACACGCCGCTTCGCGCGTCGTTCCCCGGGTGAGTACTACCGTTGCTACCGATTTCTATCGCGCTGTTAGCTGTTCATTTTTGGTTCAATTTGACCCGCGTGCAGTCGAGAGGAGTCGTTTATAAACACCCGCGCACATGTCATAGGGATAGGCAAAGCTCTGAATCAACAATCGCGATGCGAGAACCGAGTGCGCTGTGATTTGGCCGCCCGCGCTCGGACCGTTGACTCGCACTGTATCGTGTGCCTTGGAGTGCCGCTTACTTGACAAAGATAAGCACGCCGCTTTGTCACCGCGAATCATTTGTCCGAATGTTGAATGCGACCGCAAACACTGTTGGATAATCCATAATGCAGAAAATGCCTCTTCCGCCCTCCTTGCCCATGCTAGTCGACGATGTATACCGAAGTGGAGTCAACGAAAGTGCCATTATGCATAGTGCATATATTTTGACGAGCAGTTTCCCGCGTCGACCTAGAAGGACCCTCTTGAAACAACATCGCGCTCTTTATTGCAGAGTGTTTGTTTTAGGGACACGCCGCAGAGCGGCAAATGCGGCAGATGAATTATATACACTACTGAGGTGTGCATCACAAATTAGCGGCTGCCCATATTGTCTTAGGTGCAGACTTGTTTTTACAGGGGTCTGCTAACTGTAAGTTTACACGCGTGCCTGACCGTGTATAAGGTGACCGTTACATCACCGCGGTCGCGCGGACTGATAAAGCTGAGCGCCGTTTTACTCGGGGATTTTGGCGGGAGATTGGCTTCAAAAGTGTATAGTCTGGCAACGGTACAATGTTTTCTTGATTATTTTTTTGTTTGTTTTCGAACGGTTAAGGCAAAAATGGCGCGTCGTTGCGTTCTTGGCATTCGCTGGTTCATTTTGTCGTGCGATTCTTTGTTCCTCGCGTGAAAGAAACTGCAGAAACTGTCCGGCTGACGCGACGCAGGTTCCGGTACTCCTCCGGGTGCGTGTCAAGAAACTTCCGTCAAATCTCGGCTAGCACTCCGCGATAATTCTTGCACGTCCAATCAGCCTTTCCCCGAGCAAGACCTCTATTGTGGCTGTGGTGTACTCGAGTGTTGTGAATAAGCGCGAAGTGCGTGAAGGCATCTCCAAACGCCCCCCCGCGAGCCCAGAACTTCGTCGCTTCTACGTCGAGCACTTCTAGAGCAAGACCATGCCTGAGTCACTGTCATGCCTCGGGTTTGTAAAGCTAGTGGCGCTTCGCTCGAAACCTATCACGGTGTTTTATTTCAACCTGCACGTAAGAGCGGTGTACGATTCTTTATCGCGGTAGCGAGCGTCCATTTGTCTCTTTAACAACTGTGTGATGCTGGAGTTTCGCGGCACTGTGGAGTGGCGAACAGGTTCGGTCCGTCCTCGCCGGCGTCTTCTCGTTGTCTCTCTCTTGTGTGGGTATACGCTTGGGAGACGGACGAACCGCGGATCAGTCCGCCGTGTGAATCGGCCCCAAAGAGACACGCGTCCACGGAGCGATTATGCGGGGAATAGAGCTTCCGCAATTTATCCGTCGATTATCTTGTGGACGTCGACATTTTGGTGCGTACTGCTGCGGCAGTCCCCTTTCAAAAGTTTATCGAGCAACATTGATGTTTGCCATTCTTTCATTTCAGTTTGTATTTGCCCGATCTTCCAAGGGTCAGCCTGATGGTTCATTCCCCAGGCCCGGTGGTAGTTGCAAGATGTAGAGGGAAAAAATTGGGTATTTAAATGCTGGAGGAAAGCATTTTCTCAGGCTAGGTGGCGCAAGCTACCGCCCATTACAAAGGGCATACATAGCCAATATCATCAATCCATCCATCCATGGGCACGAAGCGCGTGATTGGATCTGAGTCCTCGCCGAACGCCGACGTCACACTCGTGTCCAATACATGCGCAGATCACGTGAACAAACAATGACGGACAGGCGACGGCGCCGACTTTTGAAAATGGTCCTAATGACAAGCAGAACCCAGGGATCCTATAGACCTTTGCAAAAAGAGTGCTCTGGCCGCCGCCATTTTGCGAATCGAGCGACCCCTATCAACCAGAAATTTCTGGCAGCCGCCTGAGCTGTGGAAACCCGGTCAGCGTGACTCCCCACCTGCATTTTGCATTCGGAGTTCGCCGGCTTTTCTTGGAAGTTTTTTGTTTTATTCGCCTGCTTAGGATGCTTACCCTTTGTATGTTATCTTCCACTGTGAGAACCAGGTAATACAATGGCTCTTAGCCTGCTCGGCCTTCGCAGGAAACGAACGAAAAGAGCGAACGCCCGCGACGCAGGCAGTTCGACGTTCTTGGGGGATTATTTCCGTTGAGATAATCTCCAAAAAGCCTTCCCGGCTGTGTTCCGGGTCTTCGCGAAAAATAGGTGATCGAGTCGGGTCCGGGGTGTGGGGACGGAATAGACACGTTCGTTCATTTGCTTTGAAGCTGTGAAAAAAAGGAGCTCTCTTCTACATGTTCCCCAAAACACGCCGGATTCCGTCCGATCGTCGTGAAGTGACTGTCGTCGACACTGTATATTGGATATGCAGTGTTATTTGAGACCTTTCTCAAATCCTGTTTGGATAACGCGGCACCGTGGGGTACGTACAATATATGTTGTTCGATTGATTAGACTCGTTGAATTTCATAATGTGGACGGGGAATACCCATGCAGTTCGGGTATCCTGTGTGGTCAAATATTCTGACCTTTATAGATTGACACGGCTGAGTGTACGGTGCCGTAAAACGATGATCATAAACTGAAACAAACATTCCAGTTGCATTTGTTCTATCGCGCACGGGCTCACCGAAACAGCTTTCATTTCTTTGTGTTTGTTCCTAAAAAATAGAGCACTGCTTTCTTAAAGACCTCTATAAATTATGTTCGCCACAGAACACAAAATAAAAACAAAAACGCGGCAATTCAGCCGCCAGCAGCGTCCGGAATTGCGCCTACGCAGGCTGCCGCAGCCCACTGACGAGAAACTCCACAG
Source organism: Ixodes scapularis (assembly GCF_016920785.2). Lineage (NCBI taxonomy): Eukaryota > Metazoa > Arthropoda > Arachnida > Ixodida > Ixodidae > Ixodes > Ixodes scapularis. The sequence continues at coordinate 60,590,788 of NW_024609836.1, forward strand.
CTCAGCGCAGCCGGGCAACACTGACGTACACTCTCAAAACCAGGGACGTGCGCTGTAAACCGCTTCGTTCGAGACTGCCGCTGGAAAGGTCTATACTCCGTTTCACCTTCCGTCCGAGCACAGCGGACGCTAGGAGCGATCCCAGCCAATGCGGCGTTGAGGGAGTGTCATGCGACCTTGAGCTCCCTGCGTCGCCCCGCCCCACCGGCAGGTCACGCGACTTTCTCCCGGCGCTGGATCGGCTGGGATGGCTCGTGGCGTCCACTGCGCTCGGACTGAAGGTGGAACGGAGTATAGGCGCTTCCGAACCCGTGGATCGTTCACGCTTCCAACGTCCACTGCCCATTTGTACCTGGATGAGCATCGTACCGCGGCATGCAGTCTTGTGTCACCAGTGCGTGCTGCTCCTCAGGCTAGCAGAGGTAGTGTGCTAATTCCAACCGTGTCATCCACAGCAGAAAGACCAGACGGCCATTGCATGGGGCTGTGTAACTTACCGCTGTCCAAACACGCGCACAACACAATTAATATACAGGGTGCCTAATCTTAATTTGAATAGATTTAAAAAAAAATAGGGAGTGAGACTTAGGCGAGTTTTGTCTTCACGGTGTCCTTATCACGCTTGGCGGACATTATTAGATGGGAGGACAATCGTTATGATAAGTTCAACTAATTGAGTAAAATATTTTAATTAACTCTTAAACCATTGGTCTTAGCGGTCGTGTAAAAAATGCAGTAGTGACCACAATTACTATTAGAAGCCAGTCTAAAAAAAAAAAAAAAAAGTGTTATGATTCTTTTTTTGCCCGATAGCGCTCAAAAACAGCGCCGATGACACAACTGACGACGTGACTTAACCGACTACTTCAAGCTTCCGGTTGTCATTGTGGGCAGGGCACGATGCGCTATTGGTTAGGAGTAACTTTAGATCGGGCGAAAAAACGCGGAAGTTGATCGATTAATAACTCATATACCATTACATTTTCCCAAATTCGTTAATTTTGGTATGGATTTTAATAGTAACTTGCCGTCAATACTGCGATTCCATCATGATCTTTATGATGGATTATTATTAAGTTAATGAACTCATTTTAGTATTGAACCAACTTCGCATTACGAGTATCCTCTCATATGATATCCGTTGATCCTGATTAATACACGGTGAAGACAAACCCCGTCTAATTCTTACCCCATTAAAAAAAATTCTAATTAAAATTAAACATTTTGTTTAAGGCATCTATGCATATACACAGACACTGCTTTAATGAATTGTTCTTTAAGTTTAAAAGAATGCCGTTTGGTTGCATGAAAAGCGAAGATATCCCTAAAAGTGTGGAAGCACTGAACAAAAAAGTTCCAAAAAAGGGCAGCAATGACACTTCTGTCGGCTCGACAATAGAGCTTATGAGGCTCGCGAAAGCCGACGGAAAAAAGCCGCGGCTTTGTGGTGAGCCCCTTTTTCGAAACACTCGGAAAGCAATTTCGTGTCTTGCGAAAGAGAATAGTCTTCGACGCCGTGTCTTCAACCAAAACAGCAAATAATCTTCAACCGCGCACTATCAGCAGGTGGTCGTGATTGTGCAACAGTGACAAAACTGGACATCCACTTCTGTTGCATTAAAGCATGTGTTTCGATATCACCCGAATTTTTTTAAACCTTCTATAACAATACCACATTTCTCAAAATGTCGCAAATGAGAGAAAAAAAAAAAAATCACCAATTTTGTACACGAGGAGAGGACAGAAAAAGGACGTAATCAAATAGAAGGCAGGACACTCTCCTAATTTCCACTAGACAGAACGACGGCAGCGCCGAATCTTCCCCCTGGTGGAGTGGTTTAGTTGGCGACGCCTCGCTCCCCACCCCCCTCCCCTCGCCGCCAGAGCGCGTTACTAAGGGACGCTCAAAATGCGGTGCGGTTGCCGGGGTGAGAGCCGCTAATACTGAGGAAGTTTGGCCAATGGGCGGAGCTTGTTGCCCGCTAGAACCAGCGGATTTCGCGATAACACAAAATGGCGTTAGTACTTCATTGTCTCGGTTATTCCTGAGAAATCGCATTGAGTTCCTGTAAGTCAGAGCAACAAAATTGCGGACGAAAGTAGTCATGCCCCGGTTGTCAGACTACGCTGCTGTGGTTGCCAGGCTGTCGAAATCTACCCCAGAAGGCCGAAATCTCTCAGTATATACAACTCTGGCCGGGGTCGCTGATACAATGACGGTACCTCTTTCGCCGTCACCGGTGTTTCCGTTGTTCTTCGTTGTCGTCTTTATCGGTGTATTCTCTCGGGGAGTGTCCTGTATTTCCTCTAATAAAGTATTTGACGTAATGCACGATTAACCTTCACCGGCTCGTTTGTCCGTTTACAGTTTTGTTCGTTAATGGTGGTTCCCGTCATTACGCGAGGGAATGATGCTAATCTCAGGAAATGTCATTGTGCCTTCATACAAGCCCAAAACGCTAATCGGTCGTAAAAAAAAAAAAAAAAAGCCGTGTAAATAAGCAAATGAACGTAAATGAAACATTGCACAATGGTGTTCTCAGGCGGCGCATTTATTACACTAAAATTTCGTTAGTATAGGTTACTTGAAAAAAAAAAAAACACGAAATAAAAGAAATTATTGTTACCTTTATATGTGCGGGAGGAAAACAGAAAAAGACCACTGGGTCAAAGCTGCTGTTCATATATGGCACCACATAATACAGATCCTTCGAAGCTTTTTAGAGACGAACACACTCAAGTATTTCCAGAATATCCAAGCGATCATACGTGAGTAGAGGCGTCATCCATACGGGTTAGTTGTCCTCTTTGTCTCGTTTCACAGAAACTGTCAAGCATTTTTTTTCACTTCTGTTTCCGAAAAAAACCAAGAGTTATAACATTTGAGTGTCAGAAAGGCACCACCTAAATACACCTTGGTGAAAAGATTGTCTGCACTACGTTCATTAATTTATTAATATTTTTTTTTTACGACCGAATAGCTGTACCTGGAGCTACGTGTAAAATACTCATCAGGCACGTAGCCAGGATTTTGTTTCGGGGGGGTAGGGGGGGGAGGGGAGGGAGGGGGGGGGGAGAGGAGGCCCCAGCAAAATGGAAGCTTTGGGGGGGGGGGGGGGGCGGTATCATAAGGTACAGGGAAACGTTGAATAATTATTCAGTTCAACTGTATTATTTCAATACTGTTTTACAAATAACGAATTTCCGCATAAAATTAATACCGTACGAAGTGGAGAAAATTTTAAACATCTACATAAAACAAGCCGAAATCGTTTTTATTTCTAATATAATGCATCGCATAAACAATGTTCACAATATTTCGGAAATTGCATCTCACGGATATGAAATGCATTTTGAAGAGTGCTGCCTAATTTTTAGAAGACATTCAGTGCAAGCAGAGGTAAGCAATTCAGACAGGAATTCGATCCCGAGGAATGGTTTGCAGAAAGTGAGAAAATAAAATGGTTAGAAGCACCAAACATCTTCCAGGCGACCATCGACATCTGCGCCCAAGCATTTAATCTAGGTGGCGCAAACTACCGCCCAGTACAAGAGGGTATATCCACTACCATCCATCTTCATTGACACATTTGCGTGAAGTGGAGCATCTGCGCATGCGCCCGGCCCATAGCAGTGCCACCGCAGCGGCGTGACGCCGCGGCCGCGTGTCGGTGTGTGTATACGCGAAAAGTTCACGCCAAAACAAAATCACGCTGCTCGTATATTTACCACGATGAATCCATGGCTTCGTTTACCAATGAGTATACCCGCACGAGATGGTAGTAACATAAATTATTACGTATTACAATATACAGTTTGACTGCCAAATGTACAATTTTCACACGCGAAGCGGTGTGCAGCATTAAAAATGACACCCGAGTGCACCTGACTTTAAATAGATCGTACAAACCGACAATACAAAAACGCCTTTGAAAAAATTCGAGCTGTTTAACGTTGAGCTTTTAAAAAAATAAACCTGGTTTAGAAGGAAAGACACATACTCAAAACTCAAAATAAGAAAAACAATTTTTTTTTTTAATTTTTTTGTTGTAAGAAACTTTGAATGCTAAAGGAAGTATTGTTTTAGTAGGACAGTGCTGATTTACAGTCGGTAACCTATTTGACAACGCTGCCACGCAGGCGACAGTATAATTTAACAGAAAAAAGTAACGACGAATGACACAAGCAACAGTGTACAGGCTCAAGGCGCTGACTGTCAGCTGCATATTCAATTTCCGAAAGGAACATGGACGCTGTTTTATCTTTTTTTTTTTTTTAAATTATATACCAACTTCATGGAATAAAACCCGAAACTCAGGAACACAGAAGGGGACGAGCACAACACAACGTTGTGTTGTGTTGCGTTCGTCCCTTTCTGTGTTCCTCAGTCTCGGGTTTGATTACCACGAATAAACACCAGCTAGCTTGTTTTTTAAAGTATTGTTGCAGCTATATACCAACTTGCTGGAGAAAGTAAAACACTGCACTCAAAAACAGGAAAAAAGAAAACGTTGTAAATTTAGTTGAAGAGTTTTATGCCTCTGGAAACAAACTCTAAAGATAAACGGGCGGAGTCAGACCTCGGTGTGTATCAGCAGTCGACGATATATTTGTTTCTGGTTGAACACAATACCCGTGCTTCTGATGTAGTTTCCCGGAATCCATCGCCGCCAATAAAGAAACTATCAGTGAATTACCAGTCGAGCTCATCTCTTATGTTTAGGCAAATCGCGTGAAGAATGTATTTAGGTAATTCGTTAACTACGACATATTGGCCCGTATTCACATTCGTTCGCATAACAGTGCAACGCAATCAAATATGTACATACTTACAACATCACGTTCTTATAAAACGGCACTCCCGAAAACACAACAAATACATCTCGCTGATATCTTTAACAATATACAACACCCGCAATGTTGTACGGTCAGAAAATCGGTCGGACTTATGATTTCTTTAAAACGCCCCTTTCCAAATTCCCTATTAAGACCGACTCCAGATGTGACATCAGATTTCTTTTCAACACAACTAACGTACCGTTTTCAGTTCGGCTCAGACAGGCCCAAGACCGCTTTTCAAAAACGTCGACGCGCATTGGGGGCAACAACGACAAAACGCCACCCGGGGCACCTGCTTGACCACCAAAATCCTCTTTCAACGGCGTACCCGAAAACGCTCCAAGCAGAAAACGTCACTCCCCGAGCCCCAAAACAAAAGGCATTCCTTATGTGGTTCAAGATTAGCCGCACAAAAAATCGGTTCAACGGAAACCTACAAAGATGCCACTTGCCTTCTTGGCTCTCCACCTCCAGCTTCTTGCAATCCCAGATGTCGGTCGCAACGACAGCTGAACGGGAAGCCGCCTATGGCAGTGCGCACTTTTTTTCCACCGGGGCGACCGGTGTGCCTCGGAATGCAACAGTCCGCTAGCGGCTCCTAGGCCTGACACTCATCCCCGGACTCCGGGACTCGCTGCTCCGACCGTGGGTCGTGGTTTTTATCGGGCGATCGATGCCGAGTCTCGCATGAAAGCGCGCGCGAACACCGCGTTCTCTCCAACCCCGGGCGTTCGAGGAGAGGCGAGAGGGATGCCCCGGACACTGTTCGTGCCTAGCGCCCTCTGTCGCGCGGAATGAGCGTGCGTTGCGCGAGCAAGGTGCATTCGCCTGCAACGTGTACTCGAGTCGTACCAGTACCTGCTACAGTCACTCACGACATAAACACCGAGCCACAGTTTACAAACAAGCCCGCGTTTGCCCACATCTGCGCATGCGCAGAGCCGACAGCAGCGCCACCGCGGGGGAGTGACGTCAGATGGTTGAGTTGGTCTATAAGAAGTGCAAGGCGTATTCCGAAGCACCTTATCGGCCAAGGCCAACGACGTTGTGGCATTGGTCGATAAGAATGCCGATGAACCCACTTTTTTTTTCTTCAATCGGCCAATAAGAGCTTGGCGTTTTTACACAATTGAAGCCCCTGTGCAAGAGCAGACGACTTGCTCTCCTTAGCTTACTTATCACTTCAACGGGAGCTCGGTGTTCCGACGTCTCCGCGCACTCTCGTCACCTCCTCCCCCACCATTTCTACCCGTATACATTCTAAGGAAAAAGTGTGTGAGTTCCTGCAGAACATGGAGTCTGCCAACCGCGTCGAACAATGGAAGTATCCAAGCGAACGACGAAGCTCGAAACACGAATAGATTTGTAAAAATAGGATGTGTGCAGGGACGGTCGGTGAGCACGACACTTCACTTGCTCGTTATGCCTGCGCACCACATCGCATTTTTTTTAGATCTTATCGCATTCTGATGGCGAATTCGCGTGGTCGCCTCTCTCCTCTGACCTCGATTCAGCAGAGCGCCCCCTCCTCTCCGCCAGAGCTACTCGGGGTCCTTTTCAGCCGATCACAACTGCTGGCTTCAGAGCGCTCCGAGATTCTCAGACCAGTCACGGAATTCATATTTCTTGACATTGGTAATGCGTTAAAAACAACACGATCTTACAGCGTACGGTGGACGACTGAGCAAATTTTACGCTCGCAACGTGATGAAATAAGTGTTGGGACGTAAATTGGTTTACGCATCAACATGTAAAAAAAAAAAAAAGAAAAAAAGAAGAGAACGGCAGTATGCGAATTGATTTTCGCAGAACGGAACGAAAGCCTACGCTTGGAAAGAGTTGTCAACTCATCGCAATTTCGTCTGTGAACGCGCAGCGATAGCGGTCATGCGTGCGACAGTACAGGCAAATATAAAATGGTTAATAAACCGCATTTTTGTCACGGCGAAATATCGTGCAAGCATCGCCACGTGGCCAAAATCACAGTGCATTATATTCGGCTCTCCCTTTATTTTAGAACACAAACCTTTGAACGCACTTTTACCAAACCTGGAAATGTCTTGAAGCGACCACAAAACCCGGTAAAACAGCGGCGAGCCCTGCGAGCTGTTTCTTCGTCGGTTAGGCTTAGCGGATTCACCGCCGTGAGATGAACGATCTCGTGAAAGCACTGGGAATACTTCACACGTAGACTTTTTCTGTTACGGTCGCAAAGGAATGTCGTCCCGTCCGTCGTAATCTTCGCACCGTCGAATTCACAAGCACTTCGTAGAACCACATATCAACCGCCGTCATGCCGTACCCCGCACACCACCACCGAACCACAGACCACTGCCGGCCATCGTCAACAAAACCACGTGATCCCCGTCCAAGTACCACGTGACGCCTGCGCCACTCCGCACTCCGACGGCTACACACGGAGTGCCAAAGAGCGCTCTGAGGGGGAGAGGCGTCCTCGGAATGAACCACCCGATCAGGCCGCAGCATTCTCTTTCAACCACCCGATCTCGCGCGCTCTGGAAAGAGCGCTCGAGAGCGCGCAGAAAGAACCACGCGAATTCGCCATGAGCTTCGTCATTCGCGAGGGTCCTTCTATTGTTTTGACGTGATTGGCCCTCTGTCTCCGTGTGCTACAGGAAAGCGCGACTCCGCCAGCTTGAGCCCATGGTGGTCTCATTTTCGAATCGTAACGATCGCTCTGCACTCGGCACCAAAATGGCGGCGCCCGAGAGAGAAAATCAGGGAACGGTGTGCCGATATCTAAGCGTCTCTTAATAGAGAGTTTTAGTAGATCGTTCCGATACCTCCGATAGCCCTGATAACGATACTATGCATGCGCAAGGGAGGCGGTGGCGGAGTATCGGGTATCGTTATCGGAGTCATGGGAACGATCTACTAAAACTCTCTATTTAGTGGCTCTAGTATAGGCATAATATAAATTATGTTCATAAGGTAATTCCGTTGTATATAATATATGGTGTCCTAAGCGGACTTTCCGCTGTAAATTGAGCCGGAAAAATCGGCGCCTGCACATAGAAAGCTAAAATTTTAACCGAATGTGCCCTGAGAAGGTCAATCTTACCGTGGGAAATTTCACAAAGCAGTTTTCTTTTATTAAAAAAAACTTCTTGAAGTTAAGACTGGTTGCGTTCGCAGACGACCGAGTTAGCGACGCTATTTACCTGTGGCGACATCTCCCGATAGGTGCAGCTAGCAGACTGAACAATTCGTTGTCTACTCGTTGTGGCTATCGGGAGATGGCGCCACAAGTAAATATCGTAGGTTTTCTTCGGTTGTCTGCGAACGCGGCGAACCTTGACTTCTGCAATTTGTTTTAGCCTTCAATTTTCACAGGAAGAGAACTGCGCCTTGAAATTTCACACTGTAAAACTGACACCTGCTCAGTGCACATTCGATGAAGGTGTGGACTTTTAATGTGTAAGAACCGATTTCTCCGGCTCGTTTTACAGCGGAGGGTCCGCTTGGTACACTTATATATATATATATATATATATATATATATATATATATATATATATATATATATATATATATATATATATATATGTTTAGAAAGCGGGAATTTGGTTAGCTCCTCTGGATTTGTGGTGTCCTCGCGGTAGATCAGAAATTTAGCCAGTACAGGACGACTGCTAGCTTGGGTTCTTCAAGGCGCGTCACGTGCTAGTAATTACACGGACAGACGCCGGCACGATGTTCATTCAGGTAAGAGTGGATGGGGATGGTTAGTGACATCAGGATCAGTGGCGTCACTAAAATCAGCGGCCGCCGCGTCCCCCCCTTACAGTGATACCGTTGGCCCAGCTTTTGCTGCATTGTGCTCCGAGCTGCTGTGTGCGCTAACACACTCGGCCATCAGTCTCCCGTCAATTAAATAATTAAGTTAATTCTCAGACAACTTATATCAAGATTGGTTTTGGCAATATCTCAATATCTACACTGGGAAATTCAATTTTGAACGAACGGTTTTCCAGAATCGACCCTCTAAGTAAACGACGAATTACGCTACTTCCATTGGATGTAAAAAGGATTGACGTGAAAAAGGCTGGTTGTATTTTATTACATATATATCTCAGTTTGCTCTTACAGTTTCACTGCAGTCGTAATAGTTTTAGCCATGCCGTCGATAATGTCGTATGTCTGTGCCAATTGATAAGTAACCGTTGTTGTTGCATGATAAGGCATTGAAGTCTGACCCGTCACTGCATTATTTTTTCTTACAAATGATGATACCAATTCGCACTCGGAGGTGCCGTTGTCAACAGGAAGACAGTGCTTGCCAGTTTTCTAAATAAACTGACAGAGCGCCTGTCTGAGAAGAAAAATGAGTACAATAAATTTCAAAGAAAAAAAAAAGACAGGGTGAAATGACACCTGCAGGTAACACAGCAAGGTATGAGTACCTCGAACATTGACACACGGTAAACATTTGCTGACATACGTATCCCTTTCAGATGTGGACACTAGTCACACGCAAAGCAAACATACTGACACGCCGCACGCGCAAAAGCACGAGTGCAAAAAAATGGCACCCGCACACATTTCGTTTAATAACAAACGAACGAACAAACAAGCAGAAGCAAACAACTCACCTTTATGTACAAAAACAAGTGTAAAATGCGTCCTACTGCTACGTACCACGACATTTTTCGGATACCGAATACTCGTCGTATGTACTTGGCTTTTTTATATTTCGGGGACAACATTTTTGTCCTAGCCTTCTTGTACAAAAACGTCCTGCTTATCGCGTGCTCCTAACCCCCCGCTTTTTATTTTCTTTCTTGGGAAAGTTTTCTGAACTTTATTTAGGACAGCGAGGTCCTGCTTTCGGCCGGCTCGCGCTAGTACCCCAGAAGGAGTAAGCCGTAATCTCCATAAACATATATATAAAAAAAAAAAAATAATAAATAAAGAAGCAGCGATTTTTGTTTTGGTTTACATTTTGTGTGTGCGCGTGCGTGCGTGCGTTTGTGTGTTTATGCGCGTCTGAGTGTCGGATTTCTAAATCCCGGTGGCTCTGGGGTGTGTAAATAACCCTACGCTTGTAGCGCAGCCTGGTGTCCTGGAATGTTTTCGCCAGCCTAAGCTCCGATTAATCGACCGGACTGAGACGCTTGGCGCCTTCTATCGTTCTCGATCAGACTGTGTAATCTGTCAGGGCTTGGATGGGGTCCTTAGAGAAAGCCCACGTCTGGCCTGTCTTCCTCCTTAAATTTGTAAAAAAAAAGGTAGAAAAAAAAACACAGCTATAAGTATGTCAATATGTGCAGACACGTACACACGCGAAGGCGTCTAAAATCTGTGAATAAGAAAAAAGAAGGTTTGATCTATGTTCATTCTCATGTTCGCGTGCGCGGAATTCGAACAGCCTTGGCATTAATTGTAGCCCTCTTTTGCAGACGCTTTACACACCCGTCGAATTACAGTCGCCGTTGCTGACCCTCTCTTGTCTTGCCGAGACACCAAGTCACTGAAGCGTGCGTTGATGAGTTTCCACAAAGTGAAATGCTCGGGAAAATGACGCCATAGAGTCTAAAATGGCACTAACGTGGCCTGCTATATTCATGATAAAGTGAAGTAAACGGAATAAGAGGAAACAAAAACTGAAGATCGGTTGTCGCGTCGCCCAAAAAATAACCGCTGCAGAGCGTCTATTGGCGACGTGAGTGATCGAAAGCGTCGCTGTGGTCGGTCTTCCACGATTGGTCGAATGCTGTCTATGACGTCAGGAAAGGATGTTTCATCGACGGAAATAAGAGGAATGTAAGAACTTCAATTTCAACGGTGTTGGCGGTGTTGCTTTGAGAGCGCTATGATTTCAGGCTTCCACCATGCTCAATACAAACACCATCGAACTTGTTGCTCGCAAGGTAATGACGTCACGAAAGGTAACCAAACGAGGGCGCCACCGAAACATCTCGCCACTAATAGATTTGGACCGAACCGAATCTGAGAGCTTAATTTATATAAAATCAACTAAGAACTTTGTCGATGCCATAAGAAGAGAAGGGCTAAAATTAGTTATCTAAAGGTTATACATATGTAAGTGCCCCTCAAACTTAACGCCGCCGCTCGGTTACACTCCGGTTACGCAAATATTGATCTATTGCATGCTACCCAAAGATAAATTGGTCGCTGCAGCTGCTCAAATACCTTCCCCTGGTTGGGTTCTCATCGGGGACGCGAATGTTCACCAAGTAGTTCGACCACTAGGTTCAGGAATAGGTCAACAAGTGAATAAACCGAACGATCTTGTGGCGGCGTTAAGTTTGAGGGGCACTGTATATATATATATATATATATATATATATATTTTTTTTTTTTTAATTTGCCACCGTCGGGACATTTTTTGTGTTGTAGTTGTTAATTGCCTTTAGCTTTCACGGTATTTTTCTTCTGTCGTATCACTCAAGAGGTTGCTTTGAAATAAGGGTAGTACATAAGATATGCCATATTTAAGAAAAAACACGATCGTCTTGTTCGTAACGGATTGAAGAAGGTAAGTGAGAGAGAGAGAGAAAGAATGAGAAAGCTGGTGGGTTTTATTAATGAACAGAATTCAGTTTTGTTTGGGACCCGTCGTGTGCTTGTTCCCTTCTTACTGATATCCTAAGTCTCAGGTGCTTAAAATAATATTGTGGAAAGCTCTAGAAAACATTCATGAGACTGCAGTGGCCCCGCACTGGGAGAGTTAATTGATCTGCTATATACTGAGGATGCCTGACAGCTGGGTACAAGGACTCCACCGTAAAAGAGCAAAGTGTGAACGGCAGGCAAGAACCTCCGGTATCAGCGCCACGCCAGGTACGTGGCCATTCTCCGAGTCACATTTCAGCACACGTTTCGCGAAATGCGTTCCGGTGGATGACCGCTGCCGTGTCATGGAGCGCTAACCTCGGAGCTTCCCGCCCTCGTTTCCGGTGGTCGAGAAATTGGTGGTTCCATGCGGTCAATCGTCAAGCTTCTTTCGTGTAGAGGAGACGTGGCTTTGATGCATTACCGCTGTTAGGGAGCGTATCATCCGAACCGAACCATGTACCTTGTGATACTATACTCCATTATTCGCATTGACCGGTGTACAACAGGAGCGTATCGCGTTAATTGTATGATTGAGGACAAGAAAAAAGAGATGGGCTGGGTGTGTGCGATTGTTCAAAGACAAGCTCGATTCAATAGGATAGTATTTATGAAAAGAGGATGATTGCGGTGATCGGGTAAGGACCCGAACGCTGCAATCATCCTTTATATTGGCGCAAACAGGCTCCAGGCCACAGGAGTTATCCCCCCTCTTGATACTTAAGAAGTTCTGTGGTTCCGTTGCAGAAGATATTCTGTTTTAGGTCTGATGAGGCGCCCTCGTTCACGCAGCGGGGCGAAAGCTCAAACTAAGGTTCATGGTAATAAAATCCGAGACTCAGGAACACAGAAGGGGACGAACACAACGCAACGTCCCCTTCTGTGTTCCTAAGTCTCGGGTTTTATTACCATGAATCATCACCAGCTCGCTTGTTTTTTAAGTATTATTGCAACTAAGGTTCGGTCCGGAAGAGGAGTGGCACTACGTCTCTTTTTGCCTCATCCCCAACTCATCTGAGCCGCAGAGAAGGAAGGAGAGGTAGCGCAACTCAAATCAAATCAAATCAAAGTTTATTTCGTTATATCTTCCTAGCGGTCATCTGCTTGTCCTGGAATCGTGTTTGAGGGATCTTTCCTCCGCTAGTGAGGAGTTTAGTGACGAAGGGAAAAGAAATGCGAAACTCTGGCTTCACCGTTTAATGAATTTAATCGGGGCTTATTATTATTATTCTTTAAGCCCGCGCTTATTGCATGTGTAAACAAACCGGTCACTTTAATCATGCTTCACACACGTGAAAAGTGTAGCCATAATCAAAACAAACGAACAACCAAAGGCGGTTTTCAACCTTATTTGAAAGTTCTCACCTTTGTCACTTTCCTGCGCGGTGTTTCTAACACGTCAATACTATTTTAGGATTCCTTCGTTAAAATATTCATTTCACATTTCTACCTCCAACCTAACCAGATTTCTGACTTCGCATTTTATGGTTTAAACTTTATTTATCCATTTTATGAAAACTAAGACGAAAAAAAAAAAAAAACAATGCACGGGTTATTTGCGCACGTTTTCCGCTTCTGTATTACACGCGTTTTAAAGTTTCGCCCGCTTTCTCTCCTATGCACCGTGAAGGAAGGAAGGCAGAAATACGTTTCAGCGGTGTATAATCTTCTATCAAGAGACCCTTTCCCGAAAACTCCATCAAGCAACATTGCGGGGCCATTTCTAGACACACGAAGCGTTTTGATTGGCTCCGATTTCTCGCCGAACGATGATGTGGCACCCGTCCTTGATCCGAGCTGCACCAAGTTCATGTCAAACGCTGACATGGCCCTTGCGTCCAATACATGCTCATAAAAAAAGGCAGAAAAAAAAAAAGACCGAGGTTAAAACTTTTTGAGTGAATCTTTCATGTACAACAGAAAACACGCAATGTCAAATGATGACCTTGAACAGTTTCTCGAGTGAAGCCAGAGGAAGGGAAACATGGTGGTCAACATGAATTTTATTCTACAAGACAATTATTGTACATATATATATATTTATATATAAAATGTCTGGACAATTGGTGTCGCAAGCAAATGGGCGAAATAAACTATGTACAGGTGTCGATGACAGTTCAAGTGTGGGCGGTAATGTTCGCAGAGGTCGGCTAAAACGTTTCAACGTTGGAATTATGTCCCCCCGAACTCCTGCGAGTATTCGCAAGTCGTCTCGTGTGCAGTTTGATATCTTTTTTCCACCGTTTTACGCTTTATCTACCAAGTTGCGTCAGTGCTCAATTCATGCTCTAGATGGCGCGAGCTTCCCATCTCACCGATTTAAGGATTCATTCCTAGATGACGCTGCTTTCCTCTGGCGTTCTCAATGACAACGCCCTCGTTCCGGCTGCGATAGCGCCATCTGTGGGCAAGCCTTCGTTGAGACTTGTACTAAGCAGAAATAGACAAGTTTCAGGAACACACCCACAGATGGCGCATCTGTATTCAGACTTTTGCACAAGTTTAAAAGCTGGGCACTAACAAGGGGCAAATCGATTTTTAAAGCAAAATTGGCACAACCGCAACCCAATAAAAAATGTAAATTGCAACATTTGCTTTAGGTACACAAGAACACTAGGCTCATTAAATTTGGACACTTGTGTTGAAAATACCGATGAGATACATCATCATGCGCAGCATTACGTAAGAGATTAGATCACAAAGCTGCTCAACACAGGTTCACTCGGCGGTATGCACAAAAATATCAAATATTCACAGCACGTGCCGGTCAAAACGCGAAACCGTAAAAGCAAGTCTGAAAACACGCGCTGAAGATCACCGATTCATAACAGTTTTCCATGTTGAAGGTTCATGCAATTAGAACACGCCAAGCGAAGCTGAAACATTAAGTGTCACGTAGCTCATGTCCACATATAATGGCACATCTGTAACCTAAACACGTGTGGCCGCATTTACAGGTTAAATATGTTTGCGCGTGCGTGCGTGTCTGGGTTCCCGTGTGCGGTGGGCGGGAAATTTGCTATATTTACATAAAATACTACGTCTTTTTGGTGTTTTTTTTTTTGTTTTGGAAGATGTGAGCTTTACTACATCCTGAACATTTAACACTGTCTTTCAATGGCCGCATAACCTTCAACGAAAATCCTTCTCAACCAAGATTGTATTCGCGGCTGCAGCTCGGTTGCCGAATATTCACATGCACGCACACAAGGCGTTACGGTGAGAGACTCTAGACTTGAGGTGACATGGTAAAAAAGGTAAAACATCAAGTAGCACATTATAACTCCCTTAATATTATCACGTATTGCGACCGTGATAAGGTTGGACACTTCATGCGCGCTTGACAAGTGTTCATGTTGGGAAGGTTTTACTGCCGTAGGACGCCAACGGGCGCACACTTAAAAACAAACAAGCAGTTAGCAGATGTCCATTCCTCATCGAATGCTTTTGTATTTTATTTTCGTGCTCGACTCAACGTAATAAGATAAATTGAGTGGACTTTGAGTCCCGATGACAGTTTGTATTCCACCAAAAATATGTTTTGCTATAGGCAAAACATAGTAAAGACCATTAAGTCCACATTTCATTCAAGCTATAATATTCTTGACGATCGAAAAAATCTAGAGACCAGCCCATTAAAATGACTCACCCTTTTCCGCCCGAGTAATGAGTGCTGAAAAGGTGCTTACATGAGGTAAACAAAATAAAATAAAACCCCACAAACAAGCTAGCTTCTTCATCGCAGTTAGCATTTTAAAATAATTTGGTTCTAGCCGCACTTCTTGGGACTGCTCGATATTACAGTTCAACTGGGAATGAATGGCTTCGATGAAAAACAAACAAACAAACAATAAAACACATCAATACCGAAATTTGTCTCCTCAAACGCCAACACACGGACCGCAAACAGACCCGAACCGGAAATTACTATTCCCTCCCACGGAGCGGTTGGGTTTTGTTTACCCTGACAGTGAAGGTCCGTCGTTTCCTGGGCGACCCGGACAGTCTCACTAATGCAAGAAGTCAAGCACAGAACAGAATGGGCCATGAAACGAAATAGAGTTAGAGTCGTAAGAGACGTCAATACGCTAAAGCAAGAACAAACAAACAAACAATCAGACGAGCAAACCGCAGCAATGTGTTGTTGAGTTCGAAAATACGGCTCTTATCCGCGTACCCAGGGTCGCGGCATAGTGTCACCAGGAGCAACCTCTACGTGATTAAATAAAAAAAAAAAAAAAAAAAAAACGAGAGTACAAAAAAAAAAAAAAAGAAAAAAAAAAGAAAAAAAAGCGTCACGCTGCGGTGCTGCTGCCATGGTAACCAATGGCCCTCTGTCGCTTTTATCCAGCCGCTTCAATTGCAGTGTCACTTCTTGTTAGTTTCGCTTTTCGTCAAGCGAGAAAGCGTGGCGTTGCCCTTGACGTCATCGATAATGCGTCGACGCTTCTGCTGACGTCGGAGTTCCTTGCCGCGCAATGTTGCTCGCACAAAAAAGCACTTGCACAGCTGTCGTCGTTGCGTAGCCGCTGTGAAAATACGAAGCACAAAACAAGTGTATGTCCATCAAGTAGAAGGAAAGGTGTTCCTGGAGTGCCCGTTGGTTGTGCGCAAAACCGGAAGCAGTGGGTCCACCTGATAAGGAGTTCTGTGACGTCGCATCCATTTGTCCTTTTTGGCGTGTTTGTCGTATGCCTCCAGCGCGGAAAAGAATCACTTCTTTCTGAATCGCCTCGCTCAAATGCAAGAGGAAAGTAGCAGCCGTACTGTCACTTTTATCCACAGGCACTGCAATGGACCTTTTTTTTTTGAACATAATGGCGACACCAAGCGGCGAAAGCTCGCACTACGGTTGACGCCTTGAAAGGAAGTTGCGCTACCTCTCTTGCCCCCTCCGCAATTCTTTCGAGACTCGGAGGAAGCAGAAAAGGTAGCGCAACTACCCTTCCGGACGCCAATCGTAGTTCGAGCTCTCGCCGCTGCGCGACGAGGGCCTGCGCTTGCCCAAAACTCTTCTGAGAGAAAAAAAAAAATCCATTGTAACATTGATTTATGTAGTCTTGTGGGTTGAAAGATGGCGTCGTAATTGACGCCGTTGCTGACGCCATAGGTCGCGACGTCTTCGTGGTGCCCATCCTCATGTGCTGCGAAGGATGGTTGCGAAAGGATTGGGTCCCTTGCGGTTTGGGTTTGTGGGTAGCCGCGTCGATGTTTCTGCAGAGAGAAAGGAGGAAATTATAATGATGATGCTAATGATTAAACATTAATGGCGCACAATCTGCAAAGGCCACACCGCGCCAGAAAAGCCAGTTATTAACAGTGTTCCCAACCTGACAACCTATCTCAGTCGAGTTAGTGTGTATGAAGCGCAACGCGCTAAACCAAAACGGCAACATACGACTATCGTTTACCTTCTTTTGCGAACAAGAATGCCTATACTCAGAAAGACAGTATGTATGTCAGAAACACATATATGAAAAGAAAAAAGCCAACCGAAAATTGTACGAACTGAACTTTGTGATGCTCTATACATCATGTAGAGGTCGATTGTTAAAATTATGAACACTGGCCAGGTGGCGCAAGCAGCCGCCCTATTAAAACGGTCCGGCCCCAGACCTTCGTCCTGGCTTGTCTGGCTCGCTCCATTTATTTGGAGACCCGCGAAGAACGTCGCGTGGCGTCTGCACGTACGAGAACTTGACACAGCCAACAGATATATCCATCGTCAACTAAACACCTAAAGCATCCTCGAGTTTTTCCGTAAAGGCACGGAAATGGTGGAGGTGCCTCGTAGCTCGTAGTTTCATAAAGAACGGCACTTAGTGACAGCATTTAGTGACAGTACCTACTGACAGCCAGCCCGGGTTACATATTGAGCACGAGTGCCGTGACAGCGTTGGGTCGGATTCTTGTTATTGAGGCCAAGAGCTGACGTATTCATGTTACCTCACTTGGTAACATATAGAATTGAGCACTCTACGGCTCTCTACCTATAGGCGGTGTTTCCAGTGGTCGCTGAAGGGTATACCATCGGACCCACGTACCGGGCACCGGCGCTTGCTCCGTGCACTTGATCCACTCGTCGAAAGTGACTCGGTTGTCCGCATCTTCGTCGCAGTAGCGCAGGAAGTTCCGCCAGCACTTGCGCAGTTTCTTGCGACCGCCTCCGGTCCTGGAGCCGTTCTTGAGGAAGTCCTTCCAGCCACGTCGGAAAGGCTTCCACTCGCGCCGTTCAAGCACCTAATCGATTCGCCAAACGCCATTAAACAAGAACAACGACAACAAAAAGAAGAAAAAAAAAAAGTAAAACATAAGAAAAAAAACATGGCTATTTCTTGCAAGGGGTAAACGACAAATGTAGCTACTATAAGCCCACGGACAGCTTCAGAGACGTAGATTGTGAAGAGGCGCGAGCGTCTCATTTTTGTTACACATTCACTGAGAATGTGGCACCAGCTATAATAACTTGGCGGAGCTCAAGTTCGTCTGCTTCTTTTACAGGGCTTGATTAACGTCAGAATGCCGAGATCTTATTGGCTAATTGAAGAAGAAAAATATTGGGTAGACCTCGAGGCATCTGGCATTGAGGTCTACCCACTATCCTTCCAACCAAAGCCAATCAGAACTTGGTGTCGTTCTGACGTCACCGCAACCCCTGCGCAAGAAGCAGTCGACTTGCTCTCCGAATAGTCGGTGACATGGTAAGAGTTCAGGGGAAGCTCCTCCTCTTTCCACTTTAGGAGAGCAAACGCTGGAAAGGAGGCGATTTCCTCTCCAGCGTTCGCTCTCCTAAAGTGAAGAGAGGTGGGAAGGAGCTTCCACTTCATAACCTGCCACTGACTATAGTAGGAACACCGAAGACGAATCATGAAGCAAAAAAGCGTGAACATTGTAAGTTCAACTTTAAGCCGTAAGTATCTATAAGTTAATCTATTTACTGACACTTTAGTCGTACCCGAAAAAAAAAAGAAAATCTCTGCGTAAAATACGTACAGCGTACGACGTCATGTGGTTTTGCCCTTATGTGTCAACAAGTGGTCGTGTAGTCACGTGATTTTGCCACTATGATTCACGTGGTCAGGCGGCTTCGGTTCCTCTCTGTTACGTGGTCACGAGGTAACGCGACACTCTGAAAAATAGGGGTTGTATGGGGGTACACCCCTTGTCCCATATGTAACACCTCAAAACAACAATTCGACGGTCAGTCTACAGACGCCAAACCCACGATGCCAACTTTCGAGAGCGGCTTGATAGCCAACCGACACAACTTGTTTAAATAGCTAATGTTTACATGCAAGGCTACAGTAAGACAATCAAGGTTTTTTTTTTGTCCCTGCTGCAAGACCTCAATGTTTTTTTTCTTCTAGTCTTCGATACGGACATGAGCTATTTAGTACGTTATGTCCAACAGCTATCAAGCCGCTCGTGAAAGTTGGTATCGCCAGCTCGACGTCAGTAGACTGAACGTCAAAATGTAGTTTTAGGGTGTCACAAATGGGACAAGGGCTGATAAGATTCTCGAGCATATTAACCATCAGGACAATGAAACAAAGGCAGTGAAAAAGCGTCTTGAAGCTCTTGAACGACTAAAAACCGGCGAGGAAATTGAACAGTTAAAACGCGATCTAAGCGATATGGAATGGCGCAGTAGGCGACCCAACCTCGAAATCTACGGGATCCCTGTAGCTAAAGAAGAGAACCTCTTGGTTCGTGTTAATGAAATTGGAGCAAGACTAAACCTTCCAGAACTGACTGACGGCGATATCGTAAATATGCACAGGCTCCCGGCAAAGCAAGATAGAAATCCAGGCGTAATTGTGCGTTTCGCACAGCAGACCACTCGCGACCGGTGGCTTGACAAAAAAGGAGAACTCAGGCGTAGTAGAAGCAACGTTTTCTTCCAAGAAAACTTGACGAGACAGAGTAAGGCCCTTTTGTGGGTGGCTAAAGAATGGGCAAAGCGAAATAACTATCAATACGTCTGGCACCGGAATGATAAGGTGTTTATCAGGAAACAAGACGGCGAGAGGGCGCTTAAAATCTCGGATGCTGCCGACCTTGATACGATTCTGTGAATATCACTTACTGTTTTTTCCTCCTTGTCCTTTTTGAGGTGAATGACCGAAAGCGCCTTTTTTCTACCGCAAAACGTGAAAAGCTATCTCGGTGAAGATCTAATGTCATGCGTGACGTGTTTTCATTTAAATACTCAGTCAGCCAAAAACAAAGCTGTTGACCTTGAGTTGCTTTTCGATCAATTTGGTTTTCACTTTGATATTATAATGCTTACCGAAACTTGGTACACGGATGAAGCTGATGTTCTGAAACTGCCGTCGTATCGTTCTTTTTACGTCAATCGCTCAGAGAAGCGTGGTGGCGGTGTGGCCATCCTGACTAAAGACTCTCGCTGTGAATTAATAAAAGATTTCAGCTGCGTCACACAGGATTACGAGATGCTTTGTGTTCGTAGTAAAGATAATATTTTTGCTGTTATATACCGACCCCCCAGTGGCAGTCTTGAAACCTTCTTCGAGTACTTTGAGTCCTTCTTAATATTTGTCAATGAAGGAAAGTATAATGTTACTTGTGGTGGAGACTTTAACATTGATATGTGTACGGACACTACTGTCAAACGCACATTTACGACTTTAATTAATACTGGCGGATGCAGAAACGTTATCAACAGCCCCACGCGAGTTACCTGCCAATCCAAAACACTAATAGACTTGTTTATATCAAATCGCTCGACAGAGCATATAAAAGCTGGTGTTGTATGTTGCGATCTTAGTGACCACCTCCCAATATTTATTTCTGACAAATATATGAAACGGGAGGCAAATAAGAAGCAGTGTACAATGTTTCAAAAAATAACACTTGATGGACTAGACCATTTTTAACCGCTCTATCAGATATAAATTGGGATAGCGTACTCAACCAGGATACCGCCGAAGAGGCCTACAATATATTTATGGAATTGTTTTCTGAGCAATATTTGACACACTTTCCCTTCAAATCTATGAAAACTTCTAAACGCATTAAAAAACCGTGGGTTACCCCCGAACTGCATTGTAAAATTCGTACGAAAAATGCGTTATATGCAAGATTTGCGAAGTCCAGAGATCAAAACGATCTAAGAGTCTTCAAAACATACCGCAACAGCTTGACAAAAGAGCTGCGGCGAGCTAGACAAAGCTATCATTTTAACGTGTTCAAATCAGCGCAGGGTCATGCCGATGTCATATGGAAAGAATTAAACGCCCTCTTAGGTCGAAATCGCTCCCGCGGCTCTATTGTAAAGATTGTCAATGACGGTGCTGAACTAACTGGGCATGCGTTAGCGAATGCCTTTAATGAACATTTCATAAGCATTGCAGATAAAACTAACACCGTAAATTCTTCCTTGTTTCGTGACACCAGAAATAATAACTCAATATTTTTAGAGCCAGTCGTTGACGCCGAATTAATTTCTGTAGTTTTGCAACTTAAAAATAGTTGTAGTTGTGATGCGGATGGCATACAGATAAGGCCAGTGAAGCATGTTGTTCATGCGTTGGCTCCGGTACTAACCCATATATTTAATCTTTGTATAACCACAGGTGTATTTCCTAAACGTATGCAGATAGCAAAGGTGTCCGTCCTACATAAAAAAGGGAGTGTTAACGATATGGGAAACTATAGGCCAATTTCGATACTACCTGTGTTTTCGAAGATACTCGAGAAGCTGCTTCATATAAGACTAATTAACTTTTCTAATAAGTATAACTTAATAACAGCCTCACAGTTTGGTTTCATAAAACAAAAGTCAACGGAATCTGCTCTGCTTGTTCAGAAAGAACACATACTTCAAAGCTTCGAGGAAAAGAAGATGGTTCTTGGTATCTTCGTAGACTTCACAAAGGCATTTGATTGCCTAAGTCATAAAATTTTAATTGAAAAACTAGACACTTACGGTATTCGAGGGCACGCACTGAAGTTAATAAAATCTTACCTGGCAGACCGAATGCAGTTTGTTTGTATTGATGGGCACTCCTCAACTACAAAACCAATCATTTCTGGTGTCCCACAAGGTAGTATATTGGGTCCTTTTCTTTTTAATATATTTGTAAATGATATTGTTAACATTACTTCCGAAGCAAAATTTGTAAACTACGCCGACGACACCACTTTACTTTTCACTGCGGAAAACGTTGATCTGCTGTTCGAATCGGCAAACCTGGCGCTTTCTAAGTTGAACGTCTGGAGCCGCATCAATTCGTTACAAATAAACGTTGCAAAGACAAAAGCCGTGCTTTTTCGTCCCAAGAGCAAACTTGTAAATATCACCAAACATATCGTAATAAACTCAACCAGGATTGAGATCGTCAATGCTTTTAAACTACTTGGTGTCACTTTTTCCGAGAATATGTCTTGGGACGATCACATCAATTACGTTACCTCGAAGTTATCACAGATAGTCGGTATCCTAAACCGCAACCGCTATGTACTGCCAACAAATGTTAAATTATTAATATATAACTCCTTGTTCTATTCCCATTTAATTTACGGCCACCTAGTCTGGGGTAAGACGACAATAGCAAATCTTGATAAAATAAATATTTTGCAAAAAAAAGCCGTGAGGGCAATCGCGAATGTAGATTTTGATCATCCTACAGCCAATCTATTCAAGAAGTTTCACATTATTAGTATATATTCTCTCTACGACTACAGACTTTCCACTACTCTAAAAGTGGAAGAAATTAGAAATACTAGCTTTCTAGTGAGCCTTGGACGCCTTTCCCAATATGTTCATCCTTATCCTACTCGTTCTGCGAGCTGTTGGGAGGTGGTCACTCCCAGAACGAACTACGGAACACAAATGCTCAGATACACTATTCCGAAATTATTAAATTTATTTCCCGAAAAAAACTTCGATTGGGAGAAATTATCTGTCAAGGATATTCGGACCCTTCTGTTTGATGTCGATCGTGTGCATAAATCCTTTTCTCCTGTTTTTTATTAGTTATGTCGCGATTGTATTACGTTTCTTTTTTCTTTTTTCAAAAGCTAGAAAGTGACAAAAGTTAACAATCCTGTGAATCAGCCTTAACAATGTGTGTGATGACGAAGGTCTTTTCTGCTATTCTTTCTATAGCTTGTGCTCTGTATGTATTTTATACTGTGAGTATCACGCTGCTCTGCTGCCTGTAGGCGGTTGGGGACCTCGTCAAGCTGTTTTCTACAGCTTTTTGTCCCTGGTCGCCACCATAAAAATCTTATGGTGAAATAAACGATTATTATTATTATTATTATTATTACCCCTATACACCCCCTATTTCTAAGGATGAACGTTGCGTCTCGCGAAGTGTGGCAGTGAATAAGTGCTGTATCGCACCTCCATTTTGCATTGACCGAATGTCTAGAGCCGCCAGTCCCTCCACTAATACATCGTGCATAAGACACGCAGTATTGACCGCAGACATGATGATAAGATTATCTGAGGAACACGCCCCAATCATCTTCTGAAGCACGTTTCCTTCACACACCTATGTATGCTTCAAACACTCATCTAAAGAGAGTTTTGTGTGCGACCAATACACATGTATGATGTAACCATGTGTATGACATGATACCGTCCCACAATAAATAAACAGGCCTTAGGCAGTGCCTGCAGCCTATATTTTGTCTGACGTCTGAGAAGTGTGAACGAGGCTTAAACCTTCCGCGACGAACGCCATGTTTTGTCTCCGTACATTGCGGTATTGAAAGGATAGTGGGCTGGAACTTAAAGTTAGATGCACTTAGGTCCTACCCACTACCTTTTCTTTTTTTTTTTTTACAATCAACCAATAAGAGCTCGGCGTTTTGACATCACTGCAACCCCTGTGCAAGAAGCAGAAGAACGTGCGCTCCCCATGTATACACTGTAACCATCGTTTTTTCTTGGCGACTCCAGCACAGACTGGCGCTATATTTGGCACAAGCTTGCGACAGTTGAGAATTACAAAGGCTGCAAACAGGGTAAGGCAACAAACGGGGAAAGCTCGTCTCGGAACACAGTGCACGGTTTCAATCGAGAGCTTACCTTGTTAAGATTGACGTCAAGGCTGGAGAACTTCCACCGCACCGCCTCGTCTCGCGTAATTGGTGCCGGTCCCTCGGGAGAACTGGAGAAGTCCGCAAAGAAACAAACAAACGAAGAAGTGTAACGTAATCAACCTTCTGTCCGCTTTTTTGTATTTTGTTGGTCAAGAGTATAATAGTCTGTGTGCCGTAAGTACGAACGCAGGGGCGTTAAAGCTAGATGGGTCCAATCAAGCGGTGTGACGAAAACACCAAATCGTGCGGTTCGTCGCCCTTCTGCGCGCGTGGGTCTTCCGGCCGGAAAATCCGCTCATATCCCACCTATATTGCGGAGGGCACGTTCCGACCCCGAGTTTTTGTTTGTACGTTTATGTCTTTTAGCTTCTTACTGCTCCGAGTTCAAGGAAAGTGTGACATGTTGCAACATACCGGGAACGTCGCAAATGTGATGCGAGGGGACTGGGAAACGATTTTCCTATCTTAAAAACAAAGAGTCTTTACCACTTGCTTTTAATCTGTCATTTCATCTTACGTCGGTGGAACTGGATCGAGAACGCGTTACGTTTTCGAGGAAACGGCAGAAAGAGCCGTGTTCTTTTTTTTTCTTCGATTTAACCCGATTATTGTAGGCATTTAGGGTTTTCATCGTCGACTATGTCAACCTCGCACTTCAAGGGACAGACTGAGATATAGTCAGACAAAGATCCGTAACACGTGCGATCGTGACGACCCGGCACGTAGCTCGAAGCGAATATTTTGGCTCGCTCTTATTATTTTATTTACAAATAATCCAGTCGAATATTTCATTAAGATACGGAAAAGTGACGTTAATGTAACGATTACCCGCTCCGATTTAGAAAATGTAAACGGAAACGCGCTCTTTTTGAACCACTAGAACTCGTAAGGGGTACTCAATCCGAGATTGAGAAAGGTCGAGAAACGAGCTTTCTTCCCCGTTTTGGAGAAACGTTTACCACAACACTGTTTTGAAATCAAACTAAAAAATTCCATATACGTAAAAAAAAAAAAAAAAAGAATGAAACGATGGCGTTAATTTTTTTTGCTAAGCCAACTGAGAGGTGCAATTCCAACAATCTTCAACGGAAGTTTCGAGAAACTATGCTTAGACCTGAAAACAACAGACTATCTACGCCGTACTATTGAGCATGACATAAGCACGTGAAAGCTAACGCTCAGTTTTACAGCGCAGAATGTTTTATACATCTAAACACGTTTCGCGCTATAGACGTTCGTCGAGCTTCATCCTTGGGTTACAAGGATTGACTCTTTCGAAGACTTCGCGGGAAAGTTGACGCTCCCGATTTCTTAGAGTGTTTACGTAGCGTACACTATGCTTACGATGAGCTTAGGAAGGTGGACTGCCCACGGCATTGCAGCTATTTAACGCCTTTCAAAATTTGACGAACCGGGCTAACTTTGCCCAATCGTTGGGCCGAGGGCGAATGCGCGGCTTAAGATATTTTGCCCAAGACGAGCACCGCGCCCTCTCTGAGCTGTTGTCGCGTGGCAAAGCGACGAACACTCACAAAAGACGACATTCCCTAAAACAAATCCAAAGGACAAAATATTGCGGCCTGTTCTGGTCACGTCCGACAGAAGTTCTTGTGCCACTCCAGCGACCGCAACAAACAACGAGGAAACCAGAAACGGGACGTCAAAACCGCGTTGGAAGCCGTGGTGACAGAGAAGAGACACACCGACTTGCTTGGAAGAACGTGGATTGATGCGCTCAAGATCGATCTGAACCGATTGTTTGTTAGATCCATTGAACTGACTACACGCGCTAAGCTGGAATCAATGCTCACGCGATTCTCGCGCGTATTCACCGACAGTCTTGGCTGCTGCACGAAGCTGAAGGTTCAGCTACAGTTCAAGCCTGAGGCAACACCACGCTTCTTCAAGCCGAGACCTATTCCGTTTGCGACACGTGCGGCGGTAGAAAAGGATCTGCAGAAACAAATCAACAACAAGGTTATTTCCCCAGTTGAAGTATCCAGATGGGCAACGCCAATCGTGGTAGTCCCCAAAGCTGACGGTTCAGTCCGCGTTTGCGGAGACTTCAGCGTCACCGTAAATCCTCAACTGGACATCGCTCAGTATCCTCTACCACGACCTGAAGAACTGTTTGCCAAGCTCAACGGAGGCAATCGATTCACGAAGTTGGATCTCTCCGAAGCGTACCTTCAGATGGAACTAGACGACGAAGCCAAGCAAGTCCTTGTAATCAACACCCATAAAGGACTTTTTCAATTTCATCGAATGCCTTTTGGAATTGCATCGGCACCAGCCGTGTTCCAACGAACAATGGACCAGGTCACTGCAGGTATTGATGGCGTG
The DNA here is from genome assembly GCF_016920785.2 of Ixodes scapularis. Lineage (NCBI taxonomy): Eukaryota > Metazoa > Arthropoda > Arachnida > Ixodida > Ixodidae > Ixodes > Ixodes scapularis. The sequence continues at coordinate 60,616,642 of NW_024609836.1, forward strand.
GCTTGTTATCTAGACGACATAATTGTAACCGGGAAGGACACTTCCGATCATCTTCGGAATCTGGAACGAGTCCTCAAGCGCCTCGAAGAATACGGGTTCACTCTGAAGAAAAGCAAGTCAGCTTTTTTCAAGAGCAAGTAGAATATCTTGGACAAGTGGTTCACGGTGAAGGGTTAAGTCCGTCCCCTAAGAAGATTTCTGCTATCCTCAACATGCCTGAGCCCAAAAATGTCAGCCAGCTGAGATCTCTTCTGGGGATGATCCAACACTACAGTAAGTTCCTGCCAAGCCTGGCCGAAATATCCGCACCACTAAACGCCCTTCTACGAAAGGACACTGCCTGGAACTGGACCTCCGATTGTGTGGACGCTTTTGACAGGATCAAACAGCATCTATCAGCAACCGAAGCTCTTGCCCACTTCGACCCTGACAAGACGATCTACATTGCGGCAGATGCTTCATCAGAGGGAGTTGGAGCAGTGATATACCATAAAATCAATGGAAGAGAATGTCCCATCGCTCACGCCTCAAAGACGCTTACGAAGACGGAGCGGAAGTATGCCCAAATTGAGAAAGAGGCACTGGCAATCATCTTTGGTGTACGTAAGTTTCACCAGTATCAAGTTTGTCTTGTACACAGACCACCGACCTTTGACCACCATTTTTGGACCAACCAAGGGCATTCCAGTCACTTCAGCTAACAGACTTCAACGTTGGGCGCTAATCTTAATGAATTACGCCTACACCATCGAGTATGTTCCAACCGAAAAGTTTGGGAACGCTGATGGTCTGTCCCGGTTTGCTGAAGGCCCTGATCAAGCCTTTGACCAAGAGATGTCACAAGGCGTGTTTTCCATTCAATTGAGGTCTGAAGATGTCTTCGCACTCCACACCGAAACTCTGGCAAAGCTCCCCATCAGGGCAGCTGACATCGCCAAGGAGACAGCAAAGGATAAAACGCTCTCCCAGGTTCGCACACACATTTTGGAAGGATGGCCAACGAAGATCGTTGACCCAAATATTCAACCGTTCCACAAGCAAAGAGCAGAACTTGCCGAGCTCGACGGTTGCATTCTCTGGAATGCTCGAACGGTAATTCCTAACAAGTTCAGGCCACATATCCTCGATCTGCTTCATGAGGGTCACATTGGTCAAACGAAGATGAAGATGCTCGCGCGATCTTATGTTCGGTGGCCAAGAATGGACCATGAAATCGAAAAACAAACTCAACAGTGCGAACAGTGCGCATCAATATCGGACACTCGACCATAAATCCCTCTGCATCGTTGGGAAGATCCAGGAACACCCTGGCATCGCCTCCATGCAGACTTTGCAGAATTGGACCAAAAGCACTACCTCATCGTCATTGATGCTTTTAGCAAATGGCCGGAAGTCATACAGATGACATCAACGAAAGCATCAGCAACCATGGATGCCTTCAAAGAAATATTTCAGTACCATGGTCTTCCACAACAGTTGGTAACGGACAATGGCCCTCAGTTCATTAGTTCCGAATTCGAGACGTTTCTGGTTCAAAACGGCATTGACCACCTTCTCACGCCATCGTATCATCCGAAATCAAATGGTCAAGCCGAGAACTTCGTGAAGACGTTCAAGACCGCTCTTTGTCGCGCAAAGGGCAAGGACAGCCGGAAGAGCCTACAAGACTTCTTGATGCGATACCGCATTACCCCTCATATATCCACTGGGAAGGCCCCATGCGTACTTTTGAACCAGAGGCACTATAGGACGGTGCTTGATTTGGTAAAACCCTCGGTCAAACCGTCCAGGTCTCCACAGATCCGCCACTTGAACTCGCGCTCGTTCGCAATTCACCAAAAAGTCTGGATCAAGCACCCTCTGAGAAAACAGCACTGGATCAAGGGTGTGATTCAAGGAAGGGTAGGCAGCGTGATTTTCGAGGTCCTGGATGAGAACTTCAAAGTTCGCCGTGTGCATGCTGACCACCTAAAGAACAGAGTCACATCCGACGCTTTCGAAGGCCTCCTGTTTCCGGTCAGCAGAAGTCCACCGGTGGAACGCACTGCGTCTCCAACGGAATTTCCAACTCTAGCAAGCCCAGGAGCTTCACACCGTAATTTGGAGCACATTCCAAGGTACCCTCAACGAAGACGCATGGCACCGGAGCGCTTCCAGTCTTCGTAATCGGGGAGATGTAGCAGACAGCCTGCTATCATCATCGAAGGGACCATCAAGCCAGGTGCACGGGCTCGCGTGGCTGGCAGCTCGGGCGTTCGGCACCGTATGTCCTGGCGGCCGGACCTGCTTAGTTTCGGCTCCTCGAAATAAATATATTTGCCACCTGAACCAGGTTACAACATTGAGCTCGGATGCCGCCACTCAAGAAAAGTGAGTGCAACCTGTGTTGTTTCAATAACCAGGCAATTCCTCTCAAGGGACAGTGCGTTCTCAACGTCACACTAGGCCAACAGACCTCTGCGTTGGAAGCCGTGGTGACAGAGAAGAGACACACCGACTTGCTTGGAAGAAGCGTGGTGTTGCCTCAGGCTTGAACTGTAGCTGAACCTTCAGCTTCGTGCAGCAGCCAAGACTGTCGGTGAATACGCGCGAGAATCGCGTGAGCATTGATTCCAGCTTAGCGCGTGTAGTCAGTTCAATGGATCTAACAAACAATCGGTTCAGATCGATCTTGAGCGCATCAATCCACGTTCTTCCAAGAAAGTCGGTGTGTCTCTTCTCTGTCACCACGGCTTCCAACGCAGAGGTCTGTTGGCCTAGTGTGACGTTGAGAACGCACTGTCCCTTGAGAGGAATTGCCTGGTTATTGAAACAACACAGGTTGCACTCACTTTTCTTGAGTGGCGGGCATCCGAGCTTCTCCCAGGTGTCAATGTTCAGTAGTGTCAGCTTGGAACCGGTGTCCACTTGCAGATCAACGGGGATTCCTTGGACGAGACAGGTGACAAATTCGCCGTCTCTATCGCGAGTAGCGAAAACGTTCGTGACGGTTTTGACGTCCCGTTTCCGGTTTCCTCGTTGTTTGTTGCGGTCGCTGGAGTGGCACATCTTTGCAATATGGCCTTTCTTGCCGCAGCTGTTGCAGGATTCATTCCGATAGCGACAAGTAGACTCTACGTGGTTGCTGTTGCCACACCGGAAACACTTGGCTGGGGTAGAAGCAGGATGCTTTACTTTGTCGACGTGCAGCGCATTTTGGTCAGGACGATTCAATTGGAGGGACTCCGTTTCATCCCTGAGATAAGACTCGGCCAGCCGCAGTGCAGTGTCTAGCGTTAAGTCCTTCTCCATTACCAAACGTGCCCGGATGCGGGAATCGTGAAGGCCAACAATGAATGCCGTCAAGAGTGAACAGTTCCTGGCGTTTGTCTCCGTCTCATATTCGCAAGTTGCAATAATGGACCGTAATCTTGCGAGGAATTCCTTTACGTTCTCCGATTCCTCTTGACGCGCCGAAAATAGCTTGGCTCGTTCGAACTCCTTGAATTTCCTCGGAGCGAAGTGATCCTGGAGCCGTGTAACGAGGTCTTGATACGTCAGCTCGGAGAAATTCTGAGGCTGAACCAGGGTGTACAGCAGCTGAAACGTCGTCGATCCAAGTGAAGCTATCAATAAATTTTTCTTGTCGACGTCGGCGGTTATATTCGCGACGTCCAAGCAAGCTTGAAATCTTATCTGATAGAGCTTCCACTCTTCCTTGTCGGAGTCGAACGTCCCAGGGCCATGGAAGCGGTGGGTGCTGCTGTCTCCCACGTCTCGGTCGTTGGAGCTGCTGCTAGTCATCAGGGGTTCTTGGTTTTCGTCGCCAATGTTGTAACCTGGTTCAGGTGGCAAATATATTTATTTCGAAGAGCCGAAACTAAGCAGGTCCGGCCGCCAGGACATACGGTGCCGAACGCCCGAGCTGCCAGCCACGCGAGCCCGTGCACCTGGCTTGATGGTCCCTTCGATGATGATAGCAGGCTGTCTGCTACAGTTCTCATAATTAAAATGTGTTAAAAAAAAAGTTACAGGGTTGTCACGCGATGTGGTCGAGTATACCCCCGTTTCATGAATTTGGCAACACGTATAAGGGCACTAAATCAACGTATAGCCGAGGACGTCAGTTCTGTGTCGCTTTTTTGTGTGTTTTATGTCAATCGTTTTGTACGTTAGGCGGGGCCACCCCGCATCCTTCGTTGAAATTAACCATCGTAAAAGAGTCCCAAAAAACTGTTTCCGACAGATTTTGGTTTTGCTTTTTCGCGGCACACGTATGGACGGTAGAATACTGACCTGCCGTTCCGCTCCTTGTCCCGGCGGAAGTTGTCGATTAGTTCGGTCAGGAAAGTCTGCTTCTTCTTGTAGGAACAGCCTGCAAATGAGGTTCCGGCATTAGGACCAAAGTAACTGCATCCAGCTATTCGATTTGTCTCCAGGCGGGTTCTCATTCATCTTCATGTAGCCTCTGCAATTACTCCTCCCGACCCCGACCCCGCCATGCGACAGCGAAAATAGTCTATACGGGGAGAACCGGATTACCGATCTCTTAATTCCGGTTAAAAAACCGTGGTGCGATTAAATATTTTTGGTAGAAAGCAGTAGGAAAACAAATATACTGTGTAATTAAAAAAAAAAGAAAAGAATTACGCATAAAACATATTTTTGAGCCAACTTTTAATAGATATATATGATGCATACTTTTTGTATACGTTGGAAGCACTTATGCCAAAAGCAAGTCGTCTGCTTTTTGCGCAGGGGTCGCGGTGACGTCAGAACGACGACGAGTTCTGATTGGCTGTGATTGAAAGGATAGTGGGTAGACCTCAATGCTACATGCCTCAAAGTCTACCCACTATTTTATTTCAATCATCCAATAAGAGCTCGGCGTCGTTCTGACGTCACTACAACCCCGCTGAGCAAAAGAAGCAGACGAACTTGCGCTCCGCATATGCACGAAGCAAGCACGCTTTGATCTGGCTTAAAGTTTTGCGTTATGGGATGCCACAGACCGACGTACCAATTCAGTTTCTCCGCTAAATTTAGCGGAGAAGTTGAGCTGGTGTATGGGTCATGCGACGTGGCGTCACGTACATTTCCCCGCTAGATTAAGGGGGAAAAAAATCAGCATCCCGTGACCTAAACACCGATTCAGTTTCCACGCTAAATTTAGCGAGGAAATTGACGTCCCGCTACCTGATGCGTCAGATGACATATACGGCAATTTAGTTCCTCCTTTAAATTTAGCGGAAAACTTAACGTCCCGCGACTTAAGCGCCGATCCAGCTGCCCCGCTAAATTTAGCGGGGAAATTTAAGTCACGTGACCTGAGACCTTGTGGCGCTAGAACGTGTCACGTACGCAACACAATTCCCCAAAAATTTGCCATATAATTTTTTTTTCTCCATGGGAATTCAGAACGAAAATCTCGGAACATACACAAGCGCGCACTAGCAACTCTTCTCGTAGACAATGAAAATAAAATAAAAAAACAGTTTAAGAAACAACGCAGATTGTGGCGCGTCCCGCACATCCAATTGTCGCTCGGCAACCAATCAGACCGCGACATTAGCCGAAGAGAACTCTCCGAAAGAACCAATCGCGAAGCAAAGAAGCGTGAACCTAATTTCCATCACGCCCCGTGTTTCTCAAGTTGTCAGCCACTGTACACCAACTCTGCTGACGTCACGCCCCTACGGTGGCGCAGCTGTCCGTACAGTGCATGCGCAGACGGTTCCTCTTGCGCGAATCCAGTCTCCGCGCACCCGCCTCGCCCACACATGCATGGTGTGGGCGAACGTGGGCTTGTTCGTAGACAGCGATGGTTGGTTCTCATACGATATGCAAGCTCACCTACTCACTCGTCTGCTCATTGTGTATCACGTGCGTCCGTTTGTCTTACCGAGAGGCCTATAGGCACTGAAGCGGGCCTTGACGTGCTTTCACAAAAGGCCTATGCTGGGGAGAAGGACGCAGTAGAATCTAAAATGGAAATAACTTGTCCTGATGTGGCGGTGATGAAGTGAATCGAACGGAATAAGAGGAAACAGAAACTGAAGGTCCGTTATGGCGGTGCCCATGCAACGCTGCCTGAAAGCGTCTATACAAAGCAATGTTTCAGACGGTTGTAAATACATCGTAATTTGCAGAAAGCAGTGTTTCAGATAATTAATATTTGTAAACAATAAATCTAAAAGTAATGATTTTTTTTTCAGTTTCAGGTGGAGCAGGTTGGCGCTTAATTGGAACAGTGTAATTGGGACGGCATGTAAGGGGAATAATTAACCCAAGTAGCGACAAAAAAAGTAAAAATGAAGCGAAACAAATGGCGTTTAATATATAATTTTTGATACACAGATAAACTTAACTTGTTCTAGAGAAAATATGTGGAATGTTAAATGTAACTGGACCGTATGTGAATCCAGATTAACAGTATTCCAATGCGCCAAGGATGCATGCCCGAACACTTGTCCTTGATATAGAACGTTGATACCACGCTGATCTATGACTGCTCGTTAACGTGGAACGGTTTCTTTGGCTCACACAACGGGTTTCCAGCGACACGAGAAAGTGTCGCCATAAAAAAGACGCTGACGCAGCGCGCAATCATCTCCAACGTGTGCTCCGCGTTGACCTTCTTTAGGTGACGTATAACACCCAGCACCGCGGCCTGGCTGCGTACCAATAACGCTTCCATCGTTTTGCAATTCAACGTCAAGCATTTCTTTTTTCCTCGGTCAAAAAAAAAAAAAAAAAAAAAAAAAAAAACAGCAGGAACGAGAAAAAAAACAAAAAAAAAACGACGCAGCAAAACGAAAACAAACGAACAATGCGACTATAAGTTTTGGCTGCCTTCTAGTTTTTTTTGTCATTAGGTCCTAATGATTTTGATGAATACCGGGAGACCATTTGACAGGAAGAGGGGGGGGGGGGGGGAGGGGGGAAGAAATTTTCTCGAGGTGTAATGAAGGCAACGTGGTCAGTGCGCGTGATTAACATTTCCCGCAGTACGTGACGTGACTGGTAATACGAGGACGTCACGACAGCTGCCTGAAGTCGGGTTCGGATGGACACGAAGCGCTGGATAAATCATCCCCCCCTCGCGAAAACAAAGATGGAAACCAAAACGAGTGTTTCTACCTTCCGGGTTTTTACCGTACGTCGTTTCACATTAGGGAGTTTTCGTAGATGGTTTTCGCCGTCCCGCAACGCTCTCAGCAACCCACTACGATAGCAGGAACTGTACAGTCAAGGCTTTCGGCGCGCAGGCGCAGCAGCGGCTTCTTCGTTGCGGAGGGCTTAGCGGAGGGGGAAACGCGGTCTACGAAAACTTCCTATTAAGTACAACCGGGCCGTATCGAAAGTGCGAAAAGGGTTCCCTAAAATTCTCTAATGTAAAAAAAGAAAAAAGAAAAGAAAACTGTCCGCAGACATATTTGAAGCATAAGATCTACGCAGAAAACATGTTTCGAACTTGTATGACGCGTGTACACAGATAAATCTGTCGTTATGGCTGCAGCGAGCAGCGTCTTTTTTGCATAATGTATGAGAAGCGTGACTGCGGCTTTAGGGTGTAAAAGAAACACCCGTTGAGAGACCTATGCACGAGAATATTCCCTTTCAACGCCGTTATTTCGATCTAATACACCCTTTTCAATCGTAATTTAGTGTCGGTGCATTGAACCCCTTTCATCCCTGAAGGGTGTATGACGGGCCTGGAAAAGGGTGCTAAAGCGAGGAAGACACCCTTCTTAAAGGCTATTCGTCGCACTGACACTCGCTATAGCCGAGGCTGTTTTAGCGATGTTCTCGAATAATACCTTCCCGTATCAATATTTTTCCACTTGAAAATGTATTCCTTAAAAAAAAAAAAAAAATATTAAACATATATACATACATATATTGACAACAATTAGGCATTATAGTGGGCCTTTCGAAGTACGAAGCCGGCCACCTGCAAATGTGATTAATCCTTGAATTATCGAGCATATAAGTGGGTGGAGGAGTCACCAGTGTCATGATTCCTCTTCCATGCGTGATTCACTGTGTGTGTGTTTATTGTTTCTTTGCATGCGAGAATTGAATGTGGTGCTTGTTGCTTGCAACTTTCTGCTCCTGAAAAAGTTTCCCCAGAATGCTTCTAAGTCGCTAGCATCCTACTTTTCGTATGTTTATTAGCATCGTAAGGCTTTACCCGTAACACCTTTAGGATGTTATCCCGAAAACAAATTGATTTACACCCTTTAGGGTGTAAGAAGGTTTAGCATCAGACCAGTCCCATGAGCTCCCCAAATTACTCTTGTGCGGCGGAAACCGGGGATGCCATTTTGAAAGCGGACTGCTTGCCCTCCATATATTGGCAACCTGCAATGCTGTTTGGTTAGGCGCTATCTAGTGACTTAAGCAAGAAATATTGGGCATGCCTGGGAGTGGCGTGAGCATCGTTCAGATGTGAGCTTTTAAAACTCTGGTTGGGGCTAGTTGGTTCATATCGATTAAAAGGTTAAAAGGCGCGAACAAACAGGACGAAAAAAGGCTCACGTACGACATGGACAGGCGCCAATTTTGAACTGATATATTGAAACACGAATCATCGTCAAACTCGATCCCGATCGCCTTAACACATGCAACCGATAAAAATTCTTATCGCTCATTACATATATCCTTCAAGAAATACAATTTTCTTTGGTTAACAGGCGCCCCTTAGCCTATGTATGAAGCAGGAAGACGGGATCGCATAATGCGCCAGTACGGCGGAAGCTACGGCCCAGGTGGGCCAATCGGAGCGTGACTACGCATCGCCGGAGTGAGTTTTTACTGCTAAGAAGTATCAGGCTTTTCGCTGCGTCATGCTCCAGTATGTGTGCGTTGCGCTCGTATTCGCTCTTTCTCGCGCGAGTTGAAACGTGGTGGCGCCAGTGTGCAGGTAGCAATCAAACCCTTCCGGTTCCCAACTAGACGGCGGGCTTCGCAGTGTTTGCGAGGTTAAATTTACGCGCTGCTACTGGAGAACGGTCGATTACGCCACTGTTACACACAATTCACTTTTATAATGAAATAATGATGCGTAAATGGGAGTGCGTCCGGGGCCACTGAATAGATGGCGCCACTGAGTTTGTCGCCGAACAAAACAGAGGCGAATACCGAGGCCCTCGGTACGCGATGTGGGGCTTATGGTTCACCTTTTGCCAAGTTACAAGCAGTGTTGTGCCCGTTACCAAAAAAAAAGTAACGAAATAGCGTTACTCGTTAGTTTGGTAAAAAGCAACGCGTTATCGAGCTACGTTACTCTTTTACAAACGTAACGATATACCGTTACCGTTACTTTTCGAAAATAACGAACGTTACTTTTACGTTACTTTTCTGTTCGAGTACATATGTTTGGCACAGATGTATGATAAGCCTCCTTAACAAGCTTGGATAAAGATAAAAATTTACAGAGTGGTTACATAGTGTTTTGATGCGCGAAGCAGCTTAATTTTCGGCATGTCATATTAGGCTTTGAAACTGTAAATTACCTGATTCTGTCTCCTTTAGTTGATACATTTCAGTCAGACCTGCTGGCCATGGCGACGGACTTTCGTTATTCATGCCCATCTCACGCGCAGAATGAGTCGGAGATGTTAGTCAATCGGCTTTTATAAACTACAGCATGCGAACGAGGACTGCTCTGGAACACAACCAGCCAACCAACACCCCTCATCTGTACGCCGGTTTTAGTAACAGCCCGGTTCATACTATTACCAGAAACTGATTTAATTCACTATCTGGAACAGGACACAGGTTACCAGCACACTGGCTATAATCACTGCTGCCTCCTACCAGCAGTAGCTCTTAGTTTTTCTGTGAAAAAAAAAAAAAAAAAAAATAAGGTTTTGTGTCTAAGTTTTTTTTACAGGTTTAAAACTTTTTTTAATTTTTTTTTATCATGACCTTAGGAAATTAAAGACTAATAAAGCGAAAGATTCTTCGGTGTACAAAAGTGGGTCAGGAACTTTCAGGCAGCGAGGGAAAGAGCGAGGGTATAAATATTTCACAGAGGTATAGCCGTATAGAGGAGGCTATGACAGAGGATGTTTCCTTTTTTTTTTTTAACTAGAGAAAGGAGCAAATCGCTTCGCCACTAGCTGTCCACTGTTGTAAACGGATGTCTCTCCACGGCTCCCCCCCCCCCCCCCCCCCCCCCCCGTTGTCCACTTCTGCTGCACAAAGCAGGGGGGGGGGGGGGAGAGAAGGGAGGGGAGGAGGCTGTAACGCAGTCGTTCGTTCAAGCCTTGTGGGTGGTGACACTATGTTTATTCTTATTTTCAGTGACCCACCAACAGCTTGACGCCTCCTTAGTGGTGCACTTATTCCTTCAGAAATACAACGCTAAACAGGATAAAAGCGAAACGTTAGGAAAGAACAATAGCCTCAACACACTGCCGAAATTTACGCTTTTCATCAAATATATCAAGTATATCAATATGAAGAAAAAAAAGAGGATGAACGGAATTAGTTGGTAGCCGAAGGTTTTTTTTCGCCTTCAAGAAGTGAGTTTTTTCTTTTTTTTTAACTTTACTGTGACGGATGCTGGTTCCGTGCAGCGATAACCTGGTGTAGGATTTTGAGATAAGCTCGTGCAGGATTTCACCAGTTTTGGTCAAAAGTAACGAGTAACGAGTAACGAAATTTGACAGCCGATACCGTAAAAAAAGTAACGAAAATACATTCCTCGTTAGTCATTCAGAATACTAACGAGTACGTTACTGCGTTAGCGAAAAATGTAACGCGTTACCAGTAACGTCGTTACTAGTAACGCGTTACCTCCAACACTGGTTACAAGACAGGGTATAACCGTGGGCTCTCACTTTGCTGGCTTTCTCTAAGACACATACTTTCAGAAGCGCCATCTGGACGCAACGCGGGAAGCGATGACTAGCCATAACCACCGGCTAACAAGATGTTTCCCCCCCCCCCCCCCCCCCCCCCCCCCCCCCACCGGTATAAGTGCCGCACGCCTGGCCCGCATTCCTGCGAAGGGAGACGACGACACGTTCGCGTAAGACCGGTTTCACTCGGAGAAAACGTACGACACCGTGTATACTTCGTTTCACCTTAGGACGGACCGCGGAAGAGGCTACGAGCCATCGCGGCCAATGAAATCCCCGCGTAAGCGTCACGTGGGGAAGCGGTGACTGCGTGTGTCAGCGCACCTCGACTATAGGAGCACGTGGAGCGAAAGCTCACGCAGCAGAACCCAGCTAGGGATCCTGGATTCCATCCCCTCTCCCTCCCGTTCCGATCTGGATGAGCATCGTGCCGGCGTGAGATCGTGTAGTGCGACTAGCAGTCGTACTGCACTGGCTTGGCTTCTCATCTATGCAGCGTAATTCAGTGTTGCTACACCCTTAAAGCAGACAGACCTTACGCCGTCTAAACACAACCTCTAAATGTATTTTTTTGTTGTAAGTGACACGTGAGTTTTGAAACGGGTGCAGTGACGTGCGGGGCCCGTGGTCACGTGGTTTCGTTCCCAGCACTGGATTGGTTGGGACGGCTTGTAACGTCCGCGGCGCTCCATCGACAAAATGAAACGGAGCGTAGCAGCAAGTGGCAGCACGTGCCATCGCGCCTCTCCCTCGCCTTTCTGATGTCGGGCCCCTGGAAAGATACCGGGCCAGAAAAGGTCGGCGGCAGGCGACCTCGGCTCAGCCGAATGATGCAACCGGAGCCGACGGTTTCACGTGACACAATCTCCTACTTCGCTTCCAGTGCCAGGAGGAGCTTTGAAATGGCCCGGCGTTCGCTGACGATTAGGTCAAATCAGATTTTTGGCTGTTTCTTTTAATGACTATTCGGTGACGTATTTACAGGGTCAATTTGTCTTGTTGGCTATAGCAGTGTTTTTGTTTGTCATTCTTTAACCTTTACTACCTTAAAAGAAATTAAAGTTTGGCGAGTAATTAATTTATTTGCTACGCTAAGTAGTTGAAAAATTAGATGACCCGAGAAAGAAAGAAAGAGGAAATAGAGATAGAGAGAGGGAGAAAGAAAGAAAGGGAAGAAAAACGATGCATTTGGCATTAGAAAAATGAACCGTCGTGGACAATATGAGCCGCAACATTCAATCTGGCCTTTTCCTGCGTCGTCCATCCCCACAACCTTTCAATAGCTCTGAATTTGCCATAGTGTTCGAAGAATGGGACCTAACCTTCGCGTTTCATCACACAGTTTGGACCGAAGCTTTGTTTGAAACCAAGCAAGTACAAAAAGAAAAGGATGAGGGACAGTTGCGGTTGAAAATGTCCGCAATAATGCCTTTTAACGGGTATCGAACAGCGCATGAACACGAACAGAGTAAAAGACAAACACGGCGCTGTTTGTCTTTCGTGTTGTTCTCTCTCTGTCTCCCTGCGCTTTTTCGTTACCCGTTACAATAAACTAAAAACAAGCCCATTCGTCAATGCTACTAGACTTAACTTGATCTCAAATGCACCTGTTCTTATCTTCATTTGCCACAGAAATTGAGAGATTAGTAGAGAGTTTTAGGGAACCGTTTTCGCACATAAGATACGAAACGATGGGCCTTCCGGCACGAGCTGCGCATGTAGGAGTCTTCTGCTCTAGCGCATGCGCAGTTCCTACCGGAGGGCGTATCGTGCCGTATGGGACGTGCAACAAGGGTTCCTTAGAACTCTCTAGTAACGCTCCGCGAGGCACCGGACTTCTTTTGACTACGGTTCTCGGGGTTAAAACAAGTATATGGGGAACGAAACCCCAATGGGAGAAATATTTATTCGAGGGTGCTCGAAGCAGGCATGATGAAGAGCTTCAGCGTTGGGTAAGGTTACGTAATAGTTTGGAATTGATGCGGAAAACGTGTATGTACTTTTATCATTAGCTCATTAACTGGAAGATTTTGAGTATTTTAATCGTTAGCTCATTAATTGGAAGATTTTGAACACTGGGGACTACTCACCTAACATGAATCGCTGTAGCGACATATCGAACTGCTTGGTTACACTGAGGATATCTTGCTAACACTCAGCACAAAAAAGAGAGAGAGAAAAAAAAAACAAAAAAACCGAGAGGTAAAATTAATATGTGGGGCACAACACGTGGTTTCATTGATACGGATAACTGACTTTGAACAATGATTGGTACCTTCAGTTCGCAGGGACGGACGGATTTTTATTGGTTATTTTGCATAAATACTAATAAAAATCTCTCTCTCTCTCTCTCTCTCTTTCTGTCTTTACATAAAGCATTTTGAGGGCATTCATGGCCAGTCTTGAACTACTATGTTTTATTTCTAAATTTTTATTATTATTATTTTTTTTTTTAAATCTAGAGTGTGATGCACTGAGTGTACTATCGGATGATGTTGCCATGTTGCATAATGCTCTGCCCAGGAATGGGGGTTTGCACATAAAACTTCCTAAATCAAATAATAATAAAATATATATATATATATATATATATACATGTCAAGTTACAATGTAAGAGATGCCCAGATGCAGTCTGCAATGCATACAGAATCAAGGTTTGAAAACATGCTTACGGTCTCGGACGACACATAATGGTTCAGAAATCACACGCATTACGAATTGAACGAAGCCATTAAACGAGTTACTGAAGCGTACTGCGGGAGGAGAATCAACACCGTCCTGTTTTGTTGACGTTTTTCTCTTTATTCGCTTTTTGCGTTCATCACACACCCAATAAAAGAAAGAGTTAGAGCGTGCACAAAACGCCGACCCGGTCGCGATTATACACAAGTGCGGGCGGGTCACGGGGACGCGCTGTCTGCAAATGCTCGTCACGTGACCCCCCGACACACCTCGAGACAACAAGTCGATATCAGCCTAGCCTCGCATGCGTCAAGGCACAATGTATATATACTTTTGCAGCCCCCCTTGGTGTCAGTTCCGCATACACTTATCTAAAGTACGCACGTAAGCAAATGGGGACGCTGTAAAGATTACGGCGGTAGGGGGAAGGAGGTGGGGGGAGAAAGCCTTGGGCTCGCACTTGCACCGATGGAAGACCTTCTAGGTATAGTGGCCTAGCTCCGACAGGCACGGGTTAGCTAATGAAGCAAGGTCGCCGAGTGCTGTCAAATCCTTTACCATAGGGGGTCTTCTCTAGCTCGACGCAGTTGGCGAGTTACGAAAGCGACCGCTTCTTGCGACCTCGTAAAGTTTTGCTTTTGCCCGTCTCGAACCAAAGGATGCACTTCTACTCGCAACTTCCAGAGACGGTTGTACCGATGCGAGTCAATAGCGCTTCTTATAGGCCCTTTTTTTAAAAGCGTCGAAAGGGAGCGTTTTTTGCATTTTACGTCCCCGCGAACTTCTGGTCAGATGAGAGGACCAACGATCTCTCACCATAACACAGGTTCTTGCAACGTTATGTATATGTATGAAACGCTTTTGTTTTAATAAAAAAAAAAAAAAAAAAAAAGTTTGAAATTAGTTGCATTGCGTGCATGAAATATTACATAACCGCCTCCAGGCGGTTGTGTAAGGGCGAGGTTTATGTATGGGCGAGGTATTTGTTGTATATTTTGTAAAAATCTTGTAACAGGACCCATTCCTTCTTTTATGGTGAAAGCACGGCACAAGGGGCTCGCCAAATCCAGAACTTCGTGATTTATGTAGAACTTCATCGTCCCAGGATTTCTGACATCAACAGGCTTGGAAGGTGTGTTAAAAATGGAGCAATTTTTGCCTTCCGGGTTGTGAAACGCTTTCTGGGCATACACACAAGCTTTCTTCGGCAGGATATCATACGCCGAGCATGCATCCACACCAATGCCAGGTGACTCATCGTTTTTCGCCCGAGTGATAAGCACAGCAAAGTTGAACGGGTCGTGAAAATTGAGAATACTAAAGGGCGAACCTGAGGAGTGCCTTCGAACTTAGTTACGACAGTTGTATTTTTAGTGGCGTAAGAGCCACATTTGAACAAAGAGATTACGACAGCTAAGCAAGCTTTACGATTACGTGGTTTCTAATCTGGCAACCAAGAAAATGCCTCAAGAGCTTGGCAGCTGGTGTTTTCGCACCGGATCTCAATAAGACAAAAATGTCTCTCAACAATATGGGACTTGCCCGGTTTACGCCAATGCCTATGCCGAGCTTCTCATTTTTTTACGTCGATATGGGTCTAAAGATGGCGCTGCGACTACGTTCTTCAGTGTGAACACGGGCTTTTGTGCATCCACTGTTTCACACCAACAAATGCACTGTGTAGGAACAGGTGGTATACTCACATAATATTCGCACATGCTTAGCGACTGAAGCGAAATAAAATGGTTAGGGTTGGAGCTAATGTCATCTCACTTTCCCTACGCGTGGGTATGAGCGGGAGCGAGATTGCGCGCCGACAGGATTATTTTTCTTCAAATGATCGGTATGACTTTTCCAAGTTGAAAAGGCTGAATCGCATGCAAGCGATATAGCGAGCGACGAGACGAGCGACGGCGACAGCGACAAAGATGTCTTACAGTCGCTCGACGCGTCGCTCGGCTTTTGGATGTCTAGAAAATTTGGCGATTTGGCGCTGCGCAGGCAAAACGATGTTTTCGCCCATACACTGAAAGTGACAATTCAAGAGGGAGGCGCTCCTGCGAAAAGGGTATCTGCGGAGCGCAAGTTCGTCTGCTTCTTTTGCGGAGGTTGTGGTCACGTCAGAACGCCGAGCCCCGATTGGTTCTGAATGAAGAATAGTGGGTTGATCTCATGGCAGCTTGTTTTGAGGTCTACCCACTATCCTTCAATCAGAGCCAATCAGAGCTCGGCGTCTTTCTGACGTCACCGCAACCCCTGCGCAAGAAGCAGACGACTTACTGCCCCGCATAGTCTTTCAGGCCAAAAGATAGCAATTGTTAGAGTAACTGACAGGATGAGAACAACTGGGCGTTTCTTTCAGATGTCGAGCCCCAGGCACGCGCTCGTCGCCTTCCATCGTGCCCTGGCTGCGCGTGCATGCTCGAAGGTCGCGAGACGCCAAAGTCTTATCGAAGCCAGAAACCTGGCATGGAGGGGGAGACAACTGCCGCTGTCGTTCCGTCAGTAACTAGGGTGGACAAACGTTTTCGAGGTGTTCCTCGTAGGCGTTTACGTCGGTCCTGTTTGCTTACCCTTGAACGACCTCGCGAGTAGCCTCGCGGCGGCGCAGTCGGGCTTCACGCCGAGGGTGGCGATGCCTCGGATGGGTCTTCCGGTGCGCTGATTGACGCACCAGCAGTAGCCCGTGTGACACTGGGCCTCGGCGTACGTGCCGTCGCTGCCGCACTCCGGGACGTAGATCCTGCCCTTGGGAGCCTGGCGGTGGGCCTCCAGAGCCTTTCGGCGAGCGCTCGAGCAGTCCTGGACTTCGTCTAGGGAAAAAGAAGGTCGGCAGGACTCTAAGTGCCCCGACTGGTAACTTTGTGTTGAAGCAGGGATGGGTGCTAGGAGAGGCTGAGAGGGCTAAAACCATCGAGGCCTGCAGGCCCGCTATAGACCAGTCCAATAATCGCCTTCTGAGCGCTGTCATCTTTTGTCTACTATGGGCTATGGAACATGTTTTAGACGTGCAGTAGCTTTCTTCTGCGTTCACGCCACACGTGTGACCACAACACTGTGACTCACTATTTATGGCCTGGGTTACTAATATGGCTCCGTGTTTTCAGAGTGTATGATTTTTCAAATGATCGGGGTGTGTTTTTTTCGGGGTTTACTACTTTTTCGGAACCGGTGTTTTTTGGTGTGTATTTTCTATGCCAGACAAGATATCGTTGTTTATCGGGGCTAATGTTATAAAACAGCTGCTTATTTATAAACGTCTGACCCCAAATGACCCCCCCCCCCCCCCCCCCCCCCCCGGGGTGTCCTCTTTCTTACGAGGGTCTATCGAACTCACGTCGTTGACCCAAGTACTCGAAAAACGTCATCCCGGCACCGCGAACAGAGGGAGATGGGACTAGAGACGTGGTTCCCAAAGAACCATGTCGCCTGCAATAGATACTAAATAAAAAAAAAAGCGAGTACAGTTAGTAAGGGTCTGGTTGAAGCTCTTCAAAACGAAAAAAAAAGCTACAAATATTTTTTTCCTCTCCTATAGACCGTTTTATCGTGGGTAGCGCCATTTTGAGAGTGAGAAAGAAAAGGGGAAAGGACTACCGGTGCTTTCCCCCTTTCTGATTGTGTAGAAAGAGTGAAAGTCCCGGATGAGAGGCTTGGCCGGTGTTGGGCGTGTGCAGTGCCCCAACTTCGTTCGCGCTTTCTTCCAGCTTTCAAACTCCCAAACTTATATAGAGCCATGGTCTTCGATGGCGACAGTCCCCCGGTCATCGGGACACCATTGCTGGGTGACAGGGTGCACGAATAACGACAGAAAGCGTCGAATACTGACCGAGGACCTATGTAGCTTGCATGGAATCCGGCAAGGCAAGTACGGCTGGAATGTTTTCTAAGCTCCATTGCTTTCCGCATGACTGGAAATGATGAACCATTTATACATTTTTGCTTGCAATGGGCCTATTTCAACGTAGCCGCTTTTAGTTGTAATCAACAAGCGATACACGAAACGGGAACCTCAATTAACTTTGTAAACGCCCGGAGCTGCTACATATCGTCTTGCTGTGCTGTTTTTATCTTCGTGTCCCTGTTCTTATATCTCCTTGTGAATGAACGACGAAGTCGCTCTAGACGTACTTTTATCGAACCGCAGAAAGCCTCGAAGCAGCCACGAATTATCTTACTATTTGATGCAATGTGTTGGGTACTCACCTCCAATTTCTATAGCTGGAACGTTCGCTGCCGCTGTTTCCCCCGTCGCCACACTGGCGGATGCCATGACTCAAACAAAGAAACGTGCACACTGGGCTCGAAAACGCAGATCGCAACACACGAAACGTTCCTGCAGCGATTATCAAGCGCCTCAAAGCGTCTTAAGCAACGGAAACAACCCACCAGCGGCACTTCAAGGAGCGCTTTTGCCGGCTCTCTTGTATCGCGCAGGAGATCGCGATTGAAAAACAAACAAACAAACAATAGAACTACGTTTTCAACAATTTCCAGCCTCACCCGGCGGCGGAAATGAGCCTTCAACTAAGTGCTGTAGATGATAAAATCGAGTCAGTGAGCACTGCAAATTATCACTATTAAGATAAATTCAGCTACGAAATTTTACAAGCTGAAACAGCAGTTATCACGAGAAAACTCGCACGCGCATTGCGAGCGTACCCCATGTTCATCGGCGGTACAGCGTTCGGTGCGCGCTTCATTCACGAAATGTTCCGAGCGAAGTCGAGAGGATGGCGTTGAGGAAACGCCTTTTCGGTTTACGGACGCAATCCACTGCCGCCGGAGACAGGGGTCATGTGGAGAGCGATGGAGCTGAAAGACATTGCAGCCGCTCTCGCCTTGCCGGGTTCCTTGCAAGCTACATATGTCCTCGGACAGTATTCTATGCTTTCTGTTTTTATTCCTGCACCCTATGACCCAGCAATGGTGTCCCGATGACCGGGGGACTGTTGCCATCGAAGCCTCTGGCTCTAATTAAGTTTGCGAGTTTAAAACAGGAAAGAAAGCGCGAACGAAGTTCGGGCACAGCAGACATCCAACACCGGCGAAGCCTCTCATCCGGGACTTTCACTCTTTCTACACAATCAGAAAGGGGGAAAGCGCCGGTAGCCCTTTCCCTTTTTCTCTCTCGCCCTCTTTCAGTAAAACGGTCTATACACGGGGGTTTCCTTATTCAAAGGCAGGTCCAATTCGAATCTTTTTTGTTTTTCCCGATTCCGAGAAAACCACATCGGGGATGTCCATCGAGATTTATCGGTATTTACCGAAGACACGGAACGCTAGTGATAAACACCATAAGGTTGTGTAAAGTAGGTTCTAACATAAGAGACGCATTGGACAAGCTCCTTCCACAAAGCTCTCTGCTCGCCATGATTGGTGGTTTACTCCTCTCCACTCGTCTACTTTCCAGGATTCGTTCTGCTAAACTGGAAAGAGGGGAGGGCTTGGAAAAGGGGGGGGGGGGGGGGGGGAGGGGGACTTGTGATACGTTTTATTATGTGGGAACAGACTATATGGTAGTATAGACCAACTCAACTCTCTGACGTCACGGCACTGCGGTGGCGCTGCTGTCGGCACTGCGCTTGTGCAGATAAAGCATTCTGTTATCAATGTGGTACAGATAAAGCATTCTGCTGTCAAATTATTTACTTGCTGATAGGGGACGCAAAGCGCGCCAGTTAAAATATGAAAAAGTTAGCTGATGTCTGGATCAATGAAGAAGGCTCCGTATATGTTACTCTGTTAAGACGAGACTTCAGAGTTGGCAGACTGGTATGAAGTCGTGTCAGATGTCAGTACTCATGAAGAACACTAACAGCTTAGACGCAATATAGAGGAATGATACACTCTCTTAGAAAGGAATACTTTGTTTTTAGGAGAAAAACGGGCATGACTGTCTGTGAGTGATGCCAGCGATCTATTATGGTGACAACGGATGCAGTCACTGAGTTATGTCGTTGCATCAAGCCCTTATAGAACTCACGTGTTTCTATGTTAATAGGAGCGTTTTTCCCACCTAGTCAACATTTTCCTGCCTAGTAACAGAGCCTCAGGAACGAAGTTTACCGAGTTGGGGAACCAAGGATGGTGCTTATAACGGCTTATTTTTAACAGCGAGTTACTTTCCTGCATTTGATGGAGAGCAATGCCACCCTGACAGGGAACGTGGTGGGCAGGTCCCGCCATTTTGGGGCGTAATTGTGACACTAAAAGAGCATAACCTCTGAATATACGTTGATTCGTTTTTGAATTATTTTTTTAAATGATGTAATAACGTAATTTCATTATAAGGGAGTTTTGCTGCAAAACATTTTTTCCTTTCATTACAAATCTCTCAGGCAAAAATAGTCTCACCTTCGTCTTTGTTTTCTAAGACGTCTTGGTCATCCGTATACCTGGTCCCACTGTTGAGCCTCGTGTCGGGGTCGCCCCAGACGCCACCTGGAGGCCCTGCGTGACGTCAGATATAAAAGGTCACTGTGGCAAAGAGCAGCGGATAGAAATGGTTCAATGATTATTAAAAAAAAATTAGGGTTGTGTGTCGTGATATAACATATATCTTGAATATATCGGATATAAGTGAACTATATTACTTAATTTGTTGTGCGAAAAAGAAGGTTCCTGAGCTAGTTCAGGAGTGAGACATTACTGGCCAACCCCGAACTAAAGAAAAGAAAACAAAAGACACCCTCTGGTAGTTTTTGTGTGACCTCTCACGTTTCCCTAAGAGATTTATGTTCTTGACACCATGAAGAACATGAGTCTCGTATATACCTCGTTACAGCTTAAAGTTATGTCCACAAACTTTCGACTTTATAATACCGTGTGCTCTGAAACCTTTTAAAACCTCTTACAACGAGAGAACATACTGGCGTCATCTATCGGGTGGCCGTGGAACACGTGGTGGTCCCTTATATTTCTATTTTTTCGTGCATCATTTTTTCTCTCTTGGCTCGAAAATTTCTGTCGATGTTAAAAACGACCATTTCTCATAAGTAGTACGTGTATTTCACGCCGAAAATATCGCAAAACCTTCGCTCTAGTCAAATACAGTTCCAGGGTCACCTCAAAAGATGGCGCCAGCGTGCCAATGTGTCCCTTTGTGCGAAATTTTAGGTTTAAGGCATTCGGTCCTAAGAAGGCGCAAGTGTATGGATAAGCCTCAAATTCAGACGCAACTGACGCGAGCAGCTGATGGGACCAATCAAGCAACATCAAAAGCGCACCATCATAAAGTTCGTCGTGTTTCAGAATAGGCCTAGGGACTTGCGCTTTTGACGCCAACGGCCATCGACGCCTGCGCGCCGATGGCCTTGGTTGCAGAGTTCCGGGTATCGTAGCGGGTTGCGGAGAGCATGATGGGACGGCGAAAACGATCTACGAAACTCCATATATCGCAGCGACGCTACGAGATATCGTAGCGTCGCTGCGTCTGGGCTCAAGCTGAAACCAATTGTAGACACTGACAGCTTCAGAAATTCAGTTCGTGCTTGGTGGTGTAGATGCCAGGGAGTTTGTGGTAATAATATGCTAGGAACTTTGCTAGGAAGTTCGTGGTAGATGCTAGGGAGTTTGTGGTAATAAGATGCTAGGGACTTTGCTAAAGAGTTCGTGGTAGATGATAGGGACTTTGTGGTAATAAGGTGCTAGGGACTTTGCTAGGGAGTTCGTGGTAGATGCTAGGAAGTTCGCGGTAGATGCTATGTTTTGTATCACCCTGAGTCCATATTCAGCCAACGCTACAAGCTGAAGGGATCAATTAGACAGGGTCAAAATCGTACTGTTGTGGCGTTCGTCATGTATCTGCTACGAGCTTGGTTTTATCATCGTTGGATCAATCACGTACAAGGAAGGCGTACTGACTTGAGCTTTTGGCGCCGTTTGACTCGTCGCATTAGCTCTTAGCGTCGATTGTGTCTGAACTTCAGCTAAAACGAAGTATAGGGTGTTTGTGGTAATACGATGCTAGTGGCCAGTTCGTAGCAGATGTTGGAGTCCATGGTAATAAGATGCTGGGGACTTTGCCTGGGAGTTTGTGGTAGTTCCGAGGGTGCGTGCAGTGATACGAGGGACCTTGCTAGGGGCTAGTTCGCGGTATATGCTAGTGAGTTCGTGGTAATAAGATGTTAGGGGCTTTGCAAGGGAGTTTGAGGTAGTGTCCAGGGAGTGTGTGGTGATATGAAGGACCTTGCTAGGGGCTGGTTCGTGGCGGATGCTAGGGAGTTCGTGGTAATAAGATGCTAGGGACCTTGCTAGGTAGTTCGTGGTAGTTGCTAAGGAGTGTGTTGTGGTGGGGTGGATTTCGCTAGGGGCGAGTTCGCGGTAGATTCTGGGGTGTTCGTGGTAGTTAGATACCAGGGACTCTGCTAGAGAGTTCGGGGTGGTTGCTAGGGAGTCTGTGGTGATACGATCAACCTTGCCAGGGTCTAGTTCGGGGACGATGCTAGGGAGTTCGTGGTAATAAGATGCCAGGAATTCCCCATGCCCTGCGTTCCTTAAGCATCCCGTTACTACAGTGAAACATTGGCATTTACTCCGAAGCTTCGTTTCACTTCATCGGGACCACTCGCGGGCGAGATGAGTCAGACCGCAGCCGACGCTACACGATCCGATGGGGCCAATCAAGTACCGCCAAGATAGCATCGTCGGGGTGCTTGTTTCTTTGTTGGTTTGCTATCAGCAGTTAAACCGAACACGCGCATGAAAAGATGCGCAGTATCGCGGTGCATTTCGCATGTGTGGGATTGGTTTTGTTGGCGACAGCATGCAAATGAGCAAAGACGAGGCGCCGTGGCAATGTACTTCTGGCACTGCTTCATTGGCTCAATCGGATCGCACACAGCGGTCGGACGGAAAGTGAAACGAAGAGTCTTTCTTGAGTTCTTCCTACGAGCTTTGATTGCCCTTTTTGTTTTATTGAACCCAGGGCCCTTATTATACGTAGGATGGTACTCAGAATAACATTGAACCGTTGTATTGTTTTTTTCCTGCAAGCGCGGATTCTACCTTCTGGAAATGCGTTCATTTCACTCAACGCGCCTGTCTTCGTGCGTGCCGAGCTGCAATTGCTCTTTATTAAATAAATGAGAAACTGAAATTTATCACAAAAATCGACAACATTTGTAAAAAACAACAACAACGGGTTTAGTTATAAGATTAGAGTTTTGCAGGCAAGTTTAATCGTTAGAAAGTGCTGAATACCGCGACTAAGTAATGTAGTAATGCTAATGAAACTCTAGGAATTACCTTCTTAATTGAACGAAAAATTATTGAGAGATAAGAAAACAAAGCGGTAATAGCACAGCACAGGGAACTTGAGTTATGATAGAGGTTGATGTTGAATTTAGTGAGAATCAAGTTCTATTGAAACTTTATACTCGATATCTAAAACGAAATGCAAATATTTTCTTCGTGCAGATTGAGGCACTTTGAAACCACGAATGTTCGCGGCAATTTCAATCAGATTTGTTAGGCATAGGACGTCGCGATGTACAAGATGCTTGTTTCCGCGCTTTCATCTTAAAGTTCAGCGAAAGCAAATGAGATATGAGACGTGTGGGCTTTTATGGCCTACACAATTTCTACGCAACGCTGCAAAATCTTGTGTAGCCGAATGACTTACAGTACAAGAAAAGTTCAAAACCCCAGCAAACAAGACTTATAAAAAAATATTGAGGCTGGATTTATCGGAGATATAACATCAAAACTGTATGGATGAGGCGATTTCAGTAGGTCACTGACTCAAAATAAATTTGGTGCGTCTACTTTTCTGCAAAGCACATGCACCCTCTTAATTCACGCTGTCTCTAACATTGTCTTCCTCCTCAGTAGGAGTGCGAAGGATAAGCCACAAGTGGGAATTGAGCCTTTTTAGGCATCGAACCATAGCCGAAAAAGATCTTTGCACGAGGTTTCTCATCCCCACAGGACTAACTACGACGAAATTCGAGCCTCTCACCAAGAGTGTCGACTACTCCTG
This sequence comes from Ixodes scapularis, assembly GCF_016920785.2. Taxonomy (NCBI): domain Eukaryota; kingdom Metazoa; phylum Arthropoda; class Arachnida; order Ixodida; family Ixodidae; genus Ixodes; species Ixodes scapularis. The sequence continues at coordinate 60,640,156 of NW_024609836.1, forward strand.
AATTGTACGTCGCCGTTCTTGCGGCATGCGTGGTCACCCTGCAGTACAACACTAGCCTAATTTCTTATATTCGCGACTCCAGCAAAACGGACGCCGCCAAGCGGGAAAACCGGGAACCAGCCGGTCCAGGTCGCGCCGCGCCCCTCGGCGTCTCTGGTGGCTTTCGCGGAGACGTTTGTTCGGCGCGGTGGCGAACAATGTAATTTGACGAAGGTCCTAATATTTCTTAAGTTTGCCTGGGTGATCATTAGTGTGGTGAAGCCTCAGTAGATTGTTTTCTTCTATTACGTGTTTTAAAGCCCGTTTACTCCGCAGCACACGGTCGCGTGCTTTCGATTTCTTGGATGGGGAGGAATCACGGAAAAACTTTTTGATTCTTGTCTGTCTCGAATCACATTCAAAGTGACGGCTGCTTGGTAACTGATACTGGAGGGAACATCAATGTTGCAGTCAAGTGAATGGGAAGGTTCGATAGCTGCTTTTCTTGAGTTTGGTTGTGCTCGGTTAGCTTCAAGTTCGAGCCACCCACGCCGGTCGGTGCGTTGGCTATTCATTTTGGCTGCTTTTCGCCGAAAAAACCTCTGGACCACACTGAAGGAGTTGGGCTGATTTCGCAATTACTTGATTCAGGAAAACTTGCTCGCTGCAAATGATTAATGAGGGAAATTATCTGTTGTCAAAAGGTGGGAGACAAGTCTCGCAACGTTAGATGCTGTCACGGCATTTTGACCTATCGCGCCTCCAATATTTATATTACGAGGACGTCGAAGCCAGCAGCACTATACGTCTACATTGGTCAGGTTGACCGGCCACAAAAAAATACTAATTTTCTCCGTTCAGCATTTGAAGCATAGTTCAATGCAGAGAGGTTCTGCGTGGATCTTCATTGAAGACTCTCTTCAGTTTGTCTCCGTGCTGCCGGCTATAGAACGATTTGGCTAAGTTTAAGTGGTATGTCTCCGTCTGTCAAATATACTTTTATTCAGCATCTCACCTAATGGCTAGTCAACTAAGCTCATGTTTCAACCCGAAGGATATACTAATATCGCTTTAGTGGGACATAGTACATAATATAATGCATAACCCGCTCGTCAAAATGACTTCTCGGTTGCTACTAAAACCTGAATTGAAATACGAGTATCAGCTGCTTAGTGGGGCGCCGGCGGTTTAACATGGTCCTTGGCTTAAAAAGCGCTCGCTTAATTTTCGTAATTTTCCTGCAGCCTGTGTTGTTGGCCGAGCAGACGACTGGAGCTGTTTCGGAAACGCGGATACGCACAAAAGCTCGATTTCGCGGACAGATAAGTCGCATGGTCGAGGCATGCGAGTTAGCTGAAAAGTTACTCTCTGTGGAACAATTCTATAGTCATCGCCGCTTTCCTTAGATGATCAAAACGGATTAGCATATTACCATCTCTCCGGAGCCCATAGTTTCGGTTTTGAACGAAATCTCCGAAACGAAAGTTTGAAACGAAAAGAACAAAAAAACACCGGCAAAACAAAACTATGCTTTGCAAGTTTATCTGCACCGGCTACACTTAACCGTCTCAGTTCAAATACCTATATAATTGGGCATTAAACAAAAGAAAATCGCTTTACAGACGTACGCGTCCTTAAAGGGGTCATGAAACGCTTTTCCAACTTTTTCCTGTTTCGCTTTCCTCCTCAACTCATAAATCGCGCATTCCACCAAACAGTTAAAGAAGACGAAAAGGGGGAGTCCCCTCTTGCTCGCACTCTCGTTTGTGTAATCCCGGACACATCCATTCTCCCCCTAGAAGATTAGCCCGTCGCTCAAAATTCAGACAAAAGTCGCTTTCCCCACCCCGTTCATTCCGAAGCTGACAGTGCTGTTGAAGCTACGTGCTCGTTGGGCCAGCCACGCTTGCCACGTGAGCCTGGCAAATGTGGCTGCAGAGAATGAAGTCAGGTGATGAAAGGGAGGCGGCTGATTGGTCCGGCAAGCGCGTAGCTTCCACCACAATGTCAGCTTAGGGGTGAAGGGAATAAGTGAGGTCCGGTTGCGTGTGACGTCAGTTTGAACCAGATAACGCGCTTTTGGGACCGCGGTTGTATCACAGTGAAAAGGCAGAGAGGTTGCGAAGGGGAGGAGGTACGAAATAGTCCGCTCTGTTTTCAAATTTTCGCACTGAAACTCAGGCTTTTGACTGTCTACCTTTTTCTTTTGGTCCACTGAACGATGTGCTATTAGTAAAATCCCAATCTAAAATGACTTATCCCAACCCAAAAATCGTTTCATGGGCCCTTTAAACGGCTGAAAAGGCAAAGTCAAATTTGGGGGTTTTACGTGCCAAACCTACGACGGGCATCTGGCACGCAGCGGAGGACTGGAGATTAATTTCGACCACCTGGGGATTTTTTGACGTGCAATTGAAAGCTCTGTTACACGGCGCCTTCTCCGCAATAAGCCTCCGTCATATTGCGGGCACCTCGGTCGGGATTCGAACCCGCCACCTGGTAAACGGCTGAATTCCCAAACAAGAGGCGCACAACGGCCACTAAATCACTGCCGCCTCGCCACGGCTTGTCTCGTAAAAAGGATATGCATAAGGAGAGTGATCTAGTTGAGTTTATCGAGTTCGGCGCTGGAGGCCCGGCTCGGTGGACGGGAGTAGAGTAAATAAATTGCGGAGCCATGGTATCGGATTATTTTTTCTTTTGCCGCCAACTCATTATTAGCAAAGAAGGGTTACAAGCTCCAAAATTGACTTCAGCGCTTGCGGGGCAGATTTTTCGCTCTGCATTCGCGAAATGTAGACCTTAAGCTGAAGCCCTATGAGCAGGAAGCTTCTTGAACCTTCGGACGTTATGTGTGCCACTTAGAAATGCGTAAATCCATTCTTTTTATAACGCGAGCGTTGTTTCAACGCGGCAGTGTTCAAGCAGACGACAATCGACAACGCAGCGCGTACTCGCGTTGCGCTTCCAAAAGATCCTGGTGATATACATGACGGCGCTTGCGCGCCACCGCCCAGCGCATACGGGGTAAACTGTGCCTCATGTCGTCGCGCCCGTCACGTTTTCTGCAGGAAAGACGTTCGCTTTTCCTGCAATGCTTGAAGCGAAACGTTTGAGACCATTGCGATTTTCTGCTCCGCAAGCGGAGTATGTAACTCTGGACAGGAGCTGTTGCTCCAGACAGAAGCCACCGTATACTCACGGAGTCTTTCACCGTCGTTGCGATCGTCGTCCTCGTCCCCGCCGCCGATGACGACGCGGCTCCTGGCCACCTTGCTGAGGAGGAACTCGTCCGCTCCGCCGGGGTCCCTCCTGGGCGAGTCCTGGAGGGCCGGTCGGGGCATCGACGGTGTCCTGGGGACAGCGGCGGCCCTGTCCCGGTGAGCGGGCGGGGCGGTGCTCGGCGCAGCGGCTTCCGCCGCGGCCCCTCCATGCTCCTCGTCTGAGTTCAAGGACATGAACAGACGAAAAGACACCACTGCGTCAACCTCGGGGTAAGCCGCCATTCTGCAGCAATGGGGGCCCGAGCTCGCAAGAACCGTTTTAGAGTCGCTCAAGTCGAAAGGGGAATCAACACTTCACAGTGGACTCAGAAAACAATATAACTAAGAGTACCATATGCGTTTTTTTTTTTTTTGTCATTGACGCTAGCAGTGTGTACTGAGAGGTGCACCGAGGAAAGAAAACTATGAACCACATATTATTGAGCTCACATCAGGTCACAGTGAAATCTACACATTAATTTAATTGTGGCCTTTCGGCTCTGTGAGGCATCAGATTGCGAGAGATTGCAGATGGCTTAGAGATTTACATAACAAATATAGAGAAATACTTGAATCCAAGTGACCAGATCTGCCATGAACCGGTAGTAACTGTTACCATTGTAATCATACTACATCGTTGGCGCCCATGTGTCCACTATTTTCAGTGCTTGTATATGTTCAAGTGTATACCAGGTATACATTTGAGCTCTCAGTACCTATACCAAGCCATAGGTACCTATACCCATCATACAATACCTATACCTGGTATTCGTAGAGATACCAGTACCACTACCTGTTGTACCTCTACATATACCTATAGGTATAGGTACCAGTACCTACACCTTGTATCAGCACCTTTACCTAATATAGGCACCGACAACTTAACAAACAGTGTGTGGTTTACTAGCCTCTTGATTGTAACTCGTCTCATGAATTTGTATCGGCTAATGCTGCAACCTAATTAGCCGAGGAGCAATAATAAGATGATCGCCATGCCTGCAGTGTTTTATAATTAAGCTGTAGGTTTCCATAGTGATTATCTGTCAAGTAGAAATCACCCCACTTTCTCGTCGTCCCCCTTGTTTCAGAGGCGGCGAAAAGCCTAGGCTATGTAACCTTCCAAAACAAGTCAAAACGAATCTATTGCTATCTTAATCCCCTTCTTTATTCTCTTCTTTTTATCTCTAGATTTCACGTTACTTAGTTTTTTTCAGTTTTTTTCCTTTGGACTTTCCTCACTTGCAATTTTATTCCTTCTGGAATGATATTTACACACAGTGGTGATGGGTGCCACTTCTACTGCGTTGTTGGGTCCAATGTGCCACAGCGTTCTGGTGACTTGGTGAGGCCACCTAAACTTTGAAGGAGAACTTGGCAAGCCGTTCCGTACCAAGACAAAGTCACCCATTCGTAGCCTTGGAAGCACATTATTATGTCGCATATCAAAATGCATTTTCATCTGACATCAATATTTCTCTTGTTGAGCTTCACTCTCTCAGCATTATTTGATTGCTAATTGTCCCGCAATTCCGAACAAGCTGTCAGCCTTCAGCAGCGTAGCTTTTTCTGAGTTCACAAAAAGAAAGCTGCATCCTAACCCTGCTGTGTAGGAACGGTTATAATGCGCTACAGCAGCCTCAAGCGAACATTTCGAGCCCCTGGGAAGTTGGGGCACATGTTCATATATATTGTTTGATGTCTCCGATTGCACGCTCCACTAGGCCATTTGCAAAAGGATGGTATGGTGCTGTGAATCGGAGGGTTATCCCGCGGTCTTCTGCCCAACCTTTTAGTTTGCGGCTACGGAAAGCTGGTCCATTTTCCGAAACAAACAGCCTTGACGCTTCTATGCATATCTCTGCTGAGCCAATAGATCATACTGTTAGGGTCTTCCCTGCCTGGTTTGGCTGCCACCAATCGGGTGCACTCATCGATGCACAGTGAAAATACCTGAGTTTTCTTCACTCCTTCGCTATTCTTTTTTCGATCTCCGCGAACTCAAGGTGACGCACTTTGAACGGTGTCTTGGAGTGTTCAGGTAGCGTAATTTGGTCTGTACGTTGTTTTTACTTCGCTTTCAAGATCCGGCATTCATGGCAGGACCTGATGTATTATTGTAATGTGTCGTCTTTCATATGTAGCCACATGAAGCGCCTGGTCAGCTTCATGAAAGTCCACCAGAACCGGTCATGACCTCCTGACTCTTGGCTTGTGTGGTACAATTCTTGGATCTGAGGAACCATTGTGGACGGAACGTGAAATTTTTTATTTGTTCCAAGTTCTTTCATCAGCTCCTCCGATGAAATGTTAGCTTTCTGGAGGATAACTTCGATGAGCTCCTGAGATGTGACATGCTCTGGTAGCTCCACGGCTGATTTTTCTTGAACTTGGTAACGGTTGAAAACCACTTGGTCAAGGTTCTGAGCAACAAAAATTGTAGCCACATGTTCCGCATCGACTGCGACTACGCTAAATTATGTAACGCTCCAAAGAAAAGGTAAAATGCTTATCGACATATTAAGCCCTTCTTTTTATTCTCTAATATTTTTCTTTCTAGATTTCGCGCTACTTCGCTTTATTTTTTGGGGGGGCTTTCTTCATGCAGTACTATCAGTCTCCGGCGGCCCATCACCAGCAGTGTTTAACCAAATGTGTCTCGTAGATTAGGTAATGCAGGAAATGCCCCTCCGTGATCTAGGTGATTTTTCGATGGCTCATACATATGCATGAACTCTAAAAGGTCATCATACATTGTCCTGAATACTGGGACAGCGTGACTGTCGTCATCACTGGAGCATCACTGAGAAATAATCTGCCTAATGTTCACAGCCTCTGCAGGGTATACTGCTTTGTACTCTGACCACACAGGTGTTTTATACCGGAATTTAGTGAATCAAATTTGTCAAATGACGGTCGGTAACATGATATGGGATATCGCTTTTTCATGTCGAGAAATTGTAGATTTAGCAGTCAAATACAACAGAGTTTTGGTGTTTGAGCACTACATTGACACACATAAGGACAACGAGTTAGTGCGACTTCCTTAGATTTGCTGATGTTAATACGGTACTCCACTTTTTAATTAAGTTAGGGTTAAAATGCGGCTGTATAAAACATCTTTCTCAATCGTCGCATGCAGAAATATTCCCAGAAAGTTGATGATTCCTGCCGAGACTCGAGAGACTATAAACACAACGTTCCATTATTGTTTCAAGACGGGCCCCCAAAATGTGATATTGCACAGTGGTTCCGGCCTTTTTGGCATGCTGTTATGTTTAACTGGGAAGAGAGTTAGAGGAAGAGAAGATGGCTTATGTAAAAAGACTGGTTTTTGGTTGTGTGTGCGCACGCATCGATCATGGTGTTCCAACATCCCGAACTTACTCCACGACTGACATCTTCATTACGCAAAATATTTGTTATACATTTAATTTTGAGGAAAAGAACAAACATTTATACGAATATTTTCGTCAATTATTGTTGTAATAAATCATGTGAGTGCTTTGAAACTTTAATTCTCATTTTCAGCAACGCTGCGAATTGTTTATTTAAGTTCCAAGTTTAAGCGTAATAGCAATTAGTTTTACAGAAGAGCTGTTTTTTTTAAACAGACCGACACCTTAAAAATAATAAAACTAGTTTTTACAGCATTGAGTTCCCATATAAATTTGCTATGAAGCTGCCAAAAACTATTTATAAATTAAAAAAAAGCCCCAAAAGAATAGCTTCAATTTTAAGTTTTTATAATAAATAATTGGAGAGCTACTACATATGAGATTTATTTCTTACATAACCACGAACGAATGAACACATTTATGAAAGTAGAACTTTGTAATTATTTTTTGGTTGTGCAGTTGCTGCAAAGAAGAAAAATTTAACACTTGCTCATGCAAGATGGCTCCCGTTACGACTGGCACTTAAGTCTGAAACAATCACAGACAAAAAATGAACCATACATATGACTGGTTCCGTAGATTATAAGGATATTCTCCGATACTAGAGTAAGAAAAAAAAATTTAACAAGGAAACTGCAGTTAGAAGTTCTAATTTGTCTCACGTGCGTCCATTTTAACAACTATGTCAACAACTTGACTGTTTTAGCAAGCATGTTAGCAATGTGATGTTAGCAAGCATTGTAGTAAAGCACTAACGCTTAAAGCAAATACAAAAGTTAAAAGCATGGTCTCAGCGGAAAGGCATGGTAGATTGGACCAATTATTTAATGATCATATCTTCCTGCAAAAATAAATGCATTGTATTCCACTTTTAATTTTATTTTGCAGGATGTTCTAAAAATTAATGTTTAAATTTCATCAATCATGGTTTTGTTTTGAGTTAAAAAAAATTAAAGATTGGTTCATTAAGTTTTTAACGTCTGTACAGCCCCTGTGAAAAGACAGCAAGGTGCTGTGACATGCAAAGTGTGCTGCACATTCACGAACACAGATATTGCACCTTTTTGAGGCGGTAAACATTGAGGGGAAGTTCCAGGTAACAAGAAAGACAACAGCATGATCCTTAGGGAAGGCCAGTTGATCTCTTTCTGGCTCAACCTGCCGCTACGTTTTACGTCTGCGTGACAGCAAGGAATTAGTTAACAACCAAAACTTTGCTTTCAAACGCTGTTTCGAACAAGAAAACTTGTTTTAACGTGGAATCTTTGACCGTTTCAGGGCATATTTAGCTCAAACCAATAGTTCGTCTGCCATCTTATGAGCAGGTTTAAAGTAAATCGGCCATTTAACAGACACATATAGAGCCCTTCAGTTCAAACGCCCTGTCAAACGAGCTTTGAGGATTAGCAGTAAGAACATCAAAATTAATATTTCTTATTTATCATAATTAGGTTTACGCAACCGAAGCTGAATTTAATTACGTCTCGTGTTTTTGCCATAAAGGGGCAACACGGCAATTTAGGTGGATTATTAACGTGACTCACGTAGTAGACGTGATTGCAGTATAGTGTTCCCAGACAACACCCTTTCCTACTAAAATCAACCGGAGAAGGAATTCAAATATCAATGTTAAAGACTTATGCATGAGATTGCTAGAACGTTGATATTTAGCCAAACCCAGTCTTGTAACAGATTGCATACCATAGGGCATTTGCAGAGATGACTGTGTTTTTTTTTTATCAATGACTACCAACGCTGAGGCCCAGCAACGCCGTGCACGTTATGGTCCCTTACCTACAATCGATTGACGACAGGTCGAGCCAGAATCATCTATAGACACCAGAGTCACTAAGATGTAATTAAATGGGACAAGAAACGTAAAGGAAGCAACACCTACAAAACACCACACACGCAGGATACAACAAGGACAGGACTGAAAATGGACAGAACAAAGCAGACAGTACACCACACAACCACGAACGACACAGACGCAATACGAGAAACGAACAAAACTTTTGAACAAGTCAAAGCTGCAAAAGCAGTGGTGCACGATCAGTACCCGTCACTGCCCCCACGCACGTCACTTGCGGCGACGCTGCTTTGGAAACGCTATGAGGACGCGTAGCCGTTATACATAAAACCTCGTGACCAGCTGGGTTCAGAATTTTATATAGTGGTCCAGCTCTTCATGAATCTGGTAGTTTCCTCCGCCATTGGTCTTTCTAGGAAGAGCATACATCCCTGGCAAAAAATGTACACCATACCCTATCGCTCAAAGTAACTATTCTTTAATCTGTAGGATAAAAAAACAAAAACTCTATCCTGTAATGATTATGAAGAGTTCACATTATTTAGAAATAAATAAATATATTTCCGCTGAGTTTCATTAGAAACTGCAAGTGATTTACGCCCCAGAGCACCAAAGGCATTGAGTGACTCCTAAGAGACGACTTCTTAAAACAAGCAGTCAGGTTTCGAGCTCCATTGAAAGATATCACAAGTCGTAACGATAAAAACAAAAAGGCTATGGGCTACGATCAAAACATTTCTTGGAAAATTTACCATTAAGGATTCAAATTGTGTAACTTACGGCGAGCTTAGTTTAGAAATAGTGGGACATTTATATCGCAAAGCAACTTAAGCCAGGAGCGGCACCAGAAGGATTCCTTCTCGAATCGATCTCACATGATTCGAATACGGAGCCTTGCGACTAGTCAAGGTAGCATGTGCAGAGGTGTGCGTATGAGCTCAGACTTACTGTTGATGTCTACTTCGTGACCATATTAGAAATATGTTAAGTCGTAAGACAACTAAGGCTACAGCCAACTCCCTCGAATAGATCTATTGGGGCATCGTCAACAGCCTTAGTTGTGGATATATAACTACCAAGCGTTGAGGAGTACAAATCACCAAGAGTTTGGGTTGTGCACATTACGGCAAGCTCAGTTTATATATAGTGGGTGATTGACATCGCAAATAAACAGAGGCTAGAAGCATCGCTCCAGTGCTTCCTTCGGTAATCCAGCGCAGATAATTCGAACCCGGAACCTTGCTGTGAGCTAAGGTAGAGAGTGTACAGCGTTCTCTACCTTGACTGCTGTCTATCTTGACTATCATCGCAGACTTACTGTTGGTGTCCACTTTGAGGTCAGTTCAGAAATATATTAAATCGCAAAGCAACCTAGGCTATGGGCAAGGTCCTAAACAACCCTTGGAGGACTGACCACGAACGGTTTGAATCGCATAACGTGCGGCAAGCAGAATTAAGAATTGTGGGATGCTACATCGCAAAGCAACAAAGGCTAGAAGCATAGCCACAAGGATTCCTTCACGAATCGACCACACGTGATTTGAACCTTGAACTTTGCGGCGAGTCAAGGTAGAGAGAGCGCAGAGGCGTGGGTATCAGCGCGGACTTACTGTTGATGTCGACGCCGAGGCAGACGGACCACTCGGACCTGGAGATGCGCTTGTCCTGGTTGTGGTCGCAGTAGCGGGTGAAGCTGCGGGCGCATGCCCGGGGCTCGACGAAGCGCCGCGCCATGCGCCGCAGATCCCGAACCTCGCGCCTCTGGAGCACCTCGTCCCGGTTCAGGTCCAGCTCGGTGAACTTCCACTGGATGACCTGCTTCTCGGTCGTGTCCAGCAGAGAGGCCGGCAACTGACTCATGTCTGTGGAAGCGGCAGGAAAAAAAAAAAAGAAAAAAAAAAGTTGTGGCAAGACATGCCGTTGTCTGCTAGCAAAGTAAATCAAACTATAGGGGGCGCTATGTCCAGTCTGTTTTCCCCAGAGTAGTGTGTTTACCAACATAGGGAATGTGCAGCACTGGCATCTACTGTAGTAGGCTGGATCGCGGATCGGGAGCGAGTCGTTGGCAGCACCGGCGGTCATTACTTGACACCAGGCAATACATGCAACTTTATGGAAGAAACACACATGAGTAGGAGTATTGAAGCTTCTACCCGGTGCTCGAAGGCGAGTATTTTATTATGTGCTGCGATCATTATATTTTTTGGAGATTGAATTGGTATTTGTCAAACGTTGGGATGCCCAGTAAATTTAAACGTGCCAGAGCTCCCACGGCTGAGGCAGCACGCTTGCTCTCGTCGTGGAATAAACAAAGGAACTTTCCGTTAGTAACAGCGTCCTCGGGGAATTCCAGAAGTTGATGAATGCCGAGAAAGTTCAATGTTGAAAGCGGATTTCGGGGAGTGAGCGAATTGCGCGTAGCAAAGCCTTCGGGCTTGTCGTCTGCTAAACCCAGCTCATCGAAACCGCCACCGACTGTCTCCTGTCTCATTGAGCTGCGCTACATTTTTTGCCTAGCGGAGTTACACTTGACCAGGGAACATTTGTATATAAGAATTGCGAGGGCTGTCAGTTTTAATATTTGTGCACAAGCTGTTTGACAGGCTTCCCGCAAAGCAGCCAAGACGTTTCATGGTTGCCAACAGCATAGAAACGGGGGACCTAGCAGTTTTTCACGTTTTTTTCATAGAGCTGGACGCATTTGGTGGTGCCTTGTGATGGCTCCCGGTTGTGCCACTCAACCCCAGCAAGTCAAGCCTCGATCCGCAAACCAGCCTATACTACAATAGAGATCAGTGATGTGCACTGGATTATTTACTTCGTCTTTCTTGATTGCGCGCGGGGCAAAGACTGGGTACGGCTAGAGCCACTCTATATGGCAGCGTAGCTGCCATATAGAGTGGCTCTAGGTACGGCTGGTGCCCTATTTTTTCCCCGCGTTCAGTTGAAAAAGATGAAGTAAAAAATATCCATGAGTACTGCTTGCCGGTTCGGCTTTACTTATCGAACGCGTACCCAAGCCAAGCGGTGGCGCAACGTTCTGCTACGTCATGGGCCAAGCGCCGCGTCAAAACATAAACAAGTCATCTATATGTTGTTGTCGTCCTCACCGGTGTAGTTTTCAATCTGGCCTCCAGGGGTGCAACGGTTGGATCCCCTTCCCAATAGTCTACAATATATTTTGTGTCCCTTTGTTGTATTTTTTGTTTGGATACTATGTACGCAGACCCTTGTCGAATAACGCTTGTCATGATGACATTATTCCGAGACCGGGGAAGCGGCAGAGAAAATTTGAAGTTGTGGAGAAATGTGGACTTAAGGATCAGGGGTTCGTGTGGGCACTGTTGGTATATTAAAGTCATCGACAAGGTGAAAACGGCAGGACGTCTTTTTTAAACACCCAACCTTCAGCCTGCTTTCATTGCCTTCCTGCGTGCTTTGGCTGCGCGTGCAGCACGCTTGAGGCTCAAGAGACGCCAAAGCATTATCGAAGTCAGGAAGCCAGCGCTGGAGGAGAGACAACTGAAATATATTCCTTTCGTTCTCATCCTCCCGGTGACTGTATACTAGGGGGAAGATCCGAAACCAATATCCTAGAGAGAAAACAATGTGCCACGTTCGGATCAGAGAATCTTCCTCGGTCAGACTTTCAGGCAAACCTACCTCGCCCAAGAAGACAATCTATTGGACACCAAGCTACCCCTGTCAGCAGCGCGTGCTCTTCTGTGGATTCCTAAAAGCAAGTTTCAGTGGGAACATCTGGACGTCATTAGTAGGGAGGCTTAAGTAGAGAGTTCCAATAACTCAGATAACAATCTCGACGACGATATGATGAATGCACAAAGACGCCAGGCAGTTGAATATCTGATATCGCTATCAGACTAATCTGAATGATGTATACTAAAACCTCCTATAGCTGTAATATGGGGGAGCGTTTAAGACGCTTCTACGACACTTAAAGAATATGCGCAGCCGTGGGGGGTAAATAGGTCGAGAAGTTTATTCGCAATAAGTTACTTATCTAAAGAAAAAAGAAGCGAGATTTGAAGAGGAAGTCAGTTGAAAGGTAGGGGTCAGGCTGGTGAAATGGGGTTTGGTTGGAAGCGAGTTTACGCCGCGGTTACGACAGCAACTTTATGCCCTTGAAACTGCAGTCAACAATTTATGGCATTTCGAATATCGTGAGGATAGCAGAGCCCATTACTTTTATTCGTTTAGTCAAGGCCGGTGTAAAGTAAACATATTTTATTTGGACAAAAGTTACCTTGGATTCCTCTTCAGAGCAAATTCCGGCTCATGCGGTCACGATTTGAGGCTGCATTTTAACTTCGCTCGCAACTCGTTCCTATACGACTTGCACCTATATATACAGTATATATATACATATATACACGGTGTTTCACGTAAGAGTGACACAAATTATTAAAATTTGTGTATTCGAGGTAAAAGGAGAATTTTTTCGGGACAGCATTACTCGTGGTGGCGGAGATAAAAAAATGCGCGATACTTACTAAGTAGTTCGCTAATTAACTAAGGTGACTAATTAACTTCTTAATTAGTGAAAATAGGCATATGGTTCCGCTTAGAAACTTGCTGAGAGTCATTGAAAACCACCAAATCAGTCATTTTCAGAAAGACTTTTAGCGCGTGAAAAGAGTAGTGGTGCGTTAAAGTTACCGCTCGTGGAACTGGTACACGTCTGGGGCTCTCACAAGAGACGAGAAAATCGCGCGGGCGCCTTACCACAACCGCTAGCCTTGTACTCGCGCAATATAATGATTATTCTGATTATACCTAATGCTAGCTGCACTTCGGTTAAAAGGCCGGCCGCTGAAGAAAACTGAAAGACTTGCAAATGAAGCTGAAGGATACTATTGGGCACGATCTATTCGGACGCAAGGATTATAGTGCTTAAAATCGAAAGAATAAAACACGGAGGACAAGCACAGGACAACCACGTTGCTTGTCCTCGGTGTCTTATTCTTTCGAGTATTCACGTTCAACCCGCTCGCCTTTACCATTATAGTGCTTAAAATCGAAAGAATAAAACACGGAGGACAAGCACAGGACAACCACGTTGCTTGTCCTCGGTGTTTTATTCTTTTGAGTATTCACGTTCAACCCGCTCGCCTTTACCATTCCAATTAAGGTGCCCCTACATACCATACGCCCTTTCTGAGAGCGAGGGATTTGAGTCGCTAAAGTTTCTGCTTCCATCCGACCTGCGGAAGTAGAGTCCTTTCTTACAAGTAACAAAAAAAGAAGAAAAACCCGTTATGTATGTGGCAGACGCCTGTTCTGTTGCAGGTCGCTCTCCACTGTAGGGTTGTGCGAATCCCGGTTCGAATCGAATAGCGCAGTGTCATCCCTAGCTTTAAGACAGTTAAGAAAACCTGTTGTTGTAGCTTTCCCTTCCACCGTGGAGGCTATGAATGACGCAGTGCTATTCGATTCGAGCCGGTATTCGCACATCCCTACTCTCCAGTGTGACAGTTCATGGAAGCTCCGGCAGCCAGAAGCTGGGACGCCGCGACGATAGCGACACTCGCGTTTGTTCAAGGTTCCCGCCAGCATTTCTACGACCAACCGTCAGGATTGCGACATCCGTGAGCATGACTCTCAGGCTTCTATGACGTCATTTGTTGCCACTTCGGGAGCATTTTTGATGTACGGACAGCATAGTATGACCAACGGGTATAACTTACCGGAAGCGGGATGGCTGGGAAGCCTCTTGAACTCTTTCTGGAAGATGTCTACGAGGTTTCCGTTGAACTGGCTCCTGTCTGCGTTGGTGCAGCCTGTCGAGAAAAACACCAGCAAAAAATTAGAAAAAGAAAACAGAAAAAAAAACAGCGGGCCTTTATGGTATTTTTGTTTACAAATAATAGGCCCAAATGTAAGCCTTAATGAAGTACACATAGTAATAAGGAATAAATACGTTGTAACAGATAACCATGCTATCGTAATATTTTGTTCTTCGTTTCTACTCTTAATAAATATTGTACCATCTTACATTTTCTTACAGGCAGCGATGGGCGTCAGTACGCATGTTTTTTTAAATTTGTTTTCGCAAATATTGGATGACCGGTTCCGATATGTCTGCTAATGTTCTGCTGTTGTTTTTTTATTAACTGTTGACACATTTATTTTCATATAATTTCTAGCTTTTCTTTTTTAATATTGTAATTTCTTTTACATATTTTTTTCGTATTTATCTGTTTTAGCTTCTTTTTTATTTTCCTTCTGTCTAGCTTTTTTTTATATATGTTCTCTGACCCCGTCCCGTCCGCGTCATCCGGACCGGTACCATTTGAATTATGCACAGTCAGTAAGTATTCCGTGCTTTGCCCATGCTCAATCAAGATGCGTTTAGCATATGATTACGCACGCTTAGCACCGATGAACCCTAGGCCGACTTATTACGGCTAGCCCAGGAATTGGTCCTCAAACGGCTCTGCAGGTAAGCTTAGAACAGGTCGTACTAAAACTTCTTTTGTTCTTAACATAGGTGCCACGTTTAACACGTTCTCACCGTCTCAAACAGTAGTTTGAGCTC
This sequence comes from Ixodes scapularis, assembly GCF_016920785.2. Classification (NCBI taxonomy): domain Eukaryota; kingdom Metazoa; phylum Arthropoda; class Arachnida; order Ixodida; family Ixodidae; genus Ixodes; species Ixodes scapularis. Next base: position 60,655,159 of record NW_024609836.1, read on the forward strand.
AGTGTTGTATAAAATAAGATACAATACCGTATTATTACAGCATGCCTCGATGTTTTGAATATATTGAATATAGGCGGAATTTTAACTTAATTACACTTCGGCTCAAATAATTGTGACTGAGGAGACGTTTGGAACAAACTAAGAACTGGCTGATGCATTTTTTTTATTGTTAAAAATATACATGCTCGATCAGGCTGACAAAGACTGGTAAACAAAACACAACATCTTTCTTAATTAATTAATTAATTAAAACCGAGCGTGCTCATAAGGACCAATTTTACACACTAAAGAATAAACAAATAGGACGCAGAGAAGGACAAGACTTCTTTCAACAGGCCTTCACTTATCCGCGTTCGTCTGCTGGGTCCCAGGTGACAGCGCTTCCTGCTTCTTCTGCCATTTCTTACGTTCTCGGGATAAACTCACCTCCCTATCCTTGCACCGTGGCCACGGTTGGAAGAAGAGGGAGGCGTCTCAACGGCACCGCCTCGCTACAAAACCAGCCTGTCGAAGATTCTCTTCTATTTCTGACCATCTCCGTGAGATGATGCAGCATGACAGGCCCACTCACTTTCAAGTACGCGAAGCCTGCCTGAGCGCGCGGCTTTCAAGATCTCTCTTCACGTTGAACGCAACTGCCAATATTCACGATTTTGTGCACGACGGAATTAAGGGCCTCCAAGCTCTAGGTGTATCCCTCTGCCAAGCTGAAAGGGTATCGAAGAGGAGAAGAAGAAACCGAGAAAGGGAAGGAAAACGACTTCGCGCCAGTGTGGCGCACTCTCTGCTCCGAAAGGGAAAGCAAATATTTTTGGGGAAGGATCAAGTCATCTCGTTCTACCGGGTGTCTCTAATAGCGGCCAGGTTCTTTAAATCGACAGAAAATATCGGTCACGATTTTGTGCAGCAACGCCCACAGGTGGTGCATTTCTTCTATAAAATTTGCAAAGATCAAACTTACCTGAGGAAAAAGTAAAAAAAAAAAATAAAAAAATAAAAAAATATATAAAGAGGCTTAATTCCTATGGACACGAAGTGAAGCCATCGGTCTTCAAACCATATGGCGCCCTACTGTTTGAACACCGGTGGCTCCGCTGCGTCTCCATATGAGTTAAGCCTTTTCCTTTTTTACTTTTTCGTGAGGTAAGTTAGCTCTTCGTAAATTGTATAGAAGAACTGCACCACCTGTGGGCAGCGCTGCACAAAATTGTAGCATTATAAGCTAAGAAACCGAATTTCGCGGTTGATTTAAAGAGCCTGGCCGCTATTTGAGACAGTGGGTAGAAAACATGGCCGTAAAGGATGAATTTTTGACACCATCTTCCGAAGGTTAGCGGGAAAAGGGGGGAGGGGGGGGGGGGGGGCAGACCTAACATGTGGACGACTACGGTGCCTGAAACGCGTTTTCGACTGATGTCATTAGAGTCCTGCCTCGCCCATACATCAAACGAGGTCCCAAAGTGGCAGCCAATGACGTCGCAGAATTCGGAGCGCTATGCTGTAGGACGTGGCGATCCTGGCGGTCGACGCTAGAAATACGGGCAAAAAGGACGAGAGAACGCGAGTGTCGCTGTCGTCGCGGCGTCCTAACTCCCGGCCGCCGAAGTTTCCGTGGACTGTCGACCCACAGCAGAACAGGCGTCTGCCACATCTACCCCCGTTGTTGTGACACCGCCAGGATCGCGGCCGGCGACAATCGTGACACTTCCGTGACGTCATCAGTCAGAAACGGAGGGACCACTTTCCTTGACGCAGTAAACACACCAATCGGAGTCGCGTTCGAGGCACCGTGGTACTATACGTAAGCTTTTAGCTGGGACTCGTGCCACCACTGACTGAATGCGATTTCGAGCCGAACGATAACGCGGCACTCGTGACGCACCCTGCGGCATAAGAAACGTTGTCCTCTAGCTCTTTTCAACGCCAATGGGTGAATGGGTAAGGTAGAAAATTCAGCACCACGGCCTTCTCTATCGGAATGTATTGGTCAAGCATTCGCGGGAGGAGGGGCGAGGAGTCGGAGAAGGAAGAAACTATAGCAGAAGCGGAAAGCGCGAATGTATATACGTCAGCCTTTAAAGCGAAGAAGTATAGGAATCTCGAACAGCGCTTACTCGGGCGAGAACTTACCTTTCTTAGGAAGTCCCCTCCGCGGTGCTCTCCTCTGGAATGTGGTCTTCTTGTCTGCGGCGTGAGAGAGCGCAAGAGATGAGAAAAGAGCAGCACGGGATTGACTGAGGAGCTCGGACACGGGAACAGAGGCAAAGTTATGCTGAGGTGAAGAAACACATTTAGCGGAGGTGATTACACCGGGGAGGTTAATGACTGCCATATTGGAAGCCGCCTCTTTTATATTCGTTTACTGCCTACATGGGTTGTTTCGTTATAGTTGACAACTATACTTAACGGCAATCTTTGAAAAATCCCGAGACCAAGGAATACGCAAAGGATATGTTTCTCGGTACACAGTTTCCTCAATATTGAGAGCCCACCAGCTCGACTCTATTTTCTCAGTTATTTCTAGCATTCACCGTTTAACTTTGTGTTATTGATGTTTTTATAGCGACTGAGCGCGTGCCAACGGCAAACTTCTACAGCGTTTTCAAGACGTGCATTCCACATAATCGAGATATTTGTTGTTTGCAAACCATAAACGAGAATTCGTTCGGTGGATATACAATGCATCTTGCTCTGATATGTACGTTGTCTGAAGCACATCACTCATAAACAGAGTAAGAAAAAATCGTAATTTTCTTTAAAACGTTAGATTGATTTAAGTTATAGTTATTTGATTTAAATTGTATCCATTTAATTTGAATCGATGTATCTTGAATATAGGGATTCTTTATTACGAGGTCTAGTAATAAAGAATCCCTATATTTTTTATTACTCGCAATAGGATGCTACGCAACTGACGAACAAACTGTAAGGTAGAAAAAAAGCTAAATGCTCCGATTTGCATAGGAGAGCACTGCTTTTTGTTCGTGTTCAGCCCGATATAAATCTTCCTTGCTCAATGATTCTTTGATAAAAATACAAAACAAATGTACACAGAAAGCATGAAACGAGAGACAAAGGATAATACAAAAAAATTCTGGGAATATTTTTTTTTTTTCGCGTGAAAGGTCCGATTTAAATCATCATAGTATAAGTGGTTTGATTTACATCACGGTTTAGTTCATGATTTAATTTGAGATTTCTATAATCTTGATTTCTTTTCTCCATCCTGCCCCTGAACCGTTTCAATAATCGACCTATTCGCCTACTGGGCTGTGAAACGCCCTGTGAGCGCGTACAATGGCTCTCTTCTGCAGAATATCAGCCAGCACGAATGCAATCAGAGCCCAGTGATTTGTCATTTTTGTCTGAGTTGATAAGCCTTGAGGAGATGTATAATCACTCTACGATAAAGTTTATAACGAATTTCGCTTTAGAAGGAATTCATTATATTCCTTCATTACAAGGACTTTCGCGTTTGGGCTAATCGGGCTGCGAAGCGCGTTTTGAGCATGCGCAATGGCTCTCTTCTACGGAATGTCAGACGCCGCGTATGTATACACGACCGTCACACGACATTTTGGCCTGGGTAATAAGCCCCCGAGAGGACTACTGTCAAAACCGGTCATAACAAAGTCAACGGAAATCGGAAATCGCTTCACTATATCCGCTATTTCGTTATAACCGACTTTGGTTAGCGAAGTGCAAAAAGAAATGGGAAATCGTGATCGCTTCGATGTAGCCGCGATTTCGTTAAAACCGACTTCGTTATAACCGGTCTCGACAGCGTAATCATTCTATTTACAGAGCCACATATGTCTTATGTACGAACGGGCGCTGCTAGGGATGGTAAGATTTATAACGAAGTTCGCTTAATAAGAATTCTGTATATTTTTTCATTACAAGGGCTTTAGCATGTGCGCTTACTGTGGTGTAGAACGAATTTCGAGTATGCGCAATGCGGCAAACATGCATTCACAGTATACAAAGACTTGGTATGTTTGGCCTGTCCCGGTAAAAAAGGCTTAGTTATTCAATACCAGGCGGCACAAATATATGTTATGCACGTCCACTAGACATCTATGGAACGTTAGGACGTCTTAAAGGGCCCCTGAAAAGAAAAAAAAGTTTTTTTTTAAACAGTCTGGTTGGGACACGCGTGTCAAAAAATGAATTTTACGCGAAAAAAAAAATTTTTTAGAGCAATATTGACGGCGAGAGATTTATTTGAAATTTTGCGCGCAAATTCCTGGTCATTCAGCTCGGCTTCTCATTGGTAACCATGGTCATTCAAATCGGCTTCTCATTGGCCAATAGAATGAGTGACACCTTAGATGTTGGTTATAAAATCTTCGTGATCTCTTGAGATCGCCTTTTGAATTACATATTTTTAGGTTTAAAACAATCCATCGAATGATTGTCGCAATTGCTTACAAACGTTTTACAAAATCGTAACTTCCGTTCGGATACTACAACAAAACAACAAACAAACGCTTCGCCATTTTGTTTTCTGTCATGGTCGCCGTCGTTGTAACGCGTCTCGCGTACCTCGGGTGGTTTTATAGTTTTATCGAGTTTATATGTGAAAACCTTCTGAAGAGGGCTTGTTGCTTGTGTTAGTTAATCATCGTAAGTACTTAGCAAGTGGCGCGGTGTGACATGTTTTTGTTTTCCTGCTCTTCTTTGCGTGATTCGTGTGTCCCGTTTACCCCATCTTTAGTATGTTTTCTGGCGAGCGCCAGTGCCAATTTTCTTTTTAGATATCGGTTCCCGTAAAGAGTTTAGTGAAGGCACGCGGCACCGCACTCAACGTTTAATAAAAAAATGAGTCACCACTGCGTGTCCTCGCGGCGGCTTGAAGGGTCGTGCGGCTCGGACGAACTCGCCGAGGCTCCCGCTTCGCCGCCTTCCGCAGCGAAGTGGGTGCCTCCTCGCGAGCGGTTGTCTCGCGGCGATCGGACCGGACGCCTTCCGGCTGGCGAGGCGTGTCCTCGTACGGGCGAAGGCCCAGCTGCTGGCAGCGTTGAAGGGTTGAAGCAACCGACGCTTCAGGTCGGGATCCATCGCGACGAGTATGTACTGTGTGACCACGGTACGTGCACGATACGACGCGGAACGTCGTGCGACCGGCAGACACAGGGGCTGTGTCGCTGTGTTCCAAATCTCCAAATGGATCCGAGTTATTCCGGCGGATCGTATCACGTGACAGCACAGATGGAAAAACGCTGTACGCGGGTAGGTTTTAGAACGCCAAGGGTACAAAACTCTTACCCTGGGGTAAGATCGAGTAAATTTTGGAACACGGCCAGGAAGTAGCAATTAGGGGTGTCGCGAACCGGCCGAGGTTCTAGGTCGACCTGGTTCGACTTTTTCGAACTTTTCGTGGAAATTTCGACGAACCTTGTATTGAGGTTCGACTCGTGTGCGCATGCGCGACAGGCTGGCCAGTTGGCTTCGGATTGGATGGTAATGGCTAATGGATGAATTAAGGGCACCGCTGGTTGGTTATTTCAGTTAATACAGTACAAAAAAAAAATAAGTTATTAACGTCTTTAGTGAATAGAAGTGGTTTCTTTTAATTCCAACTGTTCATAAAATAAAATAACCATTTGCATAAAAATAAATTCTCCAAACCTAGACATGCATCTATCAAGGTCTGGCCACACTGTCCGCAAAGTCGAACCGGTCGAATCTGGTGAAACGTTTCGAAGGTTCGTCGAACCGGTTCGACCCAGTCGAACCCCGAAAGTTCGACCTAAAAATCCGGTTCGACAAAAGTTCGCGACACCCCTAGTAGCAATGGCTCTTGTGCGGGGCGCAGCCAAGCCGGGAAAGTAGCCAAGCCGATCCACTACGAAGAGGCGGGGTGTACCTCTCCTCCACGCGCCCGAAATGCCGAGAGAGAAAAAGGTGGAAAGGAGGTGACTGCCGGCTAAATTGCGTCTGGCGCGGTCAATATTGCTCTAAATTTTTTTTTTCGCGTAAAATTAATTTTTTGACACGCGTGTCCCAACCAGACTGTTTTTAAAAAACTTTTTTTTTTTCTTTTCAGGGGCCCTTTAAGGACACCCTCAGAGCCACGTGCGTTGCTATAGGGATGTTGAAGTTTATAGCGAATTTCGTTTCATAAGAATTCGGTTGTATATCCGGTTGTGAGGAGAGTTTTGGTGTCTGCGCTCACCGGGGTGCGTGCAGTTGGGCCTTTTGTTCTGCACGGAGGATCCGGACAGCACTTTTCCCTGCGCGTCGACGCACCAGCAGTAGCCCGTGAGCCGGTGGCACTGCACCTGGACGAAGGCTCCGTCCGCGGAGCAGTCCGGCACGAAGACTCCGGACGCCCCGCTCCGGACTTGCTCCAGGGCCTGGCTCCGCTGCGACCAGCACCGGCGCGCGTCTGCTTAGGCAGCAACGCGCCACCGTCACTCGCTATCGAAGCGAAAGGTTCTCCAAGCGCCACTCTAAGCCTGGCTCAAAATGAAGCGATTCTGTGACTTTGGCAAGCTAGTGCTCAGAATAAGCATTTCGCTCTCACAAGGCATAGAACAAAAATCTGTTTTTAAACTTTGCCAGAGGAAAGCATCTATGTTATTTTTTTTTATCGCTTCGTGATTCAACCTTGAATGCATTGGACAATGCAGCAATCTCATTGCTTGCAAAGCGATAGCAAGGTGCCAGGGCTAGCCGCCTCCGGCGTTTGTTAAAGGGACCATCAAACGATTTTCCAAATTCTTCCTCCTTAGCTTTAATCCTCAACTCAAAAGCAAAACGAGAAATCACGTGGTCGTAAATTCCTTGGGCACCGGATTTGATGACTCCAAGCTTCTACAATGTCTGGGAAACTGCATGAAGCGGTCCTGTATTTGAGGAAAAACATCTAAATCCTCTTCATTTTGCCTCCAGGATCACGAATATCGAGATTATTTTTCGATTCGGTGCACGGCGGCTGCAGAAATTAATTTTTAAAGTACCGCCGAAGCCCCTCCTTCCCGGGGCGTGACGTCATATTAGGAGTTTTTGGAATCACTGTTCTCGCATATCTTCAGCGCCTGTCAAAGCGACGCACGCGCAGTCTTGCTATTTTCAGAAAGGTCAGAAATAGACGTCACGACTGGCGTCAGTGTGGAAAAAAATATACCTGGCAAACTTGCAATTACACGCGCTGCCCACACGAGCGACATTCGCTTGGCGCCCCAAATATACTAGTATGACGTCACGACTGGTCGGAGGTTTTTCGTGTCTTTTCGCGTTTAGTTCTACCTTCGGGGAAAACAAACGAATTCAGATTTACGGGGTACACCATAATACACCTCTAACTCCTTTTTTCTTCAATAAGTGTTTCAACTTCTCTTCAAAGGCCGACTTACTACCACGGTTCTCTGCAGGGAAGATAATCTTCTTAGCACTCCCCTCTCCTAAGCTGCGAGGGGAGCGAAGTTGGGTCAAGGGAAAAAGTGGGGAGGATAGGGGAAGCCGAAGGTGGGCAAAAGTATAAAGGGCGAAGTGTACGTCGGCCTTTAAGCACACCATAAAACTTGCCATTCGTGAGCGATGATAAGTGCCGTCACTGCACTGATTGGCCACGAAAGCGAATCCAAATATTCGTCGACGGATCGTTTGTTGACGAGCGCATACGTCCGAGTGACGCAGTCCTCGTGCCAAATGCCTGAGCTGGGTCCAGCTGACGTGCTTGGACACCGCGGATGCACAACAGTGAAAAGGCGGAGAGCTTTTGAAGGAAAGGAGTCAAGACATAGTCCGCTATTTTTTCAGATTTCCTTACCAAAAGGCAGGCTTTTTTTGGCTTTCTACCCTCGCATACTAGTTTTCTTTTGGCGCACTAAATGATATGCGATTAGTAAAATCACAATTTGTCCCAGCCCAAAATTCATTTCATGGTCCTTTTAAGCCTGCAGTGACTATCCCTATGTCTCTCTCTAAACAAGTAAAAGAAGGATCATTCGTTGGTATTGTAGACATTCCGCATGGTCGGGCTCAGAAAAGGCAGAACGCAAAGGGGTTCTGGAGCCCCAGTCTCACTAGAACGACAAACAGCAGAAACCAACACCTACCAACCTGAAGGAACGAATAAACCTCTAACACAGAAAGTTACACCGAGTCCTCTTGACCAAAGCCTTCTGGATGAAGACCAACCCCCAGCATGCCCAGCATGCATGCGTTAAGGTGTCTTTCAGACGGTTTGCGATTGCTGGTACTTGCTCCACGGGCTCCGAGCGCCGAGGGATTCGAAGCCTGCCAAAGACACCTCCGCGTGCATGCTTTGCGTGCTTCTGGTTGGCGTGTTTCGGCGGTTGCCGTTTGTCGCTCGAGTGGGTTTCCATGAGACACAAAAGTGGCGAACAAGGAAACCAAATTCTTGCAATTACTTAAGAGTAACAAATAAAAAGTGTTATGAATTTTTTTCGTGTTGTTTCATGTATACATATTCGCATGGAGTGATGTTGAAGGGTGACGTGGCTCTATACCCTATCTTTTACGGTTCATTTGAAATCTGTCGTGGGACTACGATAGCTTGCTTCGGAAAGGCTTTTGAGAAGGATGCCTGCCTGATTGAGTTGGTCAGGTAGTGCGGCCGTGAACGCAGTACAGAAACATCATCCATGGCCTCGTCAAACTGGGGTGCCAAACACCAAAGTTTGTTCACCAACAAACCAAAATCTGATTTCTGACATACCCGCCAACCTTCCGTCCTCAACTCGTTCAGACACATGTTTTTTTTTTTGTTTTTTTTGTGGTCAGTTGTTTACGCTGAAGTGTAAAGAATGTTGGAGTTATGGTGCCTGGAGCGTGTCTCCGACCGTGGCGTTAACCACGACCTTAAATATGGTATCTCGCTCTCAGCTCGGCAGTCTACGGAACCTTCTGCCGCAATGAGTTCGGACGCCGCGATGGCAGCAACACTCGAATTCGCTCGTCTTAATTTTTTTTTCTCCGGAACTTCTGAGATTAATTGCTAGTATTGCAACATCCGAAATCATTTCAAAGTTACAAAGTTTTTTTTATTCAGTTTATACAATGCTGTGCTCTCCCCGGCAAGGAAAAAAAAAAACGCTCTGAAGGCAGTTTGATGAGGCCATTACAAGGCGTCGGCAACGCAAAGAAAACACAAATACATAAGACGATGAACATCATTCGCTCTCTCTACTGTACTAAAAGTAAAATGATACCTTCGATGATTGAAGAAGTACTAAAGCTTCAATGAGAGTCACAAGTTTGCTCGATTGTACTGTACCTTCGTTGATAATCATGAAACTATTAAAACGTTAAAAACTCCAGAGTTGAAAACCGAAACCACCCACTCCTGTGTCGTCATTTGTTGTCATTTTGGGATAACTTACGATGCGCCGGTGGAATAAGGCGTTATAAACACAACAGTTGAAATCGCGCTCGAGGCAGCTTAGTTAGAATACAAGTTGACAACTTGTCCGCGGGCAGCATTTAGTATTTGCAACTCCAACATGCCTGCGGGCACGGGCTTTGACGCTTTTTTTTTTGTTGTTGTTGTTTCGTTATGGCTTGCTCAAGACTACCTACATTTTTTCTACTAAATAGCACAAATCAAAATTATGTTTGTATTATCTAATAACTGCCGAGACCGAATGTGACGAAAGGCAGATTTGGTCGCAATCTGCAATTAAGGCATATGCCAGCTAAGACTAGCTCTTTAAAAAGGTAAGTGGTTATTTTTAGATAATTGTTCCCCCGATCACGACGTTACATTCTTACCTTGATGCCGGTAAATCTTTCGCGAAAGAATGATTTTTTTTTTTTGTTTAGGGGGAGGAGTTCTATTCTTATAATTCTATTGAGTAATCAGGCACCCTGCACACCTGACATCTGGATACCAACTGACACTATAAGTCGGGTGGCTGCTCATTAAACTCAGAATTTAACTCGGTCGTTTATTGGCAAAGTTATACGTGGCTCGTACTGACGTCACACAAGTTGCCATTGCAGAGGCCTTTCTGTTGAGCACGGTCCTATAGCACATACATCCCGCACCACCCAATTCGTTTTTCACTGCAAAAACCACCAGCATGATAAAAAAAAAATAAAAAAAACCTTTCAGCCTTTTTGCTTTGGTGAAGAAGGAAGAACAGCGGAGCTGTACCATGTGCCGCCATCTATGAGCGACGGAGGCAACCAGACAACCGGGAAGCCGGTTGTCCGGTGTCATCTGTCGCTCATAGATGGCGGTAGCTGTTCAGAGGGTTGTGTCGAGATTCCTTTGTCCACGGACACAAAACTGGAGAAACTAGTCCTTAACAGCTCCGCTGTAAAAGATAAAGAAGAAAAGAAAATGATTGTGTTCTGACCTGGGCACTGTCCCTCGTGCTTGACTTCGACGAGGTGTCCTTCGCAGCGCGCTCGGTCCACCTCGCACTGTGAAGAGTAGGTGCGCCCGTCCGAACCGCACAGCACTCGTGAGTCGGCCTCGCTGCAGTCCGCGTCGGACACGGCGCACTTGCGGGAGGCGTCGCCGTCCGAACTGCGCAGGGGCAACTGCGGGGCGAAACAGGAGCAGAAAAAACACCGAACATTATGCGACTACCCTCTCCACGCTCTAATTTCATCTCCACAAAAACGTTCAGCCTTTCCACTCTGGTGAAGAAGGAAGAGCAGCGGAGCTGTACTATGTGCCGCCATCTATGAGCGACGGCGGCAAGTCAGCTGTCTGGTTGCCACCGTCGCTCATAGATGGCGGTAGCTGTCCAGAAAGTTGTGTCGAGATTTATTTGTCCACGGACACGAAACTGGGGAAACTAGCCCTTAACAGCTTCGTCGTAAAAGTATCCGAGTGATCGTAGATCAAAGAGATCAAATACGTCCGACACACGAGGTTCAGAGGAATTAAGATGCTATAGAGCAAGCTATAGACCACCTTTACGCCGCTTCACCTTATGCTGTGCCTCAGCCAAGGCTACGGGCCGTCCCAGCCGGTCCAGCGCTTTGTACACAAGACGTCATTACGCACCCTACACGTTGCTAGAGCTGCGCGCGGGCCTCCTAAAGGTCACGTGATATTCACACATCTCAAGGCGTAGGATTGACTTCAATGGCTCGTAGCGTCTCCAGCGCTCCATCGTGAGGCGGAGTGTAGACTAATGAAAAACCTGGCGAACGGCCTTCTCTACCTCCACGTGACGTCATCACACTATTCGCGACTCCAGCGTCATAGAGGGGTCGCTACTATCGGGTCCAATTGGGCGGTCCAAGACTGGGTCGTGCCGCATCATGCACCAGCTCAACGCACAACGGACGGGTTTCAGCAGGCAAACATTGGACTCAAGATGGCTCTCCCCGATTTTTGTTCACTGCGTTTCGAACCTGCTATATGTGTTGGCGTGAGGGAGCTTCCAGAGGCTTCGCGACCCTCTTCGGGGAGGCAACGGAAGGAGAGCGGTGCTTACCAGCGTCGATAAACACACAGTGTCTGGTTCATGCCGCAGCGCATAGACCTGTTTCACAAGGGCGCCGCCATCTTGAATGATCGTCACTTCCAGTATGGGCAAAAACTTCGTTTTGCCGTCGCCATGCCAATAGAATACATCGAGGATATATTCGCACCCGTCACCCATTCTCATTTTGTCTCCCCTCTATCTATTTTTTACTAGTTGCAGGTGGAAATGTTTTCTTTTTTCGCCCTGTTAATCTTGTTAATCCGTGATCAGATGGAACAAGTCCAATTGACCTTCCCTCAACCAGTTCAACTAAAGAGGAGAGGGATATGTATTATGCTCAGATAGCCGTAAGGCCTCGGTTGAAAAAGGACTGGGCGCTTTGTTTTCCACAGATATTTAATACCCTAATATAAACTAGCATTCACACTTTATATTTAACTTCAGCGCCTTGATACGTGTAAACCTAAGTCGATGTTGACTAACGCCGCAGCGTTGCTCTGCACATCCAAGCAAGGGTTTGCTCGATGCGCTTTGGCTCCCCTTGAGCCCGAGACCATCTTGTAGTGTCTAAAGACGCTAAGAGACGCTGAACGACGCTACCTAATGTTGACATGGTTTTAGACGTAGATTGCAACTCAGCGAGGAATGCTATGCTTGTTTACGTTACGCGAAGTATGAACAACCCTGAAGGTAGTTTGGTTTCTTGTCGCGAGCGGAATTTGATACGAAGGCTGTGGCTGTCTGTATCCCCCTGTTTGGCTGAATTCGCTGAAGTTAGCTTACGGGCCTTCGGAACCAACCCAACGACGCCGCTGATCGCTCATGGTGTGCACGTGCGAGCGCGCTCTCTCTTATCGCGCACCGAGTCGAGTTCACTCGGCCATGATGGATGATGTCGCGCCTAGGGACGTGGACACTGCTCGGAGCGGACCTGGCCGACGGAATTCAATTAACACTCTTCACCGGCTCCGTTCGAAAACCTCGCAACGGGCAGCAAAAGACAGACAAACAAAAATGGAGCGCAGTTCGTTTGGCCCCGCGCGTCAACAAGCCATTGGGAGGGACGTCGCCTTCCTGGCGGGAAAAAGGGGAAAAAAAAGAAGAAAGACAAGAAGAGATTGTGGAATGCGGCTGGAGCCAAACAAACACAAAGCGCCCGGACGACGCTGTTGGATGGCACGCGGCGGCGCGTCGGCGACGGTGGCGAAGACATGGCGCGGAGTGTGTCCTCCGCGAGGAACCGTCATCAAGGGTTGTTGGCTTGCCCCGAAAAAAGGCATCGGCAGAGGCATGGCGCCGCCGTTATCGGCTGGACCGACGCGTCCGCCAACCTGTTCCCCGCAGGGTGCGCGAGGCTTCCACGAGACCGCGTGGTCCAGTTCACGGGTGCATCCTCGTGCTGGTGTGGGGGGAAAGAGTCGGGGTTGCCCAGCAGGGAGCTCTTCTCACGGGTAGGTATACCGGAGCCTCTTTCTCTTGTGGTCACCTAAAGTACAAAAGTCTGTCAGCTAGCACTGTCTCTCGCGTGCTTCTTCAGCATGTATGACGATCCTCTTAACCCGGGGTGTCACACTGCTTATATACATCATACAAAAGACCGTCTGCATGCAGATTCGAACGCGAGCCACCGCGAGATCCGTGCTTCGAATGCCGCGTGGCAATGAGTTCGAAGAGGAAACTTGGGCACGCGGCATTCGAACCACGGATATTTGCGGTGGTTCGTGTTCGAAGACTGTCTTTTGTATGATGTATATGAGCAGTGTGACCTCGGCTTTAGTCGGACAGAAACTGCTGTCTGCAGAGATGTTCAAAGCGTGCGTACGTACGTACAAAGCGAAGGTACACCCGTGAGCGATATGAAGGTGAACAGCCCTCTTGTTTTTGACGCTTCTGCAAGTATTGAAAGAAGCCCCGTTCCAGAAGAGGGCTAAAACGCAAAGTTTATGCCCCAAGCCAGGTACCATTTGAGACGTTGAGAGATAATATAGCTTTCGGGAGCCACAAAACAAGCAAGAAACCAGGTAAGGTGTTCACCTTCATATTGCCGGTGGGTGTACATTGAACGCGCTTGAGGCACGCGTCTGTAGATAACTAGATCGTGTCCGCCGCGAACACTGTCTTTTTTTTTTATGTTTTATTTCAAAAATGTGCGATTAGTGTGACCCGCCAGCTTAAAAAAGCTGCGGGTTCACACACGCGTTTGGTAACACCCGGGTGCGCTGTGCAGCCTCGTGCCGCCTTACGACGAGCGAACACACACTGGCACGCTGGCGCCATCTTGAGGTAGCCACGAAAATGCGGTTAACTAGAGTGGACGTTTTGCAGTATTTTCGAAGATCAAATGTGTACGTGCTATTTGCGAGAAACGGTCGTGTATGCGATGCATTATCGAAACCTTTTCGTACTCGCGGTGAAATGACGATGCGCGAAAATGATGGGAAATATTCGCGCAATTGGTGAGTGTTTGAGGGCTGCCCGATAGATGCCATCATTGTGTCTCTTCTCGTTAAAGACAAGCACGAGGCTGAACACGACTACGCAGCGCACTTAAACGAAAAACAACAGCAACACAATCTTCGAGCTTACAATCACGCTGCTCGTATGTTGGCGACTGAAGTAAGTGGATCGTGCGGAAGCAGCGCCAAGCTCCCTGTATGGTCGCCATTTTCGCTCACGAAATGAACTTCTCCTTGACTTCTTCATTCTTTATTTATTTATTTTCTTTCTTTCCGGATTGACCGCGAGGTGGGCAGAGACTAAAGGCGTGATGCCTGACGAGGTCTCTGTCCAGTTAGTGAGTCGATCCAAATTCGCTGGTGACGGGTAGCTTCACGGAGACGTTTCTTGTATATTGAGATTTTGGCTATCCAGACACCGGGGGAACGAGCGTAAACATCTTCGTACTACTTCCACATGCGGTGTCGGTGCTCGGAGGCATCGAAAAATTACTTTCCCGCTTTGAAATACGCGAGAAGAACGATATAATTGCAAGAGATCCGTGAAGATGGGTATGATTGATAAGTTGATCGCATACACAGTGCAAAAGACGCTTGTCTTGGGAAGAACGCCTTCAGTACGATGATGCTCCATAGTGATCTTGGTGCGACTGGATTAGAACGACCCTCTCGAAACTTCGAAGGGGCCGAAATGGCAAAGAGGCCACTCGTGCTTGCGGCAATGGCTTCCCACCGCACTTTTTACGCACAATCGAACTTGTCGTTTGCTACTAATAATCTTGGCCGTGACGTCAGGGATGGTATCCGTAAGATGGCGCCACAGGAACTATCTCGTCGCCAATAGGCGCTTCAAAGCACGCAGCTTCATCTCAGCCAGCCAGTGTGGGTCATGGACGTATAGCGTGATAGAGATCTGGTGGCGTTTGTTCGTCTCCCTTTCTTCGTGTTCAACTTTGTTTCCTCTGAAAAGTTTCCCGAGCATCGTGCATCCACTGTGGACGCTGACAGCTCAAGAAATGCAGAGCGTCGTGAGTCCCGTCTGCATTTCGTTATCAAACCTCAGCGAATCGGGTTGCGTCATCGACCGATAAGAACGTCGGAAAGCCAATTACGAAGCAAGAGGCGTGAGCGACATCAGCCACGCCCTTCATTTCTTGAATTGTTATTGACTGGCGCATCAACGACTTTTGTTAAGCCTAAGCGTAGCCGAGAATGATCAGCTTCGATTCGCTCGTTAGTGTCGGCCGGGCACACGTTGACCATGTTAGCATCTCCCTCACTTGCACGGCACTCATTGAAAAGAATGAAATTACTTGTCATCAATTACCTTTTTGTAATTTTGTAGTCATTTCATTACTTTTATTAGAAGGCAATCGCTAGAGTGATGTGATGACCTTAGGACATCATATTGCTCTTGCGATTGCCATTTTAATGTCGTCCTTTGTTTCTACAAGTTTCCTACCCAGAGATCATCGAACCATTTTCCCGCAGCAGAATGGTGTACCTCCCACCGGAGGATGGTCCACAAGAGAATGGTACATAGGTAGACCATCAGGAGGATGGTCTACCTATGTATCTGAACATTAGTTGATTGAGAAGGTAAGTCGCCCTGTAATTTGGTGGTTCTGTGCCGATTAACAGACAGTACAAAAGGTCAATTTTCAAACCGGCAGAAAAATCTGCCGTTTTGAAAATCTTAAGCAATACAAAAGAAAGTAACGGTTACTTCTTAAAGTAACGGTCCTTTACTTTTCATCTCAAGTAATAAAGCAATCCAATGGAATAATGTTTAACCAAAAGTAATTGTAATTGTCATACACTGATTACTTTTTTTTCTCTCGAGTAACTGGCATCATGTGATAAGATGGACTTTCCGTAGACCATGGGCCAAGGTTTCGCGCTGAGGCTCGTGAGGTCAGTTTCAGCGCGGATTGAGCGTAATTGAAAGACGAAGGAACGTTGACATAAAACCGGGAGTGTATTTTAAAAGCCGAGGACCCCAACTTGGAGGGGAGTTTTGAGATGTGTCGTCCTGTTTGTTACTTTCGTAAAACCCCTCTTTGAAAAAGATGCCATGAAAAACCCCTGAACTGGAGAAGCGAACAAACCAGGGACGAACAAATGTACTTAGAAAACCGAAAAGATGTGCTCTCAATAGAGTTAAGACAAGTCAAATGACCTTCGCAAGAAATACGGCGGAAACGCGCGATCAAACATGTTCCGGAACACCGCTATCTCCTGATGCACTACCAAGAACAGAAAGTCATTAATACGAGTTTTTTTTTTCCTATGTACTTAAACATTCGCACATAACTACCTGTAAACGCAGTTGAGCGAAATGCATCTGGGACAGTTTCGTTTCCCACGTAGAACAAAAACAACAAGACACACACACACAAAAGAATGTCACCAGTCATCCTATATAGCTAGTCGAGTCGGTCCATTAAACCAGGAAAAAAACTATAAAGTAAGAACCAGCTCACCACACCACCACTTTCAAAACACTTCCCCCCCTCCCCCTTCCCTTCTTTCCCCTTCCCTCCCCCCCCCCCCCCCCCCCCCCCCCCCGAACTCCAGGGTCTGATGTATAAAGAAGGTTCTCGATATCGACACCATCAGCGGGCAGACCGACCGACCATAAAAACGGTGTTCAGCGTGGCGAGCTCAAGGAAGCCGCGAAGATCGCCCTGACTGCATTCTCTATAGTGTTCATAAAACCTGTAGGGTATACACACCGTTTCACCATACGCGGTGGACCGCAGCGGACGCTACGAGCCAATCCCAGCCAATCCAGCGGTGCAAACGTCACGTCACCCCCCCCCCCCCCCCCCCCTCCGCCTCGCTCAATGCGCCCCTTTCTAAGGTCACGTGGAAGTCACACGGGATTCGATTGGCTCCGACGGCAGGTAGCGTTCGCTTCGGTCCATCCTAAGGTACAACGGAGCGTAGTGTAAGTACCGTAGGGTGGAACGCCACGTAGAGGACAGAGAAAAAGAGATAGGAAGAAAAAAAAGACGAGCGAGATAGGGTCACAAACAAGGAATGCCGAGTATTTAGCGATGAAAGGCATTCCGGCTATTAGCTCCCAGTGCTACCGAACGCGGCGCTGTGATATCTTTTTTTCTTTTTCAGCGGTGCGCTGGTCGAGAGATGGCGGTGACGTTAAGGTTGGGATTCTAGCGTCGCCTGCGAGAAGGTGATGGGGATGCGAAAACTAGTGAGGTATAGATCCCAGTTTTGAGGAGTCTTCAAGCAGCGTTGGCTGCTTGTTGAACTCGAGTCAGGGAGATTAATAAAGTAAAAAGAAACAAACGAAGTATCCATATGCTTTTAGATAACCTGTTTCGCTGACGTAGTCTGGAAGTACAGCTAGCACTTTTAAAGCGGCAGATATTGAACACACATTGAAAACAGAGAACTGCAGCTGATTCCATACTTGTTGTCACATCAAGAAAAACAGAAAGGAAGTTTTGCGCATTATTTTTGCGCTGCACAAGGTAGTTCTTACACGATTTGGTTGGCAGAAGACGAAACGTCGCCCGCGTCGTTTGAAACTTGTACGTCTTGATAAACAAAGATAAGCTACTCTTAACTTACCCCCCTCGCGTATATCTAATTCACCACTACGAGGGGTAGATCAGCGGTGCACTGCGAGAAGTGTTGGAACCCCACTTTTGTTCTTTTAATGTGAATGTAGCTTCATGGAAGGCTAAACGTTAGACGACCTTGATGCGTACGCGAGTATCTGCGCTGAAAACCGCAAGGAAGCGTGTGCGCATGTGTGTGAGTTTGCTCTCCTCCATCTATCGAGCTCAAGTAAAAACTGGTTTAGACACTTGTGTATATGAACGTGACGGCGCTACTGTGTGGAGTGTGACACATTTCCACACCGGCACCATCTGTCGGACAACTCTGGAATATATTTCCACTGCATGTATAACTATAGCCTGATGGTCTCGCAGTATTTCCGAGACAAATTTTACTCACTATCTACGAGACAGACAGGGTTCGTTCATATAGCTTCGTAAGAATTATTTTGAGCACAGGGGGAAAGAATGATATGTAAAATATACGCATGCAGATCTATAGTGTTCCAGGTATTCCCGATAGATGGCGCTAGCGTACTCTCTCGTCGTTAGCAGTCACGAGCGGTTTCAACCGCAGTCGATCATACTAAAACACGCAGATTTGTGGATCAGGATGGGCTCGGTCACTCTGTTGATACATCCTACAAACGACAGACAGAAGGCACCCTCGAAGCCCAACATGACCCTCCAACATGATTCTATCATGCTTCCAGCGTACTTCTGACATCATGTTTGCAGCGAACAGCGCGTCTCTTTTGCATGATGCACTGTGACTCTGGATCAAAGGGGTAAAACAGAGAAAGTCTACTGAGCACCAAGCGTCGCATTAGAAGAGCCTCTTGACGACTTCGAGGGACGTGCCAGGATTACGAAGGCGCGCGCGCCGAGAATTTCAAGCATCCGCGCCTTCCAACGTTTAGCCAACGCTGGCATGAGGAAGGAAGCCCAGTTGACCGCGGCTGGTATGCGCCCGAAAGCGTCGGATCCAATTTTATCGGTCAGGGTCATTAAAAATAAAGCCAAATAATGATAATAAAACAAGCAAACACCCTTTGCAAGCTGTCAGACACGAACAAAAAAAGGGCAAACGACCGAAGCTCCACTCCGTTCGCGCGTAAGCTGACAGTGCGGTGAGAACTGTACGCCCTTGCAGGACAAATTAACCTCCTCCCTGCGCGTTGGTATTGCCGGAAGAGTGATCACGTGACGGAAGGTGGACGCGTCCCTGGTCCGACGAGCACTCATAGCTTCCACCGCGCCGTCAGCTATAGAGATGAACCGAGGTATACCAAAAGCTCTGCCAAGACATTCTCCGTTGTCTATACGGGCTGCAGGAAACTTATCGATCTCATCAGGAAAGACACTAATCGAACGCCGCATTCTTGCGACCGCCTTAATGCGCTAAGAGGCCATCGCTCATCAACCGCTATAAATGCTGTCGACCGGCGTTGCGTGCGTAGGGCTCGAACTTTACGAGAAAACAAAAAACAACTTGTTTTTAAACAACACCGGTGACCAAAAACAACAACACAATGATGACTGCAGCCAGCTCGCTCGCTCGCGTCGCGAGAGTTGATTGCAGCGCGCAGATTGTCTGTTATAATTAGACAAATCGCTGTTTGCCTTAAAGGCCGCCAGACTGCAATCATCGGTAATTGCCGGCGTGCATAGCGTGCCTCGCTGAAGCTGTCGTGTGTGTGTGTGTGTGTTTACGGGATCCCGATCTCGTGCAACGGCGTTCGGAACGAGACGACGACGAAGGTGACCGTGGAGATTGTTATATAGGTGCGAGGGTCAGGCCGGTTTTTGGCTCCGTTCCCAACGGTTCGGGTTGCTTTCGGGTGTCGTGAAATTTTGTCGAACTTCGATCAGTTCGAACGGTGCGGCGAACCTTCGAACTTTTCTGGCAAAATTTCGAAACTTGAAAAAAACTTCAAACTTAGGAAAAAACAAAAACAAGTAACGCATCCAGCTATGTCTCATTAACACGGAGCCGGTTAACATGAATACCCCACTTAATATACAGCATTTTCGTCAACGAACTGGCTATGTACAGTACGTGTATTTTTATCTTGCTAATAAGACTCACATTTTAGGCGATCTGGGGGAGGGGACGAAGTGTCTAGGGTAAGGTAGAGAAATATTAGACGAAAGCTTTTAATTTTGATGGTAATTTTTGTTTTTGCTTCAGTATTAAAAAAAGACACAACATGGGCATATTTTTCGATGTCTTGACTCTATGGTCAGTAAATATTACTTAACTGGAGCAAGCGAAACATTAAAATAAACCGCAATATTTAAAAGTCACACAATGTCTCCTCGGGACTTGCAATGTGGGGCAAAATGAGACGACGTAGTGGGGTACAATGAGACACACTTAGAAAACCTGATATGCGTTCAGTTCTTGCAATAAAAACACCTGAAACGCACTGTGTGAGCTCCAACGCACTCTTCATGAGCTCACTCCTTGCATTCCATGTACTCGATCCATACTTAGCTCCATAACAGGCCATGCCAGTCTCTTGTGTTGTGCACCGTACGGTCTGCACAACGCTCGGACATTGCAAGCTTCTTCGGGGGATCACTAATATTCCTTCTTTCTGATACTTTTTTTTTCTTTTTTTAGGGGGAGGGATGGGGCGGGGGGAGGGGGGGGGGGGGGGGGGGGGGGGAGCAGGGCAGTGGAATGCCGGCTTTCGGTTGCTTTTGCCAACATCAGCTTTGCCTTGTGGGGAGATGACGTCAGAACTGTGCTGCCCTCCGACCAGCTTGTTCTCGTTTCCTGTCCTACGTCAAGTACAGAAGATATGTCCTTGAAACTTGAAACGTCAGAAAGAACGCGCCTTCTGTAGCCCAGAGGCCCGAAACTCGTCAAGCACAAAGTTGTAGCCGAAAGTTCGCGGAACGCACCGATTGGACGTCGGCGAAAAAAGCGCAAAGTCATCTTCGTAATAGGCCAATCGGCGCGCTCCGTCAGCTTCGGCCCCAACTTTGTGTTTGAGGAGTTTAGAAGCCCAGGCGTTTTTTTTGCAAAGTCGCTGCTTCACATCCACCAAGTCGTTTGACTCGCTTCTGAAGCGCATGTTTTGGAACGCCATGTGGCAGAGATGCAAAGGGAGTGACGCGGTTGCAGCTTGCTTGACACTTTCAAGAGCTTTGTTCATGTCATTTTCACGCTATGAAGCCCTTGTGGTTTTTCTTGTGTATGTCCGGAACATCGGGACAAAAAGTATATGACCCTGGAGGAACCAAAAGATTATTGCGTTATTGACATGCCCATTCTAGAATGCCCGATTGTCGCGTTTTGCCCCACGCATATCCTGTGACGTAAAATATTATTTCTTGAAAAACGCAACCACAGATTGTTCAAACTTGGTACGCTTGGATTTACTTAACCCTAATAATAAAATTGAAGTTTATCTCGGCAGAAGTGTAAGTGCCAACCAGGGGTGCAGGTCTTGGAGCGAAACCTCGCGCTGAATTTCGCGCCTTTTTGGCTGGGGGAAACACGTGAACCTCAACACCGCATTTGTTTTCTCTGCAACGCTCTTGCTGATAGCTCTCTAAATGTTTACACATTGAAAGTGTACAGGTCACAACACCTCTCAGAGAAGTTTTAGCGTACTTTCATTGCTTGTCTCGAAGATGAGCGGCGCTAAACACAAACTGTCGCATTTAGCCCCATGTCGAATTTTACACCACCTTACCCGTATAGTATTAAGGAGACATCACTGTAAAGTAGTTTATTTTATATTTTCTCACACAACATAAAAACAAACATATGTATCTTTAACGCTCTAGTTAGCGTGTACTCATGTTAGCCAA
The DNA here is from genome assembly GCF_016920785.2 of Ixodes scapularis. Lineage (NCBI taxonomy): Eukaryota > Metazoa > Arthropoda > Arachnida > Ixodida > Ixodidae > Ixodes > Ixodes scapularis. The sequence goes on from NW_024609836.1 coordinate 60,676,444, forward strand.
TAAAACAATACACCGAACAAATAGCTCACCCTTCCTTCGGCAGGCAGCGTCAGCTCGTTCTCAATTTCCGCGCGTTCGAATTACAACCGAGCTTCGTCGAACTATGGTCGAAGTTCAAAGTTTGCAAATATTCGAACTTAATTCAATTCGATCTTCGACAGGGTCTCGACCCGCCTACTGGCAATACAGTAATTTATTTAAGGGTGAAGTGTTTATACGTGCACACGGGCTGTCACGAAAGGAGATTTGATGGCCCCAACCGAGTAGTGAAAATTTTGTATACGTTGCCGAGCCGCCATAGGTGATCTTCGCGAATGTAACGAGGCTTCAAGGCTCACATAAAAGTAAATGTTTGCACGCACCACGAGGACGCGCCCATTTCCCACTCTTCATTTCAAGGTCTTCTTGAGTCATTCTTGAAGTGCCGTGTTATCGACGGGATCGGTTGCCGAGTATGTAAGCGCAGCGAAAGCTCGCGTCGCAGAACCCGGAGAGCCTGACATAAATCTCCCCCCGCCCCCTGGCATGTTTCGATCTGGATAAGCGCCATGCCGCGGCGTGCGGCCATGTATCACTATTGCGTGATGCACGTCAAAGACTCCAGGCAAGCAGTCGCGTACTGTACTTTCATCTACAGCATGTTAACTAACGGTTTTAAGGCACTTTAGAAGGACCGCAAAATTCAGCTTCACACCGTATCGCGTTGTAATCCATACTACAGAAGTGCAAGCAGGTCGTGCAAGTTTGTAATTTATTTCTGTAGTAAATTACAACTCAATACGCTTAGAAACTGATTTTTTGCGGGCCGTCTAAGGTGCTTTAGAAGGGTTTGTTTATACATTCTGTATACAGCGGTGACATCGGACGCGTTTACCGGGGCTGCAACTTTCCGCGCGGTCTAGACATACACACGACACAATTGTAACATATTACGGAGAGTATTCTCTGTTTCTCATGCGATTCAAAATTTGGTGGGAAACATATAGGACAGCTATAGACTCTCAAAAAATCTCCAGACATTTTACTAAAGAGCTGTCCAAACAGTTTGACATTTATCACGTAGCTCCCGGAGCCCTTTCTGATCTGAGTATCACTTGAATAAGGGTTTTGCAGTATTTGCGAGATCAAGTTTACGCACTATCTGTTAGAAGTAATCTCTTAGAATACTCTCAGAACTATATCAAGCACGTGGTAAACAAATGACGTGTAAAATATACGAAGATGCCAGGCTTTTCAGGACTACCAATAGATGGCGTCAGTGGGTTATCTCGTGTAGAGTGCCTTCATACACACGCTAATCTCGTGGTAGGCATTCGCAAGCGCTTGCAACACAGTCGATCAAACCCAAACAGTTATATGTGAGAATTAAAGAGACCACGATACGATTTTTCTACTTTCTATACTACTACGGAGAATCACTCCTTAACGTTAATAACCAATTGAGCTTGCCTTAGTTATTCTTTGTAAGCAATGGCAGTCGGCAGAAAAAAAAAAAAAAAAGAAATATAAGCCTCGTTCATCCCCTCAACTCGGAGCCAGAACAAGCGGCCACGTGGCCTGCTGCTTATACTATTAGCGGCGAGATGTTTTGGTGGCGCCCTCATATGGTTCCCCCTTGTGACGTCATTAACTTGCAAACAACAAGTTCGATGGTGTTTGTAAATAGCACGGTGGAAGCTTGAAATCATTGCGCTCTCAAAGGAACACTGCCAATACCGTCAAAATGAAAGTTCTTTCGTTCCTCTTATCTCCGTCGATGATAAATCCTTTTCTGACGTCATAGTCAGCGTTCGGCCAATCGTGAAAGGCCGACCACAGCGACGCTTTCGGTCGCGCACGTCGCCAATTCCGCCAACGTTAATCATAGCCATCGAGCTGGGGTTGGCAAGGTAGAAAACGCGTGCTGAGCTCCAGGCATTGTGAGAGATCGGCTACTCTCATCACCGCATTATGGTGAGCGTTTCCAGTTTAATGGCGGACGCCGCCATCGGAGATTGGTCGCAAGCGCTTGTGTCTAGGAGAAAAGCAGGCGGAAAGGCGGAAACGCTAGCGGATGATCAACGCGTTCGTCAACTGTAGTTCGTATTGCAAACGCTGCCCACAATCCACGCGACCCCGATATTGAGCGGTTGGACATTCTCTGTAATAGAGGCTCTCCGATTGTTCGCAGCCACCTAACGGTTGTCGCGGGGCAAGTATTACGATGGCATTTAAAGTTCTTACAGATTCAGCCATTTTTTCTTCCGTGAGGCAAAACTTGAACGAACATAATCCGAGTGCAGTTGCTAAAAAGAACCTAGCGACGAATATGATCTGTTTGCCGCTAGGGGCGCCCTGGTCGGGGCTTGAGTTATATCTGCTTTTTTCTTATGGTTGGACCAGACTAGGTCGACCAATGCGCCTCTGTAATGTCATGAACATTCCAACCCGATATCGTTTCACGACCCCTTTAATACCTTGGAGCGCGTAGAAACAAAGTAGCGATAAGCCTCGATCCGCAGCGTATGTTTGTGTTTTCGCTTTGACGTCTGATACCAAAGAACACAAAAAGGAAGGCGACAAGTTTTTGCCGACCGTTTTTGCCCGTTCTGAAACATAAAAGCGTGACGTTGACGTCCTCCGACGCTGGGATGGATCTGTTACGCGCCTTATCGACCGCGCCAATTGGTAAACGGGACCCCCAGATTAGTTGCAGCCAGACTAGCTCAGTTGGGGCTTTGTTGTCTCAGAGGAAAAAGAAAGCAAAACAAACCTAAAACAAACAAAAACAAAACAAAAAGAAATCACAAAAAGAACCCCTGGTGGCTCTTTAGTCGATCGCGACCGCTATCTGCTAATGGGCAGAATGTGTCTGACCGGCCCGCGGTTGATAGAGAGAGGTCCTTGCTAAACTTAGCCGCCACGTAATGCGCGTATGTTTCTGCCAACCTTGGCGATTGGGAACAGCAACAGCGACGGTTGGTATTTGTCGGAGTGAGTGACGGGCGAATGGGAAATATGTCGATATGGTTGTTGTTTATGCGCGGCGGCAAGTGTAGTCGGCCCCAAAAATATGACGACTTTCGATTCTGCTGAAAGAGGAGCAGTATACGAACATTGGAGTGTGACTGCTGGCCAATCGTGTCTCTGATGGCTGACCAACTGCATTACGACCGCTTAATGGACGCTTACAAGGGGATGGTTGCTAGGCAACCTAGGTCCGCGCAAAGAGTCTGAGCGGAATCCGAGAGGGGTCGTAACGCATTCGGTCGCACCGAAATGCATACATCTGAGCGATCTGAGCCATCTTAAATTTTTTTAAAATTATTTTAAGGAGTTTCAGATGGCAACATTAGGACGTCCTAGCATGAACTCATCTTCTCCGATGAGCTACCATCTTGGTGATGTGGAATGCACGTCGCGGACGAGCATGTGGAAGGTTACCGTAAGCTCGCTCTCGGCAGCATCAGACTCAACTATGACCGCCAGTGAATATGCCACACATCGAGAGAAAAGCTTAAGAATACCGCTCCATGCCCAAAAGTTAGCCGCCAAGTCATACGCAAACACGGGGACGACGCGGACACCTGTGGGATGCACCTGTCCCGCCCGCCTATTCAGAGTCACTTTCTCTCTCTCTCTCTCACCAATCCTCCCCGAAATAATCCCTAGATGTTTGCACTGCGGGGGGACAACAACACTCGCTTTCTGCGCCGCCGCGAGAACTAAAACGCCCCCCCCCCCCCCCCCCCCCTTCCCTCCCCTTCCCTCTGATCCTCGTCTCCTACAGGTGACGCGGCGTGCAGTTGGCGGATCATCAAAGGGGCTAAAAGGTCGCAGAAGAAACTGAAGACGAAAAAGAAGCCGAGTGAGACGCACGAGATACCGGCGATGAAAAAACCACGAGCAGAGTAACAGCAACTCGGGTAGCTGCTGGAGGACAACCTTTGCCCCGTCTGCGAGAGTACGGCACTGCATGCTGAAAGTGAGCCGCGCTTGGGGATTTTTTTTTTTTCTTTCGAGGGTACACCGCTCGCTGTCTACTAATGGTCGCGCGCACCTGCAGTTGGCGGGTGTTTGGGGAGTTGGGGGGGGAGGGCAACTTGAGTTGGTGCCGGTGTTTGGTCGTCTTACGGCGGTCTACCGAGGGCGATGCTGCCCCACTCTTTGATAGGTGTGGCTTGCTTCTCCGGGCTGGCTCCTCAGAGTCAGGCGCATCTGCGTTTCGAGTATCACCGACTTTGTTACGATATCCCCTAGGAGGCAAAAGGCTTTGGGTCATCGTTGGTGGATACCCGACCGTTTCCACGTGCGGCAAACACACCGAAGCTCGACCAGCGTCGTCGCAAAGCCTTGCTGCAGAAAAGTGCGTCTCGGCGTCGTCGCGCTTTATAGCACTGCGCTTGTTGTGCGAGACGCTGCAAGGCGCACTAGTCGCTTAGTGGATCCACCAGTGATGACGTTTGAGAGGGAACGCCGCAGCCTTTGTCTTCTTTGTGGTATTGGTTAGAACTGCTCATGAAACTGAGGACTCTGGGAACTTTTGTTGAGTCCAGGGGCGGGTTGAGAGGGGGGTCCGGATGTCCTGACCCCCCTCTTGATTTCTGCATGTGTAAGATTTCGGGCGTAATACGAAGGAGAGGGGGAGGGGGTTCCTAAACATAGGGTATTCTGACCAACACCTGACCCCCCCTTCAGGAAATTCCTGCATCCGGCCCCGGTTGAGTCTGGAGTTCAACGGCGAAACTTCGACCTTTGTAGCTGAATTGGATAAAGTTCGGATTATGAACAGGGTTGTCGGAACTGTACATAGAAAAATCGTATTAAAAAAAAGGTTAATTTATAAAACCGGATTGTTTTGAATTTTATAAAATTACTGGCAATGCTTACACAATATAAAAGTAAGCACATGTACTTTTAACGTTTGAGTTAGTTCACTAATGTGAACCGAGAACCGACTTTTCTGCACCGGTACAGGAGGTGCCGGTGAATCAAACGGAGCTAGTATACTCACCAATACATTGCACGCCCCCTCCACCAGGCGGCGCAGTTTGTTTTCACTTCCGCGCGTGCGCACAAAAGTCATACTTGAGCGAACTTTGGTCGAACTTTGCGTTACAAGTTCGAGGAGGTCGAACGCGGTCTAACTCGAACGTCGGCAAGTTCGCTACCTTCCTAATTACGACTGCTGGCGATGTGCGTCGTCATGGCAGCAGAGGGACGTGCATCGTGTCGTAGTGGAACGCTGCGCAACGGAACGCAGTGAAGCAAGGCACAGCACAACGCATGGCAGTGAAAGCAAATGTCTCAACCAGTCTTCACGCATGTTCCATATCAAAATCCTCCCCTCCCATTTCGGCGAAGTCGAAGAGGCAGGAGTGTTGTTACAGACCGAAGTCACGAGCTTCACTTTAGGGTTACGTGGAGCCATTTACCGAAAGCGGGAGAACAGTTTTGAAACTTTGACGTCTGGATCGAACCGTTATTTCTATACATGGACGGAAAATGAGCGATCAATAATGCAACAATTTATTCCTGCAAAAAAAAAAAAAAAAAAAAAAAAAGCTATGTAACACGGGCGACACGGAGAGGTGTACACGTGCGAGGGATCGGAGGTTTCAATAACCAAAATACCAATTATTCTCTTTATTTTTCATGGTTTTTGCAAGCTGTTGCGGGGGAGGCCAAGCTGCGGGCAATTCCGAAGCGTTTCTAACGTGCACAGCCTCTCGTAAAAAAACAAAAAAAAATATATTTTTTTTTTATCTTCAAGAATTATTCCCGGTGAGAAGCTCACTAGGGGTGCTTCTGTTTTCCTCACTCTAAAGCCCCTCTATACTGGGAAATGTGGCGCCATTTATTAATGCGAAGGCATTAGCTGTCCATGGAGCGAGCTGACGTCATCAGTTTGAAGCTCGAAAACGGCACCTAGTTTCCGCGATTTCGCCTTCGGTTCCATTGGCTGGCGCGCGTCAACGGGGCTCCCATTGGCCGCTGCTCTCGTCAGTTTCCACGACCACTCACCCCATGGCGCTGCGTGTCCATCAGCGCGCCGTTAACACACACCGTTAAGATAAGGCTGTATATAGGCCATATATAATCATATAATGTTTGATATGGTCAGATATGCCCCAGATATAAGATTTCCACGCGGGAGGTTACCAGGGGAGCACGCGCGCTGACCGGCGACGAAAAGTAAGTAGCAGTCGAAAATGCGAGCGTACGAGCGGCTTGCATGCTTTCGCATTCACACTCCGAAAAAATGCTTAGGTGTACTTCGAGCTTTTTTGTTGTGGAAATGCTCATAACACGTGTCGCGCGCCAATTCTGGAAAGAACATGGCGTCTGAAATTTAGCTCAGTCTGTAGCTACGCTGTGCCACCATGACCTTCCCAAGGGCTGCACGTTGCACGCGCCTCATAAATCGACGCACCTTGCGCTACTTTTTAATCATGAAGGGGCTTTACCTGACTCTGGGTAGTGCACGTGCTACCCACGCGGTAATGTTTTAATTTTATAGATGCTTTGCAGCAGCTGTGCATGGGAGCCGCCATAACCGACCTTCAGTTTTTGTTTCCTCTTATTCCGTTCGCTTCACTTCGTCATTAAACTATAGCAGGCCAGGTCATTGCCATTTTAGATTCTACCGTGTCCTTCCCCCCATCACTGGTCTTTCTGCAGACTCGTCAACGCCCGTCTTTGATGACTCGGTATCTCGGTAAAACGAGAGAAGGTCAGCAAAGGCGGATGTAATTTGGCGCGTGTGTAAAGCGTCTATAAGTGCATAGAAGCTTGGCATTGCATGCGCATTGCAGCAGCAGAGGGGGTTGATGTATTCTCACTCTGGGTTGCGAAAAAATTCCACCAGGCGGCGCTACCCATCTTATCTCCGCAAATAGGCCAACGAGTTATTTACAAATAAGGCCCGCGTTTGTCCACATGGAGAGAGATTCGAGGAAGTTGAATCGTCGGCACCTTGTCGACAGCAGCACCCCCGCAGCGCCGTGACGTCAGAGTGCTGTGTTGCTGTCAACATTATTAGTTTAGCTCAGTTACGGGACTGCTCATAAACGCCCTTCATGCACCAGCAGTACCCCCCCCCCCCCCCCCCCTCCCCCCTTTCATTCACCACGACTCGCCTCCTGTCGATCGACGCGCCGGACGGCTGCTTTGGTAACTGCAGCGTATTCTATGGAAGACGTACGTTTCGAGGCGCATGCAGCGTCTAGATGGCGTTCCACCGTACTTTATGGAAAACACAGTTCGTAAACGAAAATCTAGATGGCGCTTCGAACGACGGGAGGCGGACTGTAGTGAGCGAGGGGGGGGGGGGGGGGGGTACCCCCTTCCGCGGGAGTTCCACAACTGACGTGATCTAGTAACGTTTGTTGCTGATTATGCTTTTTCTTCTTTAGGCCATTCATAACTCCGCAGGACACAAGGTATAGAGTGTAGGGCTTCCCGAGTTTCATGGCACTAGTCTGAGCTGTACGCTCAATACCGGATTTAAGAGACGCTCTGAAGCAGCTGTGCACGAACGCCGGAGGCGGCCATCACAGACCTTTAATTCTTGTTTCCCTTTATTACGTTTACTTCGGTTCATCGTGACCACAGCAGGGCAGGTTATTGCCATTTTAGATTCCACCGTGGCCTTCTCCCTCGCACTGGCCTTTTGTGGAAGCTCGTCAATGCCCGCTTCACTGGCTCGGCATCCGGCTAACACAAGAGAAGGTCACCAATGGCGGCAGTAATCTGGGCGCGTGTGCAAAGCGTCTGTTAAAGCGCGATGGAGTCGCCAACGTCAGCAGAAGTCCAATGACTAAGCAAAGTTTCGATTCCACGCTGTGTTCTGTGGCAATATGTGCAACGTTAGTTCTCCGAGTAGATGAACGCTTGTAGACATAACAATACTCACCTCCGTTCAGTGTCCAACGTTAGTGCTACTTTTCACGCGCTTCGCTTCTGTCGCAGCGCGGTTTTCCTTTTTGGAAGTCTAGAAATTAGCCGTGAACTGTGCGTGGTTTAGATTGACGAAAGTCCGGGACACCGAACGAATTTGAGATACGTTCGCCAAATATTTTGAACAACGTCGACAAGTTTGTGCTTTTGTTTTTACAGAGAACGTGCATTTTTTTTTTTGTGGACGCCTACAACAGTATAGCATCTTTAATTACTGCGAGAGCATGCGACGATTACAGCCATAAACGCTTGCAGCGAAAGGTGACCTGTTATCGTAATGAATAAACTCTTTTTTTTCTAAATTGTTTAAGCATAAAAGAGCTTGTGCAAGTGTGGTTACGCACGCATGCGCTTTCTGCGCTCTGCAGCGCATCAGTTCCAAAGCCAAGACTCAAAACAAATGTCACCTTTCACGCGCGTTCATTAACGCCACAATTTGGGTAATTTACTTCGAAGCTCTTAACATATAAGGCGATAGCGTGCAGAGTCTGTATCTATACGTTCCCAGCATTGTTCTTGATGCTTGGGTAATTTAGCAAAAGCTATATTGGACATTGAGTGTGGTATGTTTTTCCTTTCCCGGGCGGAGACTTTCTTGCAGATTTTGCTGCCATATACTACAATAACCTTAACGCAACAGAATCAGATAAGCCCAATAACAAATACTGCTAAAAACAAATACTAAATTCTTCTTCTTATTTTTTTTTTTTTTAGTGGTGAAGTATTGGAATAAGCACAAACGGTACTTTCAACAGCAGTGGACAACAACTAGTACTGAATACTTTAAATACGACCTGTTTAACTGCGGTCTTGACCGCGGAGAAGCGGGGAAAGATTGTATTTGCTGCAGGGATTGCTGCAGACCTCAAAGTAGATAATCCTGAGTTCTGGATCCTCGCCTCAAAAATCTTGAATGTGTATTTTCGGCGAAGGGGGAGGCGTTGGCAGCACCTGCGTTACTGTGTTTGCGCAGCTGGACGTAGTGAGTCGTAGCTCGCGCTAATCTCAAACAACATGGCAGCCTGCAGAGTGGCTTCGCTTGTTTGGCGCAGTCAGAGCGCCTCCTCTGCCTCACAGGTGCGATATGGCGTAGGAAGGCGGCACTCTTTCAAACGGGTTTCCGTGGCACGAAGTTGCTCAGGTGTGCGTAGGGCTGAACGTACTTTTTGTTAAATAACGCTTCCAAAACATACACACACGCACACACACACATACACGCACGCACGCACATGCATACACATACACAACACAACACATGCATGCACAAACAAATAAACACCCACCCACCGATACACACAGTATACGAAAGACGGAACGCCCGAGCCACAATAAGTGTCGGTGACAATAAACGGACGTTGCATTTTGAACACATGCAGGTTATATTCACGACGCGCTCAATCAGAATGCCCCTAGAAAAATACAAAAGGAAAAAAAAAAATATATATAAAAGAACAGAGATAGACTATAAAAAGACAAACAAAACTTCCCAAAGAAATAAACTTAGACACCGGAATTCAGATATACAACTCAGACTGCTAGGGAGCGATAATGATAATATCCGAAGGGTGTATATTATCTGAAATTACCCTGTAATTTAAAAGATTTCATACGTCCGCCGAGTTTCCCGTAGGGTTTGTGGGGCTATATTTGTATACTTTAAAAGAAATAATCGTATAAGACAGCTGGACTTGGTTGATGTCAGTGAAGTCATTACAACAAGCGGGCCACACCTACTGGTATCCTGGAGGCGTCAGTAGTCAGAATTTAGTTAAACCTAACCAGGAACGGTGTTTCTTCGGCGAATGCCATAGGCTGTCCCACCAGATCTTATACACTCGACATAACTAAATTATACTAAAGCTCAATTTAATTAAATGCGTCTGAAAAAAACAAAACAAAAAGACTTTGCCAAGCAGTGGTTCGTCTGCTTTTTGCGCGTGGGGTTGTGGCGACGTCAGAACGCCAAACTCTGATTGGCTCTGATTAGAAGGATAGTAGTGGTGGTAGACTTCCCTATCTTTCCAATCAGCCAATCAGAGCTCGGCGTTCCAACGTCATCGCAACCCCATACGCAAGAAGCAGACGAACTTGCGTTCTGCATAGTAACTAACAGCATCAATCTGATTGGCTGCTGAGGAGCGATAATGAGATGCTAAAAACCGGCTACGCCCTGCACGCTTCTCTTCAAGCCGTCCGTGCCTATAAATAGATGCACTCATGTCTCTGACGTCAGGCCAATGCGGGGGCGCTGCTGTCGGCACTGCGCATGCGCAGAGGCCTGATGTCCCGCGAGTCTGGTCTGTGCGCACGCGCAGTGCCCCCCCCCCCCCCCCCCCCCCCCCCCCCTGGGTGTGGGCAAAAAAGCGGGCTTGCTTTTTAGACAGAACGGCGTCAAACAAATTTTGATCTAGTAATTTAGACTGGGGGGGGCTCGCTCATCCTGCCATTGCGCGAGCCCGTTGTTGGATTACAGAGTCCCTTAAAACGAAGTATGGCCAAAGTTCCAAAATATGATTTACGGTTAAAGAGTGTGTGAGAAAGCAGAGATACATTTTCAAAAATAAAAACAAAAGAAAATGTTTCCGAAGAAAAAAGCAAAAAAAGGGGGTCAAAACATGGGTTGGCAGTGTTCGGTGAGACATAAATTGCAGGTGATCCTAGGCGTCTAAGCCGAAAAACGGCGGAGGACAGCTGTGACTCCCGTCCCGAATTTTTCTCGGGGACACACGCAGCTGCAGCGACGTGTCAGCTGATCGAAAGAAGAACCTATATAAAAAAGAAACGTCGGGACAAGTCATAACACCGGCATACGATCTGGTTTGCACGTGTTCGGAGAGGAGGCCGGAGGTGACAATGAAAGGGATGGCGTTCGAAAAAAGAAAACGAAATAGAGGGAGGTAAAAAGAGAAAGAGGAGAGAGCAAAAGGGGGGGGGGGGGTTTGGAGTAAAGCACTCCATGTCTGACAGAGAAGGTGCGTTTTTACGGGGAAAAGTGCAGGTTCGAGCCATGACTTGGTTCCACAGGCTGGACAAACTGGCCTTTACCCGGAACCAGAGAAATTGTCTGTAGTGTCTCCAGGGGGTGATGGGTTGAGGGTGTGGTGGGTTCAGGATTTTATATGTTTTATCGGTTCAGGGTGTGATGGGTCCAAGGTTTCATGGGCCCAGGGGATGAGGAGTTCAGGGGGTGAAAAAGGTCAAGAGGTGACGGGAACGTGGGTGTTATGGGTTCAGGGTGTGATGAGTTCAGGGGCGAGGTTAGGTTGGGACGTTGAAATGCCAACAAATGACGTTAGAGAAGCCGGCGTGTCATGTTGTCGGATGTCGCGATCCAGGCGGCTGATACCAAAAATCTCCCCCCTCCCCCCAAGAAAAACAAACAAACAAAAACGACCGAATGAGAGTGTCGCTGTCGTCGCGGAGTCTCAACTATAGCGTCTGCTTTGGTTTCCGTGAAGCTTCCGTGGCCTGTGAAGCTAAAGAGCTGTCTACAGCAGAACAGGCGTCTGTCACATCTACCATAGCTGCTATGACACCGCCTGGATCACGAACGACGACCACATGGTACTTCTATGACGTCATCGGCGGAAATTGAGAGAGCAGTGTTTTGGACGCGGCAGTCGCGCACCACTCAGAGACGCGTTCCAGGCACCCTATTGCCACTATCATAGCAGATGTTTGGTGCTTTCTCAGTGCGACCAATATATACTCCTTTTCATCTTATGTTGGGGCTAAGGCCTAAGCTACTTGCGCGATCTCCGTGCCCTTGATCATCCTATACTCTAAGAAATGCTGGTGCATCCACTTTCCCACAAAGCATTTCGAATAGCCAACCGCTGACGGAGAAAGTTCGGTAAAGGCGAGGCTGAAAATATGTTTAGAGTTTCAGACCTAAAGAAAAAACTATCAGCCAGCGCTGGGACACCTAGCATCACATATGCACGCGGAACGTCGTAATCAGTGGAGCAGTACACCCCCCCCCCCCCCCCCCCACACACACACACACACACTTTCTTTTAGGTCTAAACGTAATTTCAGCCCCCTTCTTACCCGAGCTCCCTCCTTAGGTTGCAGCGATTGGTTCTTCGAAGTGATTTGCAGGAAAGTATGGACGCCCCGGATCTTTTAGGGTGTAGTTGCCGCAGACGCGCCGCTTTCGTGCAGTGCAAACAGTCTTCAAAACAATATCTTCGCGCAAGTGGTTTTCGCTTCGCTTGCACTTAAGGCAAACCGAAGCATAGAGCTGGGTTCTAAGCGCAATATTTTTACGTTAATTTGTGTTTATCGAGGGCCATGTGGTAATCCTCTTACAATCGCCGCCGAAGACACACACTATACTATTAAGTCCCTTTTACTGCTAGCTACACTTCGTCTCTTCTCAACAAGAAGCAAAGGCACGAACGGCTATAGCTTTGGCTTGTACTTCCGCCGCAAGAGCGCGTCTGCAACCGCGCGATGAAACTCAAGGAAATTGCGCTCGTAGCCTTTGCCGTATAGTCCATGAGAGTGTAAGACGAGGTGTGATAGAAGGAGGAGAGCCAGCGCCGTATCCCACTGCGCTAGTGCTCGAGCGGACAAAGCATTTTGTACAGTTAATCTTCTCTGCGTAATTCTTAAAAGCTGCTTCTATACTGCGCAAGGTAGCATACAAGGCCATGTTTTTGAAATTTTTCTTCTCTAATGTTTTGGCCTTGTTTTCAATGCCGTCTCTAACCTTCAACGCGGAGCACAAATTCGTACGCGCAAGAAATTCAAGCCTGGAGACCAACGACGAACGGTAGAAGATAATTGAAAGTCGTGCACGCTTGCTTCTCCGATTTACCCCTGGATTTTTCCGAATATCTATATCCACGCAAGAAGAAAAGCAAATTAGTTACCAAACTGTTGTATTTCAAAACGTACGTCAGCTCCGGGTGCCTGCCGGCAGTCCCGTTAAATTGACGTCAATTGCGGGCACAAAGCGTCTCGTGATGCCAATCCATCATTGTTGTTGTTCGCTTGTTCGCGCACGACGCCGCAAGCTCGGAGCGACAGGTCCGACGGCACGCAAAGAATACAGCGGGGGGCTGTCGTCGGCGCGCTCTCGGGGGTGCATTACGCTTCGCGTGGCGTTATCCTAGGCTCTGTTTCACAGCAGCGAAACGTAACAAGCCGTACCAGCCACTCAATGCTGCGCAAACTTTCACGTGACTAGGCGTCCCGCGAGTTGCTGCTCAGTTCCCGAAGGTCAGGTGTCAGTCGCGCGGTGGTGGATTGGCTTCGATGGATTGTAGTGCCGTCCGCGCTGTTCATCGTGAGACGTGAAACGGAGTTTAACTCGACTGCGCCAGTGCCGTCACGTCGTGAGCGCACTCGAGAAATTCAAGTAGCCAAAAGCAAGAAAAAGCTCAAGATCGTGTTTCGGTGTCGTATCACTATAGGCAAACAAATAACGAATACTGCTCACGAATGCGTGGCAAGTATTATAGTTACCCACTAGAAAATTTTACGCCCTTAAAAAGGGTATACTCCGGCTTTTCTCTTTTTTTTATTATCTTTGATTTGCCCAAAAGTTTGCTTAACGCACCAGCGAATTCACCACTGAACGCTATAGTCCGTTTCACTATAAAAGTTTGACGTGCAAGGTGGCGCATTTCATCGCTCACGAAGCGCGTTGTTAAAATTACCCTGGCAGAAAAAAAGAACACACTTTTTGTTCTACTTTTCGCAACGCAGTATGCACCACACACACAAAAAAAGAAGAAAACAGACGGATCAGATATTAAGAAATTGTTTAACGGCAGAGCAGGCAGGCAGATGTTTTCGGTATGCAGAGCGCAAGTTCGTCTGCTTCTTTTGCAGGGGTTGTGGGGACCTCATATGCCAAGCTCTGATCGGCTGTGACTGAGGGATAGAGGGTAGACGTCAAGGAAGCTTGCCTTGAGCTCTACCCACTATCCTTCGATCAGAGCCAATCAGAGCCAATCAGAGCTCGGCGTTCTGACGTCACTACAACCACCTGCAAAAGAAGCAGACGAACTTGAGCTCCGCATAGAAATTGACAACAGACTGCTCTATACACTCCAGCGGCCCGCGCTACGATTCGGCGGATAACCAATAAAGCAGCGTGAAGTGAAAAGTGCATCGCCCGGCTAAACCAATTACGCATAAAAAAAAAAAAATACAAAGCACAGGACCACGGCTAGGTGGCGCAAGCTACCGCCCGTTACAAAGGATATAGCCATTAACATCGATCCATCCATCCATCCATCCTTGGGGCACGTAATATGCGTGAATGGTTTAGACGGTGATGGCACAAAGACACTAAAGCGACGAAGGTCATGACGGGGCGCGCTTGGCGCCGCTTCAATGGCCCCATACGAATCGTATACTATAAGGTCGGACATAAAGCGGCTATAAGGTCGGACATAAAGCGAAACGTACATTAATTAGCGCGCCCAGATGTTCCGGTGGTGCCCTCTGACGGATTCCGTTCTTGACGTCGAGGACCGGGATTTTCCTCGCCGTGATTGGCAGGATCTGCGTCGCCGAGAAACCGGCGATTGGGCCGCCCCGGCATCATCGGTACACGGGAAGCCACGGTTAGAGACAATCGCGAAAGGTCGACGACGACGCTCTCGATCGCGCCCGTCGCTCATAGGTGGCGACGCTAGACGACCCGACGGGAAACGCACTCGCCGAGCGGAAACTCGACGGGAAGTTTAGAAATGGATAGCGAGGCCTTCCCGAGCAACAAACCGAGGCGGGCGTTTAAAAACCATTCGGACGATCAACGAGGCGCCTAACCAAACAGGACGCGCTGTTTATATGCGTTCTCGGGTCGGCCGCGCCTGCGTATGCCCTTGCGCGAGCCTGTATCGCTCGGTGGGTATACTATATGCACCTTGTGTCGTTGGTGCAACCGGGTTCGCCTCCCAGACGAAGTGCAGAAGCAAAAATAAAGCGAAAGAAAGGCGTCGGTTAATAAAGACTGCTTGATTTACTATGCAGGAGAGGGAGAGGAAGAGAGAGAGTAAAGGGAGCACGTCGTCTGCTGTCTCGTTGTCATGGTCGTCTGCTTTCTAAGCGAGCCGCGCTGGGACCCAAGACGACTTGGCCGACATCCACACCTTTCTGAGCGAGTAGGAAACGCAGTTGTGTCGCAAGCTGAACCTTACCTTAGAACCGAGATACTGTTCTCTAGGCATCTTTTTTCCCTCTGTTTAAAGCGGGAAGCCATGCTTATTTTCAACGATGCACGCGGAGCGACTGAAATGTTAAAAAAGTGTTGCGAGAGAAGAGAGAAAAAAAAAAGCAGGATATACTTTCGTCTTGAATTCCCAGACTCGACTACGCCCCTGAAAATGATGAATGCACAATTTTCACGACGTCACAGAAAGGAGGGGGCGTCCGCGTAAAACCGCGCCTTTTTTTCAAGACGTATCGCCGGCAAAACGAATTGTTATAGCTCTACCTAATGCCCAACGCATTTCTATGAGCGCGTCTACTCGCGCGTTCACCAAGTCTTCGAAGGTGGTCCCCTTCCCCGGTTTTCGCCGGATGACGTTGAATGGATGGATAGATGTTAATGGCTATACCCTTTGAAACGGGCGGTAGCTTGCGCCACCTAGCCTAAGTTACGTCCTAGAAGTGTGAATGCTGTTGCCAGCCGCGATCATGGTGGCGGCAGTGCAGCGAAGGCTGGCGCGAAAGGCGCCTGGTCTGCTGCAGGTAGCTTTCCAGCTTGACAGGTAATGGAAGTTCCGGCAACCAGGAGTTGGAACGCTGCGACGGCAGCGACACTGGCGTCCACTCGTACCTTTCGCCATAACTTCTGCGACCAACCGCCAGGATCGCCACATCCGATATAGCATCCTGCCACGTGAAATGTTGCCACATCGAAACCAGTTTTGATGCACGGGCGATATATATGTATGCAGAGAAGTCAAAGGCGCGTTCAAGACATTCTTTTGGCGCACATAGGACATTTAGGTGGTTAGATTACTTTTGAGAAGGCAAATACAATCCCTCCAGAGCCTATACGTTGAAACGTATGCTTTAGTTTACCAGAAAATGTTTGCCCTCACACCAGAAACAAAATTGTTTCGGTTTTTTCCTTCGCAGCACTAGACATAATATTGCGAGCTCGGAAGATTTTGACCTTCTTTAATTTAGACACCACAACGTTGCCACCCATGTTTCATAAAAAAAAAAGCAAGAAACAGAAAAGCGAGAACATGCATTACTACGTTGACGCGATCAGTGTCCGAGTATCGAACGCGGGACCTCTCCATGTCTAATGAAGAGGTCCCGGGTTCGATACCTGGACCAGGCGGCATTTTTCGGTCGCGCACCAGTCACCTAGCTGTGTTTGGTGGTTTGCGTTTGTCCGTTGTCCCTCTTGTTCCCTTCTCCAGGGATTATCTTCGTCGTCGTCGAGATGACTAAGTTTTCGTTACTTTGAAGCGTACATCTTACGCGCAGTGGTATTCTGGGGCTGCACGAGGCACGTTTTTAGCCGCTTTAGAGGAAGGCCATCACAAAATTTCATGGCCACTTCCGAGTCAGAAGTATAGAAAAAAACAAAAAAAACAGCCTGTTTTATTGCACACGGGAAGGACATTCAATGACGTCCTCATAAACGACGCTCTTGTTTGCAAACACGCGAGAAGTTCGCAAACGAGAAAGCGTGCGTCAAAGACGTTGAGTGTGGCTCATCATCACCCCCCCCCCCCCCCCCCCCCCCCTTCCCGTCCTCTGCGCCATCATCCTTTTCGTCGCCTCCTTTCCAGCGCACACAGCGAGTCGGAATGTGCGGGCCTTTATTTAGCAGCGACCACTTCCGCAAATGGGAACAGCGTGCCAAGGTTGAGCAGCATCTGACACGTGATTCAGTCGCGGCGCCCTCCTTGGGGTCTCGGCGCCTGCCACCGCGACCGTCCCCATAATAGCGTCCGTGTCTGTCGGGACGATCGCCTCCCTGTCGGGCAAGGGACGACGCCGGGCTTTGCGGACGCCACTGGTCGGCCCGCACCAGACGACCAAATCACTCACAAAGGACGGTGCCACTATTTTCGCACTTTTGGTAAATACTGCTTAGAATGAATCCTCGAGGCTCATAAGCTACGAATACACGTTCATTTTTTTTTCTCCGCGTAATAAAAAACACGAGAAAAAAAAAAAAAAGGGCAAACAAGCAGCGTTTATGCCCCCAACTCGCAGCTAGTACAAGTGGACAAGTGATCTGGTGTCTATTTTGTGACCGCAGTCATTCATCATAGCCACGAACTAGGTTTGTACAGCTCTGACCTACAAGCATTGTTTCGGTTCAGTTACTCCTGTCATTGTAGCTACCCGAACGCTCGTTGAGGCATTGACTGTCACGAACTCAAACTGAGTGCTCACGTAGTGCACCTCTAAACCTCATGTGACTATCGTCACCATGGGGTAATTTTCGCGACTAAGTTAACATTGCTGTCTCAGCGACTACGCCATCAAGTATCGCGAAGGAGAGACAGAATTAAAGAAGAAAAAGTCCAATTTCAGTCTGGAAATTGCAACGCGACAGAAAAGCTTCTTGGTCAGTGGAGTGGCGTGCGATTTGCCTTGGGTAACTGAAGTGCCAGCAAGAGTGTGTAAAGTAGAAAACATTCAAACCCAGTATCACTGAATGGTCCCTTTAAGTTTTGCGGTCGACTGCTTTCGCCAAGAAGTTGCTCTGCATTTTGAAGTATAGTGACTGTGATGGTAGCAGCGCCGCTGTAACCGTCATATTGACTAGGTGGCGCAAGTTGTTAACCAATTCAAAGGCTTCAGCCGTACCAGTTCAGGCATTCATTTATCCATTTCTATGAAACAACTCGAGGGTTACGTTTTTTTTTGTTTTTGTTTTTAACAAATAGATGAGCCCTGAAGTGGCTTAGGTAAATTTTATATCTGTGGAATCTTTCGGAGCGAGTCGTAGCTAACCTCGTGTCGCATTAATATTTTGAGCCTCTAAACTGGCGATTACGAACATACAAAACGTGGGTTGATGCCGAGAACACTGTGATGCTTGGAAGGGCAAGAGCTTCTCTCGTACCGTGACTGATTAGAACGATCAGAATAAAAACAATCAAGAGGTGAACATGAGATATGGTGCCGTTCATGCACATCTGCCCATAAGAGATGTGCATTGAGAAAACTTCGTCTGCCTAAAAATATAACAACCTGGGGTGCTGTTGTAGATATGACACGTGGTCGATGGGGTAATACTACTAATTTCGGGTCTTGGACTTGCATCATATATCTAAAACTACCTCTATGCTTTCATGATCAACCGCGCTGTAGTTCAACCCCGCATCTCGGGACGGGGCCATTCCTCTTTTACTTCAATCGGCCATTCTAGCTTGTATTGTCCAAGATTGTATTGTGCAAATACATACAGAATCTGGCAGGAGGGCAGATACCATCAATACCTTGAGTTTGCAGCTGCTGGAAGTATATATCTGTACAATTTTGTGGTTCAATAAAGTATGAGCGAAACACTATGGCTCATTTCAATGGCGAAGACATCTTTGATCGAGTGAATCGAGAGTTTCGTCATATAGTTTTATAGGGATCTAACCTGAATATATGACTACAGCCGATAAAATGATTTCAGTAAAGTTATCTAAGCAGCGCGCATGAACACGAATCCACAAGAAAGTCCAGGGGTCGAAAAATACATTGCAATAATTGTAGTGGTGTTAATAATAAATTTATGAACAATGAAGTTCTCGAAAGATGACAGTTTGACCTCGCGTTTTCTTACACAGATACCAAGATAAGAAATCATCGAAGAAAGCCTTAGCAGCGTGTGCCGAACAATAATTAATTTCAGTAGGTATGGCTGTCGGCATTTCTCTTTGTCCACAAACGCCTTTCTACACAGTCGTACCCAAGATTACCCCGATAGGAAAACCAATATTTCTTCGAAGTTCATCGATCTTCGCCCACAATCAATGTACTCCAAAGGTTTGAGGAAACATTATAAAAGCAACATTATCAAACAAAGGTGTACCGCCCCGACACCTTCTCAATCAAGAGGAAACAATTAAGAAAGACAAGCGGAGGCCTGCAGGGCGACTGCAAACCACAAGGGAAACGTCAACGACCTGCAAATTTATCATAGCACCCTACCTCCTTCTCCCTCCCCCCTTTACCTCCGCTTTCCACCTTCGGCGCCGCTCTGTTAGCAGTAGCAACGAAGAAAAACACGAAAGCAGACAAAAGACAAGTCAACGGAAAGGTGCCGAACTTGTTTCGGCGAAGACGGTGAGCGACGATGCCATCTGTTAGAGCCTTTTTGACATTCGCTGTCTTCAACCCGCGTAGGTATACCACAAAGCAAATCGCGTTAGCTGACGGGAAGTACAAATGACTCTTTCTAGCGTAGCATCGGATAATAGAACAGCCGAAAGTGTCGCCGCACGACCGCTGCCGAGTACCGCGTTTGAAAAGAGGAAGATCTGTTTGAAGATTGATATCAGCTGTACGTGTACAGAGCACAAGTGAGTGCATTCTTTCGCTAGGTAACAAACAGTTATAATTTCTGCAAACGAAAGTCTGGGAGTCTCTCAATGAAGACATAGTAAAATAATGTTTTGTCCCTGGAGTCTCAATATGACTTTACTTGGAACTTTATTTTGTCTGGGCACAGAGTAGGGCACAGGCCCATAACAGATCGCGATCTCACCAGCCTGTTTTGAGCATAGCACGAGACGGCATGAGCCGTTTTATGCACTGCAGTCCCGTGGACTAATGTTATGGCGGCGTTACGCAGCGGTGGAACGCTTACTGAGATCGTTCTATTCGGGAGGAGACAATCGAGGCGTAGATAAGAATTACGTGATAGGTATAACAGTTATGAGTTATATAAATGATAAGTTGTTGCGACGTTCCAAAGGACAGTCTTTGTCACTATGACGGCTATCATTGCTTGGAGACTTACTTTCAATTGTTTGCATTGGATTCCGCTATGTTATTTAGTTAAAATAAGATATACCTATTTCTAAATTACCGAAGGATCAATGCTGGGAATGTGTGTTTACGTACCGCACGTGCTGGCGTCTGCAGAGGAACTGTGTTAAAGCAAAAAAACCTAAAACAAATGGCATTTTGCACTCCCGTTGATCAACGCCCTATTTTGGTTTTTTACATCTAAGTATTTTTTACGGGAAAGACGAGCGCGTGCGGCGCCTACTACCTACGTTACCAGCATTCTAGTTGATGTCTGGGTAACTTAGCAATTTGGGCGATTTTCAAGACAGCCCACGCTCCGTAATTCTCAATCCGTTAGTGACTCTATAACAAAAAAGTGTCACCAATCACGTATGTAAGGTGGAGCAAATTTTTAGGAATGAGTGATATAATGATAGACACCGGTCTACAGACTAGAATTTTAAGCATCGCCGGCTTGTCTTGTTTGGGTATAAAACACGTCGATGCGAAAACAACAACTGCAAGGTAGTCAGTTGCGCGAGTTGGTAGTGATAAAAGTTGCGCCTGTCCTTTTGTGCGCAACTTTAACCATGTTTAACAACAATAGCATACACGCACTGGTTCTATATTTCCCTGAGGCGCAGTTTACTTTGACCAAACATCCGCATATTGGAAAACCGTCATACTGTACGGCAGCAAAAAAGACCGGGGCAGAGAGTGGCTTTTACACCCCACCTTCCCCTTCCATTTCTTCACAGCTCTAATCCTGCAGGGCTGAGCATGATCCAGGAACCCTGCCTGAGAGGGGGACAATCTCAAGCCGGCCGGGTCTTTCAAAGTTGTACCTCGCGGAACGTTCTATGTAGAACGTGGCTGTTAAACGTCGCCTACGGCGCTGGCAAAGCAGCCGTCTGAAAGAGAAATGTATTGGCGGAACGGTGGGGAAAGTCATTTTCGTCCGAGGACTATCTTCACCGCGATTCCTGGTTTCAAGCCGCACATTTAGAAGACGGGAGTTTCAAGAAGCCGGTATTCTCGTTGTCATCTGAAGAAAGAAAGAAAGAAACAAACAGAAAACTTTTGGAGATAGTTAATCCCACGCAGCGGCGAAGTAGGCAAGGAAAGATATTATTTCCAAAGAAAACACCATTTATTTTTAATGAGACAGGGAACGAAACTTGAAGACAAAGTAGTAGGGACAGTAGAATGTGGACATACAGCGTTTTACGATTAATACAAACCAGCTTGCCTGTACTTTGACCATCGTTTTCACTACGATCCTTACGCTTAAAACAGTAGTTAAAAAAAAAAAAAAACTGATCTTAAATGTACTTCTTACATGCCTATACTCAATTCAGCGTATCAAAGAGGAAATTAGTAACGCTAAGACTGAGGAAAACTGATCACATTCTCGGGCGAACTTGAAGGTGCAGAGGTTTGCCCGAATGTCCTGGAACCCTGTTGGTTGTATACCAGCGCGTATAAATCTAACACCACCTAGAATAATCGAAGGCCGTGGACAGCCTTTTCTGCCTCCGTGAAACGTCATCCCACTCGAATGGCAGCAACTCGGCAATATGGCCCAAGCCTGACACCTAGCGTCTTCGGACGCACTAACTGGACAAAAGCCCCTACCGAAGACTCAGATAGTGCTTATGTCCAATTTGGGTCTACGCTCGAGCGCACTGTGATAACGTCAAGATTCTATTGTGTACAGGCTCTGATCATTCTAGGTGGAGTTGATAAAAAGTCCCGTTTTCTCTTTGTCCAAATAGTTCTAGGTGTCGGCAAAACCCTTTTCGAAATTCAGCCTTGGCAAGTTTGATCACTATCATGATCTAGGTGTATGGCATCCGCCCCAGACTAACAGCGTCCTTCTTGACGCTAATGAAGGAAGGAGTTGAAGGTGCTACCAAGTGGATGATATATACGAGGCTTGTATACGTTTGAGACGTCAGCACAACACGACGAACGAATTAAATACAACGGCTGCGTAAGCGTTTAGTTGTGGCCCAATCGGTATCTTGGCACAAGCGTATCTCTAATGCCTTTCGAGAACATAAATTTAATTAGGTGGCTTATGGGTCGCCACTTTATTCTGGTATGTTCTTACCTTCAGCCTATCAAAACTAAAACCAATCAAGAAATAATTTTGAGGTGATTGAAGAATCAATTCTCATCTGTTTTTGACGCGTGAAGGTGACGGTGTGCGATGAAATACAATTTCATGACCGCCATTAGGTTGCCATTAGGGAGTATAGTGTATAGTTTAGAAAGCACAAGATGATGCTACATTTTGAAAAGTTCCTGAAGGTTTATAGACATCGCCTGCTGTGATGGAGCTCCTTGTCGACTCATTGCTTTACAGGCCGCAATCTCATTAGCTGCTCAGTGCCAATAAGAACAAGATAAGTGAGGAGGACCACATCGCTTTGTTCTTAAGTTATCAATTGACCTTTCCTCAATTCACTAGGATCGCCAGTCACTGATTTTTTGTTGATCTGGCTGGTTTAACAGTCATAAGGTCGATAAAGGCCATCGACGTCATGCAATACCCAGCGGCAAAGAGGCACCCAAGATTTTTGCCGCCATATAACCGCACTTGATATAGGCTAAGCGACTTAAATGAGCATCAGCTTTTGCCGTTTTGTATGCATTTCGGGAAAGAGTTTGTGCAGGTATTTCTGAAGACGCACTCCACTACCAAGTGCTCTCCGTAAAGTGTAACTTTTCCGAGGCTCAGACATCCATTGGTCTAATTCGGGCGTCCGAAATGCTGTACACGAAAGGGGTTTCGGAACTCTATACACACTTTACGACCGCTTTCGACGTTTTTTTAAGGCCCCTAAGAAAACAGACATTTGGCAAGCGGGCTGTTTGGATATTGCGCAAAGAATAAATAAATGGCGTTTTTATGCCCCAGACTCGAAACCAGATGGGCACTAAGAAGGAACTAAGAAATAAAGCAAACATATGTGATTTAGTAAATTTAAGACACGTATACCTCACACTCGGAGCTTCTAAGACAATATTAAACAAGAAAAAAGGTAAATTGCTCGAAATATTAGCAGAAATAAAACCAGTAAAATTTATACCACGTGAAGACAGGATCCTTTTAGTTTGCGCAGCGTGCAGTAAGACGCATTAGTCTAACATTTCTTTGCGCTTTCTCAACATTCGACGACGATGATTTCCTCAGCTTTATATAGCGGCAAGATCACTCGCAAACTTCGTAAATATACAGCCCTATTTCGTCTACTTTGGGTTTTCTTGTGCAACCCGTAGATGTATATACAAGCTTGGAGGTTCCGCTCTACTGCAACTTTCCTTGAATAAACATTTTATCTTGACTTTAAAATAATTTTTTTTAGAAATGCACCAAAAGCCATTAAAGATCTTCTTGGCACGAACTAATTCATTAACTCTCCTTTCACTATACTTTATTACAGGTGGAAAGTGTATTGTGGGCGATTATTCGATATCCGTACTGTGTCATGCACGTTAAAGGCTTCAAGACTTTTTGTAATAGACCCTTTTCAAAAGTCAATCTACTGTGCAGTGCCAAACCGGACGCTCCAATGGCGGCATTACATGGGTTCTTCACACCATAAAAAAGTGAACGTCGTTAAAAGCATGTGTGCAGAAAACGGGCAGTTGATTCTAACATGTTGGCCCTTGTTCATTGCTTTGGATTCACAAAGTCGAGGGTGCTTCATTTACGTGATCCTGTTCTATCACCACCATTAATGCGAAAATAGCGGAGATTTTGAGACTGCCAGAAGATGGCTCCTATACTTTTAGAAAATGTCAGAACCGTTTATACTGAGAGAGTTTGGCCAATGGGCGGAGCATGTTGCCCACTAAAAACAGCGGATTTCGTGATGACACAAAATGGTGTTACTTCGTTGTCTTAATTGTTTATTCCTGAGAAATCGCATAGAGTTCCTATGATTCAGAGCCACCAAATGGCGGGCGAAAGTAGTCGTCCCCCGCTTCTCCGACTACGCCGCTGTGGTTGCCAGGCTGTCAAAATCTTTTTAAAAAGGCCAAACCCTCATAATATAAGCGGCTCTGGAAAGGGTCTAGCCAGCCCGAAGAGGTGTGCTGGTATATGCGTCTCTTCTGTAGATGAAAAATCTAGCCAGTACAGTACCACTACTTGCCTGGGGTGTTTAGCGGTCATCGAGCAGTAGTGTCTATGTCTGTGTTGTCCCCGTTTTTCTTCTCCTTTTGTCCTACGTCTCGGGTTTTACAGTGTTGAAAGTTAAACAGCTCGCTTGCATCTTCTCTCTAATTCCAGTAGTGATATTTGCGGGAAGTTTGGGTATGGACACCTGGCGAAATGTTTTCACAACCCAGAGTGAGGATACTTCAACTTCCTCTGCTGGTACAAGCACGTGCAACGCTAAGGTTTTGTGCACTATGAAAATTAAAACATAACCGCGTGGGTAGCACGTGCTTACGCATAGTGAGGAAAACAGCAGCACCCCTCGCGAGCTTCTCACCACGACTACAACCACATAAATCAAAACGGGGAGTGTGTGGATTGAAACCCGCACCCCTGGGTGACGCAACGCGAGCTTAAGCTCCACGTGCTGCAAGCTGTGTTGCGTTAAGCATAGACCCTTCTATACTCACAAAGCCTGGCAGACCGCCACGAGACGCGGTTGCCGAAATTAAAAAAAGAAAGTGACAGACAACGGATAGGAGGAGAGTCAGGTGACGGGCGCCCCGCTGCGGCGAGACGCCGAAACACACTTCTCCCGAGCGATGGAATGTCCGCTGGTGCTCCTCGCGTTCCTCGCGCTACCGTTTCTTTTCTCGTTATGTTCGAAAACCATGTTTTGGTTCCTCGCCGCTGCAAAAGCTGTGCGCTGACGACCAGGTTCCCCGAAAAATGCTCTGTGCTACCAGATCCTCGCGCTCCAAATCTGCGACCGGCCACCGTCGTCGAACTGCCAGGCTTTGTGAGTATAGAGGAGGCTATGCGTTAACACATTCGACGATCAATTCTCCAGCCCCAGAATTTTAGAAAACGTATTTAGAAATGCGCATATTCGCGGTGAGAACCTTGCTACAATTGCATTCACACTGGCGTTTGAATAGCAAACCCGAAGCGGATCTGCTCGCTTTCATCATCAACTGCGCGTGAATTTGTATTGCACCTTTAAGCAACCGCGTTCGCAACTGCTCTGTGGATGCGGTTCAGTCGCCAGTGTGAATGAGGCGTAAGGGCGACTCTGTTTTTCTCACCAGGGGTAGTGCATGTGCTACCCACGCGGTTATGTTTTAATATTCAGTGCAGGGGAAGTTGAAGTATCCGCAATCTGGGGTTGTGAAAAAATGTCACCATGCGGCGATGCCCAAACTTCGCGCCGCGAATAGACCCTTTCACTGTTAACAAGCATGAACTGCAGCTTGAGTTCCAAGCGACTTCCGCTCGCTCCGTCTTCGCAAGCCTGTCGAGTTCGCTTATGTCACCAGTGCTGCAAAGCATAAATGCTACACGGACAACAAAGTTGGAGATTTAACGAGGGCCTACGGCTGTACAATTTAACGGCTGGTAGGAGACAAATTGGTTTACAAGGATATTCGAAACATTTGAACAGATCTCGAGATTCCTCGTTCTTTTGACGTTCACCCGGGCAGTTGGCGGTTAAACGTCTCGTCGACATTTTAAGCAGTGGTGTGAGAATGGGCTTTGTTTATTCTTTAAGTTCTCTGGGACGTCAAAGATTGGAGCACCGCCTGGTGGCGTTTTCTGCAAAGAAACGTCCATGGAACAGCAAATGGTCGCTTTAATTGGCAGTTGCCATATTTCTGCTCATGAAGAAAAACATGCACGATTGCAAGCTTCTCAAAGCTACCCTCAACATGCTGCCCTTGCTTGCACCCTTGAAGGCACCAGTCGGACTGGACGCGATGCCTGCAGTCATGTATAAACTTGGACGCAAACGAAATGACGCAAGGCGGGAATTTATCAAAACACATACTCATGACACTATTATCCCGTTCATCTGGTAGACGCGTGGCAAGAGGCGTATTCTTTGATGCTATCAGCAGCAGCCGTGCGGCGGAGTTCTGAAACCAGGCTCCTTGGCGGGAGTCCAAGAACCGTGACCGACGTCTTGGCGTTGATGTGCGCCGTGTCAGAGATGGACGATATATTTATGGGAGCGAAGGGAGGGAGGGGGAGGGAGGGGGTAATCAAAGATTCGCCTTTGTTTTGATATCCAGAGGGGGTCACGTCTTCGCCGCTCTGTCTTGCCGCGTCCAAGCAGCGGCTGCCATCACGGACGGATTGTTGTCGCCCTGTCGTCGCAGCGTCATCATCATCTAGACGTCGTTTGCTCCTCTTTGCTGTGGGGTCGTTCTTCTCGGATGCTTGCTGAGCTTTCGCTGTTGAACGCAAACATAGAGAGGGTAGCTGATGCGGCTTAGTGGGACAATGGGATGCTCGTTGTTATTGCCGATCAGGTGTCCCCGACCTTATAAGGGAGAACGCAGTGTAAACAGTTTAGTCTTTTGAAGGCGCGGGAGTGTCGTCAAGAAGCCTTTGTCGGTGCGACTTGCAGCCTGGATTTGTTGTGCGAGGAGCAAAAAATAAATAGTAGTCACAGCAAAGCATCACAAATTTGAACCGCTTATATCTTAATGTTGTCGTGCCGACGTCAACATAGGCAGTACTCAAAAGGGTTGGCACAGAAATAAACAGAAGAGCAATTTCTACAAAACCGACAGCGGCATAAAAAGAAGACGAAGCCAAGCACTGGTGTTGTCTCCCTCTCAGTCGTTTGTCGATCTCAGTTTTCTAGAAATGTACCAACTAGGCCCAGCTTTTATTTGAGAGGAAACATAGTTGGAAGTATCGTTGATGCTTGGCACATTGGGAGACTAGAGTTTAGGCTCAATGCATTGTTTCAGCATGTCCTCGTGAACTGTTAGTTCTGCATCCAGGAAAGTTGCATATATATACGCATAGAACTGGCGTTTTGTAAGACAAGGGGAAAAATAGTCAAAAGTATAACTAAAAGTCACTGATGTATTAATTCAAGATCAGGCCGAAGCGGCTGAGAAAGGGAGCGTTAACCTATGAGGACATGGAATAAGTTGATGAGAGCTTGCACTACATTCTCATCTGTTCTACACTACTACTACTACATAATCCTCATTTCTCAAAAAAAAAAAAAAAAAAAACTTGTTTATACTATAAGAATTGACACGGCGAAGAACACAGGAAGACAATATTCCAGTGCCAGCCAGTTGCATTCCTTAACTCTGGGTGCTTTCCAGCTATCTTACTCTGACCTCATTTACGGCAGCTGATATAGGCCACTGTATGAAGCTTAGCTAACCCCTTCCTGAAGATATTGTATTATCTTCCTTTTGCTATCAGCTTCTTCAGCGCTTAGCTAAAAACAAAAATAGAACATAAAATATATCGCTTAATTTCGTGCACGCGGATATTATATATTAGGAAATAGAAACGACGTATAGTATGTTAGGCGAGCTGAAACAACGAAGAATGTTCCTCAGACGAAATAGCTCCGAAGCGGTGCTCCGAGGAAAACCACCCATATCACGGGAACTTTCTTAAATGTTTTGTAAATGTTATCGTTTTCGCTCTCATTTTGTTGTTACCAAGAGCCGAGGAGGGGACAGACATCCGCTTTTATAGATTTCTCGAAAGCGGGAAGTCTTGCTTCCTGGGACTCGCGATAAACACGTCTTGAGACTTCTTCGAAGACACCCGGCGAACAAGCGATGTGGGAAGGCAGGAAAAAGGACGCGTACCAGATTCACACTTAAGGTTACATCACAACTTTTCCGGTAAAAGAACGTTGTTTTTTTTTTCTTGCCACGGTGTTATAGAGAGCCGACCGATGATTGCGTTTTGTTGAAAACATCGATTTTCTTTGTTTGCTAAATTACTTAACAAACGATATCTAAATTCAAATGAGATACAAGAAAAAGATAACAGATCGAATCCGATGCAGAAAAAGTGATTTCACTTGCTTCGGCGCTGTAAGAAGGCGGAAACCAGCGAATATTTTACAGGGTTTCAATCGGAAGATCAGTGTCCGAGAGTTTTTCTTAAAACGTTTTATGTTTGGTAGAGGTTCGTTCTCCGACAGTGAGCAACACCGATAGTGTCTCGCGAAATAAAAAGCTCTACCTTTGAGCCGCGCATGAAACAGAAACTATGGCGAACAGTCAGAACTAACTTTACAATCACAACTCGCAACATTAAAGTTCCATGGATTCCTGCATTGTAGAACAAAGACATTAACAATATATGGATGATTTCATTAGGACAAAATCGTAAGTACTCAGGCAGCTGCAGTACACATGCACGAAATACAACTGTTCGCAGCCCACGGGCTGCGAACAGCTGCAGCGTTGCGGAGCCTCAGCGCTTTCTAACACATACGGACACGTATTTACTAACAAGCATCGACATTAACCTATACTTACTTTTTTATTTTTCTTCTCACAGCAGAACTGCGTGTTTGTCTGTGGAGAGTTGCTTCCGTCATTCTGTCAATCATTTCAAATCTAGACGGATGTCGAGATCAGTACGATAGGAGATAGAGAATTTGAAATTTAAACACCAATGGCCGAGTACTGACATGGTTTTTCGTTGACGCTTCGTAGTATACATTGCGTAATCTACTATATGCAGCCCTTGAGCTAAAAGTGAGATAAACGCACGGATAGACAAACCGACGAGGTGAGAAGCGAACAACGAAGAAAGAACCGCAATCAATGATTCCGTTTGGGTTTCTTCATTCCCCGAGTGTCTCTTTAGTCGCTTTTAGTAACAAGAATACGGAGCAGTGGTGGGCCGGGAGGGCGGGGCAGAGGTGACTGCGATGTCTATGAGTTGGAGTGCAGAGCCCCCCTCGGCACTCCAAGTACTCCAGGCAAGTGCTCAAAGACCGACCTACAGAATTGTCTTCTGCCGGGCAGAAAACCGGTCCCTAGTTTCCTTCTCTCCTGTCCCTCTCGAACTTGTCTCTCCTCCTCTCTTCACAGGAGCAGGTCTCCGAGCTGCTACTCGCAGAAAGGAGGAAAGTCTCTTCCTTTCTCAAATGGAAAGGAGGAATTGAGGGAGAGTTCTCTCCTTTCTGCTTGTTCGTCGGCCAGGGGGGTCCCTACAAGAAGGTATGGGAGGGTCGGGGGGGGGGGGGGGGGGGGGGGGTTCTGACGTGATGTACTAGATGCACATAAAATAAACCCCACTGCCGACTTCACCCACGCTGTACCTTCAGCCCTCAAATTGCTAATCCCCAAATGTCACATCCCTGAAAACAAGCTATTTTATTTCAAAATATGATTTTGCTTTCACTAATGCTGGGGCTGTGGAGGAGGGTCTCAGACCATCCTTTAAAATCAGGGGGGGGGGGGGGGTCCAAGACCCCCTGAAACCCCCCCCCCCCCCCCCCCCCCCCCCACACACACACACACACACTTTAAGCCCTGACCCCAGGTAAGAGGGTCAAAATAGAGTCGCCTGAATTTCGGATTGGGGGGGCGGGGCCTGGAACTCCATAAGCCTCCCCTCGTCTCTTCCCCCCGGCAGCGCCACTGATCCGGAGAAAAAGCCTCATGGATGACGAAAGAAAAGTAGAAAGCAGTGAAAGACCCGAGGACACCTCCCATTATTCTCTGGGAAAATTATAAGGACCCAATAAGCATATGTAATAAAATAAATGAATAAATTATGACTTTTGAAAGTTGACGGCAACTATATCGATGTTATTCCTCCACGGCGATTAGGACGGACGAATACAATCACATGTAGAGAGCCGACGCGCTCTCTAATGTCTCGCATGTTTTTGATTTACTGGCAGGGGCGAGGATTTAAAATGCGATATCTGAAACACGAACAAAAAAAAGAAGTTCAGATGTTTTGAGCCACCCACCATAAAGAGAGCACGCTCCTCGCGCATTACATGTAGTTTCACATGCACAAGGGGTGCTAAGATTGAGATAGATATGAATGGATAGATTAATAGCGAGAGAAAGACCGTGGAGGGAGGCAAAGAACAACGCATGACTAAACAGCTGCCTACCAACGGCCGCTCCCATTAAGAGGACATGCTACATGCACCTTACATCCAGTAGCGCAGCAGGTGCTAAAAGCACAAGTCAGATAGAGGATGGAGGATAGACTTATTGATAGCAAGTGGAAGACTGTAGAGGGGCAAAGAATGGATAGTTACCTATCAATGGCCGCTTCTATGAAAACGACACGCTCTTCGCTCTTTACAGCAAGCACAAAGAACGCTGATAGTAAGATAGATAAAGATGGTCAAATTATTATCAAGAGGAGAACTTGGGAAAAAGACAGAGAACAGATGACCGGAGCGAACATGCCATGAAGCATGACCCATGAACGGAAAACGCCACACGCACCTTACATCCAGTGACACAGCAAGCACCAGGAGTGCAAAGAGTCAGATAAATGAGGATAGACTGGTAGAGAGAGGAGGACCGTGGAGAGAGGCGAACACGACGGATGACCGGGAAGCTACCTACTAATGGCCGCTCCCATGAAGAGGACACGCTACTTGCAGCTTATCATACAGTAGCCCAAGACGCACCAGGAGTGCTGATGGTCAAATAGATATGGATAGACAGACTAATAGCAAGAGGAGTACCATGGAGATGGGCAAAGAACGACAGATGACCGGATAGCTACCTCCCAATGGCCGCTCCCTATGAAGACGACACGCTCCTCGCACCTTACATCCAGTAGCGCAGCAAGCACCAGGAGCGCTAAGAGTCAGATAGACAGATTGATAGCGAGAGGAGGATCATGGGGGGAGGGGGCGATAAAGAGCGACGGGTGACCGGATAGATCGAAGTACACAACAGTGAAGAGTGGAATAGGGGAGGGGGTTTTATCGCCGAAAGCGTGTGATCGCCACAGGCGGCGGCGGCGGACGTCCCCGCGATCACAAACGTCAACACCCTCGCGCCGGCGAACGGGGAAGGTGAAAGAACCCTCAAAAACAACACCAAACAACCTCCAATTTGGATGGGGCGGCCAGTGGGGGGAAGGGGGGGGGGGGGGGGGGTACTGGGGAGGGCGGCCTCCGGGCATCATCATCCACAGGTCTTTCTTTGTTGTGACTTTGTAATTTTTTTTTTCTTCTGCTTAGCCTGCTACGCGCATGCGCTCGGTCGGAAGCAGCGGCGAGCCGGCGGCCTGTTGGCAAGGTCGCCAGCCACACGCAAACTTGCTTTTGCCGACTGGCTGCTAAGGTGGAAGGTCTGGCTTGGCTTGGCTTCGGGACCCTGGGGGGCCTGGGGCGAGACATGGCTACGGACTCCCGGGCGCTTTCGCGGGCGGCGGCAGAGCTGTTTGCGTCGCTACGGAGAATTATTAGACGGTGGATTTTTTTTTTCTTGAGGGGTGGAGGTATTTGAGAGAAGGAGGAGGAACGCTCGCACGTGTTTCGGATTCTTAGGTCAACTTAAAGTGTGAGCGGAAAACGTGTATTGACGCGGCTTTGTTACTCGTCATTTTTTTTTTTTTTTTTTGTTGTGTCGTGATGGAGGCGGTCTTGCAGACTTGAGTGGTAAGAGTTACGAGTGACCGAAGCGAGCGCTCTTGCTATTTATTTACTACTATCACCCCGCGCCAATGATGAGTGTAATGCGATGATTGAGGATGTTATAAAAGTTTATGTTCACACTCGATGCTCATGCCGAATCGTCGGGTTTGTTAGCATAACAGTTTCGATAATTGTTATTCCTCAATCATTTCCTGCTGTCGCGAAATGATGCCGTGAAACAAGGAAGTCACCATAGGCCAGATTTATCCAGAAACAAGTAGTTTTATAGCTAGATAACCGCCATGCTAATGTTATTTGTATGCGTTCCTATGAAACGAGTAAGTATTGAGATTCGCATCCGTGATCTGCATTTTTCAAGCGAGCTAATTATTTAGCCCATCCGGTACTTCTACCGACATGCGTTTGTATCCTGTTTTTGCACGTTTCCAATGCACGTAACCACAAGACTCCAGTTTCTCATTTTTTTCTAGCGTCATATCTTGGCAAGATACCAAGACGGGTATTCACGACTCAGGGGAAAAAAAGTAGCACTTGAAACGTAACTAGAAAAATATGTGCTCTAGTGTGACCTGGTCACCTGGATGTTATCGCTAACTTCCTCGTTCATCACATTAGGACCTCGTTTAGAATATCTTAGCCAATACACCCGGACAACGCAGAAGTGTGGTAAGCTGGGCGAGTTGTTATAATGATATGCTGAACAGTACAGCACGTGAAAAGACAAAGGAACCTGCACGAGACACAAGCGCTGACTCGCAACTGAATTTATGCACGAAAGAAAGAAGAGAACGTACCGAAAGTCACTCTGCGCCAGAGCGTGACTCACCGCCACACAACACCATCTAACTAACATGTCTTCGCCCCACAGCCCTATCTAAGAACAAGGTTTCTGATTGAGGCAGTTTCACTGATGGGTGGCTGATGCAGCGGTCCCCAAAACTATTAATACAATGCGCTTCCAAAATTTCGCAAGTCGTGTTGTCTCAATTATGTCCAAGTATTGTTGTGCCGTTAAGGATTGGAGAACACGAGCAGGTATTGGAATGTACGGGGCGATGGCAGCCCACCCTAGATATCAGTGAACGGTCATGCTCGAGAAGGCGGTCATGCAGGCACCGGATGGGGCCCAAGCTGCACACTTGGCGAAAAAGTCAGCGAGGAATTCGGTGGCCGGGATTGGCCGCCGGATTCGGGTGATTACGGTAGTCAAATTTCTCGCCGACGTTTTCACCAAGTGTCCAGATTGGAGCCCCTGTTTGGTCCACAAAGCTTCTACCACACATTAGTGGGATTGAAAATAAAACACGTGTTGAACAGGACAGATAGCGGTGACTGTGTCGTTTCTGGAACATGGCTTTTTTATGGTCTTCGGCTATCAATTCAATTCAATTCGTTTATTATTCGTGAGGAGCAGATACATTTTACCGAAAAAGCGAATGTACCAATAGCCAGGTGGCTCGTTTGGGTTCGTTAAAAATTTGAAATCTGAGACATAGAATGAGCAACAAAGGTTATTAAGAAACTAAACTGAATTCTACAAAAAAAATATACATATACAAGACATATAATCATCATAGGAGCAAGGCTAATTTTATTATACGAAGAGAATGGTTATGAGGATGAAGGTGCTTTGAAAAAACAAAATGTAGTGTTTTAGGGCATGACTACAGTTTTGTGAACATCAAAGATCATTAGGCAGGGAGTTCGATATTGTTGTGCCGCAGAAATTGGTTAATCTTTCCCCATATGTGTTATGACACAAGGAAAGATTAAAATGCCCAGATAAATTAGCTCTAGTTAGACGGGCACCAATTTAAAGTATTGTTCTTGGAAAGGGGTTGTTATCGGTTACAATAAACCCTTTCTGAAATTCAGTCTGGCCACTTTGATCCCTATCATCACCTGAGGAATGGCCACGGTGAAAGAAACATTTAGGTGATGACTCTGTGTTCGACGCGGCGACCACATTATGTTCGGCTCACCAAGCGCTTCCCTCGCACGGGGATAGATGGCGCCCAAGTATGGGATCCCTCCCCAGCCGACCGCTCCAGTTGTTTCTCCCAGCGGTGGTCTCGCATTCTCTCGCTCACCACCTCTTGTTGTACCTCATCACCGCCCGCCGCCACCAAGTCGCTAGAGTTTGTAGATCTTTGTTCTCTTCCTTCTTCTTCGGGTTAAGGCTCACCTTCGTGCACGATGGTGGCACCTGTGATCGACACAGCACCAAAGCAAAACACGAGGCCAGCCACTGGCCGCACACCACCACCACACCACCACACCACCACACCGCGAAAAAGGCGAGCACGCTACGCCGCCGACACCGTGGCCGCCGAGGCGGGACCTCATACCTCAGCGCCCTCCGCTGCGGCAAGGAACTAATAGCGAGTTCGTTTCACACGCACTGGCACCGTTCGAGTTCTCTCCCAGAATGCATCGCACTCACAGAGTGTTGCACGGAAAACTGGACTCAAACGAACTCGCCAAATGCACCGAGTGCAGAAGACTGATGCTGCCGCCATCTATGTTGTAGAAAAGGTACCGACTTCAAACCGAAACTAGCGCCTTTCTGTTCGGAGTGATGCGTGGGAATGCGAGAATGCAGTCGGCTACCAACGTTTATCTACAAACGTTGGTCGCTGCAACCAGTAGTTTATAGTTGCAATGACTTCAAGTATAGCTAGGCTGCTGTAGAGATAATTACAGACGGCGTAAATTTCCGCAACCAGCTGTCTACAAAGCAGCTGGTTGCGATCTTTCAATTCTTATAACCGTTTACACTGAAGAAAACTGATGATGCTGTCCGAGCAGAAGCTTGATCCGTTTGAGCATGGTATTATTCGTGAACCACTGAAAGGGTACGGCTTAAGACTATCCTGTTGGAATATCCAGCAAAACTGGGACTTTCGATTTGGATCGTCAGGATTAGATATTAGCCTTGGCGAGGGCGTCGAGAATGAGAGCTTTCTCGAACAAAATACGACGGAGTAAGTTAGCTGACGTAGGTAAATGTTAAACATGATGATGTTGCCCAATCCTCGGATAAAGTCTCCATCTTTAGCTTTCTCTGTTGCTCATTGGGCAGTCAGAGGTTTCTGCTGGGGGAGTTTTGTCGAAAAATGTTAAATTTTTCACCCGCACACGGATGGTGATAGACATCTCGGGGGCCACTGTTGCGTTTGTTTTGAACATTTCTTTACACACTGGTATATTTCAGCGTTTGTGCGGCAACAGAGCGATTTAAAACCTGCAAATAAATCACGGGTTGTCAATTGCTTCCTTCGGGAATTAGCAGACGCTCACAATTCAAGCTCGCGTTTGATTTCATGGCCCGCGGGACGCGATATCTATGAGAAAATCTACTTTTTTTCCCGTTCGGTTCCGCGACACATCGTAGCAGACGAACCCTCGTCGTCTGCTCCCGCTCCTCGCCGGCTCGACCGGAGCGAGGCATGACGGGATTGCATTTTGGCGCACTCCCGATTTTCTCGGTGCAGCGAGTGCATGCACACGTGGGGTGTCAGCGCTGAAACGAACTCGGAGAGTGCAACCACTCGTGGAGTGCCGGCCGAAACGAACCCGTTCCACGCTGCGAGTGGGCACGCGTGGGCACGAGTGCCGTGAAACGAACTCGCTATAACTATACTCCTGGTGCGAGGCTAGCTCCGAACACGATCTGGTCGCTCGCTCCCCGCGGGGAGAGCGGCCAGAGTCATCCCCTAAATGTGTTTCTTCCACCGTGGGAATGGCATAGGTGTCGTACTAAAGTCCCTGGATAGTAGCGCGCTGCTAAGTAGCGACAACGATTGATGAGCCGACGCGCTCTCCCATTGGCCCGTGTCCGCGTTACGTTTCCGGTTAGGAAGAATATCAGGGGCTTGACTCGACCTCATCCTCGAGTAACGGTTTGAAACCTTGGCGTTCGAAAACCGACCCGCGTCCAGCGTTGTTCCATCTGGACTGTCACGTGACATGACCCGCCGGAGTAACTGGGAAGATTTCGAACACAGCCATGGTGGGCGAGCTTGGAAGAACATGGCGGCCTGCGTGCGAGCAGACAAGAGGAGCGAGGGGAGGAGGGCGGGGGAGAAGGACTTGTCACTACCCCGCATATTGTTATATATAAGGACGTTATGCCGTACTAATGGCGGCCTTTTGGTCACTGATGGCGATAGAAGTTGAACATGTTACGACGCGGATGGTGCGAGGCCTATGCATTCGAAACGTTAGCACGATGCGACGCAGGAATTGGGTACAAGAGCTGCGTAAGCGTTAACTTCTAGCTCGAGTTCAGTCAATCTGTTGGCAGCACATAAATGACTTTACAGCCCTTTGATGTATACACCCTTTTACCCAGGTATGGAAATCGCAATCCCCTTTTTACAACTTTTGAATGTGCTGACGTATGATATGAAGGATACCTTTTTTATGGAATAGGTGAGAAAATCCAGCAGGTATGGATTGTGTGTGAAGGATAACAAAATGTCTTAAGTTCACAAATGAAAAAACCTGGACATATATTTTGTGTTACGTCTTCACACAAACCATATATTCTGGAGTTTCTCAACTAAGTCAAAAAAGGCATCCTTCATTATACGTCAGCACATTTGAAATTTGTATAAAGGGGAATTGCGATTTCCATGTTTGGGTCTGCGCTTACGAAGTCCTTATTTAAAGGGGCCCTCCAACAGTATTTGAGCGTCGACTTTTTTTTGGGGTTTCTACACGCTAGTGGTCCCGGAAACCCAGTGGACAACGAAAGAGTTTGAAAATATTAGCGCATCATATTTTAATTTGACAACTCGGAAACACCTCCTCCGACGGTAGCGCCGCGAGGTGCCGAATGCGCGCGCATAACGGCGCTCCCTTTCACTATACGTCACATTCTCTGGGTGTGATTGGCGAGAGCCGTCCCAGGAATTTTGAAGCGAAATAAAGTATAT
This sequence comes from Ixodes scapularis, assembly GCF_016920785.2. Classification (NCBI taxonomy): domain Eukaryota; kingdom Metazoa; phylum Arthropoda; class Arachnida; order Ixodida; family Ixodidae; genus Ixodes; species Ixodes scapularis. Next base: position 60,712,847 of record NW_024609836.1, read on the forward strand.
CACACGTTAACCGTCATTCTTTCTCTAACAAGTCATTTTTATAGAGCTAATAAAGTTGCAAAGTAAAGTTCAAAAAGGGCGAAAACAACGCCTTGTTGCGCCTTGTCGCTCATGCGCGCCTCCCAGCGGCGTCCGCGACGTACCATCGCGAGCAGACGACAAGTGATCCGTGCAGACGATGCGCATCGTATTTTCACTTGTTTGCCCCCGGTCCCGGTCAACTAAAAGCAGTAAGAGGAGCCAGCGGAACCCTTATTTTCTTTTAGTGCTCTGACAGACTTTTCACTGTTTGAGTGAAGTGCGGCGACGGGACCCAGCTTTTGCCCAACGGGATCGCTCACCAGTTTGTAGCTCCTACTCGCCGAAGTGGCTCCGGTGGCGGAGTTGCGGGAGACGAGTCTTCCGCGGCAGTCGAAGCGGACTGAGGCAGAGACGCGTCGCGGCGCTTGCGTGGAGTGTCCTCGTACGGCGCGACGCCCAGCTCCGCACACAAAATCCGATAAGCCCGGTGAATTCATCGATGATGGCAACCCGATTCCAAAGCTACGATGGTTACAGCTAGGCCTAATGGCCGACGAGCCGACCGGGCCGACGCTTTGCTCCAAATCGCCCGGGCCGACGCTTGGCTCCCATTGGCCCACCGCTTTGCTCCAATCGCTAAACTGTTTCATTTTACGTCATGAAGAGCAATGTTTTGCTTATTTAAAGTTGTTTTCTGCAATATTTAGTTTTCTAATAACTCACAAAATATTGCGAATTTCTGTAATATTTTTTTTCCCTCGGTGTTCCTGCTTTCATGGAGCTCCGTTTCAGCGCGAACTTCAAACCGGTCAGAAAATTGTTGGTGGGCCCCTTTAACACCGTCGGGGGTAGTTTTAAAACTCAAGTCGAGAGGCTCCGTTCGTCGGGCTTCCCTTCAAAGGTTTCGAACGAGGAGGCGGGGGCCTCGGTACGTGAGATAAAAGGGAGTCAGCAAAGGAAACCTATAGACCTTTTCATTTTAGTAGTTGCCTCACCGGCGGACAGAGGGTGCTGACGCACTCGGCGCCATTGGGTTGCTTCAATTTGGTTGGTTTCGGTTTCAACGTGAACGCGGCTATGTTGCTATTTTACGTTGTTTTTGCTTAATTTTGTGATACAATTATTTCCCTGGGAGCTCACAACCACTGAAACAGTAGTAATGAGCCACTTTGATGACTACGAGGTGTATTTTATCCTTAATTGCGGGCTTTCTTTACCAACTTCTTTGATGTATCTGATTATGGTCGGTTACGAAAGGCCTGACTGATGTACAGGGAAGAGTACCATCGTGTATGGCCGTACCCGATGACACCAGTTTCCAGAAAAACACACGAATGAAGAGAGTAACATGTGAATGTAAAGGGGGGAAGCATATCGACAGCTTGATTAGCAATGCTCTGAATTGACCAGAACAGATGTAATGACGCAGATAATTGATATAAACAAATAATATCGTCTCGGCCTCTTTTTTTAGTACTTATAGGCAGCATTTCGCGATATTTGCCCTAGGAAATGCATTTTTTTATATGAACACTCACTCAGGATATCATATAAGTGACAGGCCTGTCAAATTAAATCTGGCATTTGTCTACAGTAATATTAGCCAAATAAAATTAAAGGGCGCAGGAGGAGAAATACCTCGGAAAGTTGTGCTAAATTCTAGCGCTAGGCACCACTTCACGGATGTGTGTGAACAAATATTTATTTCTTAGAACAAATTCGCTTTAGAAATTTCGGCGTAGCCAACCACAAATAGTAAACCTCTGTTCGCCATCGACAATCCTGGACTCAAATAATTGTTATGCAGACGGTTCTTTTTTTTTTGTGTGTGTGTGTGTGGGGGGGGGGGGGGGGAGGGGGGGGCGTCAATTATTGCGGATTTTAGATACTGGCAAAAGATAAAACAACGTAAGTAAAAGAAAAAAACGTCGTCATTATTGCGCATGCGCCGAACCCAAACGCGTTTTGGATTTGCAATTAGAAACGACGTTATTTCTTTCTGCACGCTATTCAAGAACTCGCTACTGTTAAGTGCATCTGTCAGTTTCTTAGGCGGGAGGTCCCAACCTTTGTGTTAAATAAATTAAGTAGAGGGCATTGGTTATCTAGATGTAATCAATAATTCTTTTAAATGACTGTCAAAATGGAAGTGAGCACGGTATACAATTTTTTAAACTTCATAAGTAAACCGACCAACCGAATGTCTACGTCGCAAAAAAAGAGATTGTGAACCTCATACACATGTAGGTGTGATATTATGAACAAACAAATCGTCTGATGTTGACTTACCATTACTTCTAGCCTCAGATAAAATACAAGTTAAATGTTCGTTGTCTACCTCCTCCGCGAGTTTCCTCACATAATCAAAAGAAACTGTTTTCGATATATTATGAATACAAAGAACTATACTTTCAGGGAATACAAATAGTCTCCTTGTGCTGGCTATTCTTGACACCTTGCGATCCTAAATGCGCGATATAAATATACGCGCTTCTTACTGAAAATCCTCCGCCACTATTAGTAAACAAACCTCAGGAGTCGTCGAGTAGACGTATCGGACTACAGTTTCCGAAGTAAGGCAGGCAAGCGCGGTGAAACACGACGAAAAACACGAATACAACGCATCCGCCAAGGCGCGGAGGGGAGAGCAGAGCAGCAAGTTGAAGCAACCTAATGGCTGCCGCGTCACGTGATTCCAAGATGGCAGCGCCCATGCGGAGGAGGATGAAAAGGTCTATAGATCACCAGAAACGAATGGTGGTTGTACCATATATGCACAAAACATCGCATAATTTAAAAAGAGTAGCCAGCAAAAAGGTACGATGTGCCTATAGTGTTTCCGGCTCCCAAAAGAATGGCGCAAATCTACTCCAAGGTTCACTCAATGGCAGAAGACCTTAACAAAAGTCAAGAGTAGAAGCGCTACAGGCACGCCCCTATGTGGCGCGAATTCAACTTGCGTTCTGTGCAGAATCCCGCTAACGTGTAATAGAAGCTATGTGGGCCAAACAGGCCGCTGCCTGAATGACCGCCTTCTAGAGCATAATCGTTCACTGAAATTTACGGTGGGCGGTCATCTCCCCCTACATTGCAATATCTGCTTGCGTTCTCCAATTTTTAACGACTCAACAATAGCGACTTTCATTAAACCATTACCGCGTTCCGCTTATCGCAGTATACCGAAGCCTTTGAAGCCTGTTTTTAAACGCGCGCCCCGCGGTTCACGGTATCACCCGGGCGCGCGCGTAAAAGCATGCTTCAAAGGCTCCGGTATAGTGCATGCGGTACGCGGAGAAAGGTAAAGGTTTGCTAAATGTCCGTATTATCCAGTCAAGACGACTGGCGAAAATTTCGAAGCGCATTGTACTAATAGTTTGGGGGACCGTGCATCAGCCATCCATCTTTGACACATGCTTCAACCAGAAACCTTGTTTCTAGGTAGGATTATGGGGCAAAGCCATGTTAATTAGAGGGTGCTGTGTCAGGTTGGTGTGGTGTGTGTCACGCTCTGACCTAGCGTGGCTTTCAGTACGTTCTCGTCTACCTTTTGTGGATAAATCAAGTTGCAAGTCAGCGCTTGTGTGTCGTACATGTTCCTTTTGATGCAAATAATCCCCGGAGAAGGTGAACAAGGGGACACAGGACAAACACAAATCTTCGAACACAGCTATAGGTGACTAGTGCGCGACCGAAAATATTCGACTGGTCCTGGTATCAAACCAGGGACTCTCTATTTCCAGTGGAGCGCTCTTCCAACTGAGCTAACCAGGCTTTGTACGTCAGTAGAGCAAACGGGTTTCATAAGCTGCCACCAGTCTAACACCAAAAAAGGTGAACGGCCTGCATTTTAAGGTTATGTTTATAATGAAATTAATGCTAAGGTGCACGCGAGGTGGATAAGAATGACGAAACTTATTCCTAGAGAAAGAGAACAAGGGGGACAAAAGAAAAAACACAAATCTCAAACACAGTTAGGTAACTGGTGAGCGACCGAAACAATTTGACTGGTCCTGGTATCAAACCAGGAACCTCTCCACTTCCAAAGGAGCGCTCTACCGACTGAGCTAACCAGGAGTTGTACGTAAGTAGATCAAACGGGTTTTATCAGCTGCTACCAGGCTGGCACCAACAAGGATGAACGGCCTGCATTTTAAGGTTATGATGATAATGCAATTAATGCAAAGGTGTAAGTGAGCTGGACAAAAATGACTAGAATAATCTCTGGAGAATAGAAACAAGGGGACAAAGAGAGACGCAAATCTCCAAACATAGCTAATTGATGGTGCACAACCGAAAAAAAAAATCCTGTCCTGTTATTGAACCAGGTCTAAGCATATTTTCAGTTTCGAGATTAGCGAGCTAGCTTCTTCCGTATAGCTTGGTGATTTTATATCCCAAATACTTCACAGAGAAGTGGGGCGCACTGGATTGCACAGAATGCAAGGGTACGCGGGCTCCATATTGTGGGACCAGCCTCACCTACCACTCCCCTGCTTGGGTTTAAGGTTCAACCTTTATACTTCCAGCTAACAAACGCCGTAAGCTAGGGCCGATGTTTGCGAGAAGCACAGATCCCGGAAATAGCGGAAATTTGGTGGTCACAGATCAAACGCGCTGCCTCGAAACGTTAGTGACAAAACGCAATTACTAAAGCTAATGTTTGCTGTTGAGATTTGTGTAACGACTTGGCGAGGAAAAAGGGGGCGAGAGGTGGATAATTTTTCAACGTTCCGTGGCATAGGGGAAAAACCAGTTTTGCTAACATAATTTGTATGCGACGCTGGTTATTGATACGACTACACCGACTCCCGATACCGATCGAGGCAACATATCAAATAAACGAAACAAATCACAATCCAAGCCTTTCCTGTGGCACAGCATGACAAACAAAACTCCCGGTTGTTTTAATGAGAAGTGGCCTTATGCGAGTTCTCGTAGATTAATATTCAGACGGGAATATTAATTCAGCCGTTAAAGCAAGGCTTGTCATAAACCGCAATACATATTGACAGCACCGTGCATATCCGTTAGGAGTAGACCAAATACAAGGGCCAATTAACTGCCCTTGTTCGGTTGATACTGAAATGCCACCTGCAACGGTGACACTTAAAAAGTATCATTGGCTCATGCTGAAAATATTAGCAAGAGCGGAAACAAAACAATGCAAAATAGATACAAAATTAATGAAATAACGACAGCCCCGGGCTTTTTTCGGGACTTGTCTTGTTCGTTCATTTTGGTTATTCTTACGCGGTACCTTGAGCCCAAATGTATTTAAATCACAAGCAGCTGCATTTCTTCTGAATCTATCTTATTACAATTAAGGTAACTAAAGAAATAACGAAGTTTTGGTTTAATTTACTCAGCCTTTTGATATTCCTGCGTAATAATTTTCGTCGTTATTTTGGAGTCTGCATTTGCTATTTTTACTGAGCCTTTGGTGGTTTCGTTTCCAATAAAATGTTTACAGGGTGGTTTGCTTCTATTTTGCATAAATACGACTGCGATGTTTAATAACCAAAAACGAGCATAGTTAGATAAACAATAATTCGGAGCTTAGTGCTCGTGACCTAACTAAAAATGCGCTGCTACGTGAAGGGTATGCAAATTTAATTTTGTGGAATTACAGGACTTTTTTGGCTTAGGTCGTCGCTCCGCTAACAGTAATACAGGGGTACGCATTAGCACTAGAACAGGCTGAGCCAAGTAAATATACAATGACCATAAGAAGTTTGAAAAAAAAGAAAAAGGAATGACCGCGCGCACAAACCACTGGCCCGAAAGGTCTCTCCCGAAATTCTTGTCCCTCCAGGGATTTCCGGATGATTCATTTAATTGGTCTCTGTGCGCAGACATTTCCTGAGAAATTGGGGTGCAGGGGCCCATTCGACTTTAGTAATCGCGGAGTTTCTTCTCAACCCGGTGTGTAATGTCATGCCGGTATATAATTTATTTATTTTAAGCTGTGCTTTCCAGCGGAAATTTCGGTGATTCTCCTGGGTTTTCTTAAAGGTGTGTCAAAGAGGTTTATGACCCCGTCCCTTTAAGGCTGTAACATCAGCTGCATTCTCGAAAGATGTCATAAAAGATTATTTGCAATGGTGCTCAGCTTGCAGAGGAAACGCGATCGAAGATAAATCTCCGAGCACAGTGCCGGGAACCTGCGTGAACCACGGACCCGCCTTGCATCATTACGTCCTTCTAAGCCCCTCTGCATACACCGATCGCTCTCGGTAATGTATCATTGATCGCGCTCTTTATATGGAAGTAGGAAGCGGATACGAGCAATCGCATTGTTTGTACAGAACCCCGTAGTACGAAGTTAACACCAAAATAAGTTCAGAAGTAGTTTAGATCTTTTAAAAATAATTGTTGCATATCGTGCGATATTGTTCACAGGATGCATCATCTTTCCTCTGGTTTGAGAGAAATTGCTCTTAAACTTTTAACATGATTGGTGCGTGTTTAGTGGCGTATCAGATAAGGATTTGATATACAGATTTCCCCTAAGTATATTTCGTGATTACAGTTTTTTGTTTGTATGGAGTTCAATGAGACCGAAGCCTTGTTGCACTTAAAATCAACTGGTTGCGTAGTTGAAGACACACACCCGAAAAAAAAAAAATGAAATACCTGCATACTTATCTTGGAGTAAACAATACTTCAGAAGTAAAGCACTTTCAATGGTTAAGACGATGTGCGATTAAAAATAAAACAAAATAAAAAAGGCACACGCAATAGTTCATTATATAAACATGCAATAACAAATTTTCCTCATTCATTCAATCACAAAAAAAATACCCGTATTCATCTTTTTTGCTTGTTTACGTTCCCAGCGACCCTAGTTACTTTTCAAGCTGGGCTTTTATAGAACAGTGAATGATTGATTCACTAATCAGGCTACAAGACCCCTTAGCTAGTGTATTTTTCATGGCGCCAGCATGCATTATTGTTTAAATTTCAAGAAGAAACACGCGTTATATTTTTCGTAGAAGCAAGTTTACACCAATCCTTGTCCAGTCGATTGAATTCCCCTGCAAAATCAAATCAGTGTGCAAGCATTTTGTACTTTATAATGTAGGTTATTGAAGAAACGAAAATCCTACTTAGAATATACCTACAGGGTAACGATTTATGAAGTCCTTCACTTATCTTGGACAACTACCAGTTATACTCGTAAACCCTAAAATCAGGCAAAAAAAAAAAAAAAAAAAAAAAAAAGAACGGACGAGGACAAGTTTTTAGGATGTACAAGTATGTCGTTTCCGATCCAGGTCGACTGCACGTTCTCTCTTACAAAACTACCAGTATCTCTGTGACTCGTCTTTGCACGCATGGCCTGTGCTTTTGATTCTTAATGGAAGTTTTTATGCATAAATTATATAGATGATAGAACTCGGGTTTCTAAACACGGGTTTTATATGCACTATTTTGAAATTTAAAGGTAAAGAGAGGTATTAACTCTGATTCTTCCATTGCGTTTAGGTGTTTTTATTTGCCGTTTTTAATTCTTCGAAGTAAACAAATGGTCATGGTTACTGTTTCCAAATAGGCCGTTAAACATTGAAAACTGTATATTTTCTACCGACGAAAGTTGCTATTTGTAGTTTGTTTTGGATGATATTCCAGCATTGTATCGACGGTGCGATACAATGCTGGTGAACGCTCCCGTCAGCACGCGCTTAGCGCGAGGTCAGCGCTTACTTGTAGCGCTTCGCTGCATGTGTGAACAAGCCTTTACGTGATTGCGCGTTAATATGCCTGGTTACATAAAACATTAGGGTGCATCAAGAGGCAGCCAGGTATGCTTCATGCAAGTGCTATGTACGTATACAACCCAAAATGTTGCTATGGGCAGCTATGGATAATAAGAAAAAAGAGCAAAACCAATGAATGGTGCTGGGGCAATGGGATCCTTTGATAGCTAATGTTTCATAATTAGTCCATCCATGGGAAAATAGCTTTTTTTTACTTGTAGGTAATGTTTTCTTTTATATTTCGACAAAACAAATTTACAATCTAGCCGTATTTTAGTGAACTTAAAGCCGTCTGGATAGCAACATTAATATATTAATTTATTTAAGCAGGAATTGAAGTACATTTTCAACGCCAAAAGAAGTACGCAATAAGTATACATGCAGGTGCATGGCAAAAAGTAGGATATCCCGTAAAATCAAACACACAAAAACACACTCGTTCATTTATCTAGCGTGGGCAGTATCAGGCTATCGGATTTCCCACACGTAGAGAGGCCACCATCGCCAAACGATAACACGGTTAAAGAGCTATGGATAACAGGATGCCGCACTTTACAGAACCGCGATAAGATGGTGTGGAGTTTTTAAAAACCCTAACCGATTCCTACGTGCACGTAGCTTTGACTGTTTCTGTGAACGTTGCAATGAGAGATTGCAAATCTGGTCCAAATGTTTCGCATTTCCAGAGTTTTGTAATGCCTCCTTAAGTAAAAAAAAAACACTGATCCCCAACATTTGAAAAACACCCTTCATAAATCAACTCTTGCTTTGTTTTATTTAGGATTGAGGTTCAACTATTGACCTCGAAAGTTTGCGTTGGTGAACAAGCGTCCCCGTGGAAGGTCGCTAGAATCACTGCAAAGCTGATAGTGTCGTACAGGGATTCTGATTTTAATTCGAACATATATAATTAAACGGAATCATAAAATGTACATTAACGCCGTTTTCGCAGGTGAGTTATGCAACCAGGGGGCTATATTATATCAGGTTATTTCACACGCTAGTCGTGTAATCAACTGAAATTTGTTGTAACTTTGATTCATTAAAGCGGTAATGAAAATTTCAGTTAATTATTCGGCTCTTTCCAACGACTAGCCCCCTACAATATGTCCCCCTGGCCGTAAAACGCACCAGCACAAACCGCATCAGTGTATCTTTCAAAACTTTTTTTTGTCCACAATACTTTCAAGCCTCCTCCCCTTAAAAAAAAAAAAAAAAAAGAAAACACTTAGTAATTTAGAGTACAGAAATGAATGTTTGTCGGGGTTTAGCGGGGTAAGGCGCTTATAGCGCCATCCTCCATTATAGCAGAGCCGAAGGGCTGGGTTTTCGGCGTCGCATAAGAACGGCTAAGGATTTGACACGAGCGTTGCGGAAACCTTCGGCTGGAGGTCGTGCATTCACAGACCGCAAACACGAGCGTCGGCGGAAGATCGACGCAGCCACTCGTGTTCAATCTGCGCCTTCGTTAGGTTACGCCGAGGTATTCGGCACTTCTGACTTGTTACCTGGTGGGGGTTGCTTAAAGCGTGCATAATTTTTAAGCTCTTTACCTAAATAATAGTGGATTATTGTTGCACTGCCAAGATGTAAATGAGTTTCCAATCTAGAAAGCGATACGAAAATTGTGTTCAGAGATTCTGATGAGACATTTAGAGTATTTTACGTAAATCGTTCGTGCTGTTTGTTACACAGGAAGAAAGACACAGAACAAAACTTGAGATAATGATAAATAATTAAAGTACTACTTGAGAACGTGTGCAAGTACCGGCTGACTGTAGCACGAAACAAGAGAGCAAGACCAGCGCAGAGTTAGTAAATATGAAGTCACCCTTAAGCGCCATTTTAATTCGCAGTAATGGCTACAGCGGAGGTGTAAACTTGGAGTGCCATTCTTCGATCAGTAAACCGACTTCAGGCGGAACGTAGAAGCATTGATAACCCTTCAGAGTTTGTTTTCGCGAGCGAATTGTGAAGATGTCGTTTTCAGTGTATACAGCAGGCCGGTGCAAGTGTAGGTTTCACACGTTTCGGGACATTAAAACTTTGTTTGGATAAGGAGTCGTGTATTCCCCTTCACATCGTAAATACGTGTAGGTCGGTAATTATTCTAAACGCGCGTCAGGGAGTGACATCGGTAAACTATCGAATAAATCTGATTTTTGTTTTGGTCGCATCAGCTGCGAAAGCTACATTGCGCTAAGGTTGCGATGAAATTACAAAAGAATGTCGATGGACAACGCGTGATGTACTGTAAAGAGAGAAGTCGGTGAGATAATATGTAATTAAGTTAGCATTTCAGCACAAGCTAACAAAAGGGCGGCGTATACATATATGACATGCTATGTCGGTTGAACTTTTTCGTTTGCATATCGCACACAAAAACAAACAAACAAGAGAGGGTTACCGGGACTGCTTCTTGCATTTTGTTAGAGCGCGCAACTCTCGAATACGACACATAATAAAAATATTAAGTTACAACTGCTACCGGTCCAATCGGATTCCCCCTATCTATTTTGTATTGATATCGATTCGACGAACTAATGCGCAACTTGCACTTGTCGGTACCGACAACCGGAATTCCGAGTCTTAAGTAGTTCAAGGTCAGTCCGGTACAAGGAGTCGGAAGATGACGGTGAAGAGAAAAAGTAATCCCAAACGAAAGGTGCAGGAAGGCCTTATTACGTTTTTGTTTTGTTCAACAATGGCAATTAAGTCATTGACTGAGTTTGGAAGATTTTGCTTTTGCTGTCTGCCAGTCAGCTGATGAGTATAAATCGTGTCTGCCCCTCTTCAACGTCATTTTAGATCTCTTGACTTTAAACACTTAAATTTAAAGGTTAACAAATGAAATTAAATTTCCGTAAAAATAAAATGTCTGACTGGACAACAAAGAACATATCGATATCCATAAAATGTAGGAGATAAATATTGACATTCCAAGTGGATAATTTCTAGCCAAACCCACATGGGGTAGGCTTCTCAGGTAACCTAGCGATGAAATCATCGATTGCCGCTTTTACATGTCATTTGACGTGAATTGAACCTACTGTATTATTATTTGGACGAGATTATCTCCAGGGTCGGACGACTGAAAGATAATTAGACCAATCACGCGAATGCCTTTCCCGTCAAACTGTTTTGCTAATTTGTTTACACTTACCTTGCGCAGGGGCAGAACAGACGTAAGTAAAAATTTAATCGACGTCTCAAAAGACGATTGTACGCCACCATAACGAGCGAACAAGGCCAATGGTTCAGGTCATAAACGCAATAATAGGGTTCGTTTCCCAATTTAGTAAATATCGAGTACCTACACGCAGGGACCGTAGCATGTCTAAAATACTATACTTTTTTTTTTGTTTCATAAAAAAGCGTGGTGCTTTAAATATTAAATTCTGGAAGATGTAATTACCAATGACAGATACGAAATTATGTTTATTAAAAACAAATGCCGGGGGTATCTTTTTTCTGCGCGTTCTTTCTCCTAGGTACAAGGCAGCTTGACACCATGCAACAAACTACGTTGCTACCGTCAGAACGAGGATGCATAATTTGGTGTCTAACACGCTTCAAAAAACCAACTGAAAATATTTAAGATATAGAATATAAACATTTTCAAAACCCAAGACTTGGGAACAAAAGCAAAGAAAACAAAATGTGTAGGATCAATATGGAACAAATAGATGGATTTTTCCCGATCCACTCACCTGTGCCGAGACGTACGGTAGCCAAACAATTTGGAGCAGCGCTAGTAGAAGCGCTGACCACCGCACCGCAGCGTTCAAAGAGCCACCTCTAAGGGAAGTTGTCATTTCGGAGCCGAAGGTGGAGCTGAAAGACGTCTCACACGTGAGCCTGTATCACAGGGTGACACCGGTTGAAGGAGAGTTCGCTGGAGCACGAGACATCTGAGCTAACGTTTTAGGCGTCCATCCGTTGCCTGCGCCGACCCCCGGAGAAGTGCTCCGTTCAAGACCTCACAACAGACTGCGGGAAGATTCGCAGGCGGCGGGCCAGCAGCAGGAGCGAGCGACCGAGGCGAGGAGCGAACTTGCTGGACTGCCTTGGCGCATGCGCGATAGATTGTGACGTCAGTGGGTCACGTGATTGTTGAAGGGGAAGGAGGTTGGGAGAGAGGATTGACGGAACTTAGAAGGGCGGCGACAACGGGATGGCGGTTTTTTCGAACACGCGCGTCGGTAGAACTTGTCTGTTACCTGACAAAGAAAGTGTGTTGAAGTAGACACAGTCCGAAGCCGTAAAACGAAGTAGGCAAATAAATATACGATTGTCAATGTTTAATTACCAAAAACCGCAATAAAAAAAATTTAAAAACCAATTTTTTTTTGTCCTTTTTTGGCGTCCCCGCAGTTTCGGGTAATTCAATACTTATAAACTTAGACCAGGCACTCTTGCGCCCTGACGTTTTGTTTGTTAATACTATTGTTTCCGTTTTAAGGGAAGGAAGTGACGGGACAAATCTAGTTTCTTTCTGATTAATGCAGAGACTTAAAAAAAAAAAAAACTTTTTAAGGGAAAAGATTCCTATGTTTACTCTCTTTTTGTTAAAATAAAGTGAAAAGCAAAGCGCAAATTAGACGTCGGATTTTTAAACAGCGTGAGGTAGACCTACCCTGTACGGCGACACTGTTTCTCCCTGTAGATGAGCGGTAGATGAGTTTCTAGGCTACGTGGCGCAAGTTAGGGTCCGCTATAAAGGATACAACCATTAGCATCTATCTATCCATCCGTCGAGGCATTCAGTCGGTACATTATAATTCCTTGTTCAGGCTTCTTAGCGTGGGTCACGCAGGTAACACGACCGCACACTGATACAAAGCTGACCCGGTCGGTTGACAAATGTTCACGCCGTCGGTAATAAGTTCGCTGTTAATATTGGCAAGCGCTTAACCTTAAGTTTCGTTTATAGCTGGGAAGCTCACGTTTGCGGTTATTTAAAAAAAAAAAGAACTTCCTACAGAAACAAATTAACTTTATTTGTTATTAGGGACCCTTAATCGTGGACTTACCACTGGAAAAATGGAATTCTTAAATGTTTCTTAATCATGGTTTCAGGACGCATTGGAGTATGCCGACACCTCTGACTCGATTTAATTGTGCTTTAAGGAAAAGTAAATAGGCCCCAGACTTTGTGCGTCCGAGACTCCCGCAGAAATGAAGCCTGCGTAGAAAGAATACAATCCCAATGAAAACGAGAGGGTCAAATTGGCGAGCGTTTTAAAGTAGTAAAAAAAAAAAAGAGAGAGGAATATCTTTTGGTGAACGCTTCATTTAGGCAACCTTGCCTTTAGCCTCAATGATGACACAATAACCTGTCCATCTAAAGTCAGTGATGAACTATGCCCCCTTGTTATTGTAACCTTCAACCAATAATAACGATTTATTCACCCAAACATAACATAAGCTTTCAGGTAATTTAATTATTGTTGAGTCAAGCGAATTGACTTATGCGAGTTTTAATGCAAAGATTTTGTGACTGGTGACATGAATATACCACTGTATGCTCATTGACTGCTCCAGTGTTTTTCTTTAAATAAAGGAGGCTTTAGTGCTTGGAGGGGTTGTGACACTCATACGTCGCCAAAAAGAGAGCTTCGTTATACAACGACATCCTCCCGAGATAAATACTTTGACTCACAGGCCATGTATACAGATCATGAGCGGGTAGCAGATGGAAGGGTAGGTTTTGTCATATGACAACCAGTGTTAGAGCGGTGTACCTTAAGCAGGCTTCTTTAAAGGCACCCCGCAATGAATTTGGAATGATGTGCTTTTAAAAATATACTTGACAATCAGATGAAATGATGTAGCAAGCCAAGATCGTTCACACTTATTTCTTCAAAACAACAAAACCATAGTAGGGGAATCGAAACAACGAACATGGAAAATCTTTTAAGTCCCGGACGGGATGGTTATGATATTGCACGTGACGACTAAACCCAACTACGCCTTTTGTTTCTCTCAATAAACCAAACGAAGAAAATACCCGCAGCCAGGCGAACACATCAAATCACAACTTCTTAAGTTCAGGTTAGTTTCGTCAGAACACAACCTTCTTATTCAAAATAATGTTAGAAACAAAAAGTGAGAAGGGCGTATGTTGTTTTTTTTTCACGTCAATGTTAGACATTCAGCCTTCATTGCAGGATTATTTCCGGCAGTCGTTTCACAGTTTCTTTTGGAGCTTAACTTGATAAAAATAATAATAAAAAGGAACAAAAACAACAACGAACTAATCTATGAAATCGGCATTGAGCGGGTACTGGTGCGCCGACTGCCAAGCAACTGTTACAACTTATCGCATCGTCGAGTTGTTTGGAGGCGTGAGACTCCAGAGAAAAAAAAGTAAAGAAGGAAAAAAAAGTGAGTAAAAAAGGGTACTTGAGACAGAGAAGCCACTTGAGATCTCTGGACTTTCGCTTTGCCGAGAGCCGGAAACCTCGTATGCTTGAGGAGCTTTTAGAGTGCGATGACAGTTTTCGGATGACTTTTGACTTCTTGCTGAGGTAGCAGATACACAAGTTGAGGAACCGGCTACCATTTCAACGTTGATGTTTATCCTTTGAGAGATTTTAAGCGCTGTTTTCATAGGAGCTTTTCAACTGTGATATCTACGGGACAAGGGTGTGGATACGAATTGAGTTTTGTTTTTGCTTTTTCGTCTGATATATTCTTCCGATCATCATGACGCACCTATCAACAAAATGATTCGAATTGACAACATTGCTGGGATTAAATCAAATAAACAAAATCTAAATTCCAACTCTGCAAAACTGAGTTCGTTGAAACATAAGTAAGATATTATTTACCATCCCACCAAAAGTTCTTAATTTTTAAACATCAATGTTCTTTCGCTCACAAGACATATCTTGATGTTGTGACAGTACAGGTAGTTGAAATTCAAATTTATTTAACACTTTCTTTTTGAGGGGACGAAGAAAAAATCTATGAAGATCGGTGTAAAGATAACCAAAAATAAATATTGACATGTTGATGAATTGTTAAAACACGCTGGGAAATCGGTTCTCCTACCCACGTGCGAAAAGTGCGCATGTCGCGTTACGTGACTGTGTAGTCGAAACAATGTTAAAATATAGTGAAGAGCTGCTATGGTAGCGACCTTTCACTAACCTTTCGCGTCGTCGTTAAGGTTGGGATGCACTGAATTGTTTTATGTGCGGTATCAACTATATTCGCAATTGAACTGTCCTCATTTGTTAGCGTGTGCTTTGGTTTTAATATTATCACGCCACTAGCGATGCTATTAAGAGGTTCACCGTAATATTATTACGCAAACGTGAAAGAAACTGTACGTGGAACAGACAGATACGAAACGTACCAGTGAGCTTTGTCTTCAAAGTTCCATAATGCATGGAATTTTGTATTTAGGAGCGATCGTATTAACTTGGTTGGGAAACGTTAAACAGTCGTTTCAGGGAGTGAAGAAGGACAGACTGTATTCGTTTTAACGATAAAAGTTTCTAAGAAATCGGCGTCACTGTTTCGAGTCGTGGCGTCACGTAATGCCATAACGTAATGCGGTGTGGTCACGCCACGTGACTTCCCGGCTTCAGGTCACGGTGCCACATGGCCATCTCACTTCACGTTAGGTCGATTTTCTCGCTAAATTTAGCGGACAGACGTACGGACATATTTCTGAGGTCCGTTAAAAAAGTAATATGTGCCTAAAAAATGCTCAGTAACTACCCTTTTCTGCACAAAGCATCATGTTTTCTCGAGACGGCTGACGCCGACGTCTCCAAAAGAGTTTCGCACGACATGTTACACAGACGTGCCTAGGAGTAACGTTGCCTTCCGCAAGCTAGGGTCTGACGAGACATGTGCACGTTACTGAAATACAGTAATCCGATAATGTTACTCGTTGCTCACCCCCAAAATATGAGACGTTTAAATTTTTTTGTAATGCCGAATTAGAGCGCAGCTCTTGAGGAGGAGGAGGGGAGGGTACGGAGGGGAGGGTCACGTGTGACGTCAGACGGGACGTTGCGTGTGACATCACGAGGATAATATTTTTTCCGCTAAATTCAGCGGGATGATTTTTCGTCTAAATTTAGCGGTGAAATTCTCCCGAGTTGAGGTGCATCACGTGCGAAGTCACGTGACGTCGCGTGTGAGATCACGAGGGCAACATTTTCCCGCTAAATTTAGCGAAATTTTCCCTACAAATTTAGCGGAAAAATTTTCCGCCAAATTTATCGGCGAAAATTTAGTCCTCGAGACGTCACACGTGACGTCACGTGTGACGTTATCATGGGAAATGTCCTTTAATGCAAAGCGCGGTTACGCTGATGGCGACGGCGGTGCCGTTCAAGCCGAAAACGGGCGCCTATAGAACCGCGCTCTAAAAGTAACTAAAACATTGGCAAACCTTTACCTTCAAAGTCCTATAATGCATAAAATGCATTATAGGGAATTGGTGTGCAACAAGGCATATCTTTTCCCTCTAAATTTAGCGGGGAAACTGAATGGCTCTATACACGTGATGTCACGTCACGTGACGTCACGTGACGTCGATTTCCCCCATTAAATTTAGCGGGGAAACTGGTTTGGTGTCTGGGTCACAATATGCGAACTTTCCCGCTATATTTAGCGGGGAAACTTAGGTGACATATAGGCCACGTGACATCAATTTCCCTAAGGTGTATAGGTTACGGGATGTCCCGGGATGTAACGTGACGCCACTTTCCCCGGAAAATTTAGCGGGAAACTTACGGGCAGATGAACGGACAAAATTTTGAGATCGGGGGTAGAGTTAAAAAGGGGGCATGTAATGCTTTACTACTCACCCGTTACTGCGATTCAAAAAGAACGCGTTACAACAACTTGAAAGACAACGCGTAATTTTTTCTCGTTACTCCGAATGTGTCGTTTTTATGAAACAGTAGCCGCTTCCAACATTTTCGTCACCATTGGGGAATAACTATATGGTTATACAGACATACTTTCTACCCATTTCTTAATGGCCGCGTTTTATCGTCGTTCATGTTGTAGGCGCGAGCTGGGTGAAAACTATAGGGTAACTGCTTGTGTTTCACGCGTCTCCTTCTAGGAGGATAGCTAAACACCATTACTTGTTACTTCGTGAAAAAGTAAAGAAAATACGTTACAGGTTCTTTCTCTTAAAAAGTAACTATAGGTCGTTAAATCGTAACCAAAAAAAAAAAAAGGGTAACTAGGAATACGTGTAACGCTTTACTCGTAAGGCCTAACGTACGAGTCTGGGTCTGGAGCGTAGCAGGTGTACCTCGCTTCAACTTAAGTCCAGACGCAGCCGATGCTACACTCTAAGAAAAAAGGGAGGAGAAAGGTAGCAAAAGCGACTGTTCCTCCTTGTTGCGGACAAGTTGCCCAGAGAAGGGAGGAACGGCAGTTCAGATGAAAGGAGGAGGGCGAGTTCCTCCTTGTTCAGTTGGCGCAGGGGTAGAACATCGCGCTACTGACCAAGTGGTGAACGGTTCGATCCCCAGAAAAGTGTTTTTTTTTTTTTTTTGTAAAGTTTTTTTTTTTTTTTTTTTTTTTATTAAAACACATATAAACAAACCCAGACCGATGAAAGGAAAATTAAAGTCCTTATTATTCTCCGAGACGTTTTCCTCCTCCAGGCAGACCGAAGAAAGCTTTCGCCCTCCCGACCCATCTTCTTTCGGTTTCGTTTTTCGAGCACATCACGCACGTTGTTTAATAAATTAATGTTGAGTTGATTGAGCTTCAGCGGCTGCGAAGGCCGCCTGTAATTCCGTCTTCTAGTCCAAACGTGCAGAACATTTCGGTTGCATTGACGTTTTTACCACTAATTTTATCAAACGAGCTAACGAAGCCGCTAGAAACAGCGAAGTTCCGGAGCAGTGCCAGCAGCGCTACATACACTGGGTAAGACGGCCGTCTCCAACACAGTGGTCTCCAATTACGCGGTACTACCAGTACTACAGCCAGCCTGCTACAGCAGCGAAACCACGAGGAGCTGTGTCGACGTTTTCGACGTTATGGAAATCGCGGGAACTGCGTCCAAGGAAGGCAGGTTTTCCTGCAGGCTGCCTGGGTGCCTTCCGTGCTGAGTTCGGTTCCGTCGTCCCGTGCCGAGTGCCAACCGGCGTTCAACGTGATTCTTCTGCGTGTCAGCAACATCGTCAACGTGGTTCTGTATTTCTTCGTGTCAGCGACATTGTGATGGCAGTGTTGTGGGTTGTGAACAGAAGACTGGAATTATCGCCGATGTGACCGTGTGTTCGCGTATCAGTGCTGTAACAACAAGATGAGGTGACGTAAACTGTCAGGCATTGATGCCGCTGGTCGGGCCGTTATCGGAGAGGCCGGGGTGTCGCAGGATGACATTCCGCTTTACATTAAAGAGTTTAAAACCACTTGAGGAATTAGGTGCAGTCGATCGACGTGTGGATAGTCATGTTGGAACGCTGGTCTGAACGATAAGCTCCTATCGTACAGTGGCCAATGTGACTCGGTCCCCGAGAGCGATTGCGCTCTGGGGAAAAGACAACACTACGAAAGGATGACGGAAAGTACGTATATTTATAATGGAAGTTTAGCATAAAACAAAAAAAAACAGGCAAAATCGAAAAAAACAAAAAACGCTATCCTTTAATTTACTGTTTAAATATATTACGGTTCCTGTAGAAACTGCCCTCTAAGTGGCGCGCTGGGATGAGCGCTAGGAGTTTTCGAGCTCGCAACGGCGCAGCTCCGTACACTTAACAGTTATTCAAGTTGATCGAAAAGCGATTTCTGTGCCCGTGAAGCATCACTTCCAGCTGAGTGGATATCCGCTCTAGAGAGATTAATTCAAGACGGCAGTTGCAGCTTTGCGCGAACAGCACAAATAGAAAAACGAACACCACAATATAAATACTGGCTACGAAGGGCCGTGCGGGAAAACAAACTCATGGCTTGGAACCACATTGGAGCGGCTCGATTTATTGGCTTTCAAATAATTATGGCATGATCGAGCGTCTTCTTTTTAATAAGAGATTCATCCCTTGAGCCATTAAAAATAGCCCCAGATGTATGACATCGCTGGAAAAAAATGAACATGTTCGGAATATTTTTTTTTTGCTTAGGGAGTCACCGAAAAATTCCGTACGTTCAAAACGACCACTATAAAAGACGGAAACGCGGGGCTCGGTAGTAGTGATCGGGGTAGTGTGCTGTTGTATTGATGTTTGTATGTGCGATGCCTGTGTATGCGTTCAATATATGTTGACCTGATGTTTGTAGTGTGCGCAACGTGTCTACATGTGTTAGAGATTCCGTAGGAAAGGAAACGCAATTGTGGTGTAAGGAAATAAAAATATTTTTTTGTAAAACATGAATTGGGCGGTACCTAGCGCCACCTAGCCTAGCTACGTGCGATTACTCTGCTTGACCCTGCCATCTGGTGGCAAGCGATTTAACATCCTTTTACGCTACGCGGCTACGCCAAAATTTCGTGTTGCCGTGCTGAGATAAGCCAAGAGGTTGCTTCGGATTTGCTTTTTTTTGAGAGCGGCTTTTGGTTTTGCGGGCGAATGGTTTTCACTCCTCCGTGATGTGCGGTTGACGCAACGGTTGACGAAGGAATTGTGGCTCGAGGAATAGCAAAGGTAGGACATAAAGTGCGTGAACTGAGTGCCGGTTGTCTCCGTTGAACATCGCAGTGCTGACGATGAGAAGACTGAGTGACTGCATGCTTTCGAAACGTAAGTTTCTTTACCTGCAGGGGTAAACAAACTTCGGAAATAAATACAGTTCGCGGAAAGCTCGTGTTCCGTTTTTATTTCCTGCTCCTCTCGCTTCGTGCAATAGACTTAGTGTTCTCGTTAAGCCTTACCGAGCTCGATTTGCTCGATTCGTGGCCGCCATAATGAGATGCAGTCGACGGAGGAACTTTTCCTCCCCTGCTTAAGGGACGAAAGTTTCTCCCTTTCTGAAGGAACATATGTGTCAAGAGCGTTCCTCCCTTTAGGGAGGACTATACTGACCCTTTTTTCTAAGAGTGTACGAGCTCATGGAACTAATCAGACAGCGTTAAAAGTGCACAATCATGGTGTTCGTCATGTTTATGCACGTGTTCTGCCATAGCTGGACCTATCATAAATAGAAAAGTCCTAATGACTTGCGCCTTTTGTGCTGCTTGATTGTTCCCTTTGGCTTGTAACGCCGGCTGCGTCTGCACTTAAGCTGGAACAAAGTGTAGACTAGCGAAAAATGCTGAGTCACTGAGCTGTGGACGAATGCGCAGCGTCTGATACACCGCACAGCGGAGCAACAGCGCATGCTCAGAAGGCGTTCCACAGCCCAGCAGACGAAGATGGCAGCGCGCAGAAGGGGATCTTTTTGAACATGTTTAAGAAGGGATCTTTTGCAGAAGGGATCTTTTGCAATGGTCTATAGCCCTTTTTCGCAAGGGTGCCGCCATCTTGAATTGTCGTAACTTCCAGTATGGGCGAAAACAATGTTTTGCCGTCGCCACGCCAATAGAAGGCATTTAGGACAAAACACGTAACCGTCACGCATTCTCGTTTTGCCTTCTCTCAATTTTTTTACTATTTGCAGGTTGAAACGTTTTGATATTTTTTCGTCGCCCATACCGGATATGCCTACTTAGCGGTCGGGGGCGAGAGCAAGCGGAAAAGGTCTATACGCGTGTGCTCTACGTTTACTACAATGATGACGACGTTATGACGTCACGTCCTTCCTTTCTTGTACGTAAACACCAAAGGGGCTGACTCAGTTACGCGCCCTGTCAAAGGGGGTGCGTCCGGCTTGCTCCGTCAAACAATGAGTCAGAAGGTGTTTCATCTTACACGATATCGCCGAGCTGCTCGCTTATCAGCTTGGAGTACACGTCTCCGCGCTGCTGCCTGTAAGGTTTTGGTTCGCACCTACTAAGAGGCGTAGGTGGGGAGCTCTCTCTATAGACGCTTTACACACGCGCCAAATTACAGCCGCCATTACTGACCTTCTCTTGTCTCACCCAGATGCCGAGCAACTGAAACGGTAGTTGACGATCCTCTACAAAGTCCGATGCTTTAGAAAAGGACACAGTTGAATCTAAAATGGCAATAACCTGTCCTGCTGTGGTAATGATGAAGTGAAGCGAACGGAATAAGAGGGAATAAAAACTGAAGGTCAGTTATGGCGGCGCCCATGCACAGCTGCTGCAAAGCGTCTATACGTTTCTCCATCGGAAAATTCAGAAGGCTGTCGAGTTGGGAGGAGGAGATACTCTGGAATAGATACACTCTGGAATAGATTGCCTTACGATAACTGAATGCAAATTTTATTTTCATTCAGTGCTTGGCCTCCTTTTCATAAATATGCTGTTAGTTTTTACACAGCTCGTTTTTAACATTATGAATGCTATGCACATGCAAAAAAATGTTCTTGTGGACACGTGGGGCATGGTATCACACTTAAATGAACATAGTGAAAAAAGATAATTCGCTTCTTTTAATAGACTGATTGCTATGACCAACAAAAATAATATTTTGCGAAATCTCTTTTCGCAAAACATTATCAGAAACACCATTTTCAAAGAGGTCACAAGAGTTTCTTAAAATTTTCACAAATGTAGAACATATGCATTCCGACTAAACATAGACAGTTGCACTCTATATAATCTAAAGCATATGCAGTAATATATATTGTGTGCGAACTGTGAAGATGCCCCAAAATTACTTAAAAACAAAAATCGCTTTTGAATGTTAGGATATATGTGTATAGCGACACTCTTTCGCGGCGAGAAAATATTTGTTGTTAACAATTTTTTGTAAGAAATTGAAGCTATAGAGAAATTCGATAGAGAAGAGACGGCTAGGCATACTTTTCAACATAAATGTGATGGCGGGCGACGTCCAATTCGAAGAACAGCGCACACAGAAACGGCTCAAATGTATGCCTTTCTTGGTTGCCAGGGGTGCTTGAAATGCTCATTTGACTACTCTAATGATCATATCCGGTGCTTAATATTTTTATACACAAAACATGAACATAAAAAAATAATAAAACAGCATAAAACCCAATTTTTTGTTTGTGTAAAATATTGCCGTTTTTTGACCCACTTCTTTCCCTAAATAAGAAAGGTAGCGACATCTTCTCCCTTCCCCTTTAGGGCGTAAGCTTTGTTTTTTTAATATTTTTTGTTCTTTCCTATTTGCGCGTCGACGGTAGCGCCACCTGAATCGCTTCAAAATAGCAGGCGGCCTTCCTACACTTGCTTTCGACTTCAGTCAGGGCGCACTCAAAGGCTAAAAGGCACGCAAATACATACACCATGACCCTGAAAGCTGTGACGTTGCACTTTCAGCGTTACTTGATTGACGACACGGGCTCCTAAGCTCTGGCAGAACCACGGATCTCTACTATAGGAGGCTGGGTGGCACATAGCTGCGCACCGAGCCTGGTGCAACTTACTTACCACCGGAAGCGGGATGATTGTCTTGGAGGTCGGGCGTCTGTTGGGCTTCCTGGTGCATACAGTCTATGCTTTGGTCCATGCTTTCTCGTATCTTTGAGTGGGGTTTAATATTCCCTTTTAAATTAAATCCCGAGAATAAGGCATTCGATAGGGTGACATACGCACACTTGTTCAACTATGCATCTAAACCTTTTCACATCGAATGGCTCCCCAGGATGCATCTCTGGCCTGCATGCGCTGTTACCGCGGAACCAACTGGCTCTTTTTAGATAACATGCATGACAAGATCCCGTGCCCTGAACACTGTCTGAACCAGCACTCGGAAGAGTTGAAATGCCTGTCAAGCGCTCACTTCCGCGGGACAAGTCGCTTACTTTTGGTGGCTTCATACCTAGTTTTTTCCATGCGCCATCAAACCCATAATGTAGGTCAGTGGACAGCATAGGCAGTCTTCCTTACACATCCACACCCGTGCACACTTTTTTCTTTTCTTTTCTGACTGGTGCGTAAACAGTAGCGCCTTCCGGATGGCTCAAAATAGCAGGCGGGATTCTTCAATGGGTATAGTTACTCTTTCGCATGGAGGGGTTTTAGAATGTCTCCCTCCGCAACGCCACCTAGATTACAAGGGCGTGTACCAGATTTTTCACGACGCATCCCGGAGGCCAACGCAGGAGCAGGACACACAGTGGTCACGAGTGCGCGTCAGCGTTCGGCTGGGACCCGTGTCTTCACCGATTCGACTCTAGTCTTATAGCCGAACGAGTGACCACTGTGTGTTCCGCACTGACCGCCGGTAGGTCACGTAAAAATCCAACACTACGAGCTCCTTGTGTTACAGCAACTCTTAAAGGCCGACGACCAGACACGAGAGTCTGCAAGGCAGAAGATCCTTCTCACCCTGAGGGACGAGGAAACAGGCAAAGGTGGACAGGGTAGAAGGGGGAGAGGAGGAAGCGGGGGAAAAGTGGAATGCGCGAATTGGTCGTTGGTCTTTAAGGTCCGTTCACACGCTTGCAACCTCTTACAACCTAGTGCCTTGGAATTTGCTAATATCTCTTACGACGAGAGGACACACTGGCGCCATCTATTGGGTAGCAGTGCAAACTTGGCGGTCCGGCATATTTTCTATTTCTCTCGCGCATTATCCTTTCTTTCTTGGCTCGAAAAACTTTTGTCATTGTTATAAATGAGCCTTTCCCATAGGTATTACGCACAGTTGACCTCAGAAATCCCGTAAAACCTTAGCTCCAGTGAAATGCAGTTCCAAGGTCACCGCACAGACGGCGCCAGCTTGCCAGTCTGTCCTCTCGTCCTAACAAAGTTTAAGAGGTTTCAACAGGTCTCGTCTCTCTCGGTCGTACCCGGTTGCAACTGTGTGAACGGGCATTTAGGGTCATAAAACGATTTTTTTTCCTTCTTGGCTTTCCTTCTAGGGAGAGAATGGCGGTGTAACCGGACACCGCCATTCTCCCCCTAGAAGATTAGCCCGTCGCTCAAAACTCGGACAAAAGTTGCTTTCCCTATCCCGTTCACCCTGAAGCTGACAGTGCTGTGGAAGCCACGTGCTTGATGGGCCAGCCACGCTTTTGCCACGTGATCACGTTCCTTCGCGCATATCCACATGTAGAGAATGAGAGCAGGTGATGAAAGGGAGGCGGCTGATTGGTCCGTCAAGCGCATAGCTTCTACCGAACTGTCAGCTTAAATGCCGACGTACAACCTCAGTTTTCTGCGGGGAAGATAATCTTCTTAGCACTCCCCTCTCCTAAGCTGTGAGGGGAGCAAAGTTGGGGCAAGGTAAAAAGTGGAGAGGATTTAGGAAAGGAGGAGGCGGGCAAAAGTAGAAAGCGCGAAGAGTACGTCGGCCTTTAAGGGTGAAGTGATGTCCGGTGTCGTGTAACGTGCGTTTGGGCCTAATAGGGAATTTTCGTAGACAGCGTTTCCCCCTCCGCTAAGCCCTCCGGAACGAAGAAGCCCACTACACGATATGCTATTAGTAAAATACCAATCTAAATTCAGTTACAGCACCCTCAAGGAGGAACACCCATGGGTGTGACGGTCCTGGAACAAGTTGACAGACACCCTTAAAGGTTAAACACGTTAAGTGCTGTTCTGTACGCCGAACGTTTCGCTAAGTCGGTTAAACGAAGCCGAATCCTCCTTATATAAATATTGCCGCGCGCGCAGCTGGCTAAGTTGGCAGCGCGCGCGTGGCCTAACGGTTATCGCGCTTGCTTTCCAGGCTGAAAGCCAGGGTTCGATTCCTGGCCGCGGAGGCACATTTTTGTTGACTATGTAAAGTAATGTTCTGGTAAATTCGAAAACCATGTTGCTTGTTCGAGGTCAGAATGTTCTACACGCCGAACCTTCTACGCCCGCCTGTTATTCCAGAAGCCCACACGTGTACATAAGGGACTCCGCGTGGCGATCTGCATTCACTCTCGCCCCAGCGCTCGATCCTGCGGTTTCGCCGACTTCGACGCCCGCGACGCTCTGTTATTATCCTTTGTACCCCTTTTATTTTTGGCACAAGTTCGCCACATTAAACGTTTATTTATTTTTGTTTATTTATTATTTTTTGGTCACCACCCGTGACATTTTGGTGGAGGTGCGGGGTACCACATGCCCGTGCAGTGTTTTCCTCCCAGGGCCCGCAGTGCAAGCCCGATTCCAAGCCCGGTGAGAAGACAACTCAACGCGGAACCTGAAACTTGGACCAGTCGTCGCACCCAAGGTCTACACCCGGAATACGGACTTCTGCCACCTAGGACCAAGCCGCCAACGAGGCCGACGATGGACGACCAGCAATCACAGTCCCCGACCGCCGCCGCCATCATCTACCTGCCTGTTGCCCAGCGAACCCCGACGATCTTCCATGGCGAGACCCACGAATACGTAGAGGATTGGCTTCTGCACTACGAACGTGTAGCACGCCATAATGGATGGACCACTGAGCAGTGCCTCCAAAACCTCTTCTCTCCTTGGAGGGTACCGCGAGGCAGTGGTTCGAGAACCACGAGGTGTCGCTTACGTCGTGGGACACCTGTATCGCTGGCCTGAAGGAGGCATTCACGAACCAGACACAACGACAGCGAGCGGAAGACCTCCTTCAAGTACGAACTCAAGGGCCCAACGAAAAGGTCACCAGCTTCGTTGAAGACGTCCTCCGCCTGAGCAGCCGCGCCGACCCTCAGTCCACCGAGGAGAATCAGCTGCGCGTCCTGATGAGAGGAGTGAGGAGTGACATCTTCGGTGGCCTTGTTCGCAACCCACCAACTACTGTCGATGAATTCGTCGCCGAGGCAACTAACATCGAGCGGGCCCTGTCAATCCGAGCCACCCACTACAACCGACTCGCCGGCACGCCTGCTGCTTCGACACTGACTTCTTCCCGATTCGACGAGGGCGGCATCAGCGCTGACAATCTTCGTGCAATTGTCCGCGACATCGTCCGGGAAGAGCTCAGGAAGCTGCTGCCTACTGCCAACCAGCCGGCTTCGCTGTCGATAGCCGAAGTGGTACGCGAAAAAGTTCAGCGGGCAATTCAACCGGAGACTCCTGCCAACGTGGCCGCAGCCGATGAGCCGACAGTGACCTACGCCGCAGTGGCCCGACGACCGCCGCTAACTGCTCAAGATTACCCGGTGGCGCCACGACGAGACCCACCAACGCAGGAGTACCCCCGACGCAACGAAGAAGTACGTCAGTACGACCACCGAGAACAGCCGGAGCCGAGGAAAACCGACGTGTGGAGGACAGCGGATCGACGACCTATCTGCTACCACTGCGGGGAGGCCGACCATATCTACCGCCGTTGTCCTTACCGGCAAATGGGCCTGCGTGGGTTCCACCCGAACGACCCACGCCCGAGGTACGGCGAACGCCCTCGCGACATCGAGGAGTACCTCCGACGTTCGCCCTCCCCAGTGTCGTCTCTCCGCCGTGAAGCCCGCTCCCCATCGCCACGCCGTTCAGCGTCGCCAGTGTCACGACCCCGCCGAGAAAGCATGTCTCCCCTGCGTCGCCGGGAAAACTAAGTGCGGCAACGCCTGGAGGTGGCGTTGCCGAAGACGACCGTAGTAAAGAGCCTCCAAGAACGACGGAGCGCTCCCACTCTCTCGACGATACGGATCAGAACGACGTCCCTGCATCGGTGTCCAACAACCTAAACGTTATAGTCGACGGCCACGACGCATCGGCACTTGTGGACACAGGAGCAGACTACTCAATCTTGAGTGGGAGGCTCTCTCGCCGCCTGCGAAAAGTTGTGACGCCGTGGGATGGACCCCAAATACGAACTGCCGGAGTACATCTCATCACGCCAGTCGGGAGATGCACTGCTCGCGTCGAGATCCACGGTGAAACGTGCCCTGTGAAGTTTGTCGTTCTGCAAGACTGTTCGAGGGACGTTATCCTCGGAATGAACTTTCTCTGCGAGTATGGCGCCGTCATTGAACTCGGGGCAAACCAGTTGACGCTGCGAAAACCTGTTTTACCGTCGGTGGAGACCAACACGACGTCAACCGCGATCCGAGTTATCGCCGACCATGTGAACCTACCGCCGCGGTCGAGTGTTTTCGTCACCATTATAACCAACGCAGCCATGCACAGTGAAACTCTTCTGGAAGGCAGCGTCTAACTGCTCCTCGAAAAAGGAACTGGTGTCGCAAGAAGCGTAACGGATCTCCAAGAAAGACGTACAACTGTCCTTGTGACGAACTTTCGAGAGGAGCCGCAGCACTTAACGAAGGGTACCACCGTGGGCCACGTCGAGGATCTTCAGGCGCCAGCCGTGGTCATCGCAATCTCCGAGGAAACCTCGTCGCCACAGCAGAAGAGCACGACGCCGCCGCCGCTCGACATCGACCCCGAGCTCTCACCTACGAAGCGCCGGCAACTGGTTGATCTCCTTGCCGAATACAGTGACTGTTTTGCCACGACATCGAAGATTCGCCAAACACCAATGGCGAAACATCGCATTGTTACCGACGACGACGCACTTCCTGTCCACCAGTCGCCGTATCAAGTCTCCTTAAAGGAAAGGAAAGTGATTCAAGATCAAGTCCAGGAGATACTCGACGACGACATCATTCAACCCTCAAAAAGCCCATGGGCGTCCCCAGTCGTCCTTGTAAAGAAGAAGGACGGAACCCTGCGGTTCTGCATAGACTATCGTCGACTGAACGCTGTGACGAAGAAGGACGTCTATCCGCTCCCCCGCATCGACAATACGTTAGACCGACTGCGCCACTCCCGATATTTTTCGTCGATGGACCTGAAGAGTGGTAACTGGCAGATTGAAGTCGACGAACGTGACCGGGAGAAAACTGCCTTCGTCACTCCTGACGGACTGTACGAATTCAAAGGGATGCCGTTCGGACTTTGTACAGCACCAGCCACCTTCCAGCGCGTCATGGACACCGTGCTGGCAGGTCTGAAATAGCAGAGCTGCCTCGTCTACCTGGACGATGTCGTGGTATTCTCACGAGATTTCGACGAACACCTCAGACGACTTCGAGCCATGCTTCAAGCCATCAAGACCGCCGGTCTGTCAATCAAGCCAACAAAGTGTCGGTTCGCCTATGGGGAACTAAAGTTCCTTGGCCACGTCGTGAACAACAAGGGTGTTCTACCTGACCCCGAGAAGACCCGCGCCGTAGCTGCATTTACGCCGCCGTCTGACAAAAAGGCCGTGAGAAGATTTCTCGGACTCTGTGCCTACTACAGGCGCTTTGTTCGAGACTTCGCCAAGCTATCCGCACCGCTGACACACCTCACGAAGGACGCCGTAAAGTTCGAGTGGACAGAAGAACACCAGAGGTCATTTGACGAGCTGAAACGAAGACTCCAGACGCCCCCGATTCTTGGCCATTTCGACCAGTTTGCTGAAACCGAGATCCACACCGACGCCAGTAACACCGGACTGGGTGCGGTACTAGTCCAAGTGCAGGACGGAGCAGAGCGAGTTATCGCATACGCAAGTCGGACGCTGTCTAACGCGGAGAGGAACTATTCAACGACTAAAAAAGAGTGCCTCGCTGTCGTATGGACAATAACAAAGTTTCGCCCATATTTGTATGGAAGTTCTTTTCGCGTGGTCACGGACCACCACTCGCTCTCCTGGCTGGCGAATCTGAAGGACCCCTCCGGACGCCTCGCTCGGTGGAGCCTACGACTGCAGGAGTTCGACATGAACGTGGTGTGCAAGTCCGGCCGGAAGCACAATGACGCCGACAGCCTGTCACGGGCCCCAGTCGAGGCCGGCCTTGCCTGCACCAAAGAGGACGAGGGTGAGTGTTTCCTCGGCGCTCTGGATGTCAGCGACATGGCAGCACTCCAACGAGACGACCCTGAGCTGCGAGCACTCATCGAGCACCTAGAGGGACAAACAAGCGCCGTTCCCCGCGGTTTTGTACGAACACTTCCAACGTTCTCCATCCGACAAGGCGTGCTGTACAAGGAGAACTTCAGCGACAACAACACGGCGTTGCTGTTGGTGATCCCTTCCAGTCTTCGAGAAGAAATTTTTCAAGCTTGCCACGATGACCCGACGGCGGGACACCTTGGTTACAGCAGGACTCTTGCAAGGATACGCGAAAAGTACTACTGGCCCAAGCTTGCGAAGACAGTACACCACTACACCCGATCTTGCCACGAGTGTCAACGACGGAAGAAGCCACCGACGAGACCGGCAGGACATCTTCAGCCTATTGCGCCGCCATCTGCCCCATTCCAGCAAATCGGTATGGATTTACTCGGACCTTTCCCACCGTCGACGCAAGGAAACCGATGGAAAATCGTCGCAACCGATTATCTCACGCGGTACGCCGAGACAAAAGCCCTTCCAGTAGGAAAGGCTGTTGAAGTCGCCAAGTTTTTCATCGAGTCCATCGTCCTCCGGCACGGCGCTCCCGAAGTCCTGGTCCCAGACCGTGGATCATCATTCATGGCCCAGCTGACGCAAGAAGTCCTTCGTCTCAGCCACACCAGCCATCGTCGCACCACGGCGTACCACCCGCAGACCAACGGGCTAACGGAGAGACTCAACAAAACCATCGCCGACATGATCTCCATGTACGTCGACGTGGAGCACAAGACATGGGACGAGGTGTTGCAGTACGTGACATTTGCCTACAACACGGCCGTACAAGAGACCACCGGAGTGACACCCTTTCAACTGGTGCATGGGTGCAAGGTAACGACAATGCTGGACGCTATGTTACCCCACGAACCGGCTGTCGACGCAAGCGACGACGCCCAGGTGGTTGCCCAAAGGGCAGAAGAAGTCCGTCCGCTCGCCACACTCCGTATTAAGGCTCAACAACCCGTCGACACTGGCCGCTACAACCTTCGTTGTCGGGACGTCCACTTCCAGCCCGGAGACGGGGTGTGGGTGTGGACACCGATTCGCCGCTGCGGTCTCAGCGAGAAACCCCTGAAACGTTACTTTGGACCCTACAAAGTGCTTCGTCGACTCGAGGATCTGAACTACGAGGTGATGCCCGACGGAACACGGACTTCGTCACGCCGCCCTCCACGACCGGAAGTCGTCCACGTCGTGCGACTGAAGCCGTACTACGCTCGATAGGACTGTGGACCTTATGTGTTCCAAATGACTTTTTGTTTCCCGCTCTTTTTATTTGTTTTGTTTTGTTTTTGGGCTGCATCGGGGTGATGCCCTTTTTAAAGGGGGCTTGGCCAGCCGCGCGCGCAGCTGGCCAAGTAGGCAGCGCGCGCGTGGCCTAACGGTTATCGATCTTGCTTTCCACCCTGAAAGCCAGGGTTCGATCAGAATTAATTGGGGGGCTAGTTGGTTGAACATCTAGACGGTGGTTTTAAAAGCGAAAAGGACTAAGAAGAGAAGGAGGGGACAGGACAGAGCGCTTTGTCCTGTCCCCCCCTTCTCTTCTTAGTCCTTTGCGCTTTTAAAACCACCGTCCAGGGTTCGATTCCTGGCCGCGGAGGCTCATTTTTGTTGACTCTGTAAAGTAATGTTCTGGTAAATTCGAGAACTATGTTGGAGGCTTGTTCGAGGTCAGAATGTTCTACACGCCGAACCTTCTACGCCGATAATTCCAGAAGCCCACACGTGTACATGGGGCTCCGCGTGGCGATCTGCATTCAGTCTCGCCCCAGCGCTCGATCCTGCGGTTTCGCCGACTTGGACGCCCGCGACGCTCTGTTATTATCCTTTGTACCACTTTTATTTTTGGCACAAGTTCGCCACATTAAACGTTTATTTCTTTCTGTTTATTTATTATTTTTTGGTCACCACCCGTGACAATATGACGTCACTCGATTGAGAATTGTTCTGACAGAATCAAAGCCCTTCCGCACAATGCTGTTCTGCGGACGCACCGGGCCCTTGAAAAAGAGTCCAGCAAAAACAAAAGCTCTCAGCTTACATCAGAACAATCGTATTTATTCAACAAAATGCGCTGTTTGGCTTGACTTCAGCGTTAGAACACTTTTTTTCTTCTTCTCGCAACAACAACGCACATCTTGGACAATCACATTGAAAGCAAACAATAAAAATGTGTGTAATATTTGTGAACATTAAACATAACCCATACGCAAGTAACTTGAACACGTCTCGATCGATTACTTTAGATCACAATCACAATTCGTAGACCATACGTCCACTTAAGTTGTCTTTTTTTATTCATATAAGGACGACACCAAGCGGCGAAAGCTCGAAGTACGTTTGGTGTCCCTGAATGGGAGTAGCGCTACCCCTCCTGCTTTCTCCGCGACTTGAGCCACGAAGGAGGCCAAGGAGAGGTGGCGCAACTCCCCTTTCGGATGCCAAGCGTAGTTTGAGCTTTCGCCGTTGCGTAGGGAGGAACTGCACATGCGGGCAGAACTCTTCTTGAGAAAAGGTCCATTGGGTCCTCAATTGCCAGCACTTCAACAGCCGTGTACACCAGCTCAACTGTGAATAGAGTGTCATATTACGTGGCAGTATAAGCACAAGGATAATGCGTTGATATTACTCATCTCACTTTGTAGAAAGTTCGCCTTAAGTCCAGCATATATTCATATAAAATGGAGCTCGCAGCTAGATTCATTCAGCAACAATCCTTTTGAAGAGGTAATTCTCGATGAGACTTGTAAGCTCGAATTCAGACGAACGGATAATTTCTCTCTCTCTCTCTCTCTCTCTCTCTCTCTCTCTATATATATATATATATATATATATATATATATATATATATATATATATATGTGTCTTCCAAGACTGTCTCAGTTGAAGCACACTTTAATGTAATCACTGCTATTAAGCTCTTAATACCTGAAGTTGTATTTTGAAGATCTCGGAGAATCGGCGGTTATTCATTGAATATAGCGATAGGCGCCTTATTTTTATAGCAAGCCGCAGAGAAACGGTGGCTAATTTCAGCTAATAATAGGACTTCAACAACAAATATTCTTGTCAGTTCTCAGCCACGCCTTAAAGAAAAAAAAAAGAAGATATTTAAAGTGGTCCATGAAAAATTAAGGTAGCGATGCATTCAATATTTGTTATTTGATGTTCTTCTGAGAGTAGTTGATTGAGAATGACTAGCAAACACTTTGTTTCCACAACATATGAGTTCTGATGTCGCGTAGCAGGTAGGATTAACAATACATCGTCAATATGTCCGTCGTCCACCAGAAGGTGCTGAGACGACATGCGTGTACAAATGACACCATTGCCATCGTTCTAGGTAATATGCGAGTATACATTCGACACACTTTGAAACAGGCTCATCGCTGATTTTCTCTACCTTTCCCTCCCTTACACCGCTCTCGTTCCGCAGAACAAATATGACCAGAAATCATTGAATTTGTTACCAGCGGTATCACTTCAGTGCACAAGTAGTGTAGCACTTAAAGTGATTTCGACGTCATTCATTTCAGGCGCTAACTTGATCTACGCCCCTCAAGAATTAAAAAAAAGATCGTTAACAAGCACCTTGATGTCATCTAAAGAACGAAATAAAAAATAATCAAAATATTTTATTATATGAGGATCTTTTACTTCAAAAGGAGACCATAAGTGGGGCCGTATAAACTTTTAAAATGGCAATGAAACGCCGTCTAATTATAAAATTAGGGAGCTTTAATAACATACTTCAAAGTCTTGCTAAATTGTAAATTTAAATTCAGTTTAAAGCTGTCTATTTCTACAGCGGCTGTTGGGCATCTTAGGGTAGTATTTGAGGTCCCCCCCCCCCCCCCCCCCTATACGTTCCGTAATATACATAAACAATTTTGCATACCCTGTTTCTTTATATATATACCTCTAAGTTGTTGAATATATAATTACCGATGTATTATGAACTCCCTTTGCTTGTTTCTGCGTAGTACAGTATTGGCAAGAGTTATGTCTGGTGCCAAACATAGAAAAGAAATATAAACACTTCAAAAACAAAAGGGGTAATGCTGTTTAGCCGTAAATCTGCGCCCGAGACTTGTCTGCTTTCATTTAAAATATGAGAACAGAATTTTTTAATTTTAGTAAAATGTTTTAAACAACAAACTTGAATTCTTTTCTAAATGATATGTCTCGTTTCATTTATCAAAATTGCCATCCTTCGCAAGTAATTTGCCGCATAAATATATCATGTAACCTCTCTGCTTTGTCGACGCCTAAAGCTGTCTGGTTTTCGCTTCTAATTAACAATTGCTTTAGCTTGCCTCAACTTAGCTATATTTACTTTTATTTTAATTTTCCTTCTGATTTCATATATTTCAACAGTGTAATGATATCTTCAAAACTTAATATTAAAATTATGATCTAACTGAATCTATTTTCTCCACTCCCCCTGCATATCACAAGTACGGAACTTGTCGACCCCATTGCCGCTGACAATAATCTTCTTTCGGCGCTTTTCAAGTACAAAACCTTTTTTTTTTTTAGAATTTACTTTAATTTGTTTCAAATGCTGGTTTATTTTAAGAGTTTTAGTTTCCAATCTAAATTATTCGTTACTCCCTCATCATTTAATATTTAATACATCGCACTAATGTTCATGAGAATGAAAAAAACTTGAGCTTGAACTTATGAGTGCGACTCTAAGTCTGCTCTAATCTTGCGGACGGAAGAGCCACTGTTGATCATTTGCTCGAAACTCGTAACCACGCGCGAAAAAAGAAAGATTACTCTCAACTCATACACAAATTCTTTCCTTCTAATTCTGACCTCCTACCCTGCACTTAATAATAGCTCTTTGATGGTAACCTTTATCAATACTCGGAACGCGCGCAACGTCATTCTGCTGTGTTCGAAATGCTTTAAAGTCCATAGATCAAGTTGGGGCCATAAAAGTACAAAGTCGAAGCCCACTTTTGTGCATCTTTAAACACAGGAGGGCCAAATTGTGGAATTTTTCTTTCTGCGGTATCTTTTTCAATTGTAATACTGCTCTTCACCTTTTAAAAATATACTGTTTCTAAGGTTAACACTAGGGTAAGCTATTTTTTCCCGACCTGGCATGACGTGAACATGAATGGTCACATTCCGCTCTAGACAGAAGATATCATGCGACAGGGAAATCACATTTGTACTTGGTCTCAAGTGGCGTCAAGTCTTGCTGGGCTCATTGACACATCGGTGATGATCTACTCAACGGGACCTATTGGACGCAGTATGATGAATGGGGTAATTAATTAATACAGTCATGCCTCGTTAATATGAACATTCCCCTTCTCCCCTAGATTCGTTCATAATACACATAAAAATACATGTATTTGCGCAGAGTGTTCCCGAACATTTTGTTTATATAACTGGATGTTCACATTAACGGGATCCATATTAATGAGACTTGGCTGTACACACTTCGGACAAATTGATCGTTTGGGTTTTGCAGAGTTGAACGATAATAAACGTTTTACAATATCGCTTCGTAAAAGAACATCTGTGGAGTGCATAATACTAATGAAAAAAGAAGTAAAAAAAAAAACCTTCATGTACAAACTTTACTTTCACAGAACATTCTGACCCATGTTCAACAATATTCAACTTAAAGTATACCAAATATGTACCCTCCTGACACAGAAAAGTACACAGTGAAAGTTTATTCATAGCATGCTTTCGGTGTCTAAAGAAAGCTTTTAATATAAATTTCATGGACTTCGTATTGTAGTGGTTCCGCAGTCCGCCCGTCCGTCCGAGTTCTTTCAACTAACCTGTACACACTAAAAGTATATTAGTGATGTACCATTAGTAAACTTATAAAATATTCCTTAAACATGCTTCGCGAACTGTTTCATGAAAGTACACAATTAGGCATCATAAAATACATTTAGCACAGCACTTTTTTTTTTCCAAGGGCAGACACGCGAAAGGTTTTTACACCATTGCGCGAGGCAAATCGAACAAAAAAAATGCAACACCTTTTTTTTATTTGGTTCGCGCGTCGGCAAAAAACCTTTTAAAGACACCGAAAACTTCAGAAACGCAGGACGTGACACGTCTCGGGCGTTTTATTATATCACTCCGAAGCCAATTAGACTGAAGAATTGACCGGTAAGAACGCATAAAAACAAATCACGAAACAGTAAAAAAAAGTGAAGGAAGCGAGTCAGCGTGGCGTTTGATTCTTGAGGTCTCAACGACTTTGAATATTATCAACCCAGGGTGTGACGATCAAGTCCTGAGCGTTTTCAAACACCGATTCTCAACCAAGATAAGATTGGGGTATATTCACCGATCAGAACCAGGGAGAAGCGTGACCAGCACAATTTGGCGCGTCCTGCGTTTCCTCAGCTCTCGCTGTCTCTATATTCTAACAGTCCAGATAATGCGGCTACATCGAGTTTGAACCTATCATAACTTGAGTTTTCCGGGGTCATGAGACGTTTTAGAGATTTCTAGTGGTAACAATTCCGCTTAGCTCACGTATGCCACGCGACACTGAAAAAACGTCTGTCCTATGTTGGCAGGTGTGCCCCTCTATTGGTCGAGAGAAAAATAAACGGAAAAGAATTCCTGAAGATAACATTGATTTGGCTCGTTATAAAAGAAAAAAAGAAGAAGCTTGTTACAATGTTTTTTTAACAAAAAAAGCTGCGTTTTTTTAATCGAATAGGGCAGCGCTATCTCTTGCTTCAACACCGCAAAGAGAGTCGTCGTGGCTGTGAATGGTGCAGCGTCATTACACTTTAACCGCTACGAGCATACCCATAAATGGAACAGCTCCCGTAGTGTATAAGTTGCTGGTGAAAAAAGCAAATGGCGGTTCATCTGACAAAAAAAAAAAGTCCATTGAGAAATGTGTGAAGATAGAGAGAATGACATAAATACTAGAACTTGGTTAGAGTTATAATTTATAATAAACATTATACTATAATAGTTTCTTACATCTGACGAAAACACCGCTCTGCTTGCACGCGTTATGAGGATGATAAATTCTTCCCAGGTGTTACTATTTTGTTTGACTATTGTAGTTTCCTGCACTACACCGACGTATAGTCTACAATCAGGCTTGAGATAGTCCAGTTATGACGCATGAAATAGCTTATCCATCACGCATGCGCACAAGCCTCATTACACCGCATGATTTCCTCAGTTTGATCGCGTACGTCATTCCCATCAATACCGCTCTCTTCAATTCTCAGGAGTCCATACTTCTGATACACGTGGAAAAATATAATTTCGTTCTGGCACTTACTTACAATGAGGGTGGTTATTCGGTTAGAGTATGATGATCCTGTCAAGTGTTTTTAAATTGTAAAACTTTTTCGCACATTCGACGATATCCGAGTCTGCAAGTGCTCATCCAAGCAGGATACTTATCAGTCAAGTATTAAGCAAAAGGGCTGTTTTCTAGGACGCTTTAATTTCAATAATTACTCTCACATGGTCAGCTGTAGCAGTTATCAAGGCCTTTTATGGGGGTTTTCGTACATTACTAGTCGCCGTCATTTCGTTTTGCTTTACGGGATAGCCTCGCTTAAAAATTCACTAAGTATGGCCTGATTGTACTCTCCCCCCCGGTACTGATAAGTAAGCGGGGTACGCAAACTGAGAAGTTAAACGTTGAGGGTGACAGACTGCGACAACGCTGAAATACATACATATCTACATTTTAATGTTCGCATTCTTTCTCCAGGATTATCAAATTCGACCTCGAAGGTCGCCGAATATAGCAAATATTTAATTTACAACCAGATTTGATCATGTACGTCTCAACACTTCTCCGAACATAACGCGACGTTTATATTCAGGAAGGCTGGGTGTTTTTCTTTGTTTGTTTGGAAACTCGTTTTTGATAGTTTGCAACAAACATCTCACGTGATTGTTTCTTAGTTGGGCGCGGCGTTCGAATGTTGCGGAATCACGCAGCTTGTGGTTCCCATAAAACAACAGGGAAAAAAAAAAAAAGACTTACCGTACAGCTAGCCATACAAAAGACAAGACACTCTATTCGTCGTGACGTTGAGGGGAAAAGAAAGTTTGGCGACTCACTCATGCGCTGCGCGAAGTAGTTCTCACGGGATTGGGTTGTCGAAGCAAGAAGCCACGCCTTTTTGGCGTTCGAAATGTGTCCACACTCCTAAAATAACACAAGGCTAATCTAAGATGCGTCTACGTATCGCTTGATTCAACGCACGAAGGGAAAAATGGTAACGTCGCACGAGAAGCCGGACTTGATTTACTACTGTTCTTCAGGTGAATACGAGTATGAAAAATAATGATAATGAATAATGATAATAATTATAAAAAATTATCGATGCATGTGGGTATTTATCTATGAAGCAAGCAACATAGCTAACAGACAATCCTCAATGTCGGCTGAACACGCAATAATAATAATAATCGTAAACTAATACGCCCAAGAGAAAAAAAAACAAAAAAAAACAGAAGGAAAATGGTGGGGAGAAGCTCCAGCTATTAAATAAGCTACGATTCAGAGAAACGACATGTCAGCCATTCGGTTTGCTAAAGAAAAAAATTGTTACTTTCTATTTGAAGCTTTATTTCGGATCGGAGAAAAGCTTTTTTCGTCTCGCAGAAATGTGTAAAACAGTCAGGGACAGAGGAGAACAAACATCGTCTGAGTTTCCTTACACCGCATGTGAAGCTCAGGAAGTCACACTTTTTTTTTTTTTTTCGTATCGTAGCAATCGCCAATAGACCCTTTTCGAAATTTACTCTTGCTACTTCGATAACTGTCATCATCGAAGTATATATGATTTATCCGCGGAGAAGGGGCGGGGGGTGCCTGATGAAGGAAGAAGCCGAAGACATGCACAGATGTCCGAAGCCTGCACATCCCAGACGCTGTTCTGCAATTTTTGTTGCTCGATGTCAGCTTGTGCGCTCTAAGGAGTTGAGAGTGTTGTGCTATGTTCACGTTACAGACGCAACGCGCCTGCCTTTCACAACATTCTCGAACCAAAGCGCAAGCAAGAAAACGAGTTCGTTCAGACCACGATTGGTTTTAGTCTGAACGAAATCGTTCCGCTTCTTGTACTCACGTTTGCGCGTGTCATGAAAAATTGGCGCGTTGCGTCCGTAGTAGGAACATAGCATTACGGGAATCCTTAAAACGTTCGCCATCGGCACGCCCCAGACAGCCCCTAACAAACAAATGGTTCTGTCAGTCAGTGAATACCTACCAACGAAACACAAACGCTGCGTCGGCGTTTTTTCGGACTCACGCGTAATAAATTTGTTGACAAGCACTTGGCCCACGAGACCCTTCATACGGTGATTTTCATCGAAAATTTTGCCCTATAAACGTCTCGCACAGAGGGACATTTTTCTTCACCTTCGGAACGAAAACAAATTTATCAAAAGAAAATAACCGCCAATTTCATACGTTTGCCTTGAACGATTAGATACTAGACGCTCACTGCCCTTAGCATAAAAACATTTGGCATCTCATGGTCTACAAGATGTCGATTCATTACGAGCTCGCCTGCAGTCGATCCCTGCTTATAAAACGGTTGGACTGCTAATTGAGCCACTAGATGACACTGAATTCCTGAAAGGGTCTATTGGGAAAGAGCGAAGAATACCGCCACTTTCGTACGTCTGCCGTTCACGAATAGGTACTGGATTTTCACCACCAGTAGCAGACAAACATTTAGACTGATATTTGAGCCGCCAGATGGCACTGATTTACTGAAAAGGGTCCATTGCGCCAGCTCTGCACGGAGCACCATACTGGTGGCACACGCGAGCCAATCAGAAAATGGCGTGTCGATTGCTCTAAACGTGGCTTATCATAACGGATCAATAAGACCAATCATAGCGCAGTAAGGCAGTCACTAAAGCGAAGTACGTCACAAGAATAACAGTTACTCATGTTAGTAGAAGTTTGCAAATACCGATTCACATTGATTAGTGCAGTGTCTTCTGATGTTTAAGAGTGTTATGAAAACCGGTTGTTGTGGCTTTTCCTCTCATCGGGAAGTTTATGAATGACGCAGTGCTATTGAAATCAAATCGGTATTCGCACGTCCCCTGCATATTAAACAAGACAAAAAAAAATAATATGTGGCTCACGCATGCAAACACAATGTTGATGAAACACAACACAGTCGCACTAAAGTATATTCGGCATCTTTTGCCGGTTTGGTGCGCAGAGAACACACAGACGCAATTTCGTACGCTTTCAGACAAGACGGCATCTGAAGCTATATGTATGTATAACAAAACCCTTGATTTCTGCAAGCTTCAATCAGCTTCTTGCGACGAGAAGCGGGCGATATTTCAAAAGTTTAAAAAGTCACAGCGTCACGAACCACCAACCATTCACGATGACGTCACCACAATGTGCGCACTCGTAGCTGCCGAATCCTCAAAGTGCACGCCCCCACAACGCCGACCATTCCGTGGCGGCGGAAGTGACGTTGCAAAACGTGATAACTAGGCGCAGTTCCGGGCAGCTGGTTAACGGGGCTTGCCCTTGTCGGTGATCTTGTCCGGTTTGTCTCCGATTTCTTGTTTCGCCTTCTCTTCCGCCATCTTGGCCCTGTGTTCCAGCATGCCTTCGATGATCTTTCTGGACAGGAACCGGAAGATGATGAACCACGCCTGGGCCACCTCGCGGTTGAATCTGTCCTGAAGGGCGTCTTCCAGGCCAAACTTGAGTGCGTGCCATAGTTTCTGTAAGGTTACAAGTAAAAATATAAAAAAAGACATTTAAGTTTCAATAATGTTTTCTGTCCAGGTTTTATAATTATAATCAGCATAATGGTCACATCATTTTTGTTTGTGCAAGGACTGCTATACAAGAAGTAAAACACGTTTATTGTCTTTTTTTAATTTTTTAATATATGACTATTTGCAACTCGAGGACCCCGCTCGCCCTTTCGCGGAAGAACGAAGAACCATGGAAGCGGGGGCGGCGGCGGAGACGGTGGCAGGGACTACCGGCATCGGTGCTGCTTTCACCGCATTGTTCCGATCGGCATGTTCGTGTATCATACAAATTTAACGGAACTTGTACAAATCAACATGCTCAATTTCTTAACACCGTCAACGTCTCCGTCACCTGTATGATCTGCTCCTGCCCTGACCACTTCGTATTAATTTTACCGCACTGACCAGCGTCAGCGAGCAGGCGCACGGGAAATCCAGGAGAATCTATCCCCGCCTTTTCCGCCGTCTTAGCACTACTGCCCCGCCAACTCTAGGGCGTTGGAGTTGCGAATGTCTTCCAGTAATGAGGCATGATAGAAATAAAAAAATAAGAACAAAATCCGTATAATTAACAACGAATAGTTCCTTTAAAACAACCCAGTAAGCGCGACCGCAGTCGACGCAAGGATCCAATAGAGCCAATCAGGCAGCCCCAAAAGTGCATCGTCATGACGCTCGTCGTCTTTGCGCTTTTCCTGTCTCCGGCTAAGCAAATTACGCGCAGTGATTGGCTTAGCAGTCACCTGCTGAGCCAATCACGCGTAGTAAACGGATAAAGACGACAAGCGTCGTGACGAAGCACTTTTGGTGCTGCCTGATTGGATCCGTCCAATCGTAATATCGGCTGGTGTCGAACTTGGTGTAAAAGGGACAGTAGCCTTATGCGGAGTGCAAGGTCGTCTGCTTCTTTTGCAGGGGGGTTGCGGTGACGTAAGAAAGACGCCGAGCTGTGATTGGCTCTGATTGAAGAATGGGGGGTTAGACATCAAAGCAAGCTGCCTTGAGGTCTACCCACTATCCTTCATTCAGAACCAGTCAGAGATCGGCGTCTTTCTTACGTCACCGCAACCCCCCTGCAAAAGAAGCAGACGAACTTGCACTCCATATTGATTATAAACAGAAGGATTGGGGCTGGAGCAAAGTCACCAGTGTCGAATTAATTATGGTAAAAGGACGATAGTGACTGCCTATACTAAATCTACTAAATCCTTAACCGTAATTGCTCATCCCACAGAGAAGCGTTTGCTTACGTTTTCTTACGTTATGTTATGAGTAACCGGAATATCCGTGCTTCGTATGTCGGGTACAAAGCTATTCCCCGATTTGTTTCCGCGCTTTATACGAAGCACTGATGTCCCGATGACTTTCGACGTAAGCAGGCGTAAGCACCTGAAACGTAACACAACGTAAGAAAACGACACTATGCTAACGGGCCTTAATCGTTAAGCTTGGATAGTTTCCCGGCATCATTAACATCTATGAAAATAATTAGGGAACCCAGTGGAAGTTCTTTCCGCTTACGTTGATGCCCTAACGAAAATGAGTTACGCTTTAACCCCTCCTTCGCTTATTAGGGGCTCAAGGGCAAGTGCCGTTTTGTACAACCTTAGACTTGCTCGTTTGTTTGGCTTCAACATGCCTATCACGCAACTTCGGACCCTGATAATTTAGGCGTCAGAAGATTTATCATAGTCACAACTGTAGACGCATCTGAAATCATATATGCTATGCAGGGAGCAAGTAGGACCCTAACCAGTCCTAGGGCGGTTGGCAACGTTGTGCAGCTCTGACAGTTCGTTTCAAGTTGCAACACGAAAGATGCAACGAAGACTCCAGCCAAAAAAAAAAACAAACCATTCACTGAATGCCCATGGCGCCAAGGTACACTGGACCTTAGGCACGTCCTTTTGTTTCTTTGAAGCCAGTTTTCACGAAACGACTCTTATGAATGCTCCTCCCATTTTGTTTTGTGTGTGTGACGTAAGAATAAAGACGTGTTCCAATGAATGAGGTGTAGTGACGACATTCCTTCCTGAGAATTCGGGCGTGGGATTTTCCTGGCGGTCGTTATGTTGAGATACACAAATTCAAAACTCCAGAAAAGGCGTCGTCACCCAGCGGAAAACTCGCGAAGGAGAGAAGGGAGCAGCTGCCACCCATCTCGCTGTGCAGCAAAAACTAGCGCTGCCTGGCGGCCAAAATGTGAAATAGAGGAAAGGGAATAAAATGCATGCCATTTGATTGATGTTGATGAATGAAAGGCAGAGAGGTTGGCCCGAACCACTGTTTTAGGCGGCTACTCTGCACTGAAGCAAGCGCGAGCTGCTATACTCTACTTAGGACTACATCTGAAAAAGTCCACACTAGGGCATCCGTAAGCCTTTTAGACCAATACGAGAGGAGAGCGTTTGAATTGTACATTGTCATGTGCATCGCACCCACACAAGCTCGCCGTACTGTAGTCGGTGGAGCAACCCTGCCGCGCCGCCTTTGAAGTGGCACCGCTGCTTTGCCACACAACCCAGAGAGGGCAGCACCTGCCCCGTCGGTTTCGCAGTGCCGTGTGGATCTCACCAACTGCTTTTTATCGCTTTGTTTCGCAACGTGCACAATGTAATTTACATGTGCACTACACAAGGGTGAGGAGATCACCTCCTATCGATAGTAGGGTGTTGTGATCAATCTTTTTACCTACTATAGACATCAAAATCATCGAAGCTATCCGCGATATCATTTCCACCCGCCAATTTCAAACCGCCGGGCTGCAGGGAACAGAATTTGTTTCCCGTAAGGAACTCCCCTAAAAAACCTAAAAAGGTACTGGATCAAAACTTATAATATACCTCTCACGGTCAGAAGTAAGTTAAACATGATCAACTCTATCTGCCAATGACGATCACATGATTGTATTTCAGACGGATGGCTGTATTTTTTGTTCTATATGTTCGATTCTGGTGTACGCTATAAAATCAGCTATCGAGGAGCGCGGTGATTCTCGGGATATCCGTCGCTCCCGCAACTTGCCCGCGGCGTCATCGGCCTCCCTATGGCCAAGCGTACCGTAGTTACGAGAGTTGATACTTGGTGGCGTCAGAGTTGGCAGAGTCGTGCGCGCTATGAAGACAACACGTAGTGCGTCATTGGCAGGGTATTTGCGCTTGGTAAGCTTTTTATTTGTACGTGAGACGTGAGTGCCCAATCACCCAGAACACAATAGGCCGATCTCGCCAGCCAGTTTGACTACGCCACCGCTGCCACAATGCATCGAGGGAACTTTAGTCTTTCTGCACGTGCAATAACCTTGCTGGATCTTTTGCGCTTGTGGAGCACGAAATGACACGAGCCCTCGCGCGTACGGCCGTCTGCCTCCCGTGAACTAAAGTTCTGGCGGCGTCACGCATGCACCGAACGCTTAGTGAGATCGGTTCATTTACAGCTCGAAATTCGTTTTCTTTCCACCTGAACACTACCCGTCAAGAACTGGCCGGTTTGAGTTTGCGCTCACTCTCTTCTGCGTGTTCCCATGTCGTTCTCTATGGATTAGACACGCGCATCA
The DNA here is from genome assembly GCF_016920785.2 of Ixodes scapularis. Classification (NCBI taxonomy): domain Eukaryota; kingdom Metazoa; phylum Arthropoda; class Arachnida; order Ixodida; family Ixodidae; genus Ixodes; species Ixodes scapularis. Next base: position 60,755,776 of record NW_024609836.1, read on the forward strand.
AATATAATCAAAGTCGCTGGTCGTCTAAGGCACACACTCAATATTAAAAATAGGAACAAATGTGATACCCAAGTTTGTGGCTTAAAAAAACAAAAAAACTGCAAATACGTTGATGAAAAAAAAAAGAAATACAGCAAAAAGTTGCACAGAGAACCGGAAGCAGTCTGTATGTTCTCTGAGTAATTCTCAACATGGCGTCGTATCGCGGGAGTCTCGGGCTGGACGGCTAAACGAAGCGGAATAAACGATGGCGGCGGACGACAGGCGTGGGACGTCTACCTCAGAACTGAAAAAATTGTAAGGGTGCAGGCGAGCTGGTGGAAGTTAACCATAGATTTTTCGTTTGTAATGTTTTGGGCCTATGTTTGGCTTAGTGTATTCCGGGTGGTATGTTGACATTGGTTGACTTGGTTGGTGGTGTGTTGACGCGGTGTGTATAAAAGTGCATACGATGGAATAAAATCCTTAGCTGTGTTTGAGACGTCGCCTCCTTGTGGCCTCTTTTCTTCTCGTCCCTTTTCCGAAATACCCCAGTCTTGGGTTAAACAAAACTATGGTTAACCTCAGAACTGTTGTTCGCTGTACCGAGCAAGCTGTCTAGCTTTGAAAGAGAAATCTTTTACCGACCAAAGCAATTAGGATTTATTCCGCGTGACACGTCCGATCACCAAGCTGATTTTCAGGAAGACGTCGCCGAGCCGTCGTCCCCTCTACTGGCTGAAGACATCAATCGCCTTACGAACAAGAATTGGTAAGAGCTCGAAATACGCGAAACGTCGAGCGCGTAGTGCATGACTTTTGCGTTTTTCGTGCGACGTGCGACGTTCGCGTTCTTCGTCTGTTTCGCACGGCAGGAAAAAAAAAAAAAAAAAAAAAAAAAGCTGGAAACTTGGTCGGATGCAGCCACGTGACTTCCGGTAACTCTCCCCTCCTCTACGTTTCTCCTTCCTCCCCAATCCAGTTTCGGTTTCGGTTTCGAGCAGTAGTTCTTTTTTGATTTATTAAAAAATAAACTTAACGCTGTAGCAAAATATGGATTGGGTAGTCTTCCGACACAATAATAAATCGCATGGCAAAAAAATAAAAACAACGTTTTGGGCTGAGCCAGTGTCTTTTTAAGACCTTTCTTTTTCGCGCCTAAACGCCCTAGCAAACATTTTTTTTTTTGTTTTATTTTTTGGCAATGACCTTTATTTTATCTCAACCACTTCGAGATGCCAAGACGCGAGCTTTTGACCTTAGAAAATCCTTTCACTGTACGAGTGCTCGCGCGAAGTAATTTGCAGATGTAGTGGGCTCTCCTTTGCCTTTGCTGGCTGAGCACACTACTACAAAACGGCCGTTTACGCACGTGATATATTGTTGGCTGAACTAGACATACCGCGCAATGGCGGACAGCCGACGCATTGGTATGATGATGGAGCAAAAGTTTGTAGACTATGAAATATTTACATTGTGATTACGAATTCAGTGTCCGTTGTCATCCAGATATTTCTGGAGAAACGAATAGTCCACTTCAAAAGCTTGTTCCCAGGCAGCACACCGTATTGCGCCAATATTGGCGTCGGATAGGAGAAATCAGGCCAATGCATTCTGATACTGCCGATATTGGCGTTGGATCGTAAAGATTCGGCCAGTATTACTGTGAGGTCGCCGATGTCGGCGGAATATCACTTGGGTCGGCCAACGCCACGCTGATATACAGTATTCAGCGCCGTTTTCCGGTAATTTGTCGGGTCTGAACCGGCTATATCGGGCGTTATTAAGAATTCTTGACCGTTTCTAAACCAATACCAACAATTCGTCGGGTATAAACCGGCTATATTGGCCGGTATTAGGGATTCTTGACCGTTTCTAAAACGATACTGAATCGGTCAATCACGCCGGCCATTCGCGGCGGCCGCCGCTGTTGCGCACGGGCCACGCCGAGGGCGCGCCGGGCAATCAACGGCTGGAACTGGGTTTTTCTGTAGAAACAAACGGAAAAAAACTATTTTTTTAGTAACTTTTATAAGAGATTAGTACAAAACGGGGGGCGCGTGATTGTTTTCTAAAATATTTAGTTTACAAGGTTTGCGGCACAATTAATATTGTTTTATACAACCACGTCTCAGCGGTGATTTCAAGTAGCGCGTCCGGACCTAGGCGCATCCTAACTTCGGCAGTAATTCGCGGCGCGTCCGTTTGGGAGTCGGGGGTGGCACCCTTGAAGCCCCACCGTATCTGTTTGCGAGCCAAAATGGTCGAATAAAGCCAAGGTAGAAGTTACGTGCAGTTCCTCGAGTGGCCGGTGCGGTAGAAATGGCGGCGTTACGATCTCTATTAGCTCGGTTCTCGAGTACGGATCGGTGCCAATTTTTCAGAGCAGCCTGGCAGTTTCCCAACTGATCGGTTCTGGTAGCGTTGGCTTGGTCCACGTCCGCTGACACCGCAGTGGCCGCGGCCATGTTAACCGATATTCGCTCATGTCTGCCCAGAAATCGAATGATTTCGCCGACTCTGGCCCATTTTTAGAACGATCGCTACCAGACATTGGCCCAATATTGGGCCGTGGAGCAAAACATGAAACTGGGCCAATATTTGAGCAATATTTCCCCGACGCTGGCCCAGTGTCGGCGTGCTGCCCGGGTTCAAGTTGTCTCGTCTGCACAGCGAAATAGCTTTAGAAATCTGTACAGCGAAAGTCGGACATATGACAGCGACGCTTTCCCTTATAATGAAGCGACTTGGCACTGTATGGGCTCTAGGAACATGAGGGAGATGACTACGCGACGACGATCTATAGATGAGAGGCTTATGGCAAGGTTACTTTGAGCAGACAGTCTTTTGGTTTGCGTGCTCGATGCCATCCGCTGAGCCAGATCCACGAATCGTTTGCAGGTCTCGAGCGTGTTGTCTACTGTACTTTGTTGTTTATCTGTTTTCTTTTTCTGGCAAGTGCGGGTTTGTCGACGTGAACTTACGTCGAACATGTCTTCGTGGACGTTGAAGCGCGCGTGTTTGCGTCCCAGTTCGTAGAGGATGTCGGCGAGGACCCGACTGTCGTCGAGGTTCTCGACGGCGGCCTCGAGCCCCTGCATGACGAGTAGGGCGTGCCGCTGCAGTCCTTCCATGTCCCAGTCGTAGGTCCCGTCGTCCCTCAGGGTCATAAACTTGCGGAACAGGCGGCACAGCTCCGGGTACCGTGTCAACAGCCTGAAATGTTTAGAGAAAAGGCACGAGAAAAATGCATCAAGGACATTAGACATCCGGAAATACCACGTGAAGGATAGCTAGAGGATAACTTGGGAAATTAAAAGTATGATCACGTGAAAGAAATGTATCAAGGACTATCAGGGGAATTCAGGAAGACCGTCTGAAAGATGTATTAAGGACACCGGGGACATTCACTAAGATTACGCGAAAGAGGTGAATTAAGAGAAGCCCGGGACATTCAGAAAGATCACATTCAATGACAACTTGAGACATTCAGAATCTCCAAGTAAAATATGTATACGTCAAAGGCAACCTGTGAAGTTAAGAAAGGTTACAGGGACTTGTCGCACCAAGGACAACCCAGGACATCCATCCAGGTGATCATATAAAAGACGGATCACGGACAACCTGCGACATTCGAAATGACCAAGTGAAAAATGATTCAAGGACAACCTGGAACGTTCGAAAAGATTACGTGAAAGAAATCCGCGAAAAAAAAAAAAAAAAAAACCCGGGACATCAAGAAATGCCATACGAAGCACTCTTCAAGAACAACCTGGAAAACCCGAAAAATCTTGTGAACGAGCAGCGCCTTAATCATAAAGTTCACGTTAAATATGATTCAAGGACAACTCGGGACATCGATAAAGGCCACGTGAAAGACATTAACGAAGAACCCACTACACATGAATCGATAGAAAAAGCCAACTCCGGGCGCTGAACCAACGATTTGAGACGTCCGCAAGGCATGCAACAAAGATATTCAACAGGCGGTTGTTCCGGCTAAAAAAACGGTATAACAAGTTAGAAAAGAGAAATCTATACTGGCAGTGTCCTCTCATGGGCAGGCTCAGTCAAGAGACGTCCGGACGTCGGTTTTCGTTTCCCGCCGTCCATGTCCCTCTCATTTGTTCTTTTTTTCCAGTGATAGGGTTACGGTTGCCCTTAGAAACATATGGTATAATGGTTGTGTCTTGTGCATGTTTTTGTTATAAGACTTAAAATGAATTTTCGCTTGGAATGTTTTTACTTTACACGAGGCTACTGGCACTAGTGGGACCCAAGTGTAGTCGCACGCGACGCTACTGACCAGGAAACTTCTTTGTTGCGGTGCAATTTCAAGAGTAAAACCGAGCGTTTCTTTAATCTCTCCTTCGCAAAACTTGATGTAACATGGGAGATCGCAGTATCCCCCAGTGAAAATATTTGAATGCGGCTCATAGATTGGACCCGAGCATTTTATGAACACTCAATTCGGGATCGGGATAGTCAACAGCTCGACAAGCATTCGGGTAGTGGCCCGTGTCCAATCGCTGCAATGACGACAATAGCCGAACCATAACAATGTCTGGAGCTCAGCGTGTGTCCTGTGCTTTGACAACCTTGGCTATTATCAACATTGGTGGCATATAATCGGCTTGATATCTCGTAGCCGCTTGTTTTGGCTTCGAATTGAGGGGGTGAACGCTGGTAGTTTTGCGTTAATTTTTTTCTGCAACTTTTATTGCGTTTGGTGAAAAACGAACGCGTGTTTCACAGGTCATTAGGGAGTTTTAGTAGATCGTATTCAAAGGCCCGCTACCGGTACGGGCGCGCGCTACAAAGCATGCATCGAAGTGGCAGCGCGAGCTCCCGCTACCGATAGCGTGGCCTGAAAACACGGTCTACTAAAACTCTCTATTAAAGTGAAAAATTCGTTCCAAGCGGAATTTGAACAAAGTATAAAAATCGTTGCATCGCCCCTTTAATTATTGGCAGACATAGACCACACCATGACATAGACGAACATTTTTTTTTCGAAGTTTACAGCCTATGCTCAGAACGAGCTCACATTAATAGGCTGCTAAGACCGACAATCTTGATGGTGCGGAACGCACGTTGCAAAAGAACTGTGGAAGCTCGCCGTCAGCACGCGCTCAGCAGTCGCGCACACAGCTATGGCCGCCAGTGAAAGCTCCCTATTAGCGATGTGCGCGGCCAAAAGCGTCGCTGTGGTCAGCTTTCTACGATTGGCCAAACCATGGGCATATGAGCACTGTCAGATTGTCAACTTTGACGGTGTTAGTTTCGGATTGCGATGGCTCCTAGCTTCTACTGTGCTTTTTGAACACACCATCGAACTCGTCGTCCCACCCGATGGTAAGTAGCCAGAATAACAACTGGTGACGTCACGGCGAGGCGAATCCCAGTCGTGGCGTCACGGAGGGAAACCATAAGAGGGCGCCACTGAAACATCTCGGCGCTAATACCCCGTTCACCCCTCAGCTGCAACTGTAGCCAACGCAACAACTACGAGAGCACAAAGTCACGACTTTGAAACATTCTTCCGCAATACGAGTGCTCGCACAAGATGTCTGAAAGCTAAGAGTTAGGGTTAGCTCGCGTTTGTAACTTTGACTGCAGTCGCAGTTTTTAACGGTGAGCGGATTATAGTGTATGCCAGCACTGTGCTAGATAAGCGAGACTCCACTGACGTCTCCGTTGTAGTGCGGCAAAAGACCATTTGCTATCTCCTCCAAGTGCCCCGGCCCGCGCTAAAAGAAACATGGGACCGGTGTTCCTTCAGCTCCTTAACGGTCGGTCATTTCGACCCTATCCTTGGTTACACAGCTTTGGAGCGTAACTCGGAGTCATTCTGAACAAGCGCCTGATATACCCCCAATGACCTGTCATATCGCTTTTAAATGTCTGCACAATGTCAGCGTTTTTGATACTGTGCATGCTGTCCACCCTTCAACCTGGATCGGCTGCAGAAATCTCTTATATTATTATCATACTGATATTAAGTTAGAAACGCTGAAAATGCTATAAACAGCCCCGCGGACTACGAGCTAAATCCTTGTTTTTGGTGCTGTGAATTATCGGCTTTTTAAGCAATTCCTGCTCAAACAACAATCACGAGAATGATAATACTGTAAGAGATTTCTGCAGCTCAGGCCAGGTTGAAAGGTGGATCGCATGCGCAGTATAAAAATGCTGACATTGACGAGCAATCTTAAAAGTGATATGACAGGTCCTTGGGGTATATCGGGCGCTTGTTCAGGGTGACTCCAAATTACGTTCTTAAATTGTGTAACCATGGAGTTGGTCGATAATTAGCGATCCCTAGGGAGCTGAAGGAACACCGTTCCCATGATTCCTCGAGTAAGGGCCGGGGCGCTTAGGAATATAGCAAATGGTATATTTGGCCGGTGTAGTTTTGTATTGGCGACGTGAGCGATCGAAAGCGTCGCTGTGGTCGGCATGCCACGATTGGCCGAATGCTGGCAATGACGTCAGCAAAGGATTTCTCATCGACGGAAATAAGAGGAATGTAAGAACTTAAACTTTGAGGGTGTCGGCAGTGTTGCTTTGAGAGCGCTATGATTTCAGGCTTCCACCATGCCCATTACAATCACCATCGAACTTGTTGTTCACAAGGTAATGACGTCACGAAAGGTAACCGAACAGGGGCGCCACCGAAACATCTCGCCGCTAATACGTTTCCGCTCTCCTTTTTCCTACTTTTTCCTTCCTGCGCAGTGGATCCGGCGTAATCCACTTTCAGTCGTAGGGGGAGGCTGTCAGTGGTGTTACGACGCTCCGGCGTGATCCGCCTTCAGTCGAGACGCGGCTGTTCGTTGTAGGGTGATGGTGCCCGCGAGCCTAGAGCAAACCTTACTTATTTGACGAGCCGAAGGGGCCAAGGCATATCATCTTCGCTTCTGATCTAATTAGCGTGTGGCATTAGCCGATCAGAAGGCCGACCAACCAATCACGAAGCGAGAAGCGCGTGAACACGATAAAGTCGCGCCCTGCGTTCCGGCAGCGATCTCATAGATTGTGGATGGGTAATACGATATTCAGTGGTCGCGACAGCCGGCGTTCCTTTAAAGAGATACTACAACGAAGTTTCGGCACTTATTTCTTGATCTATTCGTGTTCAAGGGACCAGTATCACATCAGACTCACCAAATCTCTTATTGCAAAAGGCACGAAAAGGAATTTTAAAACGAATTATACAACTAGGAAAGAGCACCTGGTGGATGTCGCTAACGCCTCGTTTGTAATACCCGTCTAGGAACCTTGACAGGTAGGGACGATAACCGTCTCGTCTCCGGCCGTCACGAGAGAAGAGGGGAAGGTGGATCTCCCTACTTCCCTAGACTCTTTCTTGTGTCCCAGACGTTGCTATTGTCCCTCGACAAGATTATAAAAGATTAACCCGCCACTCCAAATTCGTACAAAAGCAGCTTTATGGTTAATTGCGGTGGCGCGATCCCTGGCGTGCTTTGGCCACTTCGGTGGCTGGGACGGCTAGGACATCAGCCTCACCGCAGTTTTCTTCGTTCCGAGAAAATCTACGTCATGATTGCGGCGCATGTCACGTGCTCTCCGCTGGCTGCTCTCCGAGCGCTTGCCCGGACTGGGTCGTTTATAACAAAAAATGCCGCCTTGAGGCTCAAAATACAAGCGTGCGATTGTCATTTACGGATATTGAACACGACAGGATGTTTCAAATTTCCTTGAAGTATCCCTTTAAGTTACAAGTGAGTATCCGAGGAGAGAAGTTTGGGTGTCGCCGCTTGGTGGAATGTTTCACAACCCAGAGTAAGGATACTTTATCTTCCTCTGCTGCTGCAAGCACGTCCAATGCCGAGCTTATATCCCCTATAATAACTAAGACAAAATCGCGTGAGTAGCACGTGCACTATACCGAGAGTGAGGAAAACAGAAACGCCCCTAACGTGCTTTTCACCGCAAATAACAGTGTATATTGGCTAATATTCTCACCGTGAGGCAAAGCCAGCTTCCCAGAAACAAAACTTTAGTCATATAAAACAGGATTGTTCAAACTGCGGCCCACATAAAAAGTCTTGCGAAATCCTTCCAAAGAAGCCGGGCCCGCGGCTCGCCGCTTTCATTAAACTCGCTGCTATATCAACGCTAAAAAACGTGCGCAAAAAAAAAAAAAAGGCGTCACGATTTGTTTTGAATGCACAAAAGAAGCCACCAAAAAGAACGAGAGAAACTGCATCGTAACGCGGTTCTCTCGCAGAGACTCATCGTAGTCATCACCAGTTTCACCATTCTTATATAGTCCCCGGCTTCATGTTTGTGCAACTACGTTAAAGTGTCTTTGCGTTCTTGTGTATACGTTGTGTCCGCATTAGCTTTATCATCCCCATAGGTCTTTTTTTTTTTCTTCTTTTTTTTTTTTTGCACCGCGGGAATGTGCCGAAGTTTCTGTGCGCTCTGTTTTATGCTCGGTAAATTTTTGGGATCAGAATTGTTGTGTAGCGTCATAATTAGCTAAATATTAAATTTCAAATTAAAATATATGCATTCATCTAACTCAGGTGTTTTCTTTGTAAATACTTACTTCAACATTCATGTCTGTCAAAGTTCTTACCTATGTTTATTGATTTAGTTTTTACTCGTTTATAATTACTTTTTTTCTTCCCGGCCCTCGAGGCTGCTAGAGATGCCTAATCCAGCCCCTTAGCCAAAACGTTTGGAGACCCCTGACTCACAACATAAGAGGCGTAAAACATGGCGAACCAAACTCCGGATTTTCCGTTCGTTCTTCGACGTTCTGATTTGCTACGATAGGAGTGTTTATTGGTTTACTTTCTCCCTCAAAACCAAACAAACCTGTCCGAAAAAAAAAAAAAAAATCAAAGAAAAAACAATGATGTGGGGTGCGATGCTCAGGGAAAGCACGATACGGCATGCATCGTTGCCGACCGACAAGCTAGGCGTCTGGTTCTGTTCAATTATCGCTCGCCGTGCGAGAGCTACGGCGTACGTCTTTATAGGTGCGGCCGAGAACCGTATACGTAGCACCGGGGAGGGTGGGCCCGGAGGGAGGGGGGCGGGACGCTAATGGAATTAGGGCGCCGCGGATGAAATTAGAACGTGCTCGCACCCGTATAGGACTGGACTGCTTTCACCTGATGCGATGGAGTGCAGCGGACGCTACGAGCCACCGGAGCCAATCCAATGCTGTTTGAGCGTCACGTGACGGGGCCTTCGTGAGGCGCGTGGGGCCCATAGTCACAAAGTGCTGGATTGGCTTGGGATGGCTCGTATATAGGCTATAACCAGGTTTTAGAAAACTCGAAGAATTCATACGAGTCTTTAAAGTGTCAACTTAGAAATTCCGAGGGTTTGGGCGTTGTTCACATCTGCTTTATGGTGTATATAAATTTAACGCGTAATATTGTGCCGCTGTATAGCTGAAGGGGTGTGGTGGCTTCGTCAGGCATCGATGGGGAGAGCTAGTCGTTCGCTTTTTGCGCAGGATCTGCGGTGACGTCAAACAAACGCCGAGCTTTGATTGGCTTTGATTAAAAAAATAGTGTGCAAGACGCCGTGAGCTCTACCCACTATCTTTCTCAACCAGCCGATAAGAGGTCCGCGCTCTGGCGGCATCGGAACCCCTGATGAAGAAGCAGACGAACTTGCGCTCCGCATTGCATTCAGCCATATTGCCTTTAGCCAAATATGTCAGAAAGTAAAAGAGCTCTACAAGAACATCTTCGCCTCTACTACCAGCACCCTCCTCCTCCTCCTCCCCCCCCCCCCCCCCCCCCCCCAGCCCCCGAGACAATGTTGTTGTCTCGAATAACTTATCTTGTACGTATCTATGTAGATAGTTCGCAGCGCTGGATGGGCTCTGCTCGCTCGTAGCGTCCAGTGCGGTTCATTGTGAGCTGAAACGGAGTATAGACTTTGCGGGGGATTCAGTGCGTCGCCGCCGCCGCGCCGGCGAGCGTGCGAAGGCTGGCTGGATCGATGCGCATTGTTCGAGGCGGGCGGCGCGGGCGTCCGGCCTTCGGTCAGATCGGACGGTGTAACGCGAAGCCCCGCTCATGAATTGATTCAACTTTGGGGCCGGGGTCGAATCTATAGGAGATTGGGGTAGGTCAGCCAAAGCGGCACGAAGAAGGTTTCGTAAGGAGCCTGCCCGGTAGCGTCAGAGAGATAAGCAACGCATACTGCTCGCAGGTGCTTTAAAGGAGCTGTGCAACGATATTTAATTGGAATGTTTTTCTCTCTACACGAGCTTACTGGCAGACCTGGGACTCAAGGATACTCACACGCAACGCCACTGGCCAAGAAACTCCTTTGTTGCGCTGTAATTTCAAGGACAAAAGCCATCATTTTCATTCAATCTCTCCTTTGCAAAATTTGATGACGTAACTCGGGGATCGCAGTACACCCAAGTGACGATATTTGAATGCGGTTCATAGATTGGACCCGAGCATTGCGTGGGCACTCGACTTGGGCTCGTGACAATTGCTAGCTCGAGAAGCATTCGGGTTGTGACCCGTTTCCAATCGCTGCAACGACGACAACAGCCGAGCCATAACAATGTCTGGAACTCAGCGCGTGTCCTGCGCTTTGCCAACCCCAGCGCGTGGCTATGATCAACACTGGCGGCATATAATCGGCTCCAGATCACGTGGCCGCTTGTTCTGGCTGCGAGTTGAGGGGGTGAACGCTGCTCGTTTCTCTTAAATTTTTTTCTGGGACTTCTATTGCGTGGGGTGAAAAACGAACGCGTGTTTCATAGGTCATTAACGTTAGGGATCCGTTTTAAGCGGTATTTGTGCACAGTACAAAAATTGTTGCATCGCTCCTTTAAATACGCACTGGTAGTAACTTTTTTAATTATTTTTTTATTTTTATACCGGCGCGTTATGAAACAGACACGAATCCATTTATTGAAGCATGAAATGTTGTGTAGCGAACCCTCCCACCCCCTCCCCGTAATCCCAGAAATTACTTCATCCGTCAGTCCGCCAGTGCATTTCCCCGATAAATTTAGCGGGGAAATTGCAGTCACGTGACGTGGGGATATCACGTATACGACCTGATACCGTCGGCTTACGCGAAATGAACCGGTAAAGTGACTTGGGTCACGTGGCGTCAATTTCCCTCTAAATTTAACGAAAAATCTCCCCTTTAAATCCAGAGGGAAATTGGCATCACGTGACCTGATGTCAAAGACGTAATGGTATCACCGTGACGTGACGACACGTGACCGCGTGTCGCTCACGTTAAAGACGAGTTAAAGAGTATACAAGATTGACAACAAGAACGAGTGGCAGTCGCAATTAAAACGCAAACACTCGGCGCGGCAAGACCTTAACGAAAAAGTTGGGTTATTCCAGATGGCGACGCCCACGTCGACAGTTCCGATCGCTGTTGCTTATCAACAATGTTGTTCTCTTTCTCTTGCTCAGTTTTTGCTTTTGAAGGATTGTAAGACGTTTACAGGGGATTGTAAGACGTTTACAGTGGATTGTAAGACGTTTACAAGGGATTGCAAGTCGTTTACAATCCCATGTAACGCCGAATTAGAGCGCAGATCTTGAGGAGGAGGGGAGGTAACGGAAAAGGGAGGTATGCCCTTCCTCCTCACCCGTACCCTCTCCTGCTCCCCTCCCATTAAGCGGGAAATTTTCGCTGAGTTTTCCGCTAAATTTAGTGGAAAAATATTCCTGGTAAATGTAGCGGTGAAATTTTTTCGCTAAATTTAGCGGGGAAATTCACTTATAATGCAACGCGCGGTGATGTCGCGAGTGACGTCACACATGACCCTAGTAACGTCATCATGGGAAACGTCCCATAATGCAACGCGCGGTTACGCTGACGTCGACGCCAACGCCGACACCGCTCAAGTCGGAAACGGGCGCCTAAGAACTGCGCTCTAAAATCTTGTTTCTGCGACGTGCCTGGCTAGAGAGTCCGAAGAGCGCGTTCATACCCTCTCCTAACCTCCTCTCTCTCCCTCGATGCGCCTTGCTACTGGGAGCGCTCGTAGCAATTTGCTCGTAGTATCTTGAGACCAATGGCGCCATTCATTGTTGTGAAAATGTTCAAAGACACGTGCCGCGCGCCATTTCTGGGAAGAACATGGCGTCTGAAATCTAGCCGTGTGCTGCACTGTGCCGCCATGATCTTCCAAAGGGCTGCACGTTGTACGTGCCCCATGCATCGACGCACCTTGCGCTACTTTTGAAACATTAAGGGGCCTTAACTGCCCTTGAAGCCCCTATATCCGGGGAAAAAAGGCGCCATTCATAGTTGTGGAAATGCTCGAGACACTTGCCGCGCGCCATTTCTGGGAAGAACATCGTGCATGTACACCTTTACTCTGCCTTTACTATACTCCGTTTCACCTTATGACGTACCGCAGGAAAGGCTACAAGCGCGAGCTTTTTGCTCTATAGGCACATCTCGGCGGCACAAGCTCTCGTGCGTTCAGAGCAGCTCCCAACGCTACGAGCTCGCGCTTCTAGCCTTCTCTCCGGTACAACATAAAGTGAAACGGAGTATACAAAGTGCCGTCGTGTTGAATAAACACAGGGACCAAAACGCTCGCGAGATTGTAGAGGCTCTCAAAATCAAAAAGGAGGTCACAACCTGTGTGAGTCAGGCTTTTTTAGGTTTGATAGACAGTAAGGTGGAATTTGTAGGTCGGGGAAGATCGCCAATGGGAATTGTATATGCGATAGCACCCGAGTTAGTGATGTGCAGGCGCCATTCCGTTATGATTAGAGAAAAGTGTGTTTTGGAATGTTTTTTTTTTTTTTTTGCGGTTTATCCAGAATAAACCCTCAGTTGTCAGGCAGCGCTTGTGTCGACCACTTATTTCTTCCGTCCGCGCAACATTCGCGCTGTTTCAAAATGAACCCACACCAACTTGCCCAGTAATCCTGTATCTTGAGAATACTTTATAGTTTGATTCACTGATCTGCGAACGACAAGCACGAGCATGTCGCCCTGAGCGGTACTTGCACTGCACGAGGGAGCGTACGTTCGGCAGGGTACCGTGTTCGCGCTTGTGCCTCCCACATCAATATCGCACACTAGACTTCTGGGCCGGTTTTCTGTTGAATGAGGGTATCTCTCCCCGGCAGTTAAGACGTTAGAATAACCTCAAGAAAGATTTCGAGGAAACGTGACCGGCTCCGTGGGGAGGAGGTACCTAACCTTCGAGCCGATTTTACTCGAGAGATACGCGGCTTGATTGTCTCTTCCTAGAAATAGCTTCACACGATGCTTGTAAGGTACGCGAGAGCCATTCATTTCACTTACGTTTCAAGCCTGTTCGCCTTTTTTACGCGTGAAAAATCGGACTCGAACAACCGAAGCGAGGACGGACTAACGGCCACCATTTGCATGGAACGCTATGCAGCATTGGTTTCTTGTTTCCACGGAGCTGGTCACGTAACCTATAAATCTTTTTTACCGACAATTTTAACTGTTTGGAGAGATGCTCGCATTTACTAGCAAACTGCCGGGCGCCAGATTCGAGTGTCGCGTGATACAAAACCTACGATCGATTGGCCTGCTTGTCGTATAACCTTCGTTAATGCCAAGCGACGAGAAACGAAATGCCCTCCTGGGACAAATGCCGCTTAGGTGCTTGACAGAGGGCAAGCGAGAGAATCAAGAATGCTTTTTAACAAGGACTCGGGTCCAGTAGATATACGCCACAGACATACACAAACGAACGTGGCCTCAGCTAGCCATGCACACCCGCAATATGGACGTTCGTATATTGGCATAAACATCAATCACAATCAAACAGCAATCAGTGTTATTCTCTTCGTCGCTCCGTTACTTCAGCACCGTTATTTCAAACGTTTTTAATCGTTCAGTAGTTTTTTTTTCGTTAGTGCATGAAAGTACAAGTTATGGGCGAGTGACGTACCGGCGTGCGGTAGTGTATCCCTACTACGTGATGTACTATCGGGTACAAACGAAATGCGAACAGTGGAGCGCTTGACCTTCGATACACGATGCGAAACATCCTAGGGGCCATTAGGAACGGATGAAATTGAGGTGTAGAGAAAGGGGCCCCGAGTGTATGCACATCGGACTAGGCCAAGTATAGACGCGCTCTCGCAGCCCTCTTCTCCATAGAGTTATTAACAATAAACGCTACAAGTTGAGGTGGCGCTAGTGTGCTGCTGCATTTTGAAGCAGACAGCAACCAGTCTAAATTTGGCTTACGGTAATGCGTTCCTATGGGAAAATGCCGAATGCGTTTTCTCTTCGCGCTCGATTGTAACAGCAAATATTGCTTAGTGTTATGACAACAAAATGTTTGGAACGTTTTACAATCGGATGTACAAAATATGTGTCAGTTACAGCGTTTTTCTCTAGAATGTATGGCGTCGAACACTGCACAAAAATAGTCTAATAGACATGTATAATATGTGTTGACGTTGCGGACTGCTATTATAGGGCACGTATTTACGCATCTAGTCAATGCTACGAAGCACACAGAGTGAATCAGCTTGACAAAACACCAAAAACGATGCTATTATATTCCAAATCAAACAACCAAAACAGACGACAAGAACGAAGCACGGAGTTATGAAGCGAAAAACCCGTACTGGATTAGTAATAAACTGTGCATGTGTAATCAAAATAAAGCAGTAAACAAGTGTTGTTGCTCTGAAATAAATACGATTGTTGTTGCTTTATTGCTTATTGCTTGTATTGACATATCATGCCATGCAACATAGACCTGGACCCCAATTTTCGGTAACAACAAAGTAAATCATTAACTAAATAAATTACCCTTTTATAATGCGAATAAAGCTACATAGTTCCCGATACGTGTAAAGGAACTGCGCTGATTTCTATTATTCCCTAACAAAGAGAAAAATATCACGTACGTTCTACCATAGGAACACACCAGAAGACTGGAAAAGTATACTGGATGATGTCTGCTTCAATTTGCAATCGGAAGTCCCGTAGACACTAGCGCCTGCAGCAGAGCCTCTAGCGTTTATTGTAATAACTAGTCTTGTGCGAATAGTGGCTTTTGAGTTCGAAGCGAATTCGAAGTGAATAGTGGTTTTAGCCGAATATTTTCGAATCGAATATCGAATAGTTTTTCCACGCCTTTCACTACCATAGCACAATGCTTAGACGAAACCCCAGCTAAACTTATGAAGGTTATTCCACATTTTTATTTATAAGCCAAGTTTAATTTGCCTATATTTATGAACTGTGACCTCATAAGGCGTAATCTTGGGAATGTAATAAACGACGGGTTTGACATAAAATGAATGCCATAGAAATGACCACCTATACCCAATAGACCCTTTCCGAAATTTACTCTGGCCACATTGATCACCGTCATCATCGGAAAAATGGCATATGTGCCGTTCTAACGGCGGCCTTCTGTTTACTGATGAACGAAGAAGTTGAAGATGCTCCTTAGCAGATACTTCGAGGCTTATACATTCGTGACGTTAGCACGATTCGAAGTAGGAATTGAAAGCAAGATTTGCGTAAGCGTTCATTTCTAGCTCGGGCCCAGTCAATCTGTTGGTAGCATCAAGGTGCTCCAAAGCCCCTTGATTTGTAGAACTTTATCAAGCCGTGTACGTGGGTTGGCGCTTCGTTCTGACTGGTTGCATCTCTGTTTCTGTCGTCACTGAAAAAGATTGAGAAGGAAATGTACTGTGAAGTGCACGCTGTCGTTTGCCATGGACTTGCGAAAGTGACGGTGCCCAATAAAATACGGCAGACTCCATTTTCATTGCTGCCATTAGTACGGCAAAAGTTAAACTGCCATTATAGCCAACAGATGTCACTGAATTTCGGGAAGGGTCTAATGACTGAATTTACAAATCTTAAATATTTTTTCTCTAATTTGAAGTAAAAAAAGAATGAAATGCGCATGATGGGGGAACGCAGGTTATAAGAGCATCTCTGCCTAACATATACTCTTACAAAACAGTCAGTTTAATTTTGGAACTTTTATTATGATGTAGAAACTGTAAAGCCCTTAATGTTCGCGAGCCCTTAATTTTCCCGAATATCGCGAATTAAAAAAAAACTTCTGACATTCGAAGGCATGCGAAAACCTTGGTCCTTAAGATTTCCAATGCAGATCTCTGGAATTTGGGAAATTTAGTGGCCGCGATTATGTCCTCTGTGGCCGATTCCCGGAAAATAGGGGCCGCAAAGATAAAGGGTTTTACAGTATACACATTCACAAAGTTTGCATTTATTTTCATATACAGCCGGAAAGCGTGCACCATCCCGATTTGAATGTGTGGTTGTTGTTTTTTTCAAGCACGCAATAGACCGATCTCATTAAGCGTTCGGCGCATGCGTGACGCCGACTTAACTTTAGTTCGCAGGAGGCAGACGGCCGCGAATGCGAGAGCTCGTGCCGTCTCGTGCTAAACACGCGCAGAGCTCCAGCGGGGTTGTCGCACTTGTAGAATGACTGAAGTTCCCTCGATGCATTGCGGCAACGGTGGCGTATTCAAACTGTCTGGTGAGATCGGCCTATTGCAGTATTCATACTTTTCCATGTGTTCATCGCGGCGGGTTACTCCGTTGAGTGCGCTTCTTACCGAACACTGATGTGATGCGGAGAAACAACGTCCGCGGAGCTCGCTTCCGCGGGTATTGCTTCTCCGCAGTGCATCGGTGATCGGTGAGAAGCGCACTCAACGGGGCTAACCCGCCGCAATCAATACTTCGAAAAAGGCGAATAGTGCACTTCTTCTCGAAGCGAATATCGAATAGTGCATTATTCGGAACTACTAATCGAAATTTCGAATATTCATACAACCCTAGTAATAACTCTATGCTCTTTCCATCCCATAGTCTTATCAGCTCCTAGTTGCCTCTAGGTAGCATAGCAGGTATTGTAGAACATGCGCTTCGCTGTTCGCACTTCATTAATAGTTGAAAATATGTACAAAAAAAAAAAAAAAAAAAACAGACAGGGTTGCAGTCGTATTGCACCGACTTAATTTCTTGTCTAAAGCGCAGACACTAGACGCCTACTGGGGGTGACTTCCAGCGGTCTAAACAGACGCAGCAATGTTGCCTTTTTATGAATGATCGAATGAAGAGACTTTTTTATGGGGCAAGGCCCTGTTTCTGAAGGAGATTGCCAGTTCTTGAGTGGTTTAAAGCAGTATTATTATATATATGTGCAGTAATTTCCGTTTTACCGTGTCTGCCAATGTGTCTTCGTGTTCCGCTGATGGCGATAAAAATGATAAAGGAAAATAAAGAAGTACAGAGTACAACGCAGTTCTTAGGGAGTTTTCGAATAAGGGCTCCAACACTTTGGGATCTCCGAGCAGCCTGGGGCGTCGTACTGAGCATGCGCAAAACTTCTGCGCGCGCGCAGTGCGACGCCCCAAACAGCTTGGGGATCCCAAAGCGTTAAGACCCCCTTTTCTAAAACTCTCAATAAAAAAAAATAAAATACAGATCGCATTTGATTGGGAAGACGTAGAAAACATCCAAATGCTTGAGCAATGGATGAAGCTAAAAAAGGAAGGCAGTAGAAGGTGAATAAAAAAAGAAAAAGAAAAATAAGGAACATAGAAACAAAAAAAAGGGGGGGGGGGGGAGAAAGAAAAAAAAGATAGAAATGAGAAGATTAGCGGATTGTGATCGAAGGGCGTGAGAAGAAAGACAGCGCTTCCCCTTTTGTGCCGCACAGCTTCGACTGAACGGACACTTTCCCTCCTAAATTGGGCGGATGGGCTTTGACAAGAGGAGGAGGCGGCTCCGTGATTGTCACGCGGTGAGATTGCTTCTATTAAGCCTTAGCTTTAGAGTAATAAATTATCGAAAAGAGAAAGGACCCCGAAATCGGGAGTTCTGGTGAGGGAGTTGAGAGTATGTCGAGAAAGAAAATTGGGCATACGGGTTGGATCCTCTTTCTTTTACTCTCGTCTTCTCTAATGTGATCTTAAATACAACGTTGAGCCCAAGTCGGTGAAAGTCTTAATTTAGAGCGAACGATTTGGAAGTAACGCTGCGAAAAATAAAGTAAAAAATATTTTAGCAGTTTGGCGCTTGTCAAGATCGAGGAAAGAATAAACATGTAGATCGAAAACGATATAACGAAGCATACGTTTTATGATTGTCTCGTCTTCGTCCTACTTGTTTGTTCTTGATCTAACCTTACAAATAGAGAAAGCAATTTTTTTTTTAGCCTTTTAAAAACTCAGCTTTGAACGATGTCCACGAGTTAGTAGAATTCTTGCTCGTGACGGAGATGCAACGCTACTACCGGCTCGTAAATCTCACCTGAACCTGCCGGAATTCATGTTGGAGGCATTCCTCGTTGTTATTTTGTGTTTTGTGTGCTTTGGGGTCGTACTCGCATTGTAGATCGTCCGCTCCCTCGAGGTTTAAAATGGTCAGTCGCGCCATAATTAATTCTTCCAGTCGTAAAAGTTGGCGACAAAATGGAGCTCCAACCAGCAGTATTCTTTTTTTTTTTTTTTTTTTTTTAATTCCGGCACACATTAGGAATCATGACAAGGAGACGCTCGAGCAGTCGGTTCGCCGACGTCATCAATGGCTCCGACGGATACGCCGGCACCATCTCGACCGAAAAGCTTCGTACCAACTAAAGGTTTGTCGACTGGATTGCACTTCGTGTTAGGTGGGGGACCTTTTTGTGATTGACTAGGACAAGTAAAGCAGACGAAATTACTTGTGCCGCAGTTCCAGTCTCCATACGTGTAGCCGGACAAAAAGTTAAAGGACCGGCTATAGTACTGACATGTTTCGCACGATATCCTCCAATGATTTCACCTATAGGTAGCGGCACTCATCTTCTCGTCAGTCACCACAAATGATTAGCAGACGACGCATTTTTTTACCGTCCAACGGCACTCCTGCGAGGCGTTAAAAGTGCCTAGCGACCGCACTCCACGCGCGCATTTAATTGCCCTCCGAGGATGTTAAATTCAAGACACGCTAATTCTGACCTGTTTTTCATCGGCTGTCGCCACGAATTTGTTTTAGCTTCAAACGCCAGGGCCCTACGGCACTACTGCTGCCGCAATAAGACGCTGAATGTCTCCAACACGGCGCCAAGGCACCGATGGCAAACGGCAATGTTGATTTTAATTTTGAGGCTACCGGGAAGTGACGTCAGGTGCAAGAAGCCGATTTGGATCGTTCAAGTGACATTACGGAGTCAAAGCAGAAAATCAGGCTGGAGGTTTAAAGGGCCGATGAAACGATTTTTGTACATTGCGCTAATACCGCTTATAACGGACCCCTGACGTTAATGACTTGTGAAACATACGTTCGTTTTTACCACACGCAATTGATGTCGCAGAAAAAATTACAGCGAAGTTGTACTAAGGTGGGAATGAAGTAATGGCCGGCCGCAAGTCGGCGAGTCAGAGTGGAAAGACTGGAAAGGTTGCCGCCATCTATGAGCGACGGCGGCCACTAGACAACCGGCAAGCCGATTGTCTGGTTGCCACCGTTGCTCATAGATGGCGGTAGCTGTCCAGAGTTTAGTGTCATCATTTATTTGCTTATGGACGACGATACTGGGGAAACGAGCCCTCAACAGCTCCGTTGTAAAATAACGCAAGCGTGAGTATGTTGACAAAGTCTGGTGAGCACAGAATGTGTGAATGGTCTTTTAAGGAAGAAGGGAAGAGCTCCTGAACGGCACCGCTTACCGAAGATTCGCTCACATTTCTGATACACTCCGTCTGACGGCACAGCATGACAGAAATGACCTCGAAGCGCGCAACGGCGCCTTCGCGCATCGCACTATTGAGTTCGCTTTTGCGTGCCAGCAACCACCGAGCCTGGATAGCTCAATCGGCGAAACACTTGGCTCACAATGTCAAGGTGGTGAGTTCACGCCCTGCTGGCGGCTGAAGTCTTTTCATATGGTTCCGTTTGCCTGTAACGCTTTTCGAGGTCGGTGTTTGGCCACGACCGGTTGGTTGTTGCAGCCGGCCTTTACGATAAAACTTTACAGAACTGAACAAGAATCGGCCGATAAAATAAAAGTTGCGTTATAATCATGATACAACTGCAGTATGCAGTATACCGCGGATATTATGAGCTAAAACCGCCGACCACGATCCTTCAACTTCCATGCCAGTTTAAAAAAAAGAAAAGAAAAAAGTTAGGGTACAAACTTGATTTGGAACGTCAAGCTTACGTGTCAACCATTAACAATTTGAGAGATAACGAAGTTCGTGGGAGCTTTAGGCGCAAAAAACGTACAGATCGTGTGCTGCAGCTCACATTGTCCGGGAGATCTGTTGTTTCGAGGAAAGAATACCCGGAATATTAATCACCCGAATGAATTCTCATCGTATAAACTCCTGGCAGAGGCGAGGTTTGCGTGCAAGAACTGGAGTGACATTCCGTTCAATGGTTTTGGCGTAACAAAATCATATAAAGACGACGAGCAAAAGAAATGAAAGTGAAGCTCGGGACGGACTCCCCGACGCTCACATTCGGGGAACCGGTCAACGCCGAGGACATAAATTATTCATGAGGTTGCACTCGAAAGAACCCAAGCTCCGCCTGACACTTTGGGCGTGGTGTCTTCTACCCACCCAGATGTCACAAATATAAAGAATAAAAAATAAAAAAAATAGCGAGGAGTGAGTAAAAGTGATGATATGCGATCAGGAAACCGCGTTTCGTGGCGAAAAGATTCTTTGACCGTCATCTTTCCTTGTCATCTCGAAAGCACGTCCTCGCTTTTGTTCGGACCGAGGGATACTCTCCCTATACGGGATTGCATCCGAAGGTGACAAGTGATCTCTGCGAAGCGCGACTGGGACTCGGACGTCGACTCTTATATTGTAACCATACCGGAATCTTTGAAGGCCGGTTCGCACATTTGCGTTCAAATGCGTTCGTGTGCTTTGCGTTCCCATGAAGTCGATTACGTGGAAAAAGTTACAGGCGCGTTCATTCGACCAAACGCAATGAAATTTGGTAGCTTTACAGGAACGTCGTTAGAGAAAACAATTAGGAAAGAAAATGGTTTGGTGATGAAATGGCTGTAATATGCCGTGCACACAGCGCAGACGGCATCAAGGGCGGCGTCTAGAACGACCTCCAAGACAACGTTAAGGACGTCGGGGAGGACGACCTTTAGGACGACCTTAAGTACGCCGTTTTAGATGACGTCAACGACAGTGTTTAGGACGATGCAGAGGTTCGCGTCGTAGAGGACAACGTCAAGAGCGACCTCTAGCACGACCTGAAAGACAACCTGAAGGACGACCTCGAGGTCGACGTTAAGGACGTTAGATCACGTCAGCTTCAGCAATTGACGCTTACGAGAAAGAGGTAGAGAGAGAGACAAACTTTATTTACACCCCGATGTCCGAGCAGTGGGTTCATGTTAGGGCAGCAACGGACGCTCTCAAGCCTACGCGACTGGTGCTTACGCGAACGGAGCTTACGCAACGGGCGCTTACGTAAACTTAATTAGGCGACCTTGCACTTAAGCCAGGGGCATTACGTGATCTTGATTACGCGACTTTGAGGCGAGGACCATAGGGACATGACCTTGAGGACGAGGACATGACCTTGATCGTGGCTGGGCCTATAAAGCTACCGCTTTAATATAAATTTGGTTTATACGCTTTGGTCTGTCCTCACGCACCAGCTGTGCTTCGGACGGTGCCATGCTTCGGACGTCGGTCACTTGACGTGAAGGACGTCAAGGACGTCAGGTCACGTCAGATCGAGCTACCGGCGCTTGCGAGCTTACGCGGCCGGAGCTTACCCTTCACTACATCCATCCACGGGCGTTAGGTGACTTTGATAACGCGATATTGAGCGCCGTTTGTCTCCCTCTCTCTCTTCCTCTCTTCCTTTCTCGTTATTTTCATTCCTATTTCTTCGTCTCTCGTCCTTTCTCTTTCCCCGACCCTCTCTTTGTCTCTCTCTCTCGCGCGCGTGCGACCAACACCTCCTAGAAGAGAAGGCCATAGTGCTCTACTCGTGACGTCGCGAGGGAAGGCCATCAGGGGCGCGCGGCGAAGCGAAGGCAACGCGCGTGGATCGATCGTTGTAACGTGCTTTTAGTCACATAAGCGTGTCTTATAGAAAGTATTCACTGGCGGCCATAGCTGTGTGCGCGACTGCTGAGCGCGTGCTGATGGCTAGCTTCCAGAGTTCTTTTGTAACGTGCATTCTGCACCCTCAAGATTGCCAGTCTTAGCAGCCTATTAATGCGAGCTCGTGCTGAGCATGCGCTCTAAACAGTGACCTCAAATATGGCGTCCACTAAATACCTCCTATCAGCTAAATTGAAAACTGCAGATAGCAACGGGTCTCGAAAACATTTCATTACACGGGCAAAATATTACACCGCTAAGTGATGGGTATGAAATGGTACGAGGAAGGCGTATTAGAGAAAACATTGATTCACGCAATTATTGCTGCAGGAATGCATATTTTACACAGAAATACTTCGACAAAATGGCGAGACACGCAGTGATTGGACACAGCAAAACAGGTCACATTGAAAAATCAGGTAGACGTAGTCAACGCGGACACGGCTAGAGGAATGTCACTTTACGATCATGTAAGCGATGTTATCGATTGCAGTCACTGAATTCTTGCATCATACCCCGGCCACATGGCAAAAGTAATGTAATTTCGATCGAATGAAAACATGGGGCCGACAAATCAGCTTGCGACGCTCATATAATCACTCAAGACAGCGAGCTGATTAAATCCCGTATTATTTAATCAAAATGTATTAACTTTTCCGTGTGGCAGTGGTACTAAACTTACTATTTACAGTCAACTAATTTAATTCTCCCCTTTGGCTCGAGGTGTCTAAGAACAAAATATAACCTGTTCTGCATACAATATTACTATTACCTTAATACAGTTAAGATTCTAGTATAAACGCCGTAAAGGCAAAAAAATAACATTAGTATAAACACCATAAGCACAAACAACACTATCTCAATAATCATACAAACTTGTTATTTACCTACCAGTAAAAACTAGAATATTACCACGCATAATTATAAATGTTGAAGCAATAGCAAACGGATAATGACGAAGAACAAAACTCCATTCTATCACGATAGAAAAAAAAATCGACTGCAGCACTTTACTTGCGTCTTACATGACCAAGAAAGCCCGAAAATAAGTTGTTCCTCATCTGTCGATCGTATCCATACGTCCCACACGACCCATCACGAAAAAATTTAACACGAACTTCAAGAAGTCTCTCTCTGTCGAGAGAGGTCATCGGCCAGTGTCATCGTTGGCTAGTTGCCACGCACGTCAGTCAAACCGTAGCAGGACTTGTTTCGCAAATCCACGTAAATGCCGTAGTATCAAGCGAACACACACAGAAACAAAAAAATCTATGCGAAACTGCGGTGACGACAAAATAAAAAAAAAAACGATGGATAGGACAAAACCACACACACACACACACACACACACACACACACGCACGCACGCACGCACGCACGCACGCACGCACGCACGCACGCACACACGCACACACGCACACACGCACACACGCACACACGCACACACACACACACACACACACACACACACACACACACACACACACACACACACACACACACACACACACACACACACACACACACACACACACACACACACACACACACACACACACACACACACACACACACACACACACACACACACACACACACACACACACACACACACACACACACACACACACACACACACACACACACACACACACACACACACACACACACACACACACACACACACACACACACACACACACACACACACACACACACACACACACACACACACACACACACACACACACACACACACACACACACACACACACACACACACACACACACACACACACACACACACACACACACACACACACACACACACACACACACACACACACACACACACACACACACACACACACACACACACACACACACACACACACACACACACACACACGCGCGCGCGCGCGCGCGCGCGCGCGCGCGCGCGAGAGAGAGAGAGAGAGAGAGAGAGAGAGCAGCATCAGCAGTGTGGGACGAGAGGCTTAACATTGTTGACCCATCTCTTCCTCGTGTGCGCTCCCTCCCAGCTGCGATGAATGGATTTTTTTTTTGGTTCCTTTCCCTTCTGAAATTTCTCAGCGTACCTTTGCATGCAGTCAGCAGCTCACACGCAACGCAAATTTACCAGAATCAGAGGCCGTACGAGGAAAGATGTCGCGTCGGAAGTTCGGAGCCGGTTCATTCGAAAAGTGATGGGAGCTGCGGGACTGCGCTTAGTCCCGCGGTTACGGGGATAATCAAAAATATAAATTTGGTACTCTCAACCTTGGTAACGCGTTGCATATTACTTTTATATTATATATATAATAAATTGTACAAGACTGCGCTTTTAAAACGTGTATTAATGTCGGATAAACGCGCATGAACATTATTGCGCCGATAGGCGTCGGTAGCGGTATTTTCTCACGTAGTTGCGCCATGGCCTTCCTTCCTCCGCCATTGTGACGTGCCCACTCGGAGGGCTACGGCCTTCTCTTGTACGAGGTGTTGGTGCGACCGAACGAGCCGAGTTTGGCCAACGGGCGCTCCCTCCGTCCTTCCCGCTCCCTCTCTGTCTTTCTTTCTTTCTCCTTGTCGCGCGCGTGCGCGCGGGCAAGCGAGCGGAGCTTATGCAACCGGCGCTAACTTCAGTCATCATCGCTGTAGCCAGGTTGTTACATAAGCTTCATAACGCAACCTTCAGCTTCAGCCACGGGCGTTACCTGACCTTGAGGACACGACCATGAGGACATGACGTTGAGGACGAGGACATGAACTTGAACTACATTGGGCGTATAAAGCTACCCCTTTAAAAAATACACTGGCACACAGGCGCCGTCCATTAGACAGCCCTGGAGCACTTCCCATCCGCGTATAGATCAACACACTGTTTGCAAACAAGCGCGCGTTTGCCCATACCAGGTAGGGGTACTGGGCGTTTACAGAAGCCAGCTTCGCTCGAGGGGAAGTGTTTGCGCATGTGCAGTGCCGACAGCAGTGCCACCACAGTTGTATATATTTTTATCGTTTCTTTTTTTTTTTTTTACGTATCGTATTTTTACCACACCCATATGTGCTGGAACTTATTTTTAAAACAGTTATAAGCGAATATCTCTCACAGATAGTGTCGCGTATATATGATGTCTCAAGCACTGCAAAACAGTCTAGTTATACAAATATCGGAACGGTTCCAGTGCCACCCCATAGATAGCGCCAGTGTGCCGCCTGTGAATGCTCTTTTCGTAAGCGTTTACTTCAAACGCTTATCTGTGAACTGAGAGTTACTCAAACGCAAATGTTTAAGCCCATAGCCTTGGCAAGTTGAAAGACGTGTGTATTTGAAGCGGGATGAAAAAAAAAAAAAAAAAAAAAAACAAAAAAAAAAAAAACAAAAAAACAACTATACTCTGGCTCACTTTAAGTCCTACTGCAGCCTACGCTATGGCGGCGCCAAAACTGTACGCTCATGATGCTCGTTTTCTTTGTGGGTTTGCTATAACCGGTTAAAACAATCGCTCAGAGTGAATGTATCGCGATCCAGTGGTTTTCTTTTTGTGTGTGATTGGTATAGGTGAGAGCAGCCAACCCACAAAGACAACGAGCTTCGTGACGATGCACTTTTTGGCACGGCTTGATTGGCTGCATCAACTGGTAGCATCGGCAGCGGTCCGACAAGAGCAGTCTTGTACACCTGGAAACAAGATAGTAGCTATTACATTGCTTCACCCAGTACTTCAAATTTTCAAAATGCCAGTTTTCTGCCGGTTTCAGAAGCGGGTCTCTTTGCACTGTACGTTATTGGGATAGAGAAACAAAATTATGAACTATATACTTATCTTTTTAATCCACCGATTTTTGGTAAACCATACTCCCGACGGAGATCTGGTTACCGAAATCTCCGCCAGGAAAATTGTGAACCAAAATCGGTGGATTCAAATTCACCGATTTTACCGAAATAGGTGGGTTCAGGGTTTCCTTTGTAGGAAGCTTGTACGAACAGAGGGTGCCATTAGAAATGGGAAGGAAAAGGAAAGAATGTTTACGCGTCACTTTAGGATACTTCTAAAAGTAAACTGATTACTGTTGCGATCACTTCTTTAAAGTTGTAATGAAATGTTTAAGTAATTACTCCAAAAAGTAATTGATTACTTGCAATGAGTACCGTACAAGTCTGGACTAAAGTGAAACCGAGTATAATAGACTTTTTCCGTCGTGTTGCAGTTCGGATTTCGTGTTTTCTTGTTTGCAAGGACTTTGCACTACTACTGGCGCGGCCAATTCATTCATTCGTTTGGTTGGCTCGCAAAACAAAAATCAACTTATTTCGACGCATGGATCAATCTTCCCTGCATTATTGGCACCTCCACGGGGGCAACGCCATCCAGCGGAGAAGATGCGAAGGAGAAAAGCGGGGTGCTAACCCCCATCCATGCCTGCGGCGTAAGTGGCGTGCTCTGGCGACCGAAATGTTAATCGTATGAAGAGGGGATTTTAATGCACGCCGTCGGAGTTGGGCAGACAGGTTCAGAGACTTAATGCGTGATTTATTATTTTGACGCGTCTTGCTTCGTGATTCGTTTTTCGGCGTTTTTGTTGACTCCGTGATGCAATTTCCCGTGAGTGTGACGTCACTGCCCAAAATAAACCGTTGCTAGGATCGTTGCTATGGACGAATTCAAGGGATTGGATTTCGTTCCGTACGAACGATCCTTCAAGAATCAGATTTGGGGTTTAAACGCCTTAAATGATTTTATAGAGAAAGCCTCCATGTCACACTTACCCAACGTTACTAAAACACTCAGTTGGGAAACTCGCCGTCGAAACCTGGGCCGCTGGCGTCCACCGAGACCGAGCTAAATGCGACAACAGCGCCACTCTTTTTCGTTTGTCTGTACTATGGTCACGTCGAGCTTTTTGAAAGCCTGTTTTTGCGTAAAAACAAACGGAAAAGACTCTTTTTGTGTGAAATTTATTGGAGTTTAGTACCAAATGATGGGCGCGTGATGTTTTTATCATCTTTAGTTCGCAGGGTTTTGCGGAACAATTAGTATTGTTTTCATACAACCATGCCTCAGCGGGCCTTTCAGGTAGCGCGTCCCGCCTATAGGTGGATTTTAACTTCAGTAGTTGAACGCAGCGCGTCCGCCGGGGAGACGGGGGTGGCACCCCTGTAACCTCTACCGCTGTATCTGTTCTTAAAAGCCAAAGTACAAGTCACGTGCAGTTCTTCAAGTGGCCGCTGCGGGAGAAATGGTGGCGTTGTGTTCGTCATTAGCTCGGTGCTCGGAGACAGACTGGGGCCATTTTTTCAAAGCTGTCTCTATGGGAGTTTCCCAACTGAGTGTTTTAGTAACGTCACACTTACCCAAGCAGAAGTTTGCAGAGAATCGACTGTTTCTGAAATATTTGCGACTGCAACTTCTGGTTTTCCATGTCTCTAGAGTTGCCAGCAGCTGAGGACGATTGCACGCGGAATGACCATAGCGTTTATATAATATTCTAGAGCGGGGGTCTCTAAACGTTTCCACTAAAGCGCCGGGTTAGGGAACTGTCTCACTCTCGAGTGACGAAAAAAAAAAAAAAGAGTAATTATAAAAGAAAAAGAACTAAATAAAAAAATCCAAGATAAGCATTTCCGCATAAAAATAATTGTTATCGGATGTATTAAAAAGAGCACTCTAAGGTGAATGAATGCGTATACTTCAATACTTCAATTTGAAGTTTAAAGAGTAACTGCAAACAAAAAAAAAAAGTGCTTTTTCCAACAGTCTAATTGGACGTAATTTAGTCGGAGTCAGAACTTCTCCACATTTCAATCTCCCGCTCCTTCGACGCGCGCGGAGTGGCTGCTATACGTCACTCCGTGACGTATAGCAGCCACTTGGTGACGTATAGTACCAACTTTGTGGAGCGCCATTTAAAATGGACGAAATAGCCGCAAACTAAAATCAGACTTGCGCAAAAAATATTGCTCTAAAAAATATTTTTCGTCACAGAAAAATTGTTTTTTCGCGTGCTTGTCCCAATTAGGTTGTTTAAAAATACATTTTTTTTTGCTTTGCACTTACCCTTTAATATTTAGCTATTTATGACCTTACACAAACATTGTGGCCAAGAAACTTTGCCAGACATGAATGAAAGCGCATGACAAATTTTATCACGTTCACCCAGTGCAGAAAGACTAAATGATACAACTAATGCGGACAAATGCAATAGTTGTGACGAAGGACACTGCGCAGAACGAACGTTAGAGCGCAAAACAATTTTAACATAGATACGGAGGCACGAAGCTTGTGACTAAGAATGGTGACGCTGATGATGACAATGTTCAATTAATATTATGGAGAGAGGACCCACGTCACAAATTGCCATACAATTTCTCTCTTCTGTTTCTGGTATCTTCGTCCGCGCATTTGGAGCGCGTTCCAGCGCCGCTTCCTTACGGTGCACTTCATTTTGTGCCGGCAGAAGCGGGTCTGCCGGCAGAAGCGGGTCTTTCCGACCGCGTGCCGGTCGGAAAGACTTCCGCGTGCCGGATCTGGCCCACGGGCCGGGGTTTGAAGACACCTGATCTAGAGGGAAATGCCTCATGCACTGCGGCCATTTCGGAGCGGTAAAAACGTAGACGCGGATAAAGCCACTAAATAAGTTGCGCTTCCGTGTGGCGACACGTCAGCCGTCTTGGGGCTTAAAACCATGGTTGCCAGGTATCTGAAGCTTTATCTGAATTGCAGGAAACGCGATTCCGTCCTCCAGAAAAATTGACACACTTCGTGACAGAGTAAAACAATAGGGAGTTTTAGGGAACCGTTTTTACACACCCGATACAGTACGATGAGCCCTCCCGTACGAACTGCACATATTCGAGTCTTCTGTGTTAGCACATCCGCAGTTCGTACCGGAGGGCCGATCGTATACCAGATCGAATGTGCAAAAACGGTCCCCTAAAGCTCCCTATTACATGAGCTTCCTAACACCGTATCTAAAGCTGAGAAAGTCGCGTTTCTGAATGGTGACGATCGACTGTTGCGTAGCCGCTGTGCAATAAGCATCAAGATGGCGCGTTTACGAGCAGATCGGGGAACGGAGTGCCGATACTCTAAGCGTAGCCACTTTAGTGGCTCTAGACGTGGGCTTCGTTAGTCCCATCTGTGGCCCCAAAGGGGCCCAGATCACTGGCGTCGCTTTAGTATACTCAAAGAAACAGGAAAATATCACTTGAGAGGTCTGCACTTACTGTTTTAATAGCTTTTTCATTGTACTTACTTAGTGAAAAGCACTTGTGTCGAGCATTGTATAGAACAGGGGTGGCCAAACCACGGCTCGCGACATGCGGCTCTTTGCTGGTCCAAGTGCGGCTCGCGAATCCCTCGTAAGGCCCCCCCCTCCCCCCCCCCCCCCCCCCCCACCCATCCCTTTGTGCGTTTCCCCAGGAAAAAAAAAGTAGGGATGCCGCGAACCGCCCTAGGTTCGAATTCGAAAGGTTTCGATATTTTCGACCGTAGGGAGGTTCAAATTCGAAAAATTCGAACTTTCCAAAATCGTGGATATCGAATTCGAAAAGTTCGAAGTTTTCACGGTTTCTAAAAGTTCGGGTTCGATTATTTCGAATATTTGTTTACTTGAGGTCGATAAATTCGAAGATTTCGAACTTCCCTAATTTGAAATTCGAGAGATTCGAATGTTTCGAATTTCTTTGGATCTGAAATTTGAAAAATTCTAACGTTTCGAATTTTTAAAGACATAAAGTTAGATAAATTCTAAGATTTCGAATTTCTTCCTACATAAAGGTCGAAAAGTTCGAAAGTTTCGATTCTCTTTTAAAGCTAAATTCGAAAGAAAAAAAACTTCGAAGGTTTCCGATTTTTTTGAAGTCCAAGTGCGCAAAGTTCGAAGTCCGGTTTTCATGTTCCGCCACAGTTTCAGTTTCAAATAACGTTTCCACGCCTCACTGGTTTTCACGAAATCAGGTTTACAAAAGTTCGGGTGTGACACTTAGACCGCGCGAAGTTGGTCAGGCAATTAAATGAGACGACGAGTGCCCCGGATGTGCTGGAATATTTGCCAGTGCAGTGACGTGTAACAATAGATCAGTAATTGTGACCGCCAGCCCGGGGTGGTCATTAACGTGCATTACGAAGTAGTGATCCTACGAACGCACTGTTTGACGATACTCATCTAGTTCGAAACGGCCAGGGGCAGGCAGGTGGTTGAGGTTCAGAAAAACCTTGAAGTGATCTGGCAAACTGCCCCCGTATACCCTCTTGCACGCTGGTAGTAATCCGGTCGAACGCCGCCCGAGTGACGCTGGCATATAGTAAGCTTAGTTTGTACATGATGCAAAATCCTGAGACTGGCAATGAAATTTGAAAGAAAAAGTGTAAGAAGACAGAAAAAAAGGGGACAGGACAACGTCTCAAACTCAACTCAGCTGAAAACTCAGCTCAGGACAGCGTCTCAAACCCAACTCAGCTGAGTTTGAGACGTTGTCCTGTCCCCTTTTTTCTTTCTTCTTACACTATTTCTTGCGAATTTCATTCCCAGTCTCGGGATTTTGCATCATGATCAACATACACCAGCTCGCCTGCACCTTGACAATTTTTTTGTTTGTAATTGCTTTGGAGGTTTATTTTCTGGGGCGGAAGAAACGCCGAACAAAAAGCACAGAAGCTGACGCAACTTGAGGTCGAGGAGCGTTCTACCATACCAGTGGCGTACGAAGAGGAAAAAGGGGGGGGGGGGGGAAGGGAAGGGGGGGGGGGGGGGCTCCAGTCTCTCCCCTCCCCCCCCCTTCCCAGATATTTCGGACTGTTAAAGAAAACAATACGGGGAAATAGGGCATGGTCGAGCTTATTTTAATCTGAAATTATTTATGCTTATGTATAGCTACTGTCTCTCTTCACTGCATAAAAGATCGCGTAGATGGTGATTGTTAAGGCCGGTTCTCACATGCAGCGAAGCGCTGATGTAACGCTTCTCACGTGCCGTCAGGTACTTATCGTATGCCTTGAGCAACAGTTTTGACAGTGCGATACAAAGCTGATGAACGCTCTTGTCGGCACGTGCTTAGCACGAGGTCAGCACTATGCTTGTAGCACTCCGCTGCATGTGTGAACAGGCCTTTAGAAACTCGTGATCAGGAGGCACTACTCGTCACATGCTCGGTGACTCGAAAGTTCAAAGCTATGTCTTTTCGACCTAAATAACTGTGCCATTGGTAAAAAATAATCAATAAATAAACATAACAATAAATGCAAAAATAAAAAAGCTGGAGAGACAAAAAAAAAAAAAAACTATCAAGAACCCGCCGGAAGTGTTGTATTCTTGCATATTCAGAGGCCCAGAACTATGAAACAAGTTTCTCCTACCAAAATTTGTACAGGCCAGAGAAACACGTCCCAAAAACGCAGTATGACAACTTTTTTTTTTTTTTTTTTTATGACGCGCTGAACTTGATTTATTTTAGAATTCTTCTTTCATGAGTCAATTTATTCCTCAACGTAAAAAAAAGAATAAATACATTATTTTGTATTCTGCAGATGGTAATCATATGTGTTGTCTCTGGTGTTAATTTAAATGCGATACCCCAAACAATGTAGGCGAAAAAAATTACCAAGTTTAGGGCATAATTGTCCGTAGGTACATGTTTAGATGTTTATTCAAAACTCGGTCTTGAACAACAATAATTATGCCTTAAGATGATACTCACCTAGGCTATATATAGATCATTCTTATAGAGTTTAACATCTCTTCCACTATTAGCTTCGGCTATAGCGCGCTTCAAATATGGCATAAATGACAATTGTCAAAAACCCGTCGTCCTTCCTCGCTCCTTCGGGAATCTATTTTACTAAAACCAAGCATGCCAGATGATTGAAATAGACGGCATTGTCTTTCGCAAGGAATGCGTCACCCCATGTAAAATTGCGAGAAAAAAATTAGGAATGTACCTTACTGCTTGAATCCAAGTGAAACCGCCCGCCGGTCTTTCGAAGTTCGACGAGCTTCGAACTTTTACCATAAGGTTCGAAGTTCGTCGACCTTTTGACATTTCAGGAATCGAGAGTTCGACAATTTTCGAATTCTTTAAATTAATAAGTTCGAAAGTTCGAAAATTATCGAATTTCTTAGCGTAGGAAGGTCGAAAGTTCGAAAAGCTTCGAACTTTTTAGTGCAAGAAGTTCGAAAGTTCGAAAATCATTGAATTTTGCAGCGTAATAAGTTCGAAAATTCAAAAAGCGTCGAACTTCTTAGTTTAATAAGGTCGAAAATTCGACTTCCGTCGAATTTCTCGATATGGCAAGTTCGAAAATTCGAAATATTTCGAACCTTTCGAACCACTTGATTCGATCATCGAAACTTCGATTCGAAAAAAGTTCGCGGCATCCCTAAAAAAAAGAAAGGATTTCAGAATAAAGCACGGCTCACGGTTCGGTAGCCTTGTACCCCCCTACGTACAGTCGTGCAGCCTGTGCCCCCCTACGTACAGTCAGACTCTAAACAAAATTTAAGTTTACCTCCCCCCCCCTTTCCGCGGCTCTTAGAAGTGTCGTGATTTCGTTTGCAGCTCTTAGGCCGGGTGAGCCTGTCAGCCTGGCCACCCCTAAAATATAGAAGGAGATAAACTTCGACAAGCGCTCGAACAACTTCAAGTCGTCGCGGCCAAACGAACACGCCCGGCTTATCGTCTGTTTTCTCTTTCTGCTTTTCACTCGCCCTCTTTCTCGTTCTTTCTCTCGGGACCTTAGATGTCAACCTTTGGGATTTGCCCCGTTCTGCTCCCGTCTTGACCCTCCTAAGAACGACAAAAGCGTACCGTCTGCAACAGCCTGAATCATTTGCATATTGATACTATTTTTATGATGTATTTATTCGGAACATCGCCGATCTAAGAAAATCAATCAGATTTATATACAAAAAGACAAATTGCATTTGAATGCGACACGGGATACTGTCTGACGAAGATCATGAGACGCAGGGGGATAGTCTGCTAAATATATGGCACTACAACGGCGAGGGAACACATTATACGTGACTTCAAAGCAGCATCGGACTAGACGCACTCTCGTCTTTATTTTTTTTTCAGACTGACGTGCGTTGCAATGAAGGGGCAAAGGATTTAAATTTAACGTAATAAGTTTGATATCCCAACTCTTTTTTGTAGGCTCACAATATGTGAGTGTGCTTGGCGCCTGCTTGTAACTATTACACTGAGAGAAAATATCCTACCGATACTTCCCTTTAAAAAAAAAAGGCTCCATATATTAAAAGAACTGAGTAAAAACATCAGGCAAGTTTACAAATGTTATAGACAGTTCGCTTGATCACACAGATGTACACTGAAGCAACGGCCGTCATAACACCTTCAAACGCGCGCTGACCTGCCCTTCGACGTTGATACACTTCATGTCGTCGTCGTAACTTATCATCGTTATGTGATTGGGCTTCACAGTGTTTCTAACCTTCTGCAGTAATCCGGAAGCCTCTACGGGCATCAATCTGCGCGCTCACGCTCCTCGGGCGTTGATCAAAGCTGTGCATGGACATGTCCATGCAAAGCGAAAGCGAAGAGTGCACTCTTCGCTTTTGAAATCCCCCAGAATGCTGTCCCCGAGAATAGAAGTTTCGTCGTTTGTCAGAAAGGAGCACTGATTTCGAAAAGCCATCGTGTCGCCTGCTAGCAAAGCAAAACTGGTTGTAAAACCTCATTACAGAATTTTATCATCGCTATATGACACTGAGAAAATAGAAAAAAAAGTACTCATGATTTGTTATTGAGAAAACACAATGCTTGCAAAAAATATGTTCACTATTTAACGCAGAATGTGTTCTATCAGCCGACTTTCATGAGATTTGAGTCACGTTTGGCCGTAACAGCCGGCTGTAGCGGTGGAACAGAAAACCGACACCGAAAAGCGTTACGCCCATATTGAACCATGTAAAATATTGTGCAGCAAAGTGCTGGGCAGTTGTGTTACATGCGAAACGTTCCACACCGGATGGTTACCAAGCCCGGCGCCTACGCTCACGACGCTCTTCTTCAGATAATTTAGCACGTGGCGTATGAACGTAATAGCAGTTTCTGGAATAAAGATACTGGCACTAGTTGGGTTTTAAAGCGAGGCAGCTTTCCAAATCCTCCCATACTCGCCAAAATCGGCCAATCAGCATTGATTACGTGACCAATTTCTACCAGCCAATTAGCGTCGAGATTCGCGGCAGATGTTTTCGTCTTCACACTAAATTTGGTGACCCCCCTTACGAGCCATAGAAAGTTCCACTTTAAAACTTGAGCCCCCGGCAGGATCTGACCTCACCAACTCGGGATTCCGAGCCAAATGCTTTGCCGAATACTGAACTATCCAACTATCCAGGGCCTAGTGGTATCTAGAGCGCAAAAACGAAGTCATTCGCACGGCGCGCCAATGTGCGGTCCTGCGGTTTGCGGCTTTTCCTGTCATGCTGCGCCATCTCGTTCTAGAGTTCGTCAGAAATGGGAGAACGCCTCTCTCTTCTTCGCTAGAAGGCCTATCAGAAATTTTGTGTTTTCAGCCTTTGTCAGCATGACCAAGCTTGTATACTTTATCAGACAATTTCTAGTCTCGTATCTAGCCACCATGCGTTTGCCCGTAACAACAGCCCTTGGAAGGGTTTGGAACGGTTTGGTTGGAACACAGTGCCATGTTGTGACGTTATTTCTCACGGGGGTCATTCTCATTAACAGCGGAGCAAAATTAAGTTGATCGGGGCGCTTTGCGCCCTGAGTTTCTTAAGTTATCAGTGACTATAGATTAAAGTATTGGCGATTTTCATCGCGTGTCTTTGAGCCTATTGTCACGGCTTCACCTGCAGGCCGCCAGGCTCTGTGAATATCTTAATCGATCGAGAAAGCCGGCGAGCGAACCTGCCGCCACAGCTTTCCAGTCAACCCTCTAAGTGCCGTCTATTTTACTAAAACCGAAATACACCATTAATTTTAATTATACAAGATGCTGTTAAAAAGTTAACCGCACTTTCGTTTTACTTAATGAAAGATTCGTGAATTGTCGAATAAAATAGTTGGCTAGGCGCCGCAAGCCGCAGCCCGAATAAAAACGTTCAGCCCCATTCATCCATTCATCCGTCCGTCACCCATACTCTCCCAATCCGCATCGACAGATCCTGGCGTCCTTCCCAGGAATCCGAAAACATAGTGACATATCACAGCAAAAGCGCGCCGCCGTGGCCTTGCGGCGGCGAGCAGGGACAAAAACAAAGTGAGTTCCCCCCTCCCTGTCGTATTAGCGTTGCGGACCATATTTCACGCGGCGGACAGGGCGAGAAAAATTAATGTCCGACTCGGACCGACAGTGGCGACACCGGCGGCCTCACCGTCCCGGCGCCGGGATGTTACTCTGGTCGATGAGCGTCGGCGATGTTCTGGATCACAGACGCTGCTTTCGACCTCCCTGTAGCGACATCGCGTCTGCGGACCAGCGACCAATAACGAAATCGTCGCAGAGCGCTCTGTCTCAGCTGCCGTGTTGTCAACAATGGGGGGATATTACGTGCGTTGGCATATATTGTCGCGGTGCATGCACAGCCGTCTTCTGCTTGGACGGTCGTGGTTTGTACTGGACCGGATGGTTTCGTGAAGCAGCGGCGAGGTTTCCGCCGTGATCTTTCACTCCATTCGTTCGCTCGTTACGTCCCCTTCTCCTTTCACAAAAGGAAAAGAGGCTTCGGCAGGCTTCCAATGACGCGCCGCTGGAGCGGGAGAAAAGGCGATCGAGCGGCCGTGGTGGTGGTGGTACAACGTACGCGACAACGTAAAACCGAAGTTGAAGCGTCGACATGGTTGGAAGCCCGTTTTCTTTACTCATACGTGTGCGTTGTGGATGGCTGCAGACTGTACTTGTATGACCGATGTGACAAAACGGTCTTAAAACAAAGAGACACGCCTCAAACAGTATCAACTGGTCGATTTTCTTTTGTAGGTTGTATCCGCATGGGAACTGCGGCATAAACAAATCCGGAGCGTCCACAGTCCCGCAAAGCGCTTGGGCGAGCCAGGCGCTGTAGCCTCGGCCCGAGTGTGCTCGGCGTACGTGGAGTCTGCTAATATGCTTAGACGTAATTCTCAGTCTGGCGCTGTGGTAACTGAAAACGATAAAACGTCATGGCGGGTGTCGCAGCGCGGCGGAGTTTCGAAGGGACTTCTTTACGGGTGACACTTAGCAGATATTTCGGTGTCGGCGTTTGTTGTCTGTCGTCGCAGCGGAAATAAAAAAACGAAAAAAAAACAAAAAAAAAACAAAAACCTTTATCTCTTTTTTTATGGGGCGAGGGGAAATGATGCTTCGGGTGTTCCCATTGGCCGCGCCGCGTGAAGGGGCAAGAGAGGAAAGCCCCGACGACCCGCCAAGGACGGCGCGACGACGAGGGAGCGTCAGTAGGTCGCAGTTCGCTGTCGTCGGCTAACAATAACAACAAAAACGGTCGTTTCGAGACATTACTCGCGTTATATACAAAATTACACTTTGGCAGTATCTTGTGCCTGCGCGTTATGTGGGAGGGTTTTAGAAACTTCGATCCCTTTCAATTTTGTACTATAATATCTCTACTTCTCGAACCAAACTCGAAACGTAAATTATGTTCTACCGAAACTCATCGCCTTACACCCGCCCTCCCCGCAGAGCTTCGCCTTATTTCTCGGCATTCGTCCCCCTCTACACTCATCACTGAAAGTCAATGTTTCCCGCTCCTTTTGCCGCTAGCGGCAAAAGGAGCGGGAAACATTGTCTTTCAGTGATGAGTGTAGGGGGGGACGCATGCCGGGAAACATTGACAACACGCGAAGTGACGCAACGGAAGGAGCAGGTTTTTGAGGTGTT
Organism: Ixodes scapularis; assembly: GCF_016920785.2. NCBI lineage: Eukaryota > Metazoa > Arthropoda > Arachnida > Ixodida > Ixodidae > Ixodes > Ixodes scapularis. The sequence continues at coordinate 60,792,737 of NW_024609836.1, forward strand.
GTTTATAAACAACACCTTGAAAACCTGCTCCTTCCGTTCCGTCCGCAAAGGCTTTCCTGTCAATGGACAGTTTTAGTTTAGCGTTGCTGGGGCGATACGCAATAGTATCCACATCACATCGCGTACTTTTGACCAGCATCTTCTGGGAGGAGAGTAGCGACGTCTGTGCAAAAATCCGGGAGACACAAAAGAGGATCCTGGAAAGAGGGCAGCTCCTTCTTCCTCTCTTCTCTGGTGGTCATCGGAGCGCTTTTTGAATGACGTCACATGCAAGCCATGTAAGCGAACGCTGAGAACTGCCTGCTCGGACCGATTTTAATTGCACGTTCTGTAACGTTGCCTAGTAAACGTCTCGCAGGATCTTGATTCAACATGCCAGTGCCTTAGAGTTCCGTCAAGTTCCGCGTGCTTACAGACCCAGCATGCTCCTCAAAAAAAATATTGAAAATGAAAACGCTTCCAATAATTTTATGTAGGATTAAGCCGAGCCGCAGTTGCCTGGTCAACCGCGCTTTTCTGCTGGGTATAGACCTTTGCAGAAATCGCCTCCTGCGCGCTGCCATCTTTGTCTCCTGGGCCTGTGGAACGCCTTCCAAGCATTCTTTTGATCTGCTGTGCGGTATATCGGACGCTGCGCATGCGTCCACAGCTCAGTGACTCAGCATTTTTGCCCGCTCGCTTCGTTCGAGACTGCCGCTGGAAAAGTCTATACGGGGACTTCGAGACGAGTGCGTAGCCGAATTCGATAATGGAGCTTCTGTCATTCGTCCCGCGGAAAAAGCGCCTTTTATCAATGCTAACGCTGGTAGAAATCCATGACCTACTGCAATCCAGTGCACGGCGGCGGCTATTTTTTTAAGAGTAGTTCGTCCGTCGGCGATGAACTGAGTGAAGGGACGTTGAGCAGATCGCAACCTTCACGCACATTGCGAGCGGTGAACATTAGCACTCTGCACTTCTTCAGCTGCACGACGGTCTGACTCAACTGCGGTAGGTCCCGGAAAGAATTGGCGAGCTGAACACCACGTAATTTCACGTAACATTATTCTTCGTGAACGCCGCGTCACCCATGCTGCGCCATTCAAGGTAACCGTCATCTTGAGACGGGCGCTCTCGTTTTGCCCGAGATCGTTCGAGAGCTTCCCGCAAAGCCCACAGCGCAGATTCCACAGCATATAGCATGCATTCGCAATGCGATAGCCCTTCTATAGCGTTCTGCGCATGCTCCCGGTCGACACTCAATTTCATTGCGTACGCTAAGCTTTAGCGTACGGTTCACAAGAAAGTGTCTAATTGTGCGAAGTAGAAGCGATATGTTGTAGACTTTCGCGCAACAAGGGAAAAAGGGTGTCGTCCCGTACCGTCGTCCTGATATAAGTGACGACACCATTTTGCCCTCATTGCGCAAACGTACTAGACCTATTCCTTTTAGTTCTTCGCACATTGCGGGCGATACAGGCAATTTTTTTTCGTAGCGTGAGCTACATTGGCCGAGATTGAGCAGTTTCGCGCGGCTCCTGGAGACCCGTGCTGCGCATGCGCGAGGAGCAGTGACGTCGCACGGCGCAGAGCTGGCGAGCCGGAGCCGCAGCCGCCGCGTGCGCCTCGCCGGTCTGCGCATTCCAGAGGAGTGACGTCATAGCCGCGGCAGACGCACTGGCGCGTGCCCAGCTGTGGGCCTCCGTTGCGCGGTAGCCAAGTCTGACGCTGCACCGGAACCGCTTGATAGCGCCTCTTATTTTGTGCGCATGCGCAGAGGTATCTGAGGGGTATACATCTAGCGGGGCGTTTGCCAGTGTGGTACAGCCATGGAGAAGGAGAGCGAAATTGCTGCTCAGCGGCGCAGAAAAGCGGAGAAGCTTAACTCATCGGATCCCGAAGTAGTCGCCTGGCAATTAGCGGCTGAGCGTAGGAAGAACGAACTGAAGAAGGCTAAACGTGCTGCGGAGACACTGGAGCAAAGGGAGGAACGTCTAGCAAAGCGGCGTCGCCAGGAGGCTGAGCGACGCGCCCGACCGCTCACCCTACCTATATCCTGGCATAGCCGAGCTAAGCCACTGCAATTTCCTTTCGTTTTTATATAAACATATCTAAAGCGTAGTCGTTCCTTGAAAGCCCTCCGTAGACAGCTCCAGATATTTTAGGGTGCACCTGGGGAGTGTGAACGCGGTCTCGTTCATAATCAGAAAACTCGGTGGCCTATATTAGCATATAGTTCCTTTTTATTTTCATTTTTTTGCCATCTTTGAAAAGGCGGTATTACGGCACAAGCTCTCTTACATCAATTTTACATCAGAAAAAAAAGAAAAACAAGTAGAAGAAGGAGAAACGCCAATCTAATCTAATCAGAATAAAGCGCATTTTCTCAATTCCTTTCTATGGAATATCCCAGCAGACAGCCAGCACACCTGACGTGCGCAATTCAACTCGGCTCAATATGCCGTACGCAGTTCCCAATCTTTTCCGAGGAAAAGATCCCGCGATTCCTCCGGACTCGGAGCTTTTTCCCGCACGCCAAGTAGCTTCCGCGTCGGGTCCGTCGGCGTCGTCATTCGTTCGGCGAGCGCAGCGACTGAGCCGGATTATGGGGATAAAAAGAGAAAGGGTGAAACGCGCAGGATAATCCTCTCAGCTCTGATTAGTTCGCCGCTTGTGTTCGTGCCGACCAAGGCCGGAATAGGACGTAGCGCTCTTGTCCCAGAGGCAGTGCGTATAGTCAGAAATCTGACACCGGAGCGATGCGGTGGATTTCGTTAATTAACTTGATGGCCAAAGGCATTTCTCGTGATTTACCTTAGGTAATCCAGGGTCGCTGGAGAATTTAGCGAAAACCGCTACTGATTAAATCTCGCTGGGATTCTGCTGATCTCGATATTTTCTGTTACATTGTCATACTTGGCTATTCCTGCAGTAATACCGTTACTGCAGAGAAGCCACGTCCTGTTAAGGAGAGTGTGTATTTTAGTACTATAATAAAGGTTCTTCCTCTTGTGCTCGTGTTTTTGGTGATTTCAGTATTGAAAAATAAGAAAAATGAAGCATATTCATTGTATTTTATTATACGGTGTTGTTAAACCTAGGTTATGATCCAAAACCTGACGATTGTCCAGTATATCTGCAGAATATGTAAGCATAACTTTCTTGTAAACGGAGAGCTCAACATAGATCCACAACTTGAATGGATTGAAAACGAACCATTCAGAAGCATCTAAAATGGATAAAAAAAAGTTTCTCGATACCGGTCACCATATTTATGCACCCCGATTCTTGGCGCAAAACGTTTTTTCATGAAACTATGATTCTGGTTCCTCTGCTGCTATAAGTCGCCATGTTTATTTCATTTCTTAGGCACGCAGCACTACGTAGTCGGGGGTGTAAAAACCTCTTTATAGCCGTCAAGGAGCAAAAATTACGTTATGTTTTACATTCTGCGACTCGTAGAAACCTCATACAGGGTGAATATTCGTATTTTTGTAAACAAAATGTTCTGAGAATACGAGAGAGATAGAGTTTAAGAAACTCTGGCGACCGCATCATTGATTGATTTCCTTCCTTTGAAATGTACACGTGACACGGCGTTAAAAAAAAACAAAAAAACATAGCTCAATACGAACTGGGAGCAAAAAAAGAAAAATGCTCTTGTCATCTTATAGTCACTGAAATGTTTGTGGTCTCGACCCAAGAATATATGGCCGTGTGCATGATCGAGGAGATAGGCTTTTCTGTTTACCTTGAAGATTCTCGGAGGCACTGATGTCTTTCCAGTTTCCAGAGGACGTTTTTAGCTTACCATCATTTTGTTTTGTTTTGTGTTGCATCGGGGCGATGCGCTTTGAAAGAAGGTAATAACGCCGCTTGCATTATGTAGAAGATACCTACGCTTTTCCGTTCATCTATAGAAGATTCACGTACACTCTTACCCCGAGCGTAAACGATAAATAGGCCAAAATGACCTTGCCTAGTCATGCTCACCCTCGCTCGTTCCCGAACATTCTGGGTCGTCGAATATTCGAGGTGATTAGGATAGTGGATAAAGAGCCGTGCGCCGTATTGCCGAATCATTCGCTGACTTTCTCTCGCAATAGCCAGCTGCTACACCGCCGCACCGTCGCTTGCTGTTGTTGCCGTCGATGCTCGCTGCTGCTTTCTCGCAAAGTGCCTAGATAAGAGCTTCATACAAGTCGCGACATTCTTTGAAGCGCCGACTGCGTGACGGTGCAGGTTTTAGGAAGCGAATGGCGGCGCTCAGCAGAGAAGTGAACTGTAGGACGACATTTTGTTAGAGCGGAATGTGCTTTGTCATTCGCATTGGTGGTCGTTACTTGTAAAGTTAAGTATAAAGGACTTGACTTTCTCGACGTTCTTCTCTTTTTCGTTTCTGGAACAAGTTCGCCTCCAATACATCTTATGTTCATTCAGTTTTCTTTTGCTTTTTGTCTGTCATTTGTGACAATATCAGTTTGCAAAGTCCTGAATAGAGCTGAATGTTATGCTAGTGTTACCTCGCCGCGCGCAAACCCCGGGGAAACCACACGGAGTCGCGGTATCGAAACGCGAGGAACCTACATTTATAGTCAGACACAGGGTGAGAACAGTAGGGTGGTCTTTTTAGTTATGCTGTCCGCGGCAAGAGCTTTGTGCCTGCGATAAAAAGTTTTTGTCTCGTGGGCTTCTAGCGTGCATTCAAAGCTAATGCACGACAGAAGGAAATTAACTGCGTGCCGGAGCGCAAGTTAGTCTGCTATGCGGAACGCAAGTTCGTCTGCTTCTTTTGCAGGGGTTATGGGGACATCAAAACGGAGAGCTCTGATTGAAGGCTAGTAAGTAGAAAGCTGCCTCGAGGTCTACCCAATATACTTCCAATCCGAGACAGTCAGAACTCGGCGTTCTGACGTCACCAGAACCCCTGCAAAAGAAGCAGACGAACTTGCGTTTCGCTTAGTATTAGAATCGCGGGCAGACGAACATTCAGCCAAGTGTTACCCTAATGTTCAAGGCGAAGGCTCGCTACACTATGTCCTGAAATGCCCAGGCCGTTTGAGATAATTACATCTTGGTAAAAACACTGAAAAAAAAACTTATTGGTGATGGTTTGCTCCCACACTCCCCCGTACATCCAGAATGTACAGTTTTGTTACTTCACTTCTTCCTACCTCGCGATGGGAGTTTCACCGGAAAGAGACAAACTCTAACAATGTATTCGTGAAACAGCGATGCATTCTGAGTTAGCTTGCCTACAGCATACGCGTCAGGGAACGAAGGCATGTCATCGTCCAAGACAAAAAGAAAGCTCCACTGCATGTCGAAGAAGGCGAGCGACGCGTCCAGAAGGAAAACCGGCGATGACAGGTACTCCAGCGGGAGCGACGTGTCGCGCTGAGCGGCTTCGAGGAAAATGCGATCGATTGCGACGACAGGCGGATGTCTTTCTCTGGTTCTGAGTTAAGAGTGCTCCAGAGAGCGACAGGCAAGGCGTAGCGTCGAAGAGACGCCGACGTCGAGGGGCTCAGGAGACAAGATGGACGGGGACGCAGTCTCCAGACAGATCCCCAATAAAATCTGCTACCTGAAATCGAAACACGTGGGAGGCTCGTCGTCGGTGTCTTTTTTTTTAAACTGGACTTACTGGAGCTATATTTTATGTTTTGTTTGAAGGGAGTTGAGTCACATCAGCGTTGCTGAACTAAAAAAATCTCGAGCTAATCTACCAAACCCCGAAGTGCGACGCTAAATATGAAGACTCTTTCTTTTCCACATATTTAATCACGCGCGTTAGTTGAAAACTCTTTTGCGAAGCCAGCTCATCTTCTTTCTTGCTGCATCAGTCACCGAAGAGCCAGCCGTCTGTCCATCGTGTGCCCGTGCTACTTACCCGTCTCTGTTCGTTCTTGGTGAAGACTATGGTGTTTGAAACGCGTCTCCGACCGGTGTGATTACCGCGTTCCTAAAAAAGTGGGCCCCTCAATTTCCGCCCGATGACGTCGTAGATGTATCACGTGGCCACCGGCCGCGATCCTGGCGGTATGTCACAGCAGAGGTGGTGGACCTAGCAGACGCCTGTTCTGCTGCAGGTCGTTCTCAAGGTTGACAGTCCACGGAAGCTTCGGCAGATAGAGGTTGGAACGCCGTGACGACCTGATTCGACCTGACCTGACCTGACCTGAACTAACCTAACCTAACCTAACGTTCTCTTGTGCTTTTACAGCGAAGCTTTTACGTGCTAAGATCTTGAAACAATTGCGTCCATGGATGTTAGAAAAAAAAAAAAAATCCCGTCTACACGGCGCTTCTTCGTTCCGATTGGTCGTGGCAAGTATAAATAAAAGGAGAGGGCAATCCGCGTGAGTCAGCCTTCCTTGGCATAATTAGACAGTGAGGTACAAAAGCAACTGGATCAGGGAAAGTAGCGTCATTGCAATCCCACATGCTATCCGGACACAAAAAATACCAACATACGGACGAAAAACCTCTCAAGGTGATTGGCTCATCGCTGTCAGTTGCCATGGTGGTCGCCATATTGGACCCTTTAAAAGCTTCGAAGCTTCGAAAGGGCCATCAAAACCAGTCGTACCAAGGTCGCTATGGAGCATCATCGTACTGAAAGCGTTCCTTGGCCAATATGAGCACCTTTGGAACTCTGCATGCAATAAATTGATCACTCATGCTTATTTCCCCAGATCTCTTACAATTATGTTGCTCTTCTTGCGTGTTTCAAGACAGAAAAATTATTTTTCAGTGCCTCCAAGCACTTACTTTTCGTGTGATGGCGGTACAAAGTTTTGCGGCATGAAACGCGGCGTCGGTGCTTGGGGGCATTGAAAAATAAACTTACTGTCTTGAAACAAGGCAAGGATAGCAACATAATTGTAAGAGATCTGGGGAAATAAGCGTGAGTGATAAGTTTATTGCATGCACAGTGTCAAAGACGCTCATATTGGCCGAGGAACGCTTTCAGTACGGTGATGCTCCATAGCGATCATGGTGCGACTGGTTTTAACGACCCTAAGCTTCGAAGCTTTCAAAGGGTCCAGAATGGAGATCGTCATGAAAACCAACAGGAGAGGCTTTGTCGCCAGTATGTTGGTATTTGTTTGTGTCCGGCTAGAATGCGGGATTGCAATGGTGCTACTTTTCCTGATCCCTTGTTATCATCTACGGTCACCGACTTATCTCATCTGAGAATGCGCTGTGACGAGGCTGAAGGCAGAACGGCCGATCTAACCTTACTTTTTTCCGCTTCCGCTGTGCTGAAAACGAGACTTGGGCTCAACCGAAAAAAAAAACTGTCCTTGAGGTGTGCTTCAAAAAATTGGTTTATAGAACTTACAACGTCATGTATGTATGTATGTGTGTTTATTCGATCAATATAGTAACCGGCTGTAACGTCGTTGTAAAACATAAAATAGCTACCAACCAATGGCTGTGTTCCTTTGTCTCTTGACGCAGTCATTTTCTCGCGACGTTATCAGTTGCCCCTTGTACTCGCCATGGGTAGGCCGCGCGTTGTTCGTTCTCAAAAGGAAGAGCGCGCCTACAAGGATCGTCGGCGCGCTCAACAGCGCGAATGTGTGCGAAAGCGTCGAGAAGCCGAACGCCCAGCGGCTCAACGTGGTGCGGCCGATGGTGTGGCCGATGGTGTGGGTCCATCGGCTTCGATCCTCCACTCACCGACGAAGAACGTGCCCGTCTGGAGCGTCAGCGGCAACAGAAGCGGAAGTGTGAACGTCTTCGCCAAGCGAAAATAACCGACGAAGATCGGGCCGCCGATGCCAAGCGGAAACTAGTAGCTTTTGTCGTAAAGATAACAGCTTCGCTGGTGCTCCATCATCACGTGATAAGGATGGGCTCTGCAATTGTTTTCCCCCAGAACTACTACGCTCAACCGCCAGGATCGCGACATCCGAGAGCACGACACTGTGGTTTCTGTGACGTCCTTTGTTGCCGTTTCGGAACGGTGTTGCATTCATGGCCTGAATAAGGGCCCTAAACAAAGCAGTCCGAGACGTGTTGCAGTCCACACAGCAAAATACTCAGACGATCTGCTTACCCTACGCCGTGCTCCATACAATACTACTTATTTCAAAAGGGGAATCGAACACGTCATATTCTGATGCACCAACTCTCACGTATAATACCCACTTTATAGGGAGTTCAGTATAGACTAACCGCCAATAAAGACCCAAACAACTGGAGGGACTGCGATCTGATTGCACGTAGTCAGTGTTGCCAGATGGTCCCACCAAAAAACTGCCAAACGACTGGGAGGTGTAGCCCAAATATAACCAAAGCCGTAAAAAATATAGCCCAAAATTGCCAAGACTAAAACAACGAATTTTAAGCCTTATATTGATAATTTCTCACGCTGATACAAGACATGTTTCAATCTCTGTTTCAACCTTCTGATGCACCACCTTTTGTGTACATTATCTTACTTGTGAATTTTTCAAGAAAAGCTTCGGAAGGATGAATATCCGTACAAAACTGACCCTTCCTTCGTAGGTTTTCAGAAGTACAAAACACACAAAGACAGCTTTATTGTGAAGCCCGGGAGGAACAAAATACAGAAGCAGAGGAACAAAATATAGAAGCAGAACAGTCATAACACTAGGTGTTTCAAACCAGAACCCCAATACCTCAGGTCCTTACTAATATCCCCCCCCCTCTCTTTTTCTTTGTGAAGAATATTAGTGTCACTCATTCATGTTCACGCTATTTCTGATTGTGTTGTTCTTTCTTGAGGTGGGCAACGACTGGAAGGTAGTCAATTGTTTAGAGGTGAAACTGCGGACTTCTCATTTTTACAAACCTGGGTGCCTAAGGATTCTCACATAGGGCACCAAAGCAGCATTTGGAGAGTTCAGACTACGTCCGGGCAGAGCCATATGCGTCCGGGTTGAAGGCGCGCTACCGGGCCGGTGGTAATAGTGCAATCTGTTTGATTTGCTCCACTGCGCTGTAGGGAGACCACTTGAACTCTGCAAGCATTGTTTCACCGCGTAATGTGAAAACCCCAAAGTTTGTAGAAGTTTGAAGCCTTTCTCCTTCCCCTCCCTCCTCTCGACTAGCTAAAAGAGATACTTTTTTGTTTCGAAACTGATTAAAAGTACGAAAATTAACTAGCCGAACCTCAAAGTTCGGCGTCGAACCTGAGGTTCGACAAAAGTTCGCCGCACTCTTAGAAATAACTTAAAATAGCCACATAGCCAACCACGAAAATTTGACGCCATCTAGAAAAAAATGTAGCCCAATTTGTCTATATATAGCCCAATCTGGCAACACTGCACGTAGTCCCGTAGTCGTAGTCTAGCTCTTTGAGTTCCCTTTTATTTCAATTTCCCTACATTGACGATTCCGTTTTTGCCGCCCGCTTTTCATTTCCCCATGGCGCGTGTCCCGCATCTCCCCTATCTCGAGTTTACGCTCTCGGGCTGCCGTGATCGGGAACAGCAAGGGGGGACTTCTTTCCGCTCCCCGAACGCACTGATTTGCGCGGCCCAATTGTCCCACCATTGATTTCCTTCTTCCGTTTGATAACGCGGGCCAGAAAAAGGAAAAACAAATCGATTCGTTGCGCGTTGCCACGGTGAGAATATTTCTGAATCGAATGGACTATTTGAGGACAGGAAAAAAAAGATAGAAAAAAAAAACACAAATGAACAAGACTGAGTCGCGGAAGATTGGAAATACTTGAAACGCGCTTTTGTGTGGCCGCCACTGAAGAAATACCGCGGGAAAAGAAGATAGGCGTTATCGGTTCACAGTTTGAAAATTTTTAGGGAATGGGGAAGAAGAAAATTAAAAAATCTGTTCTATTTTTTGTTGTCTTCGTTAAAAACGAAAGACGAAAGAACAAACAAAAAAGGGAAGTGGGAAGGTTGAAGCCAATCGTTAGGGAATCGCCCTAGCGATAGCTTTTAAAGCGAAGTCCTTGCTTTTTTTTTTTTGTAACCCTTGATTAATAATAAAAACATTTAAAGAAGAAGAATCGCCCTTTTCGAATAAGAAGAATGGCAACAAAGAAACAAACACGTATAAAAATGCAATCTTCAAGAGTGTTTTTTTTTTTTTTAATATAAGTAATATAATGAAGATTGAAAATGGGATAAGGAACAATTTCCACTTTTCGTACCTCAAAAATTAAAAAAAAGGTTGGAGGGTTAAAGGCGGGTTGAGGGCCAATTTCTGGACTTAGAAAGTATGAATAACGAAGCAACTTGCAGATTCCGCTAGAATCCGGACTCGCAATTTTAAATGCTCGCATAAAAAAACTGTTCGATGAGACGCAATTTAGAAGTCTTTGCTCCTGTTTATTCCAATGTGAAGTACGAGTTGTAGGTTCCCGTAGAAGTTACTGGGGCAGATTCAAAGCGCCGCTGTTTCCTAGATGCGGCATAGCAGTTACGTGAATTTTATTGTTTGTAAAATTGCTGGGTTATCTTACACATAACCTTCATCTAGACCCCTTCATTGTTAAATCTATTTCCATATAAAACATTAGTGAAGTTTATACTTGAGTATGCGGTCCCCATCTCGGGTCTACACATCTTCGACTTCCTTGAACATCAACGCCTTGAGGATGTCCAAACAGCAACCGAACAACATATTGGCATCCGGCCTGAGCTGGAACGCATACAAACAAACATAACAAACAAAACCCTGGCAACATCATTCTTCTTTGAAGAGAACGTTAAAGTGTCCAACTTCAAAAATAAAGATTTCAGCGTACACCTCTTTTGTGCGTCCAGTACTAGAATACGCAGATATATATATTTTTGTTCCCACATATGCAGAAGAATATGAGTACTATAGGTAGTGTCCAAAGAAAGGCATTCAGATTTGTTTACCACAAATACAGCCGTTTCGATTCACCAACCGAAGTACTAAAGGAAGCTGGTTTATTGACTATCCTTGATCGTGTAAGAAATCTGTCGACTGAAATTTATATTCCTTTTTTTTAAGCGATACATTTCAAATAGATAAAAACAAGCACGCTAAGTGATCGGAAGCGAGAGCCACTAGACATGAACAGAGCAAGACACTCGTTCAGTATTCATTCAATAACAACAGTTTTAAGTACTCATTTTTTCCTTCAACCATAAGAGACTGGAACCGTTTAGACACTCACTTTCTTAGTTGCACAAGTGTTGGATTGTTTAGGGATGCATTTGAAGAACAAATACTACGTCAGTATACTAATCGATATGTTTTTTTATGTTATACGAATGACGGGATTTTTTTTTGCTTTTCTGTTTCTATTAATGTTTGCCGCTTGGCGTATATTTCCTTTGTCCCAACATCTCCAAACATACGCAGTGGGATTGGCAGTATTTTTAAACAAATAAATAATAAATAAATAAACATCGAAACGTTTGAAGGGTATGTTTTAGATGATAGTCATAAAATATTAATAATCAGTAGCTAAACTTTTGGACGCCTATAGTATTCCATGGATTACAAAATTATAAATTTCTCCTTTTCTTGACAAGAGGATCGTAATTTTTAAGAGGACTGCAGTAATTGCACAGGGTATCATAACACACAAATCAATTAGACTTGATTTTTCACCAAAAACACTTTATTCTACTGAAGGAGCCAAGAAAGTTGGCATTGACGTACTATAGCTACTTCAATAACCCTCTTAATATCGTTCATAAAAAAAATCGCGTAATTTGCATTACGGTTACAGAGGTGAAGAAAGACAGGGCGTGGTCAGTTCCGCTGCATCTCATTATGGCTCCGTAAGCAATCAGATTTCAGAATTAAGCGAAACGAACGCCGATGAACCAATCACAAAGCAGGATATGCGCGAGGACAACAGTCCACACCCTCACCTTCTACAGCGGACAATAAATAGTTTACTCTAAGCATTCTCGTTCGGATTACTTGAATAAGATATAATTGATTATAATTATACTTGCACTGGTATCAAAGCATTCGATTAGACACTTGATTACTCAAAAAGAAAACATTTGCTCGTTATGCTTAAAGAAAAAAGAAAAAAAAAGTGACCATTTCTTTGGCGATTACGCCAGATTTTAAAACGATATATTTTTCTGCCGGACGGGTCCTTATCGCTAGCGTACATGATCAGATTATAATCACCGAATTATGAAATACTTATCTGCTTAATCGATTAGTGTTGGGAAATCGCCCTCCTCTCGGAGACATTAGGTTCCAGGATTCCTAGGTTAATAGCATGTACAAAGGACGGGCGCCATAAAAAGGAACAGGGAAAATAGTAACCGTTACAAGGACTTTGAGTATATTCTCAACAATTAATCAAATTACTCTTAGAATTTATTCATAATAAATATATTGAAATATTTAAATTTACCTTAAAAGATAACCGAATACAGATAAATTGATTAGGTCCAAATGCTACCGTACAGGTCTCATAATAACCCCATTGTAGGCGCAATAGCAAAGTAAAATACTTTGTCTCTCACGTACATCATCGTAATCTCCTTTGTGTGTTGTAATATTTCAAAAAGATATTCATCCCTTATATTTTTTTTTTAATTCAAAGCGTAGGTAGGAATCGCACCATTGTCTCTTTCCCCACGCTTTTTATCATCGTCAAGAATTCGGTGGTATTCCCATTTTGCCACTCTATCACACTTTGCGCATCATGTATTCCTAGAATTCACAGTGAATTGAACCACTTACTTGTTTTGCTAACAACGCTCTCTGTATAAGTATTGTCAGCTACGAGTTCGCATTGTTAGAATACTGTATATTGTTTATAATTGTTTTTTATTCCTCACTTTTTTTAAATGCCTCTGAGCCCCGAGGTTAAAATAAATCAATGAATGAATGAACAAATCAATGAATAGATGAATGAATGAATGAATAGTCTCGCAAAAAAAAAATTTGTGATAAGATAGAAACCACACCCGAAACAATTCAATAAGATATAAAAAAAATATTCTCAGGAATATTGGTGGAGAAATAAATATATACACGAATAAATAGATAAATATCGAAACAAAACCTTTCTCAGTCGTCAAGTGTGCAAGACTATACTTTTTGTTTCGAAATTTATTTTCTAAAAACCTACGAGGAAGATAGAAAAAAAAAAAAACAGGAATTCGCTATCTGTTTCAGATAAAAAAAAAAAAGATCTATATATTTCTATATATAAAAAAACCTTCCATATTTTAGGAGCGTATAGCAAATAACAGACCTGCATGTAATACAGCAATTGAAGCTGCCATTATATCCGTCCTCCCGCAATCCCCATCTCCCTCAACACGTAAAACTTCCGTCGCGCCGCGATATTTCTGCTTTCTCCGCGCAGGTACATCGAGCGAAATTTCTTTGGCGGCGCCCGTCTCTCAACGAAAGGTGCGGGTTGCGCATCGCTCACCCCTTTCCGAGTTCGCCGCTTGACAAAAGCCCCGTAACGCATTTCTGTGCGTCCGGCATTGTGCGCCTCACAAACGGCTACTAGCGTCCCCCAAAAGCACCGGGGGCTCATTCCTCAATTCAAACTCGCGCGAAATTTAAAAAAAATTCTATAACTCGGTTTCATTTCTTTTCCGTCTTGCGTCAGATTCACCTCGCTCAATCGGCCGTCCCTGCGGCTACGAAAGTAGCCGGTGCTCGGTCCACACCCGTGACGATAGAATTTTCTTCTTACACGCCTTACCCGTGTTCGAAGCGTGTTTGTCATACTGGAGAGTTTTAGGGAACCGTTTTTGCACACCCGATACGGCACGACGGGTCCTCCGGTACGGTACGTACCGGATTTGCAAAAACGGTTCCCTAAAACTCTTTACTATCTGCAAAGTGTATTTTGTGTGATGTATTGGCAGTGTGCCTGCGGTTTTAGGCTTGCGTTAACAGTTGTGTAGTGCTGATATTTTACCATTGTACGAGTAAGCCGTTTTTAAGATTGAGGGGGGGGGGGGGGCAAGGTGTTTTTGCGAAACATATGCGTATAAGGCGGGCCGAGAACAGATGGGTAACGAAGTGAAATCACCATGAGAGTGATAACTTTATTCATCGTGTAAGTATGGTGGGTTCATACTTGTGGGGAGAAAAAGAAAGTTGTAGCTCGACTGATTCTCAGACCTCTTACGGGTACGCAGCAAAAACGAAAAAACAAATTAGTAAAACATAACGTAAATAAAAAGAACACACGCAATTATAATACGAGGTACCTGTATCATTAGACGAACGAGTAAGGAAACAACAAAATCCACAAACAAAGTAATTAACAAGAGCGTCATTTGTTAACATTAAAATAAAATAATCCCGAAGTGGAACACAAGAAATAAGAGAACTCAACAAAACTGGTCTTGTCATAGCAATGTAGCGCAAACATTACATAAATAAAATATGTTTATAAGATTAGTGACATTCAACAGGTTTAATGTCGTTGATTAAAAATGTTTTTATTGAAAGAAAGGTCATTGAGCGTCATTCAAGCGCCTATATTGCAATTAAAGTGTTATTTTTTACACAAAAGTACCATAAGAAATACTTATATTTTTGTTTGTTTCCACTGAAAATATAAACTATGTATCGCCGAATGATCACGCTCTGTCCAAATGGAGCACACGTCCTCAGGACAAGGCTTCCAAAGTTTTGAAATTGCCTTTATCTGATTAAAAACTACTAAGCGATTTTCGAGAATTTTCAATGAAGCAATGAGGCCCGCTCCAAGATGCCGGCGCCGTTCATCTCCCCGCATTCGTAGGTTCCGCTGGCCGTCAATTTCTTATTAAAAATTTAAGAAAAACGCTCCAAATCTTTCAATAAAAAAAAAGCAAAGAAATTGTAAGGTTTGAAGCTTTGGGATCCGGTACGGACCCCTAGCGTTAGGTTTGGGCAGTAACTGCTTACGGAAATTCATAGTTTATTGTTTTGATTTTTTTTTTAAATCTTTTGCCCCGGTATATATCGAGTTGACTATGACGGGTATCAGCGTTGTGTATTTTTACGAACGTTACCAATTCTTAGTTACATTTTCGGGGAAAAAAGAAGAAGAAAAGCTTTCGAAGGTTGTAAAAGTGTTAGGTTTCAAGTTTATTTTGAGCCTGAAATCCTTCGCGTCTATGGCCCCATAGTTACTGAGGGACTAAGTGGGTGTCCTTTGTGAGTACCGCTCTTTGGCTTCAGGCCGTAAAGGGCTCAGATTGAAGCGTCTCAAGGGCCGAGCTCCGTACATCCAGCCCCTATCGGAGGGTTTCCTCTAACGCTTCGGACGAGTCGCTTGGAAGGCAAAAAATGGCCAGCGACTTTTATCTCCCAAATTTTATAACGCACGAAAAGCAGCATTTACGAATAGGTCGTTTAAGTTTGTTGAGAGGATATTACGCATGCCGTTTCGGAAAGTGAAGAAGAACACTTTGTTTCCTCATTTCCCCGCTAAACGTAGCCGGGAGATCGTCGTTATGTGTGACATTACAAGTTGACACAGTATCGTCACGTCACGCGATTAAGTCGCGAGACGTGTGGTCACGTGACGTTTTCATGTGAAGTTAGTTCGCGTACTTATTATTGAAGACAATTTCTGACACGTGATCTGGCGTCACGCGACATCAGATCATGTGACGCGTGTTTTCGGTAAATTTAGTGGGAAAATTGTTGAAAAGTATCCATTCGTGGTGTCTCCTGATACTATAAGGTCACGTGATATCCACTTGCCCGCTAAATTTAGCGGAGCAAAGCACGTTCGGGCGGACGGCCAAATTTCTGGTAGTAGCTCGGTGACGCCATTGAGAGGTATCTCATTCTTTACTGAAAGCGGCGGGCAGGAACGAGGAGACGCACCTCTTGAAGACGACCACCCCTGTTCCGGCAAGGTCCTGCGACACGATAGCCCAAGTGGATCGGACCAACTCGGCTTGTCGGGCCGTCAGAGAGTTGCTCAGATCGGGGTCCACTTCGCCGCGCAGCACCGACTGCCTGCTCACGCCGTAGCCCATCTGCAAAGGCACACAAAATAAACACGAATTACTAAGCGAGACATCAATAAACTTATCCACGAAAATATAGATTTAACAATTATGGAATAAATACATTATCGCTAAATCGAATATCAATCAATTTATAATCACAATCAAGCTACCAATCAATCCATCATACACTCAATCAATCAATCCATTCATCGATAGATCCAGTCAACTGTATACGGGCAGAGCCTAAGGGAAAGGGGGAGACCAGAGCGCGCGAGGATTTCAGAACACCGAGCCCATGGTTGGAATGATGCAAGGGTAGTCGCAAAGTAGAGCACGCTGCCTTTGTCTCCGTTGCACTCGTCGAACGCCTTTGAACACAGAAAGCCGGCGTCCGGTGTTTGACCTTCGAATTCGAGCGGGTTCGACGAATGCAGTGGCTCATAGCCTCCTCTCTACTCACAAATCCTGGCAGTTCGACGACGGATCCATATAGATTGCCTGGTAACAGATTTGAAGCGCGAGGATCTGGTAGCACAGAGCATTTCACGGGGAACCTGGTCGTCAGCGCACAGCTTTTGCAGTGGCGAGGACCCGAAATACACTTGTTCGCTCGGGAGAAGTGCGTTTCGGCGTCTCGCCGCAGCGGGCACCAGTCACGTGACTCTCCTCTCCTCCGTTGTCTGCCGCTCCAACTTTTCCATTTCGGCGGCAGCTTCTCGTGGCGATCTGCCAGGCTTTGTCAGGATATTAGAGGCTATGACAGTAAAGACAGGTAAAGACCTTTACGTTTACCTTCTAATCGTTTCAACCAGAGCTCAGCGTTCTAACTCCCCCCACGCGCTATGGTCTTGTCCTCTCCCTCAGTTTTGGCACGCAGAGAATATTCTGCCTATCAGAATGTCAATTATTCAACCCTATTATAATCCAGATCTAAAAACTCAAGATATAGACCAAACTATCAACCAATAGATAAATCGATAAGCTTGACAAATCAGTCAATATAAAAATACCTGCATTAGTGTTAAACATATAATATAAAATCTTGTATGTCCGATATTTTACAAATCTAACGCTCAATGCACAATTTAAGAAACATACAAATCCATTGGTCAATTGATAGTTTAATCATGCATAAAAATATCTATCAGTAAAACGCTCGGTCAGTCATTAGAGCAAACCACAGATCAATTACTACGCTAAACATTCTATCGCGCAGTAAATTAAAAACCAATCTGTCGGTGCGCTTTATTACTCAATGAATCGTTGATTGATGCAATAAAGACTTAATCCAAAATCCTTTGAGTCGCGTACAATGGAAATTAAACTTGGCATTTCCATGAGAATAAAAGAAGTTTCGAATTATATTATTTAGAATATAGTACAGGTCCCGCAGTGTTCTACAGAGCGGAGTTGCAAGGATTGACGTTCCTGGAACGCGACCCTTTTAGAAGGAACAGACGAATTCAACCGTTCAAACTTGACCGTCAACTAAAACGTGAATTCGTCACGTTCTAAAAAAAAACAAAAAAAAATAAATAAAAAAAACCAAAGCTTTTTTGCTTTTTTTTAAAGGAAACCACTGTAGTCACTGACAGAGTGGGAAGGGCGGGTTGTGTCTTTCGAACGCCAGGGCCAACAGCACGTGCTCCTTGCCTTCAGCCGTGCTTTGACTGCGCAGGTGCCAGAGGTGCACGAGACGCCGAAGCACTGTCGAAGGCTCGCGTCTGAGACGCGAGCCTTCAAGCTCGCGTCTAAGACGCGAGCTCGTGATAGTCTCAGAAGCGAGCTCAGACGCGAGCTCGCGTTTGAGCTCGGACGCGACTATCACGAGCTCGCGTCTGAGCTCGCGTCTGAGACGCGAGCTCAGACGCGAGGTCGTGATAGTCACTGCCAAGGTTCTCACCTTGGCAGAGACTATCACGCATTATTTATTGTAACTGAGAAGTAATTAAATATATATATATATATATTTCCGCCTTTACCTTTTCCTTTAAAATCCTACGATGCACGTAACGCAGTATAATTGGCGAGTGAATCGGCGTCTCGCGGGACGCGTATTTTCTCGCTCAATTTAGCGGGGAAAGTGAATAGTTTTATAGGCCACCTGACGTCAATTTCTCCCGCTAAATTTAGCGGGAAATCTGGATGGCTTCCTAGGTCGCAAGACGCGAATTTTTCCCGCTAAGCCGGTAACCGAATTGGCGTGTGGGTCGCGCGACGTCAATTTAAAGCTATATTTATCGGGGAAGCTGAATTGATGTTTTGGCCACGAGACATTGATTTTCCCGCTAAATTCAGCGAGGAAACTGAGTTGACGTATGTAGGTCACGTGCCGTAAATTTTGCAAAGCTGTATTGGTCACGTGACGTGAGGTGATGTCATGTGACGCCACTTTCCCCGCTAAATTTAGCGTAAAATGCACGGAAGGACAAAGTTTTTGGATTTTTGGGTAGCTTTCAAATACCTTTTCATGCTTTAGAAAAAGTCAAGGGTTGGGGGGGGGGGGGGTTCCGCACTGTTAGTGCCATGTCACTAATGCTCCGCGTAGCTCCATCTACGAGCAGACCTCTCACGTTAATCGTTTTCTCTGGTATTGGGATTTTGTCGCCGATAGCGTATCCCCCACTGATCTCTATGACAATTGCTGGATCGCGTTTGCCCGCTCCGCGAATGCGGTCACTGGCGGCCATCTTTAGGTAGAGTTATATCACCTCTAGCCAATGTAAGCTGCTGCAGCCGCTATCATCCATCCACGGCAGATAGCGTTTTGGCAGGTGGGTAAGCAGGCTGCGGTCAAAAAAGCGTGGGTGATATTGCGTGCTTGATTAAAATTATTTGACGAAACATGTTTTTGAAACCCGGCGTGAACAGTAGTCCGGTTTTTGAGGACCTGGTAAAAGTTTCACGAAATCGCAGCACCGGGAGAAAAGCAGCACAGCACGTATCGAAAGTCGCATCGAAAGAAGCATCGAAAGCAGACGACGGTACGGAGTCTGCTTTTGATGCGAGCTGCGCTGCTTTCCCCCGGTGCTGCGCTTTCGTAGAACTTTTGCCGGGTCCTCAAAGATGAGGCTACCGTTCACGCTGGGTTTCAAGAATCTGCTTCGTCGAACAACTTCAATCAAGCACGAAATGTCACCCACGGTACAGTGTACTAGATCCACGGCTATTTTTATGGCAGCCTGCCGCCATTGGGCTGTCCGCCATATTACTATGATGGCTAGAGATGATATAACTCTACCTAAAGATGGCCGCCAGTGACCGCATTCCGGTCCACAGGAGGAGCTGGTCAAACGCGATCCAGCAAATAGACATAGAGATCAGTGGTATCCCCCAACACAGTGTTTCCAGACAAGCCCGCCTTGCCCACATTAGGTGTGGGCACTGCGCTTGCGCAGAAACCAAACTCGGGAGGAACGAAGCGTCTGCGCATGCGCAGTACCGACAGCAGCGGCCGCGCCCCAAGTTTTAAATACGATAGCATTTTTTTTCTCGACCCCTCGCCAGCCTGAAAAGCACTTCGATACAGATACAGGTAACTTCATTACCGTACTCCGTTTCAATCTAAGTCTGACGGCTGTCGCCACTATACGCATCGATGGAGCCATTCAAGCAGGGCAAAGAGGTGAATCGTCACTCCGATCGCCGTCTTTGTGAGTTTTCTATTTTAAGCCAATGACGGACAGCGAATGTAGCGTGATCGTGCTTAAAAAAATAATACCGCGTAATAGTTGAGCCTGGAAACGAAGCATAGCGCGTGCCTATACTTCGTTTCATCTCATGTCGGGGAGCAGACGAGGCTATAGGAGCCGGTGGACCTAATCGAACAACCCCATAAACACCAACTTCGTAGTGTCCCTCACGTCTCTATATCGCTGAACCAATCGCCCAGAGGGAAAGCCCCGTGAAGGTCGCTTTTAGCGTGTAGTGCGTGTGTTCTCTTGGTTGTATGTGTTCGCGCCTTTGACTGCCGTCGGTTGTACGATTTGAAAGTAAATGCAGAAGTAACTCACTCAGACTTCGTCATATAAGCAAAATCTGAGGTGGACAAGCCTCCGGTTTCTCGTTGTTTACGTCCGCATAAAAAGATAATTTTTATGCGGACGCACGAGCCCCAAAACTTGCGCAGTTGATGTGCGTCGCTGCCCGGTTTATGAAGCTTCCATCACGCGCTGTTTATAAGTTCCCAGGAAATGGGACGCTCGAAGAAGAGAGTCACTGCCGATGCGGACGGAGGCCAAGAATATCTTTTTGCGACATGCCAGCTCGACTGCCTACGCGTAAAATTAGGGAGTGTGGGTCGAGGACTTCTGAGTTTGCTATATCGGTTGCGTCACTTTTTTAGCGCGGGTTGACGCGAGTGTTTTTTTTTTGTTCCCGGAAGCACCCTCATTCATTTTTTGCGGAGGTATAAATAGCATGTTATCGTGAAGAGCTGCCATCGTGTGCAATGATTTCCGACGGGAGGTATTGCGTTACAGCTTCCAAAAAGGATCTAATTATGGTTGAGGGGTTAAAACGTCGGCACGTGCGGCATTCATCGGTCGACACCTGCTCTGTGGGGTGGAGTTAGAAACTGTTCAAGAATGAAAGCATCCTTGAAGTAGATTGGAATGACGAGCCCAAACAGCTGACGGAATACCAAAGACGTGTTTATCCAGGACGCCATATTTTATATACACACACTAGGACACCACTTTGCCAACCGAGCATCTGAAACCGAAATCAGACAATGTTCAATAATTCACACAATACACAGCAAAGATGAAAGGACGACTGTGTGCCAATAAGATGAGAATCTTATTTTCTAAAGCCTCATACACGTGGTGAGATTCCGCTTCAGACCTTTAGTTGGGACATCGCTTGTTTGGGCGTAAACCCGCGGACGTAACAGCAGGAACTTCGGTTGCCAGTCACAGGGTTTTGTCTCGTCAAACGAGTTAGTTTTCCGCTTAAATATTGCAAGCAGAATAACACAGCGCAAAAGAAGGTTTCCTCGGACTGGAAGGGACAATTTTTTTTTACGCTTTTGCGAAATTTTAGGGGAAAAAAATGGAAGCCAGGCATGGTCTTTCTGTAGGAATCAAGTGGAAATGATCTGAACTGTGGCAGCCGGGATGACGCCGTCGAGTCGCCATAGCTGCAGTTCCAGAGGTACTGGCGGTGATGCTTACGCAAGCAAGGTCCTCTGCGTGAACCCACTAGTGATGACGATTGGGCGGGGGGTGGAGTTTGAGGAAGTCGCAAGTCTACCTGAGTCTGCATTAAGCTGCCCTTTGGTACTGATAAAACGAATGCTTCTTGAAATTTATTTCAGCAACAGGGCAAGACCATTCAAGCACTTGTGAGAACGCGTCTTAGAAATCAGTGAGTGTCAGGGCGAGGAGAGTGTAAAGGTTTGGCTGCTTTTCGTTATAGACCCCTTGAAAAAGTCTGCCAACAATGAGTAAAAAAGTTAGATTTGACTAGGTACTCTGGGCAGCGGACGCCATCTTGAAGGATGCTCCCGGTTTGTGTACGTCGCCCTAGTGCAAGTGTCGTGGTGTAGCGTGCGTGAAATACAACAGCCGTTTCCTCACCACGCGCGAAGAATTTAGTTTTTCTGCTCGGAGTAAGAACAAGAGACTGAGTTGTACCCTGAATTTATGAAAAGCGAGAGTGGTTTAGTTCCTCGAACGCCCGTTATGTGTTTCGGTGATTCGCTCGCAGATAGGCTTCGTGTCTCGAACCAGTTTTTTCGAAAGCAGTGTGCCTTTCCGTTTGCTTGGACTGCGCCAACATATCATCTGTGTAGACTGCTTATGTAAAAGCCAAATTGATTGTTTCGCAATTTTCACTGGGCTGCTTTTACGTTCTGCCACAGATTCTAATATTCGCCTTGTCAAACGTATGTGCCGAAAACGACCAATCATTTCAAAACAATTGGTACACGCATTAGCTACAAAAATTGTAATGACGTCACTTTGGATTGTACTCAGCATTCTGAACGATGTAATTAATCAGCTGTTGAAACTTGTCAGACAAGCACGTGAGGCCGTAGTTTTACCTATCTCCCACGTCTACAAACGCACTTTTATTTTTCTACTTATTCATTTATTCAATATACCATTCAGCGCCCAAATGAATTACAAAAAAGGGGACGGGGGTACATACAAATAAAGTCTTATTCAAAACCGATAGCCACGCTCTTTAATTGAACAACAACAGTAACTCTATCTGTAGTGCAGCAGGCTCATTTCCAAATCTCCGCGTCAAACGTGCCTCGCCACGTCGAACGGGCAGTTGCCACCCCGAAGGTGGCTGACTTTTAGTCTGGACATCACGGCAGAACAAGACAAATACAGTTTCTTCACCAGTTCGGGCAACCAAACAACTCTCCATCTGACTTTAGACTACAAAACGCGAACATATTGTGATTAGTATTGCAACAATGAAACATGCGCAAACTGGCATGTGCGACGCGGTATAAACCAAGATGGCGGCGGGGGAGTTGCCTTTCTGTGTGACAGATGACGCTCTTGTGTCGAAAGCGGTATTCAGCTCCATGGCGTCCTATCTTCTATACGTAGTGCATTCAAATTAGAAAGCGACAGCCATGTTAAATATGTTAATAATCAAGCTTTAATGATGAGTGAGAGTGCAAGGCGCTTGGCGATGATTCATTATAAGCTTGTGACAGGCAATGAAATCAACAGAAGCTGCGGCTCCAGCATGCGTTTGCTGCATTGCGTCGGGTTTTAGCTGCGCGTGCGACAGACCGTTATTAAAGGCAGAAAGCTGGCTCTGAAGGCGGAGAATGTCTACTGAATTCTTAAACCGGTATCGACTATGAAAGAAAAGCTGGCGCCGTCTACACAATATTAAATACGTTATTGAAAACAACACTTTAAATAAATATTTTTGTAAATAGATTCCTCTTTGCATTAAGCCCTCTCAAAACAATAAAAAATAATAAAAGAAAAGAAATAGTGCTCAGAAAGAGTTGCACGAGCCAAAAAGCAAAGAAAGGAATAACAACAAAGAAATAAAAAAAGTAGAAAGAACAACAAAAGAAACAAACATTAAACTTAATTTTGAGATTGAAAAGTCGTTTGTTAGGCCATTCATTCGGCATTGTGGTTATCTTGATCACCATCCTACAGTCCACAAAGCAATGAAAGGAGATAAAACGTCTAGGCTTTAGAGGACACAACTCAAAAAAAAAACAAGACAGAAACAAACAAGCTAGTTTTCGCTTCAACTATTCTGTCGTCGATAACGTTAGCAAGTACGACATAAAAACGCGCACCAGAAATAGCGAAAGATCGGGATAGCAACGTAGGACACATCCAAATAAATGTCGTAAAAAAGAGTAAAAAAGAAAGAAAGAAAGACCCGTTTTGGGGTGCTCATTATGGGGAATCTTGGCCATCGCAGATCGAGAGGAAATCATTAACATCCCGCAGTCGGCGAACCGTTTCTAACGACAAGTGTCATTAGGAAAAAGACCGCAGGGGTTTTTTGTGCGTACCTTGTCGATACTCACCGTTCCAGTGACTCCGTCGTTCCTATTTGCCGAAAACCACTAAGCTCTATGCTTTCGGTTAAAAAAACCCGGCCAAATATACGAGCGTGGCTTGCGCGCAAAGTATAGTGCGAGATCGCGGCGACATTCGCGGGTTATTAAACTGCTTCGAGCAAAAGGAGTGAAAAGTAAAGGAACGTTTCGTATTTGCAATTTAGATCGGCTCTGCCGATACTGCGCTAGAGTGGCACTGGCATATCATGAAATCGAGGCGATGTGTGTATCCCCTTCATAGGGACAGTTTTGTCAGTGCAGTACGACAACCAATTCATGGTTTTGACGTACAGTCAGCGGAAATACAAACTGCCCCAGTTTAGTGCTAACCGAAAGGCCTACATTGCCGCATAGGGTGCCTCAAGCGCACTAAGCAATAAACCTGCGATCAGAACGGGTCAATAGAAAATGTGACTGTCCGTTCCAAGCTCTTTTGTTTAACGTCTTAACGTACCCAGGGATCTGCGCACGGTTTTTGTGCCGCCCCTTGTATGTCAAACGGTAGTTTATATATATATATAAAGTTAACGCCGGTATTATACATCCTTAGATATCTAGATTGGACTCGAGTTCACGATGCTTCATTCTGAATAGTGAGGCTTAGATTGGCGCTTCTATAAGCTGCCGTAATTTACCGCGCCAAGGTTCACTGACCCTCCACACTCTCTGTCTGTATAACGCAGTAGGAAACGGCACTCGAAGAATCGATGCCCTACCATCGTACTACTACCACCACGAGTAACGCATGACATTGGAAAAGGGACTGGAAGGTTGAATTGAACTATTGAAGAAACAGGCAATCTTTGGATTTTCAGGCGCTTTTATACTTCGTTTTATATTAACTCCAACCGCAGTCAACGCTACGATTTGATGGATTAAGCAGCGCCAGAATTGCATGGTAATTACTCTCTCTAGTCGCCTTTGTGCGTTTGTTAAGACCGGCTAGAATAATCGTGCGCCACGAATGCCCTGCTACCCTGCTATTTTTTTTTGTACGCGATTGGCTTAGTTGGTGATAGCGAAGGCACAACGACTACGAGCGCCATGATGATATACCTTTTTAACAGACAGTTAAGGAACCGCAGGGTTCCTTAACTGTCTGCCTTCGGTCGTCTGCCAGTGCGATTGTGACATTAGCCAATGAAAAACGCCCAACAAGAAATCATAAAGCCAGAAGCTAGGACAGATAAAGCCAAACCTTGTATAGCTTTAGCTGTCAGCTACCATCATTTGGCCATTCGCCGAAAACGAATACAAACCTCCCATTGAAGAGCATTACGTTCGATTAGATTATGTAAAACTATAGAAAGGGCGCACGAGCAGAATGGAGATGAAAACAACTTCAAGACGTTTCGATCAAAAGTCTCAAATTGTTTACGTAAAATTTGGTGACCCCTGAATGTTTTTTTTTTTGTTTTTTTCACACCGACTATCTTATTGAAAAAGGCAGAATTTTATGTTTGATGTGTCCAGTAAACGTGCCAGAACTTATGCACGCCTCGTATAAACCTTACGCATAATTTGTATTACTTATCTTATTACCGTTTACGCTTTCATGAGCGCATTGGACACATTCGTAACCCTTTTCCGCATTATGAACACTTTGAGTAAATTGTGTCACAGGTGTGGGAAGGAAACATCTAACATACAGCAATACTCACAATACAAGAATGCCTGACGGTAGGGCGTCTGTCCTCTCACAATTTCTCTCCTTAGTGCCAGGTTCAATCACGTTAACGTACCACCAACCATGTTCGCCGACATCACTGGAACAGCTTCAGAGCGACGCAAGAACTTTTCTACACTACCGCTTTCACACAAACGCGTTCTTTTGTGACCAGTTGGAGACATTCAAGGGTTGTAGCCATTTTAACACTTAAGAGAGAAAAAAAAAGAAAGGGTTAGTGAGATCTTTACTTAAAGGTTAAATGTCAAGGCACGTCAAGAGTTGAAAGGGTTACTGCCCTTTGGAACTCCGGACATGTCTGCGAGAAATATTGGTACCTTGTTTGCTTTGTCTTGTGTAAACGACGCCCTTAGAACTGCGCGCGCTCGTATGCCTTTTTAGAATTTGTTGTGTTTTATCACCAACTAAATGGTGGTTAATAACCTTTATACTCATGAGATAAGTAAGAACGCAGGTAAAGAGTTTAACATATTCCTATCTTTTGCAACTTGTCGTGTCTGCGAGAAATACTGTTTCCTTGTTCTCCCTGTGGGTCTTTAAGCTACGTGCGCTGGTATTGACTTCAGAAATTTTCTTTGTTTTATTGTCAACTAATTGGCGTGAGTATTTTATGAATACCTTAATTACCAATATCCGCTGCTTTTTACTCACTTTGGAAAAGTAGAACATCAAGGACTGCGGTATAAGCTCGTGCCTATATATACCATATATACGCATACTTCAATGCATTAGTAACTGGAGCACAAATCCCCTATTGTAAAATAAGAAGAAAAGATAAAGGGCAATGTTTCATTTTTTTGTGATAAACGTGTCCCGGTCGGGGCATGTTTTCTTTAAAATTAAACATGCTTAACTGTCACATTGTAATGGTTGAGAACTTGATCCATATAAGAGCATATTCCATCCCCAACTTGCTTGGCTTCGGCGCATGAACTAAAATGAGAATATAATCTAAACAGCTATAAAACATCGCAATCTCCTCCGGGAATCTTCTCGATGACACTTGTATAATACTAACAAGCAGTAATTGAGCTTTGGGATGCGTATAGGTTATATTCCACGGATCTCCAAATTTTACTCCGTTCAATCCTATGGGCGACATCCACAAATTTATCATTTTATGCTTTTCTCTACAAAAATCGAAATGTTCCCTAGGACAGTGATTGGCTGGGTATCATAGAACAGAAATCAATTGGAATTTTGATAGTTCCTAGAAAAACTTTTTATTTAATGTAATGTTCCAGAAAGTTGGCCATGCGCGCAATAATACTTGGGATAGGGCCTAGTCGGCTCATTATTTACTCTGTGGGCACTGACAACTTAAGAAACTCAGGAAGTGGCGATTTCCGAGCATATGGTTACCACCAACGCAGTAAAAAATGTTGCGACATAAACTCATAAAACCAGCATGAAAAAAAAAAAATAACACGAACAAGAAGCATAAACATAAAAATTGAAACTTTGGAATGGGCGCAGGAACAGTGTGTACCAATAAACCGGTTCTCTTCATGTTGTGCAGGAAAGTTAACTCGCAGATTTTTTTTAGAGCGTTCTTTAATTCGACCAGTGTTGGCGGTAATGCGTTACGGGACGCGGCGTTACCGCTAATCGGTTACATTTGGGCAAAGTAGGAACGTACTCGGTATAGATTTTTTAGAACTGTAACGGATATCGTTTTTATGCTACGTATTTCAAGTAACGGGTAACTTTGTTACGTTACTCGCTACGTCTTTTTCCCAATACTTCATAAAGATTACACTAGAAGTTTTTGTCGTGTTTCTGGAAGCCAAGTCATAAGGATTCGTTCGTTTTTCGCGTTTTTCTTCTCGCGTTTTTTCTCGTGAATATTTGGAAGAAGCTATAAAAATATAAGATAATTATCTTAAGTTTCTGCATGGACATGATGTTTCTTGAAGTATTTCGTTTACGGATACCTGTAACGTCGAAATAGTAAAACTTCAAAATTCATAATACAAGCTAACACGAAAGTAACGTGCGTTAATTTTTATTAGTAGTGGTAACGGTGACTCGTTCCTTTTATTTTGAAGCAACGTCGTTCGGCAACGCGTTCCTTTTATTTATAAATAACGAGTAACTTATTTTGTTACTCTGTTTTTTGTAACGCATGCGACACTGGATTCAACAGCGCTGCTCAGCTTTCAACAACGAACGACACCGAGACTTGAGGGAGAAGATTTTAGAAGTGAGAGTGATTTGAAATGTTTTTTTAACGTTTTTGTGTAACTAAATGCCGGGTTTTCTTATTCAAGGTCAATTTTCCTTCTGGGCAAATGTTACCAAACTCAGAAGTCAACTTTGCTTCCGAAATTGATTAATACGGTTAAAATTGCATCTTGTGTGCGAGATCGGTGTGGCTACAAACATGCTTTTAGAGTTTTGACGAGTTTTGGCGATGACAAAAGACACGTTGTTAGAGTCGTAAAAAGTGGTTTTTCTCAATTAAAGTAAGGCGCCTCAGAGGAAAGGTCCTTAATTTATTTTCGATTACCAGAAAACTCGGCGGACACAATGATCAATTTCACGAAATTTATTTAATTACATCATTTCATTATCTTTGGGTTCCGGGGATGTCATTTATGGAATGCTTCGGAATCAGGAAAGTGTCAGCTATCTTAATTTATAAAATTGACAAAAGCAACTAAAATCTGAAAAAAAAAACGGAAATAGGAAGAAGACACGCAAAAAGAAGGAAAAAAACATACCTTTTTGTTGAACACAAAGACGGTTTCTGTGTTTTTGTGCGTGTGTGTGTGTGTATGCGTGTGTCCTTTCTTTTATGCGGCTTCGTTTTCCTTCTGTAGTTGTAAGTTTTAGTTACGTTTAAGACTTATCAGCCGCCCAGCACGCCCAATGTTCTTTCAAAAATGTCATAACGCGCAGACATACAAAAATAACTCGGTCCAACAAACTCACTTTTTTTATTCGGTAATAAAGAAAAAAAAAAAAAACGAAAAAGACACACTTTAACTTAAGCAACAACAAAAAATTCTAAACTTAGACACAAAGATGTCGTTTCCTCGCACCGATCTCACCACATATAAAACACACCCACACACACACCCACACAAACACGCACAGACACACCCACACACACACACACACACGCACGCACATACACAAAAAACAACAACAACCAAAAAAAAAAAAAACTAGAACTTTCAAACGGAAGAAAAACAAATTCTATCTGGAAAGTTTAATGCGAACTGAAAGAAAGCCAGAACTTTTCCCCGGGGCATCCCTGGACGAAACTGTCGAAGGCCGAAGGAAAGAGGCGAGTCAGTCGGCGCTCTAAAGCATCTTTAAAAAAAAATACCCCCCCCCCAAAAAAAAAAAAATCAAAAAAAAATCACAAAAGTATTATTTTTATAAGCTGACCGCACACAGGAAAGAAATTTTGAAGTTTGTTGATAAAAGCGTACAGGCTAATGTTTGACTGGACCGCAAACAAACAAGGCATTTATACCGTTTTTCTTTCTCATTTCGCGCGACAACGCCCAGGGAACGCGTAAACATTCCAAATAACCACGGGCACTAAAATTTAGCAATGAAAAAAGAATGCGATACATTGAAGCGAGACTTCAT
The DNA here is from genome assembly GCF_016920785.2 of Ixodes scapularis. NCBI lineage: Eukaryota > Metazoa > Arthropoda > Arachnida > Ixodida > Ixodidae > Ixodes > Ixodes scapularis. The sequence goes on from NW_024609836.1 coordinate 60,821,490, forward strand.
AGAAGCGCACGACGAGCATGACATATAAGTATGTATCTAGACAGTATTTTGCGAGTCGAGAGCAACATCGGGTAACAGCAAGGATGCGTACTGTGACAGGCGACTCACGTTTACAAAACACAGATTAGTCCGCCACAACTAGGGTTTCGAGTTTTTGGTAAAAGCCGATTGACTTCGGAAAAAATAACTCCGAAACCGTTTTATCAGAATCAGAAAAAACAAAAAAAAAACAAAAAAACAACGAATTGGTGCTGTTTTTGAATAAAAGAAGCCCATGTTTTACGCGAAAAATTCTAGATGTACAGCATCACATTACGTTGGTCCGGTACTCAGCCTCAACTGAACTGTCGGCAACACTGCTTCTTTTGTTGTTGTTTTTTCGAGAAACTTGCCCGTTGCTTTCTTTCCTCAGCGTATCAGTACCTGGACGCTTTTTTTGAGTATTGGGGCGAAGGGCATTTTGCCTCGATGTTGACGAATTCGATGCACGTGTCATGTTTTTCTCCCTCCTCATAACGCCCTTTTCACACAGGTGTTGGAACGACACCGAAAAAAGAGGCCAAAAAGAAACAGCTTTGAATATGTGGAAAAAATAAACCACGAAAAAAAAAATCCCCCAAATAGAAGAATAATCACCGAAGACGTGCAATCCTAGCCGTAATCAATACAATAAAGCAAAAGCAGAATGTTTTTTGGAAAATTTATAGAAGCATATCGTTAAGGTAAATTATGAATATATAAAACGCTTCAAGATAGTAGGAGTATTGCGTAGCAAGGTCGCGTACAGTCACAGCAGACACTAAGCTATACAACGCCAAAATATTATGTCATTACCAATTCAAATAATCAAAGAAAAAGCGAAATGCGATCCACAAGAACCACAGAAAGACGTAATTTACCTAAATTATGGTTATCTAAAACATAGTTACAAGCCAGGGAGTGCATTGCGTTGCAAGAATACATGCAGTCACGGCGGATGCTAGTTTATGCATCATACAATGATGTGTCCCAACCAGTACAAGTAATCAATCAAATCCAGAATGTTAGAATGTTATTCGGAGTCGGATGGGAGGTAGGGATTTTCACTCTATTCCTGACGCTCATATGGGAAGTTGCGCATTTAATTAAATGATTTACTGTCAGGTACTTTTTAAAGCTTAGGCTTTGTGTTGTCCGCCTCGGTTTTCTCCCCTCCTAAAATACAATGTAAAAACAACAACAACACAACGCCAAATAACCACAACGACGTGATGAATGGACTCTTCTACAGGATAAACCAACAAGCGCAAACCACTACGTTGCTGGTTTTTCAAGACTTTGGGTGTTAGACCCCCCCCCCCCCCCCCCCCCAACTACCAGCTGAGATCTATATTTTTTTTTTCTTATTTCGAGCTTCATGTAAACACGTCTACCCAATTGCGATATCATGGCAGAACGCACAAGGAACAAACAGAAACGCAGACATGTACTCCCGTACAAGTGACAATAAACACACAAAAGTATTGCGAAAAGTGCCTATATACGAGGGGGACCCAAAAGTAATTGGAATGAATTCCTGGAGGGAAGTCTGTTTGTCGCACCAGCTTTCACCGCTAGCAGCGCTAGCGGAACCTCTTTCGAGTCAGTTTACAGACCGGCGTCGTCTGGTAAAGTTCTAGCGGCATATTGTGAATTGTTTTCTCCACGCGATTCAAAATCATTTCTAGTTTTTTTGCAACGTCTGATCTGAAAGAACAGAGTGCGGCCGTAAAGTTCTGTTTTGTTTTAAGAAAAACGTTGGCGGAAATTTGTTTTTAGTTCCAGACAGCTTATAAAGAAAATGATATGAAGAAATCGCATGTCTGCGAGTGGCTTTTTCGCGTCAAGGCCGGGGAATCATTGATCGACAATTAACCTCGTTCGGGAGGACTCTCAAACTCATCAACTGATGAAAATATCAAAATAATCGGGCATTGTTCACTGCAACTTCGTTCGTCCTGGTGGAAAGGTCAATCAGGTGTTTTATCTGGGAGCTTTTGGCACGCTTGCGATACTCAGTGACGCAGGAACGCCCCGATTCGCAAGCGTTCCAAAAGCTCCCATTGCCCCGATTTGCGCCCCGATTTGTGGGAAAGCTGGCCGTGGTGGTTTCATAACGGCAATGCCCCAGCACACAGTGCATGTCGGTGCAGCAATTGTTGAACCAAAGTTGCTTGACACCATTTCTCTCTCCCTCTTCCCTACACGCACACACACACTGCTCACCGGACCTCACCCCATGTGACGGTTTTCTGTTCACCCATATGAAAAAAAAAAGCACCGAAAGAAAAACGTTTTGTAAATGCGGCGGGCCCTTCAAATCAGACATTGCAAAAAAGCAAGGAATGACTTTGAAGCGTTTGGGGAAGAGATGAACAACATGCCGTTAAAACTTTGGCAGACGACGCCGGTCGGCAAACTGACTCTGAAGGGCGCCGCCAAGCTCTACTAGCAGCGGAAGCTTTTACAACGAACTGCTTGTCCTTCAGAAATGTATTTAGGTTACTTTTGGGTCCCCCATCGTATAAACACAGAGCCTAAAGCAAATTAAAGTAGCTACTACGTTCTGCGCGCAATGGCGATTGTTGGCGTACGAGCTAAAGAACAATCGATGCCACACCTGCATAGTCTATGTGAAGCACAACCATAACTGCCTACAGGGAATGACAAATAAATAAGCAGAAATACAAAACGTATTCGCAGGAAAACACTCTGTGCGACGCATAACACCGACCCCCATAAACGTGTTGCAAAATGTACACAGACATCCGCAGCGCCAAATTAAATGTGTGGAATGATCTGTAAAAATCGGACGTTTCAGAGGACGGAGTCAACGGAAGAAACGAAAGAAACCAAAACCTCCTAGAAGGAGAGCCGTATTACTAAATTTTCATCATCACCTAACGTAATAGCCAACGCGGATCAAAGTTTAAACACGACTTCTGTGTCAGTGTTCGGCTAAAAGTTTATTGTACAATCAGTGATAATATGATTCTCAACGTAACCCCGACACACCACTATCGTCCAATCCGTGCGCCGCGTTGATCTTATTTAGCTGATTTCATAAATTCAGCCCTCTCGCCTTGTTTTCTAGGAGGTGTTGGCACATCTACCACTATTGGCTACACTAGATAACCATCTCTCTCTCTTTCTCTCTTTTCAATGTCACGTGATTGATGAGCCGCGGGGGCAAGGAGGAGCTTGCAGGTCTTAGTGCACAGGCCTTTTGGGATTTTCGCAAGACGCCTTCCTCTATCTCGAATTCCTTTCGTATTTCTCTCTTACTTTCATTCCAGACATTAAGGCCCACAAGACACAGAAGACCGGAGACTCGCCAAAGATAAGAAGGTAACAACGTCTGGTTTCGCCGATGACTTTGTTGTTGTCGTTGTTTGTTGTTCTTGCCCGCGTTGATGGTAGCAGCTATTGTCTACACTCGATTTCAACTTAGATAGACCGCGGATGATCCTAGGAGCTATCAACGCCAATCCAATGCTGGGGTTGGGGGGGGGGGGGGGGGGGTGACGTGAACTTCGGAAGGACAACAGGGACGGCCGGGGCAAGTATAGCCACGTGATGCGTCCTCAGCGCTAGATTGGATGGGATTGCTTGTATGTCGTCCGCTGGGGCCAGTCGTTCGGAAACTGAGTATAGCGCTTTCTTTATTTTTCTGCCGTTACGTCGGTGTTGTTTCCCTTTGGGACATTGCAAAGTCTCTGTAACATGATGCAAACGAACGTAAATAAGGAAAAAGGAAGCGTGCTCTGAGAGTAGCCAGCCATCCAGTGTGCCTTTGCTCGGATCGAAAACGGAGGGTGCAACGACGGTGAAGCAAAGAAGAAGAGCGAAAAATGTTTGGTGTTCCCAAAGATCCCGGTGGAAATGGCGCGCGGCGGATGATAAACTCGCACCCAGGAGACGATAGGTGCCATGGTGTGCAGACAACAGAGCACGGTATTTGTGCCTTGTGTGCTGCGGCAGGTTTTTTTGTTTTGTTTTTTCTGGGGGTGGATTCCTTCACGAAAATATTGCTGAAGGCCTTGAATCCTCGCCTCATGTACATTCAATGTATGGACGTCAAAGTTTTCCTATTTACGCCGATGTTGCTTCCTCACGTACCCGTCGTTTTACGCCCATACAAGTCAATACAATCTTACAATATGGGTGGAACCAGATGAACAATGAAGGAAGGAGAAACAGAAAAGACAACCGATCGCTGGACTACCAACTATTTAAATAAATCAATAGAAACACCAGAAGCGATGAGGTGGCCTTGATCTTGACCAGGCCCAGGACAAAATACGGTCCGTTCCAAAATGGTGTCGTTTACAGCATACCGTTAACATGGGGACGCTGCTATATTGGACAGACCGGGAGATGCATAAACGACCGTGCACGTGAACATGGGCCCAACCTGAAAAATCTCGCGGGACCAGGACACCTCGCTGCTGATTGTTGAACTGTCAAATGCAAAGCAAGACTTCCGCAAGCCCGCATCATAGGGCACCGTAAAACCCAGCTTGGAAGGGAGATGTTGGAGGCCTTGGCTATAGACAACGAAGACGAAAACTGTGTGAGCTCCGCCTCAATAACCCTGCAACCCCAAGAAAAGCTATTTCTACAGGTCGCCCTCCCTGCTGCTAAGTATAAATTAAAGAAAAAAGGTAACACAAATAAAAAAAAAGCAAATGGATGCACATAAGAAATAGTAGAATAGGAGGACGATTTATTAAAATAGTTTGTAATCCAGCGATCGGTTGTTTTTTCTGTTTATCCTTCCTTCATTGTTCAGCTGATTCCACCCGTAATGTACAATAACCAACTAGCTCAACTCGTCCCCGTAGCAAAAAAACAATTTATAGTAACTGATAAGATAAAAACGGCAGGGCTCCGGCCCAACTCCACCTAGAATAATCAAAGCCCGTGCACTAGCGCTTTGATGTCATCTTTGTTAGGTCGAGTTCAGAAGATACAGCTCGGTCACGAGCGCTTTCTCAGCGTTCGGTTTGGCCTCGTGTCCAGCGAACACGTCAAAGTTTGACGCTGGGTACCGTGCCCGGGTCTAATGGCCGATGTTGGTGCCATCGAAGTGATATGATAGTTACGCGCAGGAAAAGCTATAGCAGGCTGTTTGCAGGCTTCGATCATTCTAGGTTGCGCTGGCTGGCCCCCAGTAGGTGACGTAAATAAGCCAGCATGGAGGCCTTGTACTCTAGCGGCGGGTCTACGCTCCCTTATTTCCCCGGCCCTCCCTGTCACGGACACGCTTCCCTTTTCCCCATTTCCTTCGCCCTCTTTTGCACGTCCAGCGTTCTGATGGCTCGTTAGCGATTCAGCGGAGCGCCAATGTTCCGGTTCCGGTCGGCCGAAGAAGCACCCGGTTCCAGGGTTGCTTGTTTACGTTTTTTTACTTTCTTCTACTCCTCCTCCCTTCCGCCTTCATCCTGCTTTCCGCTGGTCAAGGTCGCGCCATTAATGGCCTAGTCGTGACCGGACTGCCCCTTTGGCTTCATTCGGCTTAGCTTTGGCTCGGGACTGCTTAATATTGTTTGCATTGGGTTGGGTGGATGAAAAACAAAAATGCTAGATTGCAAACACATGCTATTAACTTTCATAAAAAAAAAATAGAAGACGTTTAAAAAATCTTTGTAATGCAAAATTAGAGCCCAGCTCTTGGGTAGAACAGGGGAGGGTACGAAGGTGAGGAAATGCCCCCCCCCCCCCCCTACCCTCCATATTCTCTTCATCCTCCTCCTTGACGCGCTAAACTTAACGGGGAAAAACTTTTTACGCTGAATTTAGCGAGAAATGTTCCCCTTAAATTTAGCGGGGGTAAGTTTCCTGCTATATTTAGCGGGGAAATTGACATCACGTGACCTCAACAATTCAGTTTCGCCGCTAAATTTAACGGACAAAATGACGTCCAATGACTTCGTGTCACGTCACCCATGAACAAATTCAGTTTTCCCGCTAGATTTAGCGGGAAAAGTGACGTCACACGCCGACACTGATGCCGACGGCGACGCCTTGAATCACGGAGGCGGGCGCCTTGGAGCTGCGTTCTAAAACATGTTTAGTGCAATATTTACGTATTGAGACTCGTATTGAGAGAGGAGCAATTCTAAAACGTGCTTCTGTTCCAACTCGTCGTCCAGAAACTGATGCACCACGAAGAAACACATGGCGATGCTCAAATGTACTTCGTGGTCTATGTATACAGGGTGTTCACACCACTTCCGGCCGCCATGACACAGGAAGTGAAATACTTATGTTTTTTTTAATGTTTACCTTATGTTGGGGCGGGTGTGCCACGACTTTCGCTTGCCTAGCGTGGAATTCCGCGAGAGCTACGCTCTAGAAATGCCCCAGGGTCGTGCGTTTAAGTTGCCGATGCGTACCGGCACGAACAAAATGCCACAAGTGAAGTTATTTTGATTAACACGAAACGACACGAGGGACACCACCGACGCCGCCGAGCCTGGTAGATCGCAGGACTACGGTGTTGGCATACGTAGCTAGAACTTTGATGTGCTGCCGACAGATGGCGCAACACTACAAACACGAAAATGCGGCATGTGGCTTTTCGAACGACCACCGCCATAGAATGGTGGGCCATTACGGCATCTACAAATGCCATGTGCACGGTGCTCTGGGAAATAAACCCTGAATACCAAAGCAAGAAAGTCAAATCACTAGACAATTGTGCATTACAGAGACCCGCGTCGCGGTAAAGGAAATGTAATCAAAACATTTTTGGAAGATTGTCGTCTAAAACCAAGACCCGGCTCGGCGATCCCTGCGTGGAAGCTCGGCGCGTTTCTTCAACGCCCATCGCCGAATTGTTGCCGTTCGCGAAGTAGTTCAGCGCGTTTAAGGATTTGTAAGTTTTTAATGTTTTTTTTTTGTGTATGGAACAGTCCAGTCGAACAGGTAGTCCTGAAGATGCACCCACGATACCATCGGAAGATTTGTCTTTTCTTTGAGGAACAGGCGCTCTTTCTTTTCCCGCAAGGGATCAGGGAGGCATAGCAATACGTATAAGTATATTTCGGGAGGTACCGCAGTTAGTCTTTGTCGCTGAGACATTTAAAGTATGCTTTACTCACTGAGGGTCCTCGAAAACGAGGAAAAACAGTAGCCAACCAGAAATAACGTAGTCGCCCTGGAAGTTCGGCCATTATTTTGTTTTTCATTATCTGCGCTCTTCTTGTATTGTGATAAAGGGTTTATTTCGGAGGAAAGGTTTGTTTTATGAAGTTCTATCCACGCACATAAAAACATTTTTGGAATTTTTCTGTCTGCTTTTTTCATTAATGTAGGGAGAACAGATATCCGTGGAAAGTTATAATTAAATGTTTATTGCAATTTAATATTATTAAACTCAAGCAAAATTGTTGTGTGTATGTTTATACAACCGGAAGTTAGTCTGCCTCAGTGGGCGTCTGGTGTTTGAGCTGTAGCTGAGTAATTTAGCCAGCGCAGTACACTCGCTAGCCTGGGGTCTTTAACGTGCACCACGCAGTAGTGATCCACGACCGCACGCCGGCATGATGCTCATCCACATCGGACCGGGCAGGGGCGGGGATTGAAGCAAGGATCGCTGGGTTCAATCCCCGGATCCTGTTGGAATGTTGTAAGAACTATAAGAAGAAGTAGTATTTGAAGTTTGTATTTTTATATTGGAGTTGCTCAGGTGGTAAAATTTCAATTTCTGAAATCAATGTTTCGAACTGTTTTCGGTGGGGAGGGGGGGGGGGGGGGGGGCAGGCAACGGTCCACAGCATCGATCTGGCTGGAAAGGGCTGTACATGTTTGTAAGCAAGGTGGCGCAAGCTACCGCCTCATACTAAGAGGTTAGCCCCAACGATTTGTCGATCCATAAATCTGGCTACACTGTGACCTGTTATTTTTGGATCGATGCCTATCTTCGTTCCGCAGCCCTCAATGAGAAGAAGTAGTAGCGCGGGTCAGTATGGGAATAAAAAAGTCACAAAATGAAATTCCAAAGTGCGGAAATGTTGACAAAAAAAAAGCATTTAAATAAACAAATAAAATCACAAGAAAATGCTATACTGTATGCGAAGAAACCGTTAATTTCCTTATTGCTTTTGTTGAATAATACAATAAAACATTCAAACTCGATGGCATACCCAAATTGAATCAACACGGAATGAATGCTGTTCATAACTCAGCGCACAAAATGCATGAGACACACATCAAAGAAATATCACAAGTAATAAATTTTGAGCTTGCAAAGTACCTATGAAAAACACATATAAACAAGGAGAACAATTTGCAAATATAACGAACTTAGGAATGTCACAACGTTGGGGGTAGCAAAAGCGGTAGGTGGAGTTTGTTTTGTGGTATCTTCAAAAAAAGAAAAAAATATATTTTACGACGGTACAAGACCAAATGATGACTCGGAGCTTGTTCTGCGTTTTAACAAACTCCTCCAAGTGAAAAAAAAAGAAAACAATTTTGAAAGGAGCACTTCGTTTACCCCATTTTACTGCATTCTACTTTCTCAGTTTCCATCGCGGAATGTTGTCCTTTTTAGGTTTCAAGATGACTGTCCTTTTTAGATTTCGAGATGACCAGCTGTTTTTAAAGAAATGTATATCTTTCTTAAATTATTTTGTTCGAATCCTTTTTTTTTCTTCTCGTCATTTTTTCGTTTTTTTATATATGAGATATCTTTACATCGTAGTTGCATGTCCTACTTTTGTATTGATAAATAATTTTGTACTTGCGACAAAAACCTGTCGAGGCTCAAGAATTGCTTTTGTGGGTAGCGTCAGATCCGTGCTTCCTTCTATATTGGCCACTTTCGGGAATCTTCTACAGCAATTCACAGACAATTTAAACCTTAAAGCATTTTTTTAGGCTTAGTTCGGTTTGTGTAAAATGTGTGGGATAGTTACAATGAGCACACCTTTTCGAATCTGGAAACGCTTCCATAAAGTAGAAGTTCGGGTGTTCATACTAGCGAACCGTGTTTCAGTTCAAACGAGCGTTTTCAGGCCGTTTCCCGTTTTCAGGCCGAGCATACTGCGAGCTTCTACTTTAAATAAACCTTTTCTTTTTAAATTGTATTTTAAACATTCGTTGTCTTTCAACCCTTTCAAGAACAGCACATTTTCCTTTTTTTTTTTTAAAACAGAATGCGCCATTTATTGAAACTGTTTCTTGATATTTATTATCATCGACGTGCCGTCAACTAAAACTAAACAGGACCTGTTGTTTTTCCCCAGGTGTCTCGTTTTAAATGTTGGTTTTAATGTGAATAATTTATTTACCTTAATAAATAGCTCCAATGTACCTCCGTCTAGAGCCAGTCATTGATGTAGTGCCCTTTTCCTGTGTTGCGATAGCAGCGAAGAATGTCTTCAGTCACATAAAAAAACAAACAAAAAAAACTATTCAATTGATTTATGTCGGTCCTAGGTAACACCCTAAAAGTTATGCGGGATGCAAGTTCGTCTGCTTCTTTTGCCGTTACAAAGACGCTGAGCTCTGATTGGCTTTGATTGAAGGATATAGTGGGTAGACCTCAAAGAAAGCTGCCTTGAGGTCTACCCACTATTCTTCATTCAGAGCCAATCAGGGCTAGGCCTTCTGAAGTCACCCCAACACTTGCAAAAAAAGCAGACAAACTTGCAATCTGCATAGTCACATATCGCTATAGAAGCGCAGGTTACGGCTTAATAGCACAGGGTAAAAGAAAAACAAACAAAGAAACATACATTTTAGTTTTTTTTAGCAATATAAAACTATATTTCTTTCTGCAGATTTTAAGATCATAAGTACTGTTCTCAGAAAGTCATATTTCGGGCTGACAAACACACTTCCCGAAAGCCTAAGCAGCGTGGGACCACGCCCTCTTTCTGGACACGCTTCCCGCTTATGAATAAATTAGAAAAAATTGACACCAGATCTAAAAGTTTGTCCGCAATGAGCTACTTTTTAAAAAATTATCTGGCAACTATTGCATAGCATTTTTAAACAAAGACAATCCCGAGACGCTGTGCACGTTTTTACCACGTGTGTACTTTCGAGCGCCTCTCTTTTTGAACAACAAAATGGTGACATTGGCTGCCGTTCTTTCATTTAACGGTGGTAGTATCACACCAGCAAATATATTGAAGTCCTGGGGATTGAACCCTCGGTGGAAGACCATCAAGTGATTGAGGAAACTTGACCGCACTCGTATATATTTTGCGGACCGAGCGACACGACAGGTCAAAAAAGAGTCCCGGCAAGCAAGGTAATAAACCGAAAAGCGAAGACATGTCTCTAACAATGACTACCAAGCTGGCGGATATTGAAGAAATAACTCTAAGCGTGTTGGTGCCAATGGCAATTTGTTATTCGCATGTTTTTTTTTTAACTTTAAACTCAAATATTTCAAGACAGTGTTTTCGAGTACTTAGGTACTATTATTTTCTTAACCTGCCATTATAGAGGGTGGATTTTTTCTTCCTGCCACCAACATAGGTGTTCGAAAGTACTGAATGATAATTAAATATATGAACCTAACAGTTTTGTGGTATATATTTTTTATGCACTAAATGCACAAGCACAAGTCCTACTCATGCGAAACTCGGCTAACAGCATTTCTAACTGACGTTTACTCAAATTTCGATTCCAATGTTCAAACTGACGCCATCTTTATTGACTTCTCCAAAGCATTTGACAGGGTCCCTCATCAACGTCTTTTAATGAAACTAAGAAATATTAATCTTCACCGATCAGTAGTCAATTGGATTTCTGAATTCCTTACTAATCGCACACAGTACACTTCTATTAACAGTATAAAATCTACCACAAGCGCAGTAACGTCTGGCGTCCCTCAGGGAAGCGTTCTTGGCCCTCTTCTTTTTTTAATCTACATTAATGATCTCCACCATGGCATCACTTCTGAAGTACGTTTGTTCGCCGATGACTGTGTTATATATAGACCCATTCATTCACGCCACGATCAGCTAACCTTGCAAAACGATCTCCAACTTATAATTCAGTGGTGTCATAAATGGCAAATGGCTTTAAACTATAATAAATGTAAATCGCTATCTTTTTCCCGCAGTTCACATGTTCTATCCTCCTCTTACCACTTTTCTGGCATCCCAGTAACCGCTTGTTCATCGTATAAATATCTAGGAATTCATCTGACATCTGACCTGTCATGGACCACTCATATAACAACTGTCATCGCCGATGCTAACCGCACTCTCGGATTTCTTCGCCGTAACCTCAGACAAGCTACATCCACCGTAAAACAACTAGCTTATACTACCTTGGTCAGGACTAAACTAGAATTCGCTTCTTCCATATGGTCACCGTGGCAGGCATACCTAACTAACAACCTGGAATCCGTTCAAAGCAGGGCCCTCCGTTTTATTTATTCCGACTATTCCCCATACGCAAGCATATCAGGACTTCGCCAATCAGCTAACCTTGACACTCTTTCCCACCGCCGCAGGGTGTCTCGTCTTTCTCTTCTTCATCGGATCTTTTATTACAACAGTCATCTCAGACAAAGTTTGTTATCACCTCCTTACCGCATTTTCCCTCGTCTCGAACATTCTTGTAAACTCCGTCCGATTTCATCGTCAACCGTCACTCACCAAATGTCTACTTTACCATTGGCCATTGACGACTGGAACTCACTGCCTGACGTAATTGTTACCTTATCTGATACTAAGACATTTTCTGCAGCCGTTAGCTTATTTTTTCTAACCCATAACTAGATTACAGCGTGTTTTCGTAGATAAATAGTTTTGTTACTTGTTTGTTTTTTAAGTGTTCACTCCCTTGTGCAATGCCCCCTGGGCCTTCAAGGAATAATAAATGATGATGATGAAATAAGCCAAAATCTCAGTACTAAAAAAATATTGAAAAAAATTTAAACTTTCGAACCAAATAATATATATATATATATATATATATATATATATATATATATATATATATATATATATATATATATATATATATTTATATGACAGGAGTACTCCCAACAATGACCGAGAAAAATGTACCTCAACATGGCCTAAAATGCATGGGGATTATGGGACTTTTACCTTGTGCCTTTAATATGCCCATGCTTCTTGCTTCCTCATTGGTCCTTTGGCGTTGTTACCGGCGAATGCCGCAATCTGATTGGCTGCGGATGGATAATGAGATGAAAAACTCGCCACGCTCTGCGTTTCTTAGGCTGTCGGAGGCCGTAGCCTGCTAAGGGAAGAGAAAATCCACTCTTTCAAAACAATTTATGGCGTCCACGTAGAAAAGGACGTTTATATATTTACTCTCGTGCACACGGTATTTTTGCGACAAAAATATATAAAAAAAGATTAAACGGAAGAGATTTTTACAGTAACTTAATAATTGCCTGTTCAGCATTTTTTTTTTACACTCGGTTTTCGCTCAGGAGCCAATCAAAACTTCCTAAAAATACCTCAAACCTGAAGTTTGACTTTTTTAATTTTACAGGAGTAAAACACAGTTTACGGGTGCACACAATTCACACACGCACAAACATATTGTTACGTATAGGAAAATACTCGACGAGCGTAAATTGAAAATAAATGTTTCATCGGCAACCTTGTGCCAGATATTAAATGAAGAATGAGAGTCGAAACAGCAGCAGCGAACGTCGCGGCGTCGGCGGTACAGCTGGATGGAGCGAGACTGCGCAAGAGAGTGTGCCTCGACGTCGTCGCGAGAGTCTGAGGGAGTCGGCAAGGCATTGCTTGGCTCCCTATCTACTAGACCCGGTAACTCGAATATTCGATTTCGAATGTTCAGGAGTGAGCTAGGGCAAGAGTGTCTCTGCAAGGTCACGTTGGCCTCCCTATCTTCTACACACGGGGTAAGAGTAAACTCGAATCTTCTAGAGGTATGTAGGAGCGTTTCTTCTCGGTCATGCACGCGGCATTACTCCCGACTTTAAAGTGGGTCGTCCAGATGTAACCCTAAATAAATAAAAACAAAGCTAAACAAAATAACAGAAAACATTAAATTGCGGAGTCGTCTGAACCAGAAATAGTCCTCCGTCCTATCGAGTATTTTACTCCTCGAGACGAATGACGTACACCACTTCAGGTCCCGGCTGACGGCGTCCTGGTGGACGGGTTCCGTCAGGAACTAACTTGTATTTCAAGTGTCCAAGTCAGAGAATAACCCTGTATGTCCCGAAGTACGGAACTTCACGACGGCCGCGCTGTGGTGCTCGTAACAAACTTCCTGTGCTAGGCACAACACCTTGGTAAAGGCACTGCTGTGGGTAACGTCGTGGTATTTCAGGACACAGCTGCAATCAACGCCGTCTTTGAAGACGTATTACCATGGCCGCACAAGTGTACTCCGCCCTTGACGCTCGACATTGACCCGAGGCTTTCAGCACCTCAAGGTCGACAGCTGACCGACCTTGTCGCCGAGATTTTGCAACTGCTTTGCAACGTTGTCGAAGTGGAGCAAAACAGCGATCGCGAAGCATCGCATTGTTACAAACGCCGACGCGCTGGCAATCCACCAGTCGCCGTACTGAGTTTCCTTAAAAGAGAGGGACATTATTCAAGATCAAGTACAGGAAATGCTCAACAACGAAATCATCCAGCCTTCAAGCAGTCCATGTTCTTCTCCGGTCATGCTAGTCAAGAAGAAGGACGGTCCCTTGAGGTATTGTGTCGACTAATGGCGGCTGAACCTGTAGATTTTTTTAACCTTTCAGCTCCGCTCACACTTCTCACGAAGGACGCCGTAACACTCCCATGGGGATGAGACCAGGAGGAGGCATTCAACAAACTCAAGCGAAAACTTCAGTCGCCACTGGTCCTCGGTCTCTTCAACCAGTCACCACACAGAAATCCACACGGACGCCAGGAATACGTGACTTAGAGCGGTGGTGGTTCAGCGACGAGAGGGTACGGAACTAGTAATCGCCTACGCCGGTCGCACGCTGTCAAAGGCCCAGAAAAATTACTCAAAGACCGAGAAAGATTGTCTTGCTGTCGTCTGGGCAATCACCAGGTTCCGCCCGTACTTGTATGGCAGGCCGTTTGGAATGGTCACAGACCACCAGTCGCTCTACTGGCTGGAGTAGCCGGACCTCGGCCGCCCGCGGGTATCCCCTAGGGATGGAGGTCCGGCCCACCGCTGCCACCATGTCGTGTACCGAGTCGGGTCGAGTCAAGAGGACCAAAGACAGGAGCCGCAAGAGAACACCAACTACGCCGGTGGCCTTTATCGAACAACCCAAAAACCTCGACCCCACACGCGCGCATCGCAGCCTTCCACGCGCATTCGTCCCGCGCTACCCGAGTCACGCTCATCTGTCAGCCAACACAGCCAGCCAGCACTTGTGCCATATAACGCAAGATGCGTTCCCACTTATATGACACCTCCCCCTTTTAAGCATTAATGTCCATAACGAGTTGGAGGACGTGAAATTCGGCCACTCCGGGTTACGGTTGCTGAAAGGTCGTTGTCCTGTTGACCGGCTGCTTCCATCTCGGAGCTCGCGGGCTGAAGATGGTGCCGGGTGCGTCGTACTGTCCCTTGGTCCGTTTCCACGAGGTAAGACCTAGGCTGTCCTGCTTGGCTTTGTATCATTCCCTGCGAAGCCGCACCCGCGTGGATCCAGACCGCTGAGTGGGGGGTTAGCACCTGGCAGTCTCTCGTCCTATGGCGTCTGTTATAGTCAGACGCCTCTCTCGTCTTACGAAACCGGTACCGTTGTCGATATTTCTTCGAGTGGCGCCAGTGAGGTCTCAGTGTAGTTGGCGCACTCGGAACTGTTGAACGGAGCTTCCGTCCCATCAGAAGCTCTGCAGGGGAGAAACCTTCAGGCCCTGGGGTAGTCCGGTGTGCCAGAAGAGCTTGCGCCACATCCGATGATTTCGTCAGCAGGTTCTTTGCAGTTTGTACCGCTCTTTCGGCCTCCCCGTTGCTCTGGGGGTAATATGGACTAGAAGTCACCAGTTGGGCTCCCCAATGGTTCACGAATCGCCGGAACTCGCTCGATCCAAACTGGGGACCGTTGTCTGAGCGTATAACTTCCGGACATCCATGTCTTGCGAAAACTTGACTGAAGACTTTGGTCAAGTCTTCCGTTGTCGTTCGTGGAAGTTCCTCAAGCTCGAAGAACTTCGAGTAGTAATCGACGATGACTACATACTTCTTCCCTCCCAGCTGGAAAAGGTCCGTTCCGATCTCTTGCCACGGACGATCGGGTAGTGGAGTTTGAAGTAGGTGGTCCGTAGGAGCTCGTCGATATTGCTGGCATGTAGGGCAGCGACTTACGTATTCTTGTATTTTTGTGCTGACCCCGGGCCACCAGACAGAATCCCTCGCTCTTGCACGGCATCGGACGACACCTTGATGTCCACAGTGTATTCTTTCTAGGACCTCTCCTTGCAGACGGGGGGGAATAACCAGCCTGTCGTTCCGCATAAGTAGACCTTGCACAACCGAAAGGTCTGTTGCGAGACTGGCGAACTTCTTTAGGTTTGGAGGAAGCATGTCCGTCTCGGGCCACTGTTTTTGGCAGTATTCCATAACTTTCGCCGTACTAGGGTCTCTGGACAGTTCAGTCCTCAGCCTCTCCAAAAAGGAAGAAGATGCTGGAAGAAGCTCCACTGTCAGCATCTCGTACTCTTGAACGAATGTTTCACTCTTGTCAGCATCTCTCGGTGTGACTGTAGAGTTGTCTGTCGTTGTTAGCGGCTTCCTGGACAAGACGTCTGCGGTGTACATCTTCTAAATATGAATAAAACGTATCCAACAACAACTCTACTGGCTGGCCAACCTGAAGGACCCATCAGGCCGTCTCGCTCAAAGTTTACGGCTGCAGGAATTCGATCTGACCGTGGTATACAAGTCTGGCAGCAAGCGCAGCGACGCCGACTGTCAGTCAAAAGCTCCCGTTAATTCCGCTCCCGACAGCGCAAAACGACGATGACGATGAGTGTTTTCTCGGCGCAGTTCCTATCAACGAGATAATGGCTCTTATGGCTCTTCAAAGAGACTATTAAGAACTACACGCACTGATCGAACACCGGGAAGAACAAGAGAGCACAGTTCCGCGTGTCTTCCCGCGAGCCCGGCCAACCTTCGCCCTCCGACAAGGCGTATTCTACAAAGATAAATTCGGGGACCACCACTTGGCGTGGTTAATGGTAATCCTCATCGGCCTTCGAGAGGAGATCTTCCAAGGTTGACACTATAACCCAACGGCCGGACACCTTGGCTATAGCAGAATACTCGCCAGAATTAGTGAAAAGTACTGCTGGCTCAAACTTCCCAACCTTGTCCACCTGGAGACACGATGGTGCCATGAGGGCTGGCGACACAAGAAACCACCGACCAAGCCGTCAGGACTCCTCCAACCGACTGCTTCGTGACTTCATCGTTCCAGCAGATTTGAATGGATTTGCTTGGTTCATTCCCATCGTCATCAACAGGAAACCGATGAATAATCGTCGCTACAGATTATCTGACTCGATACGTCGAAACGAAAGCCCTTCCTATGAAACTGCTGTGTAAGTCGCCAAGTTGTTTGTTCGGTGTATCGTTTTCCGTGACGGAGCGCCGGTAATTTTAATTGCAGACCAAGGAACTACGTTTTTGGTGCTGCTGACGCAAGGGATCCTCCGGCGTGGCCACACCAGCCATCGTCGAACCACTGTTTGCCATCCGCAGTCCAACGGGCTAACGGAGCGGCTCTACAAGAGCATTGCCGAGATGATATTAATGTACGTCGACGTAGAACAGAAGACTTGGGGCGAGGTGTCGCCATACGTCTCGTTTGCCTACAAGACGGTGGTTCAGGACACCATCGGAGTGACTGCTTTTCGGCTGGTGTATTAAAGAAAGGTGACCACGACGCTCTACACAACGCTGCTCCATGAGCTTGTTGACGACGGGATCGACGACGACCAGATGGTCACTCAACAGGCAGAAGAGGCCCGCCAGCTCGCCCGACTCCGGATTCAAGACCAACAACATATCGACACTGGTCGGCACAAACTCCGCCGTCGTGACATCCACTTCCAGCCCAGATACAGAGTGTGGGTGTGGACACCTATTCGTCGCCGTGATCTCAGCCAGAAACTACTAAAACAATATGTCGAGCGCCGCGGAACCCGGCCAGTCCATCCGTGGTAGTCCGGCACGCCGCAACCCATAGTCCGACGCCCTTCCACAGCGACGTCTACGAGGACATCGACGACTGGACGCAGCAGTACGAGCGTGTTGCCCGTCACAATAGGTGAACGACGGAGCAATGCCTGCAGAACGTCTACTTCTCTCCCAAGGAAACGGCACGTACCTGGTATGAAAACCGCGAGGTGCCGATCACCTTTTGGGAAGCGTGCAGGGAT
This sequence comes from Ixodes scapularis, assembly GCF_016920785.2. NCBI lineage: Eukaryota > Metazoa > Arthropoda > Arachnida > Ixodida > Ixodidae > Ixodes > Ixodes scapularis. The sequence goes on from NW_024609836.1 coordinate 60,838,892, forward strand.
GAGCTCCGCCGAGCGTTTGGGACCCAGCAGCAACGAGAATTGGTTGAGGAGCTGCTTCAGGCAAGGGTACAAGGACCCATCGAGAGCATTGTCAGCTTTGTCGAGGACCTGCTTCGATTTAGAAGCCGAGCGAATCCCAAAGCTCCCGAAGCGAAGAAACTGAATATCCTCATGCGGGGGGTCAAAGAAAACATAGTTGGGGGTCTTGTACGCAGTTCACCTCCGACCGTTTAACAATTCGTGACGGAGGCCACAAATAGCGAACGTGCCCTACAGGAATGAGCCTCCCACTACCAGCGACTATTTGGCTTTGCTGCACCCTCGACGTCAATCAGCTACTTTGGGCACTGCACATCGGACATACTCGAGGTCATCCGGGACGTCGACCAAGAGGAGCTCCGAAAGCTCCTCCCCACTGCCGAGCGTCCGACCTCGCCTTCAGTTGCCGAGATCATATGGGACGAGGTCCAGCGGGCCTTGCACCCGAAAGCTCCAGTCAACGTGGCCGCCGCGGAGTAGCAGACGACCTCCGCCACCATGACGCGACGACCACCACCAGTCGCCCGCCGGTACCCTGCACCTCCTACAGAAATGTCGCGGACGGAAAAGGCTCGAAGAGCGTAAACTGAAAAAAAAAGGTTTGATAAGCGAACTCGTGACAGAAATAAAAGTAAGAATGAGCGTCGAAACAGCAGCCGCGAACGTCGCGGCGTCGGCGGGACAGCTGGCTGGAACGAGACCGCGCGAGAGGGTGTGCCTCGTCGTCGGGAGAGTCTCAGGGAGTTGGCAAGACCTTGTCTGGCTCTTTAGCTTTTACACTCGTTATCTCGAATATTTGACCCAGAATGTTCTAGAGTGAGCTAGGGTGAAAGTGACTCGCCCAGGTAATATTGGCCTGCTTTCTTTTACACACGGGATAAGAGAAAACTTGAATGTGCTAAAAGTATGGAGACGCGTTCCTGCTTGGTCATGCACGCGGCAATACTAAAAAAAGAAGTCACGTGAAAAATATTTGTTTCATTAAGCTTCTGGGATAAAAGTATTAGAGGTAAGACAAAACCAAACACTCGCCAGGCCTACAGCCATATTTGTTCAATCAACATGGCATCGCAGATACAAGGAAAATGCAACCTAATAATTTAAATTCATTATTATTTTTAAGTTTTTCATTTAACGAGTGACTGACCGCTATTGCTGATCGGTTAAAAACTTGTTATCTTTTTCTTGCAGTTAGTCATTGGACAATTGGAATTTGCCCTTTGCATTCAACTTACCGTATGATATAATGTTATCTACGTAGTTTTGTAAAATCCCACTATCACGTGCAGTTTTGATCTATCGGTAGGCAATACAGTCGCCCACAAACTTTCTTTGGGTTGAGCAAGCGTCAACTTTAATATAATTTTTATAAATGATAAATAAATTGGCCCTAGGAAAGAAAAAAGTATAATGTTATATGAGGAGCTCTTTAAAAACTTCTGTTATTTACAAGAATGTGGTGTTTTAGCGGCCGCGTCGAGAAATAGAAGTCGACTACAAAGATGAACATCCCCGCTCTCCTAGACCGGCCGCACCGTCATGTGCCATCGGGTCTAGGACTTTTCGGTGCAGGGCTTTTCGGTGTTGGACGTTTTGGTGCGCGCTTTTCAGTGCACGGACTTTTCGGTGCACGGACGTTTCGGTGTACGGACTTTTTGGTGCACGGACTTTTTGGTGCACAAACTTTTCTTTGTGCAAGGGACTTTTCGGTGCGCGGACATTTCAGTGCACGGACTTTCCGGTGCACGGGCATTTTGATGCACAGCCAATCAAAATCACGTTTTTTTTTCTAAACGTAATAAGCATTATTTTAGCTAGAAATTAATTTTTTTTCGCATTTTATTATCCGCGATGATACTGCTCACTCCTGGGCGCGCGCTCTAACCCTCCGCGCTGTAAGGACGCCGGTCTGCAGGATGGCAACGGGGAACTTAGACATCTTATTCACCTTTAACGAAGTCACCAAGCACCATCAAATGGGCAGGCGGACTTTTCCGCCCCAGCACAATAATCTCTCCAGGTCTCAGGCCTGGAGAGATTATTGCAGACTAGATCATACCCCAGTTGAGCTTTCTTCAGCATTCTCCTTCTTCAGCAGCGGGTCGGTTAGCAGCTTTGATCACATACTCTGGCGGTGCCTCTCTTACGGGGGCCCAATCAAGTCACCGAGGAGGAGTGGAGCTCTGCCATCACGAGTTCCGAGCTTCTCCCACAACTTCGGGCTGTCCAGAGAGCCCACGATGTGGCGGTGAGGGTAAGCTTCCCCGTCCCCATGTGAGAGCGGCCCGCGGTGCCTGCTCCAAGGGCGGTGCTCCTCAGGATCTCAATAAAGTTCTTTGCGTGTCTGCTTGTCGCACTTAATAATTGTTTAGACTTGGACATCCATTCACAGCCATTTACTCATATACCGCTTGCATGTCATATACCGCATCACATGTCTCGGGTAATTCAGAACAATCTCAAGCTTCTTGCTGTTGGGGCCTTTCCTACACAGATTACCAATAATAAAGCCTACACCTTTACAGAAGGCGCCGAGAACGCCTGTATCGACCAAACGCGTAAACACGCCGTGATGCGCCTAGCGTGTACGTTGGAAAAGAGACATCGGCAAATTAAACATAACGTCCAACGTATCGAGTCCTCCCGCAGGATGGTGCTGCGCCTAACAGAGCCACTTAAGTCTTATATCAGTAAGTGACCGTACATGATGACCAAGTCTACAAACTTATAAAGTGCGAAGAAAAAAACACCTTTACCTAAAAGAGTGTTTGTTACTTTTAGAAAAAAACCAGACGAAAAAATCCTCTCTATATTGAATTACCGTCCACCGAAATGTCCGTTGACCGAAATTTCAGTGCACTGAAAATCCGTGCACCGAGATGTCCGCGCACCGAAAAGTCCCACACCGAAAAGTCCGTGCACCGAAATGTCCGTGCAGCGAAATGTCCATGCGTCGAAAAGTCCGTACACCGAAAAGACTGCACCGAAGCGCCCTACACCGGAATGTCCGGATCCTTGTGCCATCCTCCTTTCGTAAATGTCTTAAATAGCTTTGTGTCTTTTTAACGCCAAGTTTAACTTTCTATCTGTCTACCAGCGCCTATACAATTGAAAATTCTTATGGACGGCAAAGGAAATTCAAACAAATCAGCTGGGCCTAAGGGTGATGGGCGGCCTGGAGCAGGGGCTGCGACGAGAAAGTTAACCATGAGACAAGGGCTCTTTAAGACCTCACTCACAAAGGACTTGTCACAAGACTTCGTCGACAGGACCTCAGTGTCCAGGGACTTTCTGAGACAAAACCTGACCGCACAAGGACCTGAAGCGCAAGGACCTGACCATTCAACAACCTGAAGCGGCAGGACCTCGCCGTCCATGGACCTGCCGCAACAGGACCTCTCCGAACAAGGTCTTGCTGCAACATGACGTAACCGGTTGAGCCGGAACTTCTGCGAATTAGCAGTGGGCAGCGCCAGCCCTATTAGTATGTTCAGCACATAAAATGGGAGTCTCGAAGCTTCAAAACAAAATAAATGCTTCAATTGGAACAATTCAATTTGAACGCGGCCGAATATTATCGCATGCGCCATGAAGTAGAACTAGACGACGAAGAACACACCCGCGCTCCTTAACAGACCACTTCGACATGTTCCATCCTCTTTTTTTTTAATTTCAAAAATAGCTCTCTATCCCACCAAGGCCTCCATTTCTAGCTGATTTCCAGCGTCTAATTGTTTTTTTTTTTAATAGTATGAAGTTAGAAATAACCGGAAGAGTTTACCTCCAGAATAATTTCTAAATCTATGACCAATCTATAAGCTTGCGTGATTACAACAACGCCAATTGCAAATTTGGAGCTACAGAGCTAAGTCCTAAGTCCGTCAGATGATCCAGGCGTTTCAAAGAGATCGGTGTCCTGCATTTCACAGAAAAGAAGACTGCGGAGACGCCTGCGCTTTTATAAATCGCAATTTATTGCACATAGAACGTCCGATAACACTTAACTGCTCCTGCCGTTTTATGAAAGATAAAAAAAGAAATCAAAATAAAATATGATGATTCTAAAACGGTATACAAGCTACCAAGCCTGAAAAGAAATGTTGTGATCGGTACTTACTATTCAACTCATTTCCGAGAATAAGGGTGACTGAAATAGAGTGTGAGCTCCCTTTGCTGTAAGTAAAATAAACATAAAGGGAAGTTATAAAGAATTCAGCAACTTCTTTTTTTTCTAAATATTAAACAAGGTGCCGGAAACCGCATGACTGATATCTCCGGGAGGAGAGAGAGCTTCTGCTTCGGCAGATAATGGAATCAATTTACGCACTATTTCTTACGCAAGGTTTTGGCTTGTCTTCCTAGCTTGGGCTATTTTTATCCCTGCTTTGATTTTGCTGCCAGTTTTATTGCCCACCTAAGGTCACAGGAACCCGCTCCGGTTAAAACAATTCACGTACGTATGCAGACTTGGAGACATGACTTCTTCATAAACAATTTGGTATTTTATTTTCGGCCTTAAACATTGTTCGCAATCACAGATTTATTACAAATAATTACTAAAAATCAAAGCTAAAAGTATAATCATATGTAAGCGACGGAACTTCGCCGTTTTTTTAGAATAATCTTAAAAATATATGGTTACTTGAAACAAACTAAAGATTAGCGAAACAAAATTAGAGCAAAAAGAGGTTTCTCTATCGTTTAATGAAGTATGAATTTGAATAAGGAGACTGAAAAAGAGTCTCGTTTTAGCCTGTAAACCAAAAGAAGGAATTGCTTGACGTACAAAATATGCGGATTTGTTTTTCCATTATGTGAAAGTTTCAGTAAAGCCACACCGAATCTCGAAGAAGAAAACGATTCAAAAGGAGGTTTTGACATTTTTTTTCTCGCTTCCTGCCGAAGGCAATGCGACGACTTTCAAAAGAAGCGTGTCCCATTCAGAAATATGTGACAGTAAAAAAAAAAAGCGAACTAAAAACAAAGCATGCAACTACCTTGAACGTGCTCGCTTCAATGATACGATCGATATGAAAAAAAAAAAAAAAAAAAAAAAAAACATAATGGCATAAGCAAACGGAAAAAGCCGCATGACTTGTTCCGAATGCTTCCTTTGTGAAAATCTTCTTAAGGCCCAGTGGAGGAGCCTTTGTGGAATTTTGAAAGAATTGTATTTTTAGCACGGAGATTGAATAAAACAAATTTTGATTGTCGTTTGCTATGAGAATGTTTCCCTTCGATCTGCGACCGAGGATCTGTTCTACGTTTTCTTTACATCTTATTCGCCAGGGACGTACTGTGACCTGAATAGCTTAAATGCTTAATATTGAACAAAAAAGAGCTCAATGTAAGCATGCGCTTTCTTCGCTCTGATGAACTCGGATAATGTGGGATCAGTTTCCCGCTCGTCTTAAGTTGCTTCTGAAAATGACTGTAAAGTTTTGCTCGCGAGAGAAATGCGAAACAACCTAGAAGCAGGTTTTTTTCGAAACAGCCTAGAAATCTATTCAGAATTATGTTTTTTTTTTTTGTCCTGATGAATAAAATGTAGGAAACGAATGGCGTATCGGAAATTTTCCGCTAAATTTCGCGGGAAAACTGAATTCATCTGTTGGTCCCGTGTCGTCACGTCACGTGACATCAATTTTGCCGCAAAATGTAGCGGGGAATCTTTGCACAGCATGGTATAAAAGACTCGCAAAAATAAACTTGCATTCGTATGGTTTTTATTCTCACCGTAAGTGTCCCTCGTATCTGTATTTTGTTTTTCTCAATATGAACAATTTGTATGCTCCATCCTTCATTGGTTCTTACGAAATTAATTGTAACCCAGTAACAATCAGTAAGTCGTTACTGGGTTATTTGTGCATTCCGGTGTTTAAGATCCGTAAACAAAAAGCTATGCATTGGTGATTGCCAGTAATGAGTTGCTCAGTTTTTAACTAATTACAGTGAATTTTTCTAACGAGAAAGATCTAACCTTTTCCATTTGTTCGGCTGGACAGCATGCTTCTGAAATTATGAGGCGAGTGTAAAAACACTCAGAGGAAAGCACTCGGAGTGAAGAACTGTCATAATGTTGGGCCAGTTAAGTCACTATTAGCGAGTGACTTTAAGTTAACGCGCTGAACTGCGGTGGAGAGCGGGGTAAAAGGGTTCCCAGTTTATTAACGGCTGAGCGCAGCCACTCACCACGTCTTGTTTCAAAACAAGTTTCTGTTTTTATAGTAATAAAACAAAATACAAATGGTGTTTTCAGTCCTTGTACTTTCGGAGTTTACTCAAGACTCCTAAAAAAGCCAATTAAACGATAATCCTTTGGCACGGAATTCGAATAGCCAGTGTAAAAAAGCTCTCGGTGGTAGACGTATCGAAGATAAAGGTAGCAGAGCCACTTATCGAAATGAAATAAGGCAGAACACGTCTACTTGTGAGAAAATTGACAGAGACCTTGGTTATGACAAGATATCCGAGAGTGTTTCTCAATACTAGCGGGGGGTAGATAATGCGATAATGCAAAAAAAAAAAAAAAAAAAAAAAAAAAACAAGATGGCGTTGATATTTGTTAAATCCAGTTTTATAACAGACGCTTTCGTCGTTTGGATCATAAAAGTCGGTCTCAAACCAATTCTCGGACAGGAGAATGGTTTGCCAAAATTTGCGGATTAGGAAGATAAGTGTTCATAATTCCGTGATCTCCTAACCCAATAATGGGCAATACGAAAGACCCGTTTTCATACGGCGGAAAGCAGGTCGTTACAAAAAGTTAATGTAATCGGATAGGTAACGCTTACTTTTTCAAGTAACGACCGTTTACTTTTATTTTCAGGTAATTAAGTCATCTAACCGAATAATTTACATGCAAGAGTGATTGCAATTGTAACAAATTCATTGATTTTTCGAGTAGCGTGTACAAGACTGAACCTGACCCTCGAAACGCGTTCCTCCCAGTCGTCACGCGGACTTACCGAGACGCACGAAATTAAGAAACCGCGGTTCGGGTCGTCGTCACTTGTGCGAGAAAACGGTGTGCCCCCCTCCGTGCGGGCGGCAGGTACGTTGCAGAGTGTTTTAATTGAAGCAATGGTGAGGGTGCAGGCTAGCGGGTGTAAATTGAGCATAGTTGCAAACCCGAGACTGGGGATACGGACAAGGGACAAAACACAGAACGACACGGAACGTCCGTGTCGTTCTGTGTTTTGTCCCTTGTCCGTATCCCCAGTCTCGGGTTTACAACTATGCTTGCTTTAATTGCTCTCCATCGGGGTAACGTGGTTGTGGGTCGAGTTTGCGATGCACGCTGCGAGCATTGCAAGGTAGCGTGCATCGCCCGCAACCAGCAGCTCCTAAATCCGCCCGCTTTACATCCTTGCCACATGACAACTCGACGCATGCGCGATGGCGACCGATCTGCGCAACAGGTGTCCGCCATTAAAGTGCAAATGCTCTTTTTGGTGTCAGTTGATCCCTCTCTTGAATGTAGGCTCTCTAGCGGCACACTCCCCCGACCAAAAAATGGCTTAATTAAGTCTAGGGTCTCGGAGTTCCCTAATGAAGGGGCATCTCGCTTTCCACGTATCACCTGCTTGCCTTAATTAACTCGAGGCCGGACAACGACACTCGATTCGTTTGTTCGGGTATCTCCACTTCTGGCAAGGCGTTGGCGAGGCACACTGTTGAGTCGCCCTGTCGAGAAACTCGACGCAGCGGGGAGTTTTCTGCCTGGAAGCTGTTAGATGAGGAGTATCGCGTGATTTGGCCCTTATGTTGATTGTTCTTTACATCTAAGATGAAGTATTAGAAAATAAATGCGGGGAGTTTGATAACGTGCTCGGACAAGTTTTGTGCAATGACTCATAACCGTTATTTTCAACGAGCGTTTGAAGGTTCGCGACAGTGGGCTGTCGTAGCTTTTTCATGGCAACGATCCCAAAACGCACGTTTATTTTCGATAGTTAAAAGAGTTAGTCATTACCAAACATGGAACACGCAATCCAAATTGGTAAACATTGGGGCTTATCAAACGACAGCATATAAATAAATAAAAAGAACATGTCAATGACATAGCATCAAAAAAAAAAAAAAAGAAGAAGATAAGCGAGGTTGGAACGAGAATTTTTAAAATTTCATTACCGTTTTGGGAAACCAAACACGACGGTTGCAAGTGCACATAGAGCGGTCTATATAATCTGGACGGGAAAACCACTGGGAAATTGCCATTAAACAATTAGAAAATTAGATTGTCCCGACTGTCGTCCCCTATGTGTCTCCCCTTTTTAGTTTTTAAAAAGCAACCACCACGATGAAATAGAACGAGCGAAATTGCCGTCAACGTGGTTATCGTGGAGCTCCGGAAAATATTCCTCAGCGTATAGGGAAAGTTCCGATATTGAAAAAGAGACACAGAGATGTGCAGAATTTCATATAGACACTCCAAGGTAATTGTGTCGAGCCGCTCCCAATGTGCGTCTGGCGACTACGATGTTGATGAGGAATTTAGCCCAGTGTAGTATACCTTAACTTGGGGTCTTAAACCTGCATCACGCAGTAGTTATACATGACCGGATGCCGGAGCAATACTCATTCAGATCAGAATAAACAAGGGTGGGGAGGGTACATTTATTTACTTTTACTTTTTGTTGACTATTAGTTTTTTAACAGTATATTAAAGTATACTTTCAGTATGTTCATTTCAGTTGTTACGATGGCTCAATGCGCGCAGCGCACTACCAAAAAGAGTATGCTGAAATAATCGAACATCTCTAGATGAATGAAACAAAATTATCAAATGGAATTACTGTAACGAAACTGCCGAAAGACAAAAACCCCGGTACCACGAAGCATTTTGTCTTTCGGCGACTTCGTAATAATCATTCCTGTAGGTCAGGACGGTTCAGTCATCTGCAAAGTTCTAATGATTTTCTCCTCAGGAAGCACCTACTGAAATTATGAAAATACCTCATGCAGTATACTGAAACGTTTGAGCGTACTTTTTTCCCAACAGACGTTTTACCCACTTTGTAAATTCATCATGCGCAAATGTTCTTCATTTAAATGAGAATTTCAAATTACTGCAAGTCATCTATGTTGAACACAATGCTAACCGGTAATGTTACCAAGCCGGAAGTTACAAATTATTGTGTTCTTTTTATCCTAAGCAGAGTGCTCAGTTATGAAAAAAAAAGAAGATAGGTTTATCAGATCTTTGAAACTCAATTGCCATTTGAACTACAGCACATTGTTCTGCCGACGTCGGCTGATTTAAACTGCAGTTGAGAACTCTGGGACAATCCGAGTATAATTATATAACACAAAGGCATTTGAAGCTAAGATTTCACACTACGCGAATAAAAAGAGAAACCTAGAAATACAGTGAGACTATCAATAAAGTCTCAAAGCGAATAAAAACAAATAAAATTAGCGAGTACCATGGGAGGTTGGGTAATGGTGACTCCACAATGTTGGTAGGAGTACCATAAAAAATGGAGGCGGCAACAATACCGGCCAATGTAAAAAACAAACAAAAACAAACATTGATAAAAACCGGGTTAAGGAACGTGCATAAAAAAAGAAGCAAATACGGCGTAACCTTCTAGAAAAGTAAAACAAAACATCGTAAGCAGATACGTTTAGAATGAATAATGCATGGTGTGATAGAACAAAACGCCAAATGACGAATTAAAAAGAAAGCATGCAAACGCAAAGGAAACTATGCAATTTGATTTAAGGCAGGTGGCTCTCTATGGAGCGTCATTAGCGGCGCTCATGAGTCAGTAAGAAGCGATTGTTTGTCGGAACAGTGATGTCGATTTTTTGTTTTTTCGCTTTTACAGGCCTACTTCATTGGAGAATAAGCATTTATGTTCGAGTGATGAGACCCTTGTCAAAAGTTTTATATTTCTGATTCAAAAGTATCTACCCGAGATGGTTGCGTCAGCATTGGGCTTGAACTTAGAACCAGTCACAGGTTTCGAGCGCAAGAAATGGTGACCGGCGATGTAGCTTGATGGACCTTTGAAAAGGGTCTATTGGTTCACACAAATCGGCACACGAATACATGTCCTTAGTCACATGTGGTTCAAAAGGCGTGATGCAGACCACGTTGTTGCTGCATCGCCATCACTGGAGGAGAGAGTTTTGAGGTTGTGTGTCTGCCGATACACGGTTTTCAATTTTAACACTTTTAATTGCATCCGAGGAATATCTACGTGAGCAGAAAAACGCGCTTGATGATTGTATTTTTTGGGAAATATAATTTAACGATTAAAATTTGCCTAATATCTGTATTTGTTTACAGGTGCAGTGGGAAATATTTAAACCTTTCGTTGAGCTCGTGCATCGACATGGAAGGAAGGCAGCACATGTTATCGACGCACTCGGTAAACATTCAAATAGTTAGTAAAATTGTAGAAAATTCAATGAAGGAGTGACAAGTGCGTTTTACTAACTTCACGGAGGGTATTAATAGAACTCTATAGAGCGCAAATACGAATTCCTGAAATTTTTTGCGCACCGACTGAAAACTGGGACAAATGAAAATGACAGAGCGCATGTTTTAACCAAGCAAAGTGGAGAGTTCACTGTCATTTATATGCTATATGGGTGCCAACTTAAAGAGAAATCGACTTTGATTTGAAAATACAGAGGTCAACATGGGAATCAAGCGAAACAGGGGTGCAGGAAAACAAGCACGCGATTCTTCCTAATCAAATGTTTGAAAAAAATGTAAGAGTGATTATAATACACAAACTAATTTGCTACAAAATTGGGAAACAAAGAGAGTGTGCGGCACAACGTGTGCCTATCGAACACTCCTGAAACCCCGAGGAATGACGCGTCGGAAAAGCGGGCTTGGAAGAAAATAAACAAAAAGATTGAAGTCGTAACGGCGAGTCTGCCTTCTATCGTAAATACCAGAGCCTCACACAGACCATTACAATAACTAGCAAAAACATCAAGAAACAAACAGCTAGAGAGTTGTGGATGAAAAGGCAAGAGCTAGCCAGACTTTATGATCAATATTCCCGTCCGCCACCAAATGATGTCGACTTTTATTCCTTCCTTTCTTTCTGATTACAGCGGTTCGGTGGTTCGGATGTCTACTGGCAATGGTTTTGGGACCGGGATGGGGAACTTACGGTGTCCTCTGGAACACGATTCTTCCCTTAGGAAGTTTGATACTTTCAACGATGACGACCCACGCGTCAGTGGTTCTCTTACGCCTTTCGCCTCGAGAGTGATTTTCCTACAACTTCATCTCAATCAATATTTATTTCAGTCGCCTAAGACTTTTGTTTTCGTTGACATTTTTCTGTAGTCAATCATTATTTCAACTAGTTATTTTATTTTTTCTCAGGGAACTTTTAGTGCGATTTTACGAAATACTTGGTACTCAAAGATACGTTTATCTGTCGACATGCACAGGGTGTTCCCGAGAGTTGTTCGGGAATAAACTGAGTGCAATAAACTGAGTGCGACCAATAAACTGAGTGCAATCGAACCTTTCACAAAGATATTCTCAAGTGGTGAGTTAAGGCCCGTTCACACACTTGCGTTTGTCTGCGACCGACTGAGAGAAGACCGGGTTTGAAGCCTCTTATGACGGTCACAATCGGCTGCTCTGCTGCGCAGCAGGTCGTAAGCCGTCACAAGAGGCATAAAAACCGGTCTTGTCTCAGTCGCTCGTACTCAAAGGCAAGTGTGAACAGGCCTTTAGTCATACTCAAATTTTGTGAGGGCAGGCTTCCGAGGAAGAATGCAAGAAGAGTAAAAAAACGTGTTACTTTTTATGCGCCGAATAAAACCAGAAGCAAACCGTTTGGTTGACTCTACTAACGACATGACACTACGTGGTAAACAAATCTTGAAATATAATAAGAGATGAACACATTGAAGGAATGCTCAACCGAAATTTGGAGCTCACAAAACATGGCCGGAGCGATTGGTGGGACGTTGCAAGAACCCAAAGCAGCAATCATAGAACGATATTTCTAACGGTTGGCTGTATTTTCGTTTCGTAAAAGAAGTGCGCTATGGAACACACGACCGACGAGGTCGACGATACATGTAACGTCACAATTCTCATTCCCTTTCCTTTTCACTTCGTCTCCTCGAGCAGGCAAACCGAAGCGAGGAGGACAGATGCCAAGGCCGCTTCTCCACATTCTCAAATGTTCCAGGAGGATCGCGACGTCATAGCCTAGCTTGATTGCGCCCTTCTTTTCCAAACATTTGAGATATTGACGTACGAGTGATGTTTTGGAGTGCCTTGCGTCCCGTTCAACGGTTTCTCCGGTCTTATTTCGCAAAATCAAATTTCTAAATCCCAGCAGATCCGAGCGTCTGTGGTATGATGTGCAAGTAGAGCGTCTACCAGACGGTTTGTTTATTTTCTCACATCTTGCATAAGAAATACCAAGATTTCCTTCTCTTGCACTTCGTGTGACACGGTGTGGCGCGACCTTCGCGAAAAAGTTGCTAGGTATCCATGCGAACATGGACACGTCGGCTTAATTCCAAGGAAAATGGGGGTAATTGAGCTGAAGTCGCATTCATGTAAACGCGCCTATTGTGATCGTTTGTATAATCGTGGAGTGTGGACCGCAGTGACGATTTTCGGCGCGCACGTCGCAAATACTCGTTTCCATTGGGCACTTTCCAAGGTGGATTGAGAGCGGTTTTGGAGCGCTTCTTTGTTTCCATCTTCTGCGCATGCAAGCGCGCGTTATCATTTACCGCTCTAAAGGCTCCAACACAATGCGCCTTTGGTTCGTTGCAAATTCACCAAAAAAAGTTATCACAAAAGAAGCAAAAACAATTACCCTTAAAAAAAAAGCCTAAGTTTCGATTTTATTTTTATAGAAGAGAAAAAAAAAAAAAACGTTATTTTTAGGAGGTCTGTCACCAATGGTAGCAAAATGCAGTTTCGGCACCCAGGAGTTTCTCACTTCAGCACATTCATAAGCACAGGAGGAAAAACCTCGGAAATTGGAACGCGAACGAAAATCCATGGAGATCGATCTCTCCCGTCCAGCTTTTTATGTTGTTAAATGCGCTTTTCACAAAACACCAATCGATTTCGAGCTTCACTCTCCCACTTTCTACGACAACTTCTATCCACCTTTTACTCTCAATTTTTCTCTTCCTCTCTTCCTCTTCCTCTCTCCCCGTGTATATTTAAGGTTCCCGTCAAGCGCGCAAGGCCACCTGCCTCTATCGCCATTTCGCTTTTCCGCAGTCGTCGAACGTCCGACGTCCATTGTGCATATCCTTCCCAACTTTCGGTCCGTATTAATTGAAATTGCTTCGGTTCTTTACCGTCACTAGACCCGTAGCTCCCTGCGTGGCTTCTTGCAATATATAACTAGCAAAACTGCACTCGGTGCAGCACACTTACGTATGATTTAGGCATTTTGGGGGAAACACCAAATAGACCCTGCGGCCAGCCTCATGCAGGCGCAGAGCAGCGAACAGAAGTCGCCTCGGTCGGGTCTTAATTTGGTCACCGACAACTTGACAAACGCAGGGCGTGGTGAGTCTCCAGCATCTCGCTATCGCTTCTCAGCCAATGAGATTGCGGCATTAGCGAATAAGAACGCCGAAGAACCAATCACGAGGCAAGAGAGGCGTGATTCTGATGTGCCGAATCCTGCGCTTCTTGAGCTGTCAGCGACTAGAATCGCAGTATAGGGTGTTTGAATTACCAAAGCTCGACCTAAAATGGGCCATAAAAATCGTAACCCTAACGTAGAAATTTATACTTTTCACCAAAGGTGTATTTCACGGGTGAGTTTTACTTTATAAACTTTTCAAGAGGTAGCTCTCTTTCTACAAAAAAAAAAAAAATAGAGCCAAAAGATTTGCTAGGTTTAACGGCGGACGGCGACGCCGAGGGCCAAGTCAAGCGGGGGCGTTTGGCCAACGCAGTAATAAACGGCTAACACCTTGTCTCCAATCGCTTAAAAAAATACCAAGATTTCTCACGATGACCGTGGTCTATTCAAATGAACATAATCTTTTTTGTAATTTACCTTGGGTTTAAAAATGTGTGCGGTCAAAGATTGCAAAAGTGTAAGTAACAAAATTAAAAATAACGTGGTTGCATAACGACGGCGCTCTTGCAGCAAAGGATTTTGTCTGCGTGTTGTCTGCTTTCTGTTGCTGGTCGGATACACCTTCCGATGTTGCTCCCGACGCCACCTGTCAATGCGCGTGCCAAATGCGCCCCGCCACGCGATTGGATCGTCTGCTTCGCCGTCCACAGTCGACCCCTGGCAAGTGTATCTGCCCTACGTTTTACAGAGAGGTGAAACCCATCTGTTAAATACACCTTTAACAATGTCTAGATTGCAACGTGCAGGAGCCGATTTTTACGGCTGATTTTAGATCGAAACCCCGTGGTTTTAGACACCCTAATTGAAGAACCTTGGAGCGTCTTCTCTACTGCAGAGCGCTTGGGAGAACCAATCGCGGTAATCCGTGGAGGGGGCTTGTATGACAAACCTGAACACGCGATTAGGCCTAAGAAAAAAAAATCAGTCTGCTAGGTTACAATGCAGCGTGACATTTCATCATGTTCAGTGTCACAGCACGCACGGTCTTTCTTCAGCTTGATCGCGTGTTCAGGCTCGTTATCCGCCGAGATGCCTGCATAGATTGATAGACGGTGGCCGAAAAGTGCAATGTCGGGCAGACACGACTGGGCGCGAGCGTTGCGTTATAGTTCGGCGGAGCGCTCGAGTGCTCGAGCTCTAGGTCTGGTCCAATGTTCGCGGTCGTGGACCTGCCTCAGAGTATCGAAAAACTTGCATCAGATGGCGCTACCCGTCAAACCACACTTTAGCTTGCCTAGATTTGAGAGTGTTTATAACTTTTCCATCGGAGTCAGGTGGTTCATGAGCGACGTTCGCGATACACGCTGCCTGCGAAAACGAGGCGAACTCGTCGATCGTCCGCAAGTGTCTTTAAGCTTTGCGCATCCTATCCGCCACGCATCCTCATCGCCGCGCGTCAACACGCGCATGCGCACATGCCGCCGGTCTGGACAGATGTCCGCCATTAACGACTTTCAGAATAACTTGCCCTGAAGCTTTTCGTGCGCAAAAAAATTGCCTAATCATCACTGCGCATGCTCCAAGCACCAACCGCATTTGAATTGGCGCACGCAACGACACTTATTTTTGGGCTCTTTTGGGGAACGCTATCCTAAAACTTCCTTTAAATTGCAAGCGTCCTCCATTGTTTGAGTGTTTTTCTTCTGACATCTAGGCTCCCTACCAAACTTAATAGACCCTTTCCGAAATTTAGTGCCATCTGGTGGTTCGTAAAATAGTTTAGCTTTTGCCATATCAATGGGGGAAATGAACTTGTATCGGCACCGTCACTTTTGCAAGTCAACGGCACGCGAGGAATAGTTCAGTGTGAGTTATTTCTCGAACACTTTCAGTTCGATGGTGACCAAGAACCTGCATTCAGAACAAAGCTCTAACCCACTCAGATGCCTCGGGAAAATTCTATACTCTAAAATGCTTTAAAGCCGATTGTGTGCCGCCCGCAGATTGACTGAATATGAGTTATTACTGAATATGAGTTATTAGAAATAAACACTTACGTAGCTCTTGTGTTTCATTTCTACGTCGCGTCGTACTGACCCCCCGAATGTACAGGCCTCGCATCATCCGCTTAGAAGCATCTTCAACGTCTTCCTTTATGAGTCGCTAGAGGGCCGCCATTGGTATGGCACAGATGCCTTTCCACAGATGATGATAGCGATCAAAGTGGCCAGACTTAATTTCGGAAAGGGTCTATTGAGTGGTTGGTAGTGGCACACAAACGCGTACCGTTTTTAGGGACACCTGCGTATTGTTTCTTTTAAAAATTTACTATTCTTGTGAAGCATGTGAATTTTTTTTGTTTTTAACCGGATCCTTGATTTTGCAAAATGTATCTGTTTGTTCGTCGGCGCACTTTTCCGCTCAATTCGACGAGGCAATTCATGTCACATAACCTAAACAACAAATTTCCCGCGCGGAAACATTGACGCCACATGACGAGTTGATGTGTGACCAGTCATGCTGACGTTACTCAAAAAAGGTAATCAAGTACAATTACAATTACTCTTGGATGAAGGTATCAAATTATATTACTTTATTACGTGGGAAGAAAAAAAAAGTAAATGGCAGCTACTCGGAAAAGTAAACGGTACATTTTTATTGCGTATTTATTTATTTATTTTACCTCAAGGCCAGATGCGTTACGGAGGGTAGTGGCTTAAAAAAAAACCATAAAAACACACAACAGCAAAACGACAGGAAAGCCATGGTTGTGTGAAGCAATACATGTTAGTCAAGACATTTCTAAAAATCTTACTGTCCACAATTTCGTCAACATCCACTTCATATTTTCTAAACAACGAAATTTTTTGCCGGTTTAAAAACGGTGGGTTTTCCACCCTATCCGTTATTAGATCAGAATCACCGAATTATAGACCACTCATTTCCTCAATCCACGAATGTTAGTAGACCACCGTCTTGTCGGAGACTTGGTGTGAGGATAACTTGGTAGGCATCGTTTGTTTGTAACCTGTTCAAACAAACCGTGCCATTGGAAAGGGGAAGGATAATAGTCACAGCTACGAGTAATAACTTCCTCATAAATGTAATGAAATGACTAAAAATAACTTAAAAATGTAATCTATTACAAGTAATTCTCTTACTTATAATGAATACGGTACAAGTTCGTACATTACCTATACACCATTTTAATTTCAACGCCAAATTTATACAGTAAATTTACGTTACGTAACATATGGGCCGATTCATTTGACCCGCTAAATTTAGCGGTGAAATTGACGTCAGTGGCTTGAGATGAGTGAATTTTCCAGCTGAATTTGCGAAGAAAGTTAAGTACTGGACTCATCTTTAATCCCCTTAACGACTCCAAGCATATTTAAAGATCGCTCCTTGATAAATTAGGTTATACTATTCTACATCTGTCACAAGACTTTGGAAAGAAAGGTCACTGTCTTTTTTAAAGCATAAAATGCGTTTTAATGGCCCCCCTCCCCCCTCCCCCTTACATATACCAAAATTTTATCTATCCGTCCGTCAGTCCGTCCGCTCGTGCAATTCCCGCTAAATTTAGCGAAAAAAATTGACGTCACGTGGCTTAAACACTAACTCAGTTTCCTCGTTAAATTTAGCTGAGTCATTGATGTCGCGTGACCTGGTGTCGCGATACTTATACATCGGTTCAATTTCCCCCTATATTTAGCGAAAATAACAATCAAACCTCAAGTTACCTGGCGTCAAAATAACCATGCCACCAATTTAGCTTCTCCGCCAGATTTGGTGGGAAAGCTAACCTCATGCGACCTATGCACGGAGTCGGCCTCCCATTTAAATTTAGCGCGCAAATTCATAAAAAAAATATAGGTTATTCTTTGTTGCCCTAAACTACTGTTCAATGCCTTCCATACAAAGTGAAAGGATTGTTCCATAAATACCGAATTTAAGCAAATATCTAACTTCTGATATGATGGTCTCTGCCAATGTTTAATAATCGATTTGAAAGCTCCCTTCCTATGCCCAGTCGTTATCTGTCTGGCGCGCGACGCTGTCGGCCGGACAGACGGCGCTGTTCGATCGTAACTACCGACGCCGCGACTCGGAAGTGACGCATTTGGAGATCGAAGGTTTGTCCCTCCTCGGACTTAGAAAAAAAACTTGGTCGCGTCGTAAAAAAAACATAGTAAAACCCTTCTACTAAAATGTTGCCCCCATCGCGTTCCGTATGGGCTCTAGGGGCGTTTGATGAAACCAAGAAGATGCTACCGTAAGCACCCGCGGTATGGTTCAAAATGCAGAGCCCCTCAAATAGCTACACTCGAGGGTACAGGCACTCGCATCCTTCATTGATCAGTTCGGCCAGGGTGGCCATTGGTCCGTTCGCGTCACGTGATGCCATTTTGCGTTCAGTTTTTTTCTCATATGCCGCCATGTTGTTGTGTAGAAGTTCGGGGACATTTTTGGAGACAGACTGGTTCTTATAAGCGATGTTTTAATTTTTGTGTAAACCAAGAGGATGTTTTTACGTTTTTTTTATTGCCCTATTGCGGGATACTTTGATGCTTAAATCTTCTGGTCAAGAAACATAAAGCAAGTCAAAGAAAGATGGCCGTGATGCAACGATTTCTATGCATAAATGCAGCCTCGGTGGTGCAGTCACTAATCATCGAATAGTTCAAAGAGTGAATGGATCACTATAGGTTCTTGTCACTGTAGGACTACCTCTTTGCCGTAAGGGGACCTTAAGCTTGCCCCTAGAGTGATTATAACTGCGGTAGTCAAAGCGAACTCTTATCCGCTCTTTGGGGTCCTTCCGGAGGAAGCATTTAAGTTGTTTGTCACCCATTGAAGGGGCTTTGGGATTCAATAACTACCTTCTCGCCAAATTTGTACAAAAAAAAAAAAACAAAAAAAAAACTTAGAAGTTTACTTTGAATGGAAAGCGTACTGGTCCTTGTCTTTTTTGTTTTCCCCGTTATTTATATTAAAAGTTTCGTTTTGGTAAAATGCGAGAATCAAGTTGGTGGAAGGAGAAAAACATCATTTTCAGAAAGTAGTATCATGTTTCCACTATGTTACTCTTAGGCTTCTTAGGCAGTGATCACAATTTCGCCTGCTAAAAGGTGAACCAAAACACATTTTGCTATGGTGAACAAATAACCGTAAAACAAGTGAATGTTTTCTCTTCAGCCGTCTATACATCTTGTTCGATTTTTTTTATATGTTGGGATATCGATCAGATCCTATTTTTAATTATGAGTGCTTCTTTACTTTTGCACTGTTTACTGTGTGCGTTCAATATCTCTACCCGCGTGTTTCACGTATATTTGTATACGTGTGCGTGTTTTGAACTTTACGTAAAAGGGAAGACCCCTGTGCGTGAAAAAAGTGGAACTACACTCTTCGATGGACGAAAAATAGCACGTACCATGTTTGACTGGGCAAATAAAAAAAAAAAAAAAACAGAGCTGGCAGTAATGCAATTACTGTAATGAAATTACAGTAATTTAATTACTTGTTCCAGTAATTAGTAATGTAATTCATTACTTTTTGTAGCAGGTAATTTAGTAATGTAATGAATTACTCCAGCGACGCTAATTGTAATTAAATTACCTAATTACTTTTTCGCACCAGGCATATTTTTTGTGTCCACAATACACAAGAAAGCTTTTCTTTTTATTTTACTTTTTCTTTTACGTCTACACCTTTGCAAAAAACGCTCTTTGGCCGCCGCTATGTTGCTGATGCTAATGCGGCTGGTGCGACTCTCGCACCCGCTACTAGCTAGACATTTTCTGCCACTCTCTTGAACTGTGAAAACCCGCTCAGCGCGATTCTCCACCTATGTTTTGCGGTTTTGCATTCGACGTTTTCTGGCCCCTCTTGAAAGTTTCCGCTTACTTTTTTCTGGTGCATACTGCGTACCCTCTCTGTGTTATCTTCCACTGTGAGAAATAGGGCTGGTAAGTGCCTTCCATTCGAGCTTTTCTGCTCGACATTCTCGGGAAACGAAGGAGGGGAAGTAGGTCGAACTAAAGCCCCTGTTGGAACGGCCCTCGACGCGATTTTGCGAACAATGATAATTGTTCTCCCCCCTCCCAGAGATAATCCGCGTAGGGACCTCAGTCATCTCCAAAAATAGTTGTCCAGGTTGGGGTGGGAAACGGATCAGTCGCGTGCGTTCCTCTGTCCATCGGTAAACATGCGACAGAGAGTTCTAGCTGTGTGCCATGAACTGTGTAAATAATGTAAATAAAGTTATCTGTAAAAGGAAGTTATTAATAGCTCCTTTATATTTAAAAGTATACAAAAGTAATGCGAAAGTAATGTCATTACTTTTAAAAGTAATTTGAAATGGTAATTAATTACTTTCTGGCTGTGGTAATTTGTAATGTAATTTAATTACATTTCAGCAATTTTCAGCAAAGTAATTAGTAATGTAATTTAATTACAAAATATGAGCAATTTGGCCAGCTCTGAAAGAAACACGCGGACAGAAAGTGAGTATACTACCAAACGTTTTACTTTCAGGAAGCTTACATGAAGAAATTCTAGTTATTGTGAATGTTTTTTTCGCTTAAGGCGGATATCAAGCTGTTTTGATAAAGGCCCGAAAGACGCCAATAACCGGCAACCAATTTTACCAAAAATCGAGGTCCGCATAAACACGGATGACGTTCAGTAATCTACGAGATTGTTTGCATAAGTCTACAGGGCTTGCAAGAAGCCCGATTGGAAATAATCACCTAGGGCATAGGATTATAGTATATTTAGACACTTAAAAAAACAATTTGCTACAAACTCAAGCGAATAAGAGGGAGGGGCGCACTTCACTAGAAACTCTGAGTATCATAAACGCATGTACACCGAAGCGCGGGATCGACGTCACTGAGCTGCTGCGGCGCTGGGATCTCGCCGGATCGGGAAGGCGGGCCAGATGTGGGCAAAACAGCGGGCGTGTTGCACGTGCGGCGGAGCATTTCGGCCCACCGCAAAGGTGTCTGGCAATTGGTTGTGCCGATAGGTACGGCAAAAATAACGGAATTAGCTTCTAGAAGTTTCAGGCAGACGCTTAAAAACGCAGAAAATAAATAAATTGCGTGGATCGGAAAACAAAATGTTCGCGACGGACGGACGACCACCTGTGTGGCAAGCATTCATCGAAGGTAAGTGCGTAGCATTCACTGCAGTCTGGACGGTAAACAAAAAACAAAAACGTCGTTCGCACATATTTTTTTTTAATTCAGAGGGAGCTACTTAAAATATTGTGCCATATACAAATCATCGTGAAGAATTATGTAAGCAACCATTGATTCAGAACACTCTCTTTGTAATACACCCGTTTTCTGATGAGTGATAAAGATGATGTAATGAAAACAAAGTTGGTGCACTTTCTTCACCTAATAGAAGTTTTTTTTTTTGTTATTATTAACCATTCACTTTATAGTTTATTAAGTATAACGGGAGCTATTTTTATATGAAGTATTTAACATGTCTTATAACACCTCGGAGAAACCACCTGTCGCCAAATTCGTCAAGATTTTCCCGAAATCTTCGAATTAAAGGACATTTTTGTTAATGGCCAGTTTACTGCTAGAGTCTGCAAAAAAAAACAAAAAAAAACAACGCAAAAATTTTTTTTAGATTATGGCTGCACCGCGCAAAAAGACGTACTTCCAAAACAGAACAACGTATGCTTAACTCCCTGATGCCATTATGGTTTCACACGTGTTTGTTTTGTAGATTCATGCGTTTTATCTTGTGATGCCAACTTCGATGGTACCACCCCAGAAAATGATCCAAGCATGAAATACTTTTTGGCCGAACTCAACCCCCTGAGGTCGTTCTTCCCTCCATCTTTCCGTGCATTTCCCGCTAAGTTTAGCGAGTAAATTGACGTCACGTGGCCGGAGCACAAATTTAACTTCACATGCTAAAATTTAGCCGCAAAACCGACGTCACGTAAGCTTACGTCACAAGACCCACAGACCCATTAAATATACCCGCTTAGTTTAACGGGCAATCGTCGTCACTTGACCTACCTTGTCGAGACGGGTTATAACGAAGGCGGTTATAAATAAATAGCGGCTACAGCGAAGCGATCACGATTTTCCATTCCCTTCAGCACTTTGTTATAACCGAAGTCGGTTATAACGAAATAGTGGCTACAGCAAAGCGATCACGATTTCCCATTTTCTTTTGCGCTTCGTTATAACCGAAGTCGGTTATAGCGAAATAGCGGCTACAGCCAAGCGATCACAATTTCCCATTCCCTTTTCCACTTCGCCATAACCGCAGTCTGTTATTCGCGATGGATGGATGGATGGATGAATAAGGCTGAGCCCTTTGGATCGGGCGGTAGCTTACGCCACCAAGCGGGAAAAACGGACGCCACCAAGCGGGAAAAACGGGAACCAGCCGGACCAGGTCGCTCCGCGCCCCTCCGCGTCTCTGGTGGCTTTCGCGGACACGTATTGTCGGCGCGGTGGCGAACAATGTAATTTGACGAAGGTCCGAGAGTTTGCATGAGTGTTCATTAGAGTGATGTAGCCTCAGTAGGTTGTTTCCTTGCGTCACGTGTTTGAAAGCCCGTTTACTCCACAACACGCGGTCGCGTGTTTTCGATTTCCTGGATGGGGAGGAAACACGGGAAAACGTTTCAGTTTTTTGTCTCTCTCGAATCACATTCAAAGTGACGACTACTTGGTAACTGATAAGTGGTTTCTTTATAAGGATGTGGAACAATGGACTGAGGACGGCAGACGAGGTGTTTCATTGGAGGGAACACCAATCTTGCAGTCAAGTGAATGGGAAGGTTTGACAGCTGCTTTTGTTGAGTTTGGTTGTGTTCGATTAGCTTCAAGTTTGAGCCACCCACGCCAGTCGGTGCGTTGGCTATTCATCTTGGCTGCTTTTCGCCGAAAAAGCCTCAGAACCACACTGAAGGAGTTGGACTGATTTTGCAATTACTTGATCCAGAAAAACCTGCTCGTTGCATATGATTAATGAGGGAAATTATCTGGATGCTTTCAAAAGGTAGGGGACGCGTCTCGCAAAGTTAGAAGCTGTCATGGCATTATGATCTATCGCGCCTCCAATATTTATATTATACCCCCGTCGAAGCCAGCGGCAATATACGTCTACATTGCTCAGGTTGACCGGCCACAGAAAATACTAATTTTCTCCGTTCAGGATTCGAACTCAAGTTAAATGCAGAAAGCTCCTGCGTGAATCTACGATGAAGACTCTCTTCAGTTTGTCGGTAATCGTCTCCGTGCTACCGGCTAGAACCATTTGGCTAAGTTTAAGTAATATCGCTCTGCCTGTCAAATATTATTCAGCAAATCACTTAATAGCTAGTCAACTAAGCTCATATTTTAACCCGAAGAATATACTAATATCGCTTTAGTGGGACATATACGTAATGCAGTACATAACCCACTCGTCAAAATGACTTCTTGATTGCTACTAAAACCAGAATTGAAATCGGAGTATCAGCTGCGTAGTGGGGCGCCAGCGGGTTAAAATGCTCCTTGACTCAAAAAGCGCTCGCTTAATTTTCGTAATTTTCCTGCAGCCTGTGTTGTCGACCGCACAAAAGCTCGATTTCGTGAACAAATAAGTCGCATGGTCGAGGCACGCGAGTTAGCTGAAAATTGCTCTCGGTGGAACAATTCTGTAGTCATCGCCGCTTTCCTTAGATGATCTAAACTGATTAAACTCTATTACCGTCTCTCCGGAGCCCATAGTTTCGGTTTTGAACGAAATCCCCGAAACGAAAGTTTGACCATAAAAAAAAAACAAAAAAAAAACGGGAAAACAAATTTATGCTTTGCAAGTTTAGGTACACCGGCTACACTTAACCGTCTCGGTTCAGATACCTATACAATTTGGCATTAAACAAAAGAAAATCTGTTAAATTGAACGCGCCACCTGTTCAGGCAGCCCGGCCGAGCCGACGCGACCTGGACTCAGCCGCCATGTTTGTTTGGTGGTGGCGGCCCCCATAGGTCGCTGGAGTCGCGAATAACGAAATAGCGGATATAGCGAATTGATATCCGACTCCCGTTAACTTCGTTATAACCAGTCTCGACAGTACATCAATTGAGTTGTCCCCCAAAGATTCGGCGGGGTGAAATTGATGCCAGGTGACCTGACGGCACAAGACCAATGAATACACAAATTCAGTTTCTCCGCTAAAATAAGCGAGAAAATCAACGCCACGTGACCTAGCGTCACGTGACGTATACGCCAATATCACTCTTATTTTGAACACGGTTATGTCGACTGTTGCAGCCCGTATTATGATGCACCAAGAAAATTGGCGCTCAAGTATAGGTATGTTGTTTTTTGTTAAATAACAGGGGTTTCCATCCGAACTTGGTTTGAGATTTTTTCATTCACAGCATCGTCTCTATTTTTTTTTTAATTAAGCGCATGGCATCACGTTATGTTTTGAATTTCCTATTTTTCAAGCGTTGTAACTTATTTTTTTTTTTATAGGAGTTAAAATGTTTCCGGTGTCTACAACAACCGTATCACTCAGATTCGTGACATGACCTAGTTCGCGTATAGCAGTGGTGTTGAACTCATCTGAGTGTAGGGGCCAGATATCCTACACCCGAAAGGTCGAGGGACAACGTAAGATGGGGAAAGGGGGGGGGGGGCGTTCTTGTGTTCTATGTAAACTTTCTTTCCAGTGACATATTTAGATTTGATTTGTATATATGACTACTTTGGGCCTTGATCTGAAGTGATAAGAAGAATTAGAATGACACCACTCCGCCAACGCGCTGGCATTTTAATAGAACAAAAAAAAAAATTGGGTTTTTTGTATATTTATACAGCCTAGAACTTGGTCTGCCTCAACGGGCGACAAGTTTCCCAGCTGTAGATGAGCAATTTAGCCAGTGCAGTACAACCGCTAGCCTGGGGTCTTTAACGTGCACCACGCAGTAGTGAAACACTACCGCACGCCGGTACGACGCTCATCAAGAGCGAAAGGGGCAGGGGAAAGGGATTGAACCCAGGATCCCGGGTTCTGCAGCGCGTGCTTTCGCTCCTCGTGCTCCGAGCTGGTGCGCGCTAGCCCACTCGGCCACCGATCCCCCTCGAGTAATGTCTCGTGTCGAACCACTGCGGTAATGAGAATAGCCGAACACTAACAATATGCCTGGAGCTCCCCCCCAGCACGTGTTTTCTGCTTTTACAACCCCTGTGCGTTGCTATAATTAACATTGGCGGCATAGGATAGGCACTGGCTCCGAGTTGAGGAAGTGAACCATGCTCATATTTCTCAAATGTTTTTAGCAACTGCCATTGCATTGAAAGGAAAAAAAAAGAAAAAAAAAACTAAGGGGAATTTATTCAGTTATTAACATTAGGAAGTAATTCTAAGCAGTATTTAGCGAAAGTAGAAAAATTGCCTTGTGAGGTGTTTATGGTGATATTTTTGTTTTGAAGATGAGAATCCCGAGCTCGTAAATTTATCTTTGGCAGTTGCTCCTCTCCTGGTGATCGAGAGTTTGCGCCTCCGAGACGCATACTTAAACGAATAGCTCGCGCTTGCATTACAAAAAAAAAAAAAACAACAAAGAAGTCAAAAATAAAGCGAAAAAAAGGGCACAGGAACCTGGATAAGTATAAACGATTTGAGCACGTCAAGAGAGCAGATATAAGTTTTCGAGCGAAAATGAATCGACGAGATGAGATCACTTGGCGCATCCCCATTTCTAGCACTTGAGACATGGGAACCGGGACTCGTAGCTGCTTGCCTGCGGGTCGCTTCCCAGAGAGCCACGAGCCGCGTGTTGGAGACCTCTGGCTTTTATATTGAATTGAAACTAAGGTATCCTTTAATATTTATTTTATATCTTGCTTTGATTGGCACCATCATCATACCAGCACCCGCTCGGTCAGTATTTTCTTCTGCTCGAGCAAAACGGTAGTATTTGAAAATCCACAGAGGACGTCATATTACAGTTAAAAAGTTAAAAACGCCCACCTTATCGAATGGTTTGTAGAATGAACCTGCAAAAGGAACCAATTTTATGGACGTAATTTGCATTCTTTATTTTGGAAATGTAATATTAATGTCTTAGGTGTAACTCCCAGGTACCTGGAATCAAGACTGTCAGTGAAAACAAGTGACACCCTCCCAGATCTGGACTTCGTTTCAGCAGATATCGACAAACTCCGCATTGTAGGTGTTTTATTACTGCGTAATCTAACCATCAATGCGGCGATTATATTAAATTGTGTGAGGAAACTTAGAAGCGGGTATTGCAAGCGCAGACAAACTTTAAAACAACTAAGACATTAACAGGAGAAACTAACATTAGCCGTGGTCTCGTGAGCATGCTGAAAGGTGTTAGCACGAATTTGCAATAATCGCCCCCCCCCCCCCCCAACAAAAACAAAAACAAAACAACAACAACAATCAAACAAAAAACGATACCGGACTAGAACTTCCTCTCCGAATAACAACGCTGGAATCAGACAAAATACGGAAACACTACACTTACACTCCCATTGGAATAAGAGCCAGCGCTCGTACTCCGCAGGGAACACAAAAACAGATAACGACCTGAGAGCAACTCCCTCGACAACTACTAGCAATGCCGACGACGGCAAATAGGATGCTAACAAAAATGACGGCAGCGTTAACGCGTTTCGTTGCTGAGCAAGCAACGCCCTTTGGCAACGAGTCTCTCGCATTAGTCTAAGTAAATAATGCGCACTAAACGAGCACAAAAAGAAAATGAACCCAGCAATAAAACAGACAGTTCGGCACTCGTCCGCCCGTTAAGCCATCTCTTCAAAGTTTCAACGCCAGCGGGTAGGTGTAGAGCGAATTCTAGGTGGGTCTGTTTCCCGCTTAAACTCGTCACGAATAACGACGGTACTTTCTTCACACCTGAACGGGTGCATTGTGGAGGCAGGCAGGGTGCGCTCTGTAAAGCGTGCTCTGCCTGCACAGCAGCGGTGCGTTAGAGGAAGCCAGCGACACGGGGGGAACCGAACTCGAGCGCGCGTTGCGCGAACGAACGTCAGTTTGGATTGCTGAGCTAATGGCGAATTCGGGAAGCCAATCGCTGGCGAGTCCTTGCCTGGCGGAACTGGCAACCAAAAACTCGCCCGCGGCGCACTACCTGACCCTCTCCACCCGAACACAAAGCGCCGGCAACTGGCGTTTTTCTTTGCCTGGGTCGTGCGTGAGCTTTGTTGACTTCTTAGATTATTTTATGCTACAATGAGCATACTGAATGAATCAACAACGTAAATTCAGAGTCTGAGATCACGAGTGGCTGCACAGTATTTTTCAAAATGTTGAGTCCGTATAGCTTACATGATCCTAAATGATAAACTTAGAGGTAGGGCATAGAAAGAGATAAGTTCTTTGTTATGGAGATGTTGGTATTCTTTAAATGACACCGGCTACTCCATAACAAGAAAGAGAGCGAAAGAGAGATAAAATACGCGTAAAAGTTTAATATATGTTGTTTGGATTTCTGAAGAACTTTTGCCATTTTACAAGGCCGGCAAGAAGGGTTGCCAGCGTCGCCGTTTATATTCTGTTTTATTGTTACTCCCTTTTTCAGGAATTTTCAGTTTTATCCACTGCGGGCCACACTTTTTAAATTGTGAAGCGCGATCTCCAGCATTATCAACACATTTTCTTTTTAGAGCAGTGTAATAATACGTAATGTCCCAGAGGAAATTGACCTTAAGCAAGCTGGACGAAGTCTTAAAAAAAAGGTAGGCTTTTTTTACAACATCTTACCATTGTCTTCGTTGTTTTTGCTATCTTTTCTCGGAGAACAACGGTGTGTCCGTCTCAATGGCTTAGTTTTCTAGTCAAACCCGCTATCGGCGACCATTGGTTGTTTTGGTTTCCTGTCCTAATCCGGACGTGATGACACCGGATACAGTTTGGTGAGATATATGCTGCCCGACCTCGTGGAGCTTGGGCACAAATCGTGCCGGCGAATTGCCGGTCCACGTCTGAGACGCGCCACCCTAACGTCTCGCACTCGCCAGCCTTTGACCACGGCAACACCCTAGCCCAAGGTATGGCAAAATAGTTTGCCGGGAAATGACCTCCCGAATTATCTATAAGCTGAGTGAAATCACCCAATGAGAAACACGTTTCACGCCTGGTGAGCGTAGCTGGAATGCATAGAGCTCAGTTATGTTTTCTGTGGTCGCAAATAGTAAGAAAAAAAATATTAAAAAGCAACGCTGTTTTAAATACGACTGTGAAGACGTTATTAATGTACCTTTGTTCAGTTTTCTGAATTTTCTTTTTACTTCGGACAAAGAATTTGATTGTTTCTTCTAAATGAAAATAGACAAGTGAGATATTATATAAGCTTTTGGTCTCGAAAACAATTTATTGCCTTAATTTTTAAGTAGTTTCGTGTGCAAACCCTTTGTTTATCGTTAATTGGCTAGCACACGAACGTTGTGAAAGTTCTAAGCTAATTATTTGAATTATAATTTGGACAAATACCCCTTAGTTGTTTTACTAATAAAGCTATTGAACATATTTAGAAAGAGATATAAGTTGTTCTAAATTTCCACGGTTTCTCCGGTAATCGTAAATATCAAGATTTTTGTGACCCAAGTTGAGAACAAGCGCGACCCCAAATAAATTTGCTATGAAAATTGTGCCTAAGCACACGTATCGTCATTAGTACGTTCGCGTATTTTATGTAAAATAAAACAACTAATTTTGATGTTTCGAGTGCTCATAACAGTTTACCAAATTTGGCAGACCTCCACCCTGCCCTATTTAATTAGAAGTGCTCAAATCTGAAAAACGGAGCTTTTACGCCAGATTTTTTTTACAATGTTTGAAGGAAACATAAAAAAAAAAAAAGGTTCCGCAGAGGAACGTAACTACGCACGAAACCCAGAACTTTCCTTTCCTCGGCGCTTTAGATGTAATAAACGAGATTTTATGAATCAGGTAAATATTGTCTTTGGTACCTGACATGCCTGCGTTTTTACGTGCAGTGTATTGGAGGGAGGAATATTATTGCCGCTGTTATTAAAGAAATGAAATTATATTTTTATTGAAAGCTGTGACACCTGAAATGGAGTTGTAAGCGGAGCGCAAAAGGCTATTTCATTCGTTTGTGCAAATTTTTCAAAATTACGAGTAAGCCAGCTCATTGTATTAATTTGAATGCATGAATAAAATACTGGTAACTACAAGTATAAGAAATTTTTCCCAGAAAATAACAACAACAAAAACGACGGATTGATATATTATACCTACATTGGCCTATTTATAGAACCTGTACTTTACTTCTTGCTATCTGAGTCAATTTTCTTTTTTTTTTGTCTTGTTTTTTTTTAAGCGTCAGAAGGTAATGCACTACTTTACATAGCTGCATTTTTATTAGTAAACGCCGGTTCATTTAAGTTCTTACTAAAGTCAACTAGGCGCGAAGAATGTATTGCAACATAGATGTAGAAAGTCGGAAAATATCCATGTCTTTCGTGCTCCCCGTTAAACTGACATTTATTTTTTCACATGAACTTCATGATTTTGTATATTTTCTGTGGTTTGTAAACCAATCCAAGTCACACTTATTCAACAAGAAATCAAATAAACAATTAATAAAAACCTTTATTGTGGCAAACGCTTTATACCCTTACTAATCTTTTTTTGTTTGCGCCGGGTAATATTTTACATATTTGAACCTAAAATGCGATAAGCAGTATTGGAGCTGATATTTTAAGTGTGGCATTTTATGGTTTTCTCCCGTGACTTGACGACCAGGAATCCCTTGCAGTGGCACCACGAGTTGCAATCTCGGTTATTTTTCATTAACTGCAAACGACAAGTTAGATTCATTCTTAAGCCATCGCCGCCAAAGGTGATAGTCGGACGTTACTCTCACTTCCTCGATAAAAAAAAAAAAAATCCATCTAAAGAAGTCAAAGTAAGAGATTGGCCAATCGTAGAGCGCCGAACACAGCGACGACCTTGGTCACACACGTGGTCAATTTTTTATAGTACCGTGTGTTTCATAACTGACGAGGGTATCTACGCTCTGTGTCACCCCCTTCCCTACAGCACCTCGTCGCTTCCAGTCATAACCATGCCTCCCACAACCGGTGTCGTCTAGTCATTTTGGCGGATATTAATGTCATCAATAATCGGCGGCGACAAGTAGAAGGAACGACATATACTCTTCTAACCGCAATTTCGTAGCCACCTTCTTCTCTTTGTCCATCGCTTCCCCATATCTTCTCTTTCCCGATATTCCTATATATTCCCTACCCTCCCATATTTTCCGTCGCTCAGTCCGAGTCTTTGTGCGTCCTTGCGCAATCGCGCGGATTAATGACCCAGACCCGCGGAAAACATTGCGGCGCGCAATTTGTGGGGATACACGTGTCCTTCTGTGCCCCCGCTGTGCATGCGCCATTTTGTTTTGGTTGTTTTCCCTTTCCATCTTCCCCCCTCCCCTTTGGAAGCCCATCTTCCCGCAGCAGCTCCTCTCTTTTCTCTCACTCTCTCTTTCTTTCTTTGGCTCTTCCTTCTCTCTTCTCTCCATGTTTATTTTTTCCCGTCATTCCTTGTTCGTGCAAGTTCGTCGTCTGGCAACGCTGCGTTCCTGTCTCCCGATGCTTCGCGCCAGGAGGGCAGAAACCCAGAACAGACATTCTTCAACACCACGAAGTTGGGTTGTTCTAGTAGCGGAATGTCTCTTAGGTATTCTTGGTACTCGAGACTCGCTCTTGCCGCCGGACCACCGTGGTATACGGCCTGACACTGGGGCAATTAAACTCCGAGAAAAGCGGTGTATTTTCACTTTTCTTAGCTAGAAACAAGTTTCATGAAACCTTGAATTTCGTCCGGATACGTGGTTGTTTCCTCTCATTCGTCTTCGCTGATATTTTTATTCCGAGGTGATTTTCGTTAACGTGGCTAAACAGCGTGGCTTTAATGAACATGTAAAAATGGTATAAACGTGACTTCCTTAAAAGAAAAAAAGAAAGAGTGAGCGAGGAGGCAAGCTAGGGAATAACCTATTTTTTAATTTACAGTCGGTGTTCCGTAAGCATTTCAAGGTTGATATTTTACCTGGTGCGGCCTGTCTACGGGTGCGGACCATAAAAATATTTATTTTTTGGAGATCGCTTATTATGACGACATCTGGTAAGATTTCGAAAATTACAAATTATGTTGGTGATGGCTTCTAGATGACACAAACTTTTGATGTGCTAATAAAAGTCAATTGGCGGATTCTTAGGGAATGTGTTAGCATGACCTTTGAGAAAAATCACACACGTCCCACGTTAAAAAACGGTAACGCTGACCCCTCTACTTTTTTGTTCTGGCTCTCTCTTTTTTCTTCCTTTATTTTTTTTTTTACCATATTTTTTGCCTCTTTTTAGAATCGTTACAATGTCAGTGTAATCGTTTCCCAAAGGGGGATCCATGTGGCGTTTCCTAAGGGTCCTGCTAACTTACTCTCTAAAGATCTACCGATCAACTTTATTTTTTACCTTCTACTTGGACCAGCACTAGTACTTGGTTCACACGCTATTTTGTAGCACAAACCGAGGCATACGCGCTGCGCACGAATGAAAGCTCAGAATCGCCCCGGCATCCGCGCGCGGATTGGCTTCCGCCTCATGACGTCACGTCCTTCTCGCCTTTGTCCTTCCCTAATCTTCTCCCCTCTACGTGGCGCGCTTCCCTTTTGACTGTTTTGTCCACAGGCGGACGCCGTCAGCTTTTCTCTGTCGTGTGAGTACTAATGCTAACGTATTAAAAGGGGACATTTTTTCAAGGTAGGCTGTGTATGATAATTTCTTTACGCGTGGAGTATGAACCAGGTGCACACTACAGACCGGGCGCCGACTGTGGTCGGGAAAATACGGTACTTGGCACGACTGAACCTGAGAAAGGGAAGAAAAAAATCGTGTAAAAATAGACAACATTGAGACGGTGAGTCTAGTCCCTTTTTGTACGAGCCTTCCTTTTCCTTCCCTATCTCAGGTTCAGTCAGGTCAAGTGACTCCCTTTAATTATTTGATTAATCCCGAAAGTAAAAAAAAAATCTCAAATTTTTAGTTATAAGGTAAACATGCATTTGGGAGTTTATGTCACGTGGTACTGGTGAAAAGAACGCGAGCTAAAAAAAAAGTTATAGTTTACACATAAGTGTCCTGCTAGGCGTTGTTATTAGCTTCCGATGCATTTTATGAGATAGCTAATTCAACTTTACGTGCATGTGTCGTTTTTACCCGCAGTCAACGCATTTTTTTTTGCTTAATATACAAATCGGCTTTAATTTTTCCGCCATGCTTACCTTAAAAAAAATGACTATGGCATGCGCCAGCACCTTCTTTATTTTCATCTCTCTACCTAGGTTGTAATTCGTTTTGAAAACTGAAAACTTTGCTTGACCATCTATTCCTCAGTCTCCCAGATGCAGTAACCGAAACACGTAATCCCATAAATGAATAAAGCAATGAAACGAACCACCGTGCACATTGTATTCTGTGTCCTTATTGCGGCTACTCTATTCTCAGGATGAAGAGGTGGGGAGGTGTAAAGCGGAGTTATAGACATTCCGACGAAAACAAAAAACAAACATGATTTGGGTATATCGTAAAAGATCACACTTATCTCCTGCGTAGAGAAAACAAAATGCCCGGTTCTCCCCAGAAGAAAATGGTAACAAGTCAGAAACATCCCCGATAAAAATACAGCAAGAAGGTAAATAGAATGTACGCATAAAAGCAGAAAAGAATCGCAAAAGAAACCCCCCGAAAAAACCGCAGGAACAAAAGTGTGAATTGCGTGTGTTACACGAAACCTGAAGGAAAGAAAGGGTTCAGATCCCGGTCGCTTTTTACGATGTCATAATGACTCCACCGGCGTAAGTGGCACCAATTGGCCTCGTCTCGCGCGAGGTAATAAAGAGTCTGATAAAAACACAAAAGAAAAACCAAAGCAAAAATAGAGAGAGAGGAATGAAAGCACTAAACTCAAAGCGCGGAGGCATCGTCAAACGCGTCTTTAGCCTTTAACTAACGTTAAGAAAAGTACGAAGAAAAAAAAGCAACCTGAGGTATCTTATGCTGTAATAAAAAAAAAAAAAAATGAAGGAGCGGATTGGCGGCACCGCCTCGTCGTGTCGACAATAAATGGACGTCGGGGGTGTTTTAAGTGTCCGCCATCTTCTCTCGGGTGGCATAAATGACTAAGCTCCACTTCGCGGTGTGGCCAGGAGGAAGGACACCGGTGGCTTCTAGCGGACTAGAGAAGGACGCAACCCTAGAAGAGAAAAAGCTGGGATCTCCAAGAGAATGTTGTTTTTGCAGGTCATTTTCTTCCTCGCCAAGGTGGAACTGCAGGGGCAGGGCAACGGATTATTGTGCAGGCATTACGGGAAACAATAGAAGTATGCCCACGCTTGAAATGTCAAGGCGGTTCCGACGCGTTTTGGTTGTTTTTGTTTCACCCGTCGTTCGGTGTAAGACCTTGTACATTTACGAGGGTGTTTAGCGTAGAGATTTAAAGAATAAGTAGAGCTTCTCACGTGGGCGCTTATACTGGACTGTTTGGGAGAGAGGGAAGCATATCCGTTCCATATAAAGATCTTCGACACATTCGCCACAGCGCTACAAGTAAGTCTGCCAATTGCGCTGACCTTGCTGATGCGGTGGTGACTTCGCGCTATATTAGTGATACAGTGCGGAAACATCACTGCTTGAGTGCTAAGTTTTAGTATAAAGATCAGCGCTCTCATCAACGTTGTTCCTAGTGTTGGTTAAGCGGTGCGGTGGCAGTGTTGGGTAAAGTACATCTAAAAAGTACTTCAAGTAAAGTACAAAGTGTATGACGTGATGTACTTCAAGTGATGTAGTAAGTACACTGGGTTCCATGTAATTTAAGTTCTATAAATACAGTGTACTTTCAAAGCAAAGTACAAGTATTTTAACACAATCTTCATGATGCCCTTTTATTCCCTATACAGTGATTTTTTTAACTACTATGCATTGCCCAGGGGTAATCAGGGCGCCATGATCGATTTTCAAAAACAGCGGCGAACATTTGATAAGTCAAGTGGCCACAGAGTAGTTATTTTCAGGAAAGGAGCCAAATTCAGAAGTCCCTTTTCTGAATTTGGCGTAGCTTGCACTGGATCGCGGCACCCAGGGGAGTGAAATGTACTAAAAGAGAGCACTATTTCCGCTTCGTATCTTCCGCAAGCAATCCTCTCATAGAGTAGTGTCCTCTCCTTAATGAAGAAAACAATGAGTGTGCAAACGAGCTCGTAATAGTTAATTATAATGGGACACCTGGGATTGGGGTGGAAAAAAATAAAGAACTCGAAAGAAAAGTCGAAAGAAAAGACGAAAGAGGATGTCCGAAAATATTGTGACGTTCTCCACTGTTGTCGTTTCCTTCGACTTGATAGTTTAATTTTTCCGCACCACAGTCTCAGGTTGTACATTATGATTAATTTTGCTCTCCTAATATTGTAAACCACCTCGCTTGGGATGACCGACCGAGAAGTAGTGAGAGTTTGAAAAGCTACAGAAAGCCGTCCCCTGAACAAACGGAGCGATGCGTCGTCTGCTCACGTTTCTGGTGAGAGTAGAATATCCCTCCCAGTATTTCTTCGGAGTTGACAAAGCACCATTTCGTGAAACAAATTTAATAAAACCAAAATTGGGGAATGTACTTTGAAGTCGGGAATCGTAGATTTCTCGGAAACTACCAGCAAAAAATAATTTAAAATGATACTCAACAAAATTTGAAATATACCGTCGTGTTCAAAAATAGGTTGAATATGATCCACAATATCCGTAAATGACAATTGCACGTTTGTATTTTGAGCCTGGTGGCTGTATTTTTTGTTTTTCCGAAGGCTTGCCATTCTGGCAAGCGCTCGGAGAACAGCCAGCGGAGAGCATGTGAGATCCAACGCAATAGTAACGTAGTTCGTCTCGGGACGAGCAAAGCGATGGCAAGGCTGGCGTCGAGAGGATGGCCTAGTCGTTCCAGCCACCAAAGCGGCTGCTTTTGTACGAATTTTGAGTGACGACTTAATCTTCTATAATCTTGTTGGGGGACATAGCGACTTCTGGGTCACACAAAAGGGAATCTTGGGGAGAGGGGAGTTCCTCCTTCCCCTTTTCTCTCGCCGTGACTGGAGGCGAGACACTCACCGTCACTAGTTGTCAAGGTTCCTAGACGGGCATTGCAAACGAGGCGTTAGCGATATCCACCAGGTGCTCTTTGCTAATCGTATAATTCGTTTTAAATTGTTTTTTCGTGCCTTTTTAACAAGATATTGGTGTGTTCGATGTGATACTGCTCCTTTGAACACACATAAACCAAAAAATAAGTGCCGAAATTTTGTCGTAGTACCCCTTTAAGTAAACTACAAGTAGATACTCAAAGAAAGTACTTCTAGTAAGGTACAAGTTTCCTAAAGCTATTTGAAGTGGTACTTTAAGTACAATGTACTTAACTAGTGTACTTCCCAACACTGTGCGGTGCACATACAAACCGGCCTTTTTGTTTCAAAAACGAGAAATGCCTTGACAGTTTCCATCAGGGAGACTTTCATGTGTGAATATAATTTTCCATTTAAGGAACGAGATGTAACCCGAGGCATGTCGGGCGTCTTTAGTGAGATGCTTGTTGACACCAAGGACAGAGCGCTTGGAATGACGACAACACTGAAAGCTATACCAATCAATGACAAAAAGGAATCGGCCCCTTTTTTTAGTTTTTGTGGGCGTGACTCTCGCTCATGTCTTCGCGTTTTGCTACGTTAACATTTGAGTCGCCCATAACTCTATAAGTAATTGTGATGGGCTTACTTTAAGGGACGCCGAACGCGGTTTTTGGCTATTCTTAACTTGCATGACCTAATCGCGGAATAAACTCCGTTCGCTCCTAAGATGAGAGTCAGGGGGGAGCTTCACGTTCGCCGAGCCCATCAACAACCTACTGTTAATCACTTGTCCCCGCTTTCTACGCGTATGTATATGACCACGTGGCGAAGGCTAGACGTATGACTGGGGCAGCAGGTTATTGTGTTACGTTAGTGACACAAAAAAGGTAAAAAAAAAAGGGTAAAACTTGGGGTATTCAGCATGTAAAAGTTAAGAAGTTGTACTTAGTATCCCTTTCTCTTGCTTGTGGCCAACTTAAAACATATCAAGAGAAAATCGAAACAGCACGGTCATCCGGTAGCGGTTTAATGGAAACAGACCTTTACTTGCATTATGAGAGCAATGCGGACGTCTCCAACAAATTCCTCAAGTATGCCACGCCCCATGCGCTTTATTGCACAACAAATGTGCTTGCAAGAATAACGAAGGTAGTTTTGAGAAATAGTATATCCAGCGTGGCGTAGCGGAGTGCTCTGAAGAAAACCGCACCTTTACCACAATAACGACGAAGTAAGCTCCGGAAATCTCAATCCGCTTCAACCCATAAAAACATTAAAAAAAATTTCCTTTAATTAGCCTCATTTCAAACTTACATGCTCCGAATGATTTGGTTGGGTTAGCGGAGATAATCACTTGCCCGTTGCGCATGCGCCTTTTACGACATCGAAATTGCGCCAATTAAATGTTTGCTCTCCCCGAAGGACGTAATACTTTAACCTTTCCTGTTTTCTGTTCTCCGTATGGGTTAAGCGAGCTGCCCGCGTCGCACAATTGCTTTGCATTCTTAATCCCGGATTGCGGGAGGATGGAAAAAGAGAGGGAAAGGGGGGGGGGAGTAAATACTTTTTCGTAACTGGCGTTGGAGGTAATCCGTGTCGCAAACAAGCTCCGGATTAAGGAAGGATTAAGAGAGCCTTTTATCCGCCTAGTCGCGGCAGGTCGGTGCAGTGTTTTGAGAGGCGGCTGGCCAGATGAAGAGTTCGCGATATGCGTGTAAAGAATGACACGTTTATCGTTGCGTTTGACTAGCTGTGTTTGCCTATAGTTCCTTACGCTACAAGCCACTGGGACCAATCAGACAGCATAAAAAAAAACAGTGTCACGGCTTCTGTACGCGTTCCGTCACCGATATACCGATCATATACAAACAAGCCATGGCAACTTCTGTTGTTAGTGTGTGGGTTCGAAGTTGTATGCACCCGTGCTTTCGAAAGCGGCCGAACACACCAGTTTGACAGGCAATGAGTTATTCTACTCAGAGCTTGTGGAAATGACCACTCACCTATTTGGGAAGTGGCACTCGGTACCTGACTGCTCCAACAAAGAGTGCTTTTGAATATGTCCGGAAGGATTATTGAGCGCCCCAGCGTTCTTTAGTTGTTTTGTTTTACCTCAAAAATGATGTATGGAGAGTAGCGGAAATTCGCAAGTGAGATTTGAAAGAGATAGCGAGTTTGAGATAAAAAAGCGGCTTCCCGCGAGCTTCCACATGAGGTCGATTGGAACTCTCAGCTTATCGTCATTAAAAATCACTCTTTCTACCGGTATAGTGTTTTTTGTTTTGACTTTGTTATGCGTAAAATTTACATTTGCGGCGTTGAACGCAATTGTGATTCAGGCGTGATACGCTGTAATGGTATGATTGCCATCCCTTTATTTAGTGTCTTTGCCCCGCAATATAAAATGTAGGTGCAGTTAAAGAACAGCATTGTAACTTCCCTACTAATGTTAGAGACAAAAAATATAAATAAAACCACTTCTACATATATAAAAACAGATATGAACAATAAAAGGTAAGAACACATTACTAGAAGGAGACGAATCTTCAAGACGCTGCAAAGCCGGTTATCACTGTTTTCTGCAGGTTCAACTGCATAAACAACTGAAGTCTAGCTAACACTATATTAGCCAATACGTTAATACCAAAGGAGACGCAATAAATGCTTTTTTTTTGTAAAAATGTTTTTATTAATATTTTTTTTAAGAATAATGTTTTTCCCCACTATTTGTTTTTTGTTCACCGCAGTACCGTATATAATAGGCCAACAACTTCTTCCCTAAGCCGATATTTCTTCGAGACGTCTGAAACGACAAATATTAGCCCGAATAAAACTTACTGATTTATCAAGTTCACCCAAGTCGGTATTAAACAACATCTTCACTACATAAACACACAGAGACACAAAAACACAATGGGTTTTTAGCGTTTTTTTGTTTTGTTTTGTTGCTCTCTTCGAAGAGAAATGGAAACAAAGAAGCGTACGGGATCTATACATGAACACATCCTTTGCTTGTGTCCAGTGGGGCGAGAAAGCCATTTTTCACTGAAACAAACTACGGACCGTGTGTGCGTCTGACGTTAATTCTCGACGCCCCTGGCTGGCGCTGAAAGCCATTGAATATTATTTGCTTTTCGTTTATAATGTCCGCAAGTGGGAACAAATTCTCCCGGAGGGGTTCTTTCAGACATTCAGAAGCTTTCCATTGGCCTGTTTCTGTTTACTTGCGTGAGTGCGTGCGTCTAGAGGGCGCGAGATGTGATTTATTACGCTTGGGGGAGTTTGCTTCCTTCGAAAACGAGCTTTTAGTCGTCGTTAGTTCTCATTTGGGAACGCCAAAGTGTTTCGCGTGTGTTTTTTCTAACTTAGAAGAAACGAAAAAAAAAAAACATTTAGTGACAGGCACACGCAAGAAATGACGGGTGCTCTCTTTATACAATCGCTTAGAAAGTTGGAAACACCATTCAATAGTAATAATAATTTAAACAAAATCATGAGATGACGACCTTTTAAGGAACGATTGTCGAAAGAATGAGGCCATTTTGCGTACGGATGCGAACGTGGTTTGTCTCGGGAAAAGACCTGAAATGGAATGGAACGAGCGTTTATCGGGGCGCTAAATAAACGGTCGCAATCCGACGCGGCTTGCAGAGGCCTTAAATAAAGTCGGGTTTACATCGCACGGCGTGGGCGTGTTGAACTAACCCAACCTAAAACAACCGAAACCCATACAAACGACCGGCCTCCACCTCCACGCAGCGTCATCCCCCTCGGATGGCGCCGAATCGGCAGTCGGGTGCGAATGTTCGATGCCGAGCGTCCTTCGACGCTCTCATTGGAAACGAGTCCCAGCCGAGTGCTGACACAGCGCTCGTGTCCAATCGGCGTCCTCCGCGTTCGATCTTACTTCGATGACGTCAGAACGCGAGGGCAGGGGCGCTCGGATTATTGCACTATAGTCACTGTCGTCCTATAAAAAACGTAGGGCCATGGCATATAATGTTCACGCGTCCCGCTTCGCGATTGGTTCAGCGTCATTTCGTATCGGTCAACACAGCAATTCGATTGGTTGAGGAGCGGTAATGAGATGCACGCGGCAAACACACCGGTCGGAGACGCGCTCCAGGCAGCATAGTCGCACCAAGGCTCGTTCCGCCGTTTAATTTTTTCTTGGAGCCAGTTGGCTGTGCTCAAATTCAAACGTTGCTGACACGAAAAAGTAGGTTATGGCTGGCAGCTTGGAAAGTAACCTAGAACGGCGTTAATTAGTTGCGGGTGCATAAATCCCAGTTAAAGTGAAAACTAGAGAGAAAGAGAGATAAAGATAAAATAAATTAAGGAACATCATGAGTGGTAGCGGGCGATAGTAGTAAAAATACCAATTAATCGACACGAAAATCCGAGAACAAACACGAAAGTGACAGATATAGACATTAAATATACGGGGAAAAAATAAGTAAGGTGTGCAACAAATTAGGAAGAACTGTTGCGATGAAGAGTTGATGATAGGGCTTAGGCGTATGAATTAGATATAAAACTAAACAGATGATCGAATAAATGCGCGATATATAGCTATATATATATGCCAAGTATTCCAGCTAAGGCTGACAAAAAGTTTTTAGAATTAGTGTTTTCCAGGTTAAAAAATTAATTTCTCGGGAACGCAATGCTCGCGGTGACGGACGTCAGAAAGTGTGCGATACTTATTATAATTAGTGCGCTAGCTAATTAAAAATGAATAACTAACTTTTTAAGTAGCGAAAGTAGACGTACGGTTTCAATAAGAAACATGCCAATTGTCATTAAAAACCCACAAATCAATACTTTTCAGAAAGACTTTGAGCACATGGGAAACTATAGTAGTTCCCTACATTTTCAAGTTTTCAATTTTGAATTTTTTTGTTTACCTTTGTACAAAACGAAAAAAAAGAGGGAAAAAAGGTAATACAAAAACTGCTTGACAAAACCCCGTCCTTCCCATACAGCAACAACGGTACCAGCGCATTATTAATATAACAAAAGAACAGAATGATTGGTACCTACCGTCAACTTGCCGCGTCTAATACATCGTAACCAGTAGTGAGCGAATACTTTTCCGTGAAAGACTTTCAATGCAAATACTCAATGACACGAAATAATTTAGCGCTCTTGGGAGCTGATACTTAATCATCTTATCTCCGTAGCTGGTTCTGGGGCGCAGGAACATCCAAACGTCGGTATTTAATGTCCCTGAATAAGAAATGTAGAGACATCGTCTCCCTCCTCTTCTCACGCGTACACTTTCTATCTTTATGTTTTGCTTTTTTACACACGCGCGTCGACTGTAGCGTTGCCTGGATCGGCCCAAGATAGCAGACGACCTTCCTATACTTGAGTCAGAGCACAGTCAAAGGCTGAAAGACACGGAAATACATGCGCACGGGATAAAAGCGCACTGTCACGGTCTACCAGCCTTGAAGAATGTGCTCAAAGAAAGTCGATGAAAGCCGTGACGTAGCACAGTCGGCGTTAGAGTTACATAGAAGTCACAGTATAGAGGAAGGTAATGTTCTTCTATACTTATAAATTATGCCTACCACTTAAGATAGATTTTTAGTATTATCTTCGACTTGATTATTTCATCGCACGTGTTCATTAAATATTACGTCCAGAACCTTGACCCTCAGTGCAATTTTTTTGCAACATGACTTTACGAAGAAAGCCTGATTATCGCAGAACCCTAATTGGCCTCTCGCATTTTGCGTGCAAAAGCTCCAGCTTGAAGGGCACGTTAAAGATATGAGTTAGAATAGACGCTAATCCATATCATATTTAACTGGTTCTATTAGAATGTCGTGTATATCCCAACTTCGATTATTATTGAAGCACTCAAAAATCGAAACTTCTACCTCGTCGGCTGGGGAAAGAAATATGGTATCATAAGTACCTTCTACTTATTTTAGGGCTTCAGCTGTGTGAAAACTTTGTACTAAATCAACAAACCAGTCATTTACAAGGGCTATGCCCCCCATTTTCAATTTCACCTTCAATTTTAAATTTAGCGATTTGTTCAAAAACATACTCCTTCCTGCAGTACAGGGTCTAACTTCTTCCACAAAAACATCCGTTCACTTCTCATTTTGAAACCGTGAGTCATATCTTCCTTTGTCCCGTCAGAGTGCCCTTCTTATCTTATTTTTTTTTTGTTTAAGACTGGATAAAACCGACATATCTTTAATACATATAAAGCTCTTAGAAAGCGCACCGTTTTTCCTCATTTTTAGAATATCCGGTGTAACCCTTGGTTTTCCCCACTTGTATTAACCTTAAATGTTTTATATTAAAAAAAAAACATGAATATAAATATTTCAAAGCGTTATAAAAACGCATACCTAGTTAGCCCATAGCTTAGACAGAACCGCTCTCCAGCTTGAAATGTTAATTTGGTATTGAAAACTTTCGAGACTTTTTTACTTATTTCAGGGTAGCAAAATTGTCAGATCAGTTTTTTTCTTTCGTTCATTCCTTTTTATATGTGTAAGCATCAAAATAGGGAGGCCATCACTTATTGTAGCTTCAATCACACCAGCATAAACATGCGGTTCGGGTGCAATTGTTAAAAAACAGATATAATGCAATTTCATTCAATCTATTGAAGCGTGTTGGTTGAGAAATAGCACTTACGTAACCGTACGACTGATAGAGTGTAAAAAAATCAAAATTTTGCGTCGATGACACAAGCATGCTTGTATTAAAATCCCCCCTCCCCCCTAAAAAAAGCTTCAAGTTGTTTACGACAATAAAACCAAAGCATATTATCTAGGTATTTAAGAAAACAGAGTGTATTGCCACCAAGAGGGCGATACATGACACAGAAAATGTTGTGCCAATACCGCAATGTCAACCCCTCCTAGTCATCGGCAATTTCAGGAATATTCATTAATTATTGTGCATTGCATTAGTTTTTTTTTATATACGCAACGACTTCACGCGCTTGTTTTGAAGTGTGACATAAACCCTACTTTCTATGCTCGTCTAAGTTGTCAACACTATCATCATCGTTATACCAAGTTTCTTTTACCATAATTACACCAAATCAAAAGCCAAAATGCTGCAAGATTGCATCAAATTGATAACATTTATTACCCAATGACCGCGTTTAAATGCAAAAAGGAACAAAGCAACATGATGTAATCTGAATATGTTCCTACTCCACTCGGCGAAAAAAAAAAGCAGGTGTTCTAAGCCATTTAGAGAAAATACAGATCACTCGTGGTTTTGTTACTACTACTGAAGCAAGTGCAAGGCTGGGGCTCTGATAAGAAAATGAAGAATCGCGTGGTCGCCTCATCACAACCGCTAGCCTTGCACCTGCTCCACGACTGATAGGTTTAGCGCACTACTACCAACACCGTCTAGAAAACAAAGCCGTGGTGCTGATAGAGATCTCGTCATCAGCGACGTCCAACGCTGGCCAAAAGAATTTACAGGACGATTGCGTCAACGTTAGGCTCAAACATGACGCAAAGCCGAGCGCAGACGCAGCGCTCGTTTCCAGTCTTTGTCCAGCGTTGGCCTTCGCTGGTGATGGTGACGCAAAAATGCCAGTACTACAGCCTCGGCTTCCCAGGCGGTGTTGCTACAACGCTTCTCACGCGCTCAAGGTCTTTCTGAAAGTTACTGCTTTACTGGTTTTCGATGTGGCTCAGCAAGTGTCTAATTGGAACCATAATCCTTTTTTTCGCTAATTCAAAACTTAATTAGTCTCCTTTAATTAATACGCGAACTCATTAGTAAGTATCACGCATTCACTGACGTCCGTAACCATGGGGTAATGCGGTTCCAAGAGAATTATCTTTACACC
Source organism: Ixodes scapularis (assembly GCF_016920785.2). Classification (NCBI taxonomy): domain Eukaryota; kingdom Metazoa; phylum Arthropoda; class Arachnida; order Ixodida; family Ixodidae; genus Ixodes; species Ixodes scapularis. Next base: position 60,881,560 of record NW_024609836.1, read on the forward strand.
TCGAATACACTACTTTTAGAAAATTTTCTCAACCTTCACTGAAACTCCCGGTACACATATAAATATATATGTAGTGCTCGCTGGAGTGAGAGAGAGCGTGAAAATAATCCGACCTTTTAGGTTTATCTTTTGTTTTTCTTGTGCGGCTTTGTATCCTTTTCATCACTCGGTAACCACGAGTTCGCCAATGTAAGACACTCTTGGCCATCTGAAGTGTCGTGACTTTATTAATTTTTTTTTGCAAGTCAAGGCCTATTCAATGAGACCGCAGGGTAAAACACCAGAGAAAGTACATATTTGAAAAAAAGGGAGCTACTCAGACCGTAGGGAGCGTTCGCAAAGTAATGCCGGAAGAATCCTGCGCACATTGGTTGCAAGTAAGCACGCGCTGCGTGGTCACGGGGTCCAAGGATGAACGCGGGAGGAAGTGGCAGAGACGCTTGAAGACGATGGACGCTTTCGTCATCTTCTTGCAGCTCATATTGCAAATGCGGCCCTTACACCCGGTGACCCGAACCGAGCAGTTGGGAGCACTTCGTAGTCTGGGCACACCAACCGGAGAGCTCGTTTTCCCGCCCTCACTTTATTTTTTCTTCTTTGTTTATCCTTCGTGGCGTAATTCCCCGATTTTTCGTCCACTGCCTTCTCCTGCGTCTCTAGTTTCACGATGATGTAGTCACTTCTGTGGAAGGACACATATAAAAAAAAAAGCGAAGCTAAAATTGCAGGAAGTAATGTGAGAGGGAGCAGAGGAGAGAACCTGCAAGCGTAGAAGGCTTGCCGCTCGCTTACATTTCATCTCGTGTTCGGTGACACGCTGTGAAAAAAAGCGATCCGTCTTTTTATTCTTTTTTTTTTTTTTTTGCTGATTGTGTTCGGGTAGAAGAGGGACTTGGGAGTGGTGCCCTAAATGGCCTCCCGAGGAACTTTCAATGTACCTTCTCGGATATTGGCCTCGATGTTGAGAATTGGGTGCTCCAGATGGAGACGCCTAAAATCAAATTTAACTATCTGCCGATTTCTTGCTTTTTTAATCAAAACTGCAAACCAATCGACGAACACGATGCGAACCACACAGGCTGGAGACTCACGCAAAGAGCTAAACTTTAGAACGAAAATAATCTTACGATTTAAAGGACATAAAAAAATAGTCGAGAAAATATCCGCAAAAAACTACGTCATTAAACAGAATAGAACGGGCGCAGAAGATTGAAGGAGTGAAGAGAGAGTGAAACGAATAAAAGAGAGATGTTTGAAAATGATAGAACGCAGTGGTTTCACGACCCAGTGCAATAAGATCAAGAATGAAGAGTAATTATTCGAGATTGTAAGCAGAGTTCCGCATTACCAATTCAAACAACTGCATAAAGAGTGCAGCGAATGACAGCGGTTCTTGTTTCTGCATGTTAAAAGATGTGCTCTGGAAAATTTTACTTTTAGTATATATGCTTTACGATGTTTGCTTTAGGAACCCTTGAACCAGGAACAAAGAAGTGCTTGCACTGTACGGGCGTCAAGTTTCTCAGAAACATCAACGGGGGGGGGGGGGGGGGGGGGCGTACACGGAGTCTAGTAGACAAAAAGGTGGTTTAGAAACGCCGTCTGAAATTAGCCTCAGTCGCCGAAGCGAAGGGAACGACATTGCACAGGTCCCGCTGCCTCTGTCACTTTGCGTCTAGGGAGCATTCATGTGCGAAGCGCACATGAAGGCACCCTATTTGCGTCCGCCTCGTGCTCCACGCAGCTTGTCGACGTCGGCCCGCCGTTAACGCTTTCTTTTTGCCTCTTCCTCGCGAACATGAGGCGTGTTCACGACTTTTGCGCTTACCTGTCGAGAACCCAACAAAAGGACAAAATAAAGCTTTAGAAGCAGTTAATTTTATTGTATTCTCCCCCTCAAAGCCACTCGTAAATATTGCCACCCGCAGAGCCGAGAAGGCAACGCTCGGTCACGGTCTTCTAGAAGATTCCCGGTCATTCTCGCAGCAGACGTAACTTTCCTTCTGCTTTGTTATTCTCGAAAGTGCCAGTTCATCCTCGCCCCGAGCGCGCGACGCTCGAACCTTCTTTGCCGAACTTTCGAGATAGTGACGCAGGGTAGATAAGCGGCTCCCGCGACCTTGTCGAGTCAGTCCCAGTTTCGCTAGCGCTCTGTAGTGCCGCCGAACCGCCGCCCGCTTTTCTGCTACCTCGACGCTCTTTCGTTATTTATTTTTGGTTGGCACAAGTTCGCCCATTAAATCTTTATTTTCAGTTCACTGTTCGGCTTTTCGTCACCTTCATTCGTGACATTTCTGGTGGAGGTGCGGGGTACAAAACCCGTGCAGCGTACCCCTACAAGAACTCGATCAGCAAGCCCCATTTCCCGACGACCTTCCGTTGAAGACTCGGAGCATCGAGCCAGCCGCCGTATTCAAGGGTTGCCCCCGGAATTCGGTCTACTGCCGAAGAAGACCAACCAGTCGACGAAGCCGACAATGGACCCCCAGTCGTCACAGACTCTGACCGCCGCCCCCGTCGTCTACCTGCCCGTCGCCCCTCGTACACCGACGTCCTTCCACGGCGAGATCTACGAAGACGTCGAAGATTGGTTGCAGCAATACGAACGGGTGGCGCTGCACAACCAATGGACTCCGGAACAGCGTCTGCAAAACGTCTATTTTTCCCTCGAGGGAACGGCACGACACTGGTTCGAGAATCGTGAAACCTCGATTACGTCATGGGACCAGCTGAAAGGAGAGCTCCGAGGGACGTTCGCCAGTCAGCACCGAAGGGAGAGAGCCGAAGACCTCCTTCGGACGAGGACGCAAGGCCCCAACGAAAGCGTCACCAGCTTCGTTCAAGACGTCCTGCGACTGAGCGCGCGTGCCGACCCACAATCCACCGAAGACAAGAAGCTGCGTGTCCTTATGCGCGGGGTGAGGGACGACATCTTTGGGGGCCTCGTCCGCTACCCGCCGACCACCGTCGAAGCGTTTGTCACGGAGGCTACGAACATGGAGCGCGCCCTCCAAGCACGCGCCTCCTACTACCAACGACATCCCGGCGTCGTTGCCTCCACACTGCTTAATGACGACATCGGCGCCCGTACCCGCGACATCCGTGACGTTATCCGAGACGTCGTCCGAGAGGAGCTCCGGAAGCTGCTCCCCGCTGCTGAGCGTCCGGCGTCGCTGTCAGTCACCGAGATCGTGCGCGACGAGGTACAGCGGGCCTTGCAGCCTGAAGCTCCCGACAACGAGCAAGCCCCTGAGGAACCGAGGCTGACCTACGCCGCCATGGCCAGACGACCGCCGCAAGCTCCCCGCCAAGCTACGGTGCCACCACGACGTCAACCTCCAGCGCCACAGTACTACCAACGTCGCGAAGAACGACAGCACGTGCGCCCGGAAAAACCAGCACCCAGGAAAACTGACGTGTGGCGAACGGCCGACCGACGCCCGCTTTGTTACCATTGCGGGGAAGCCGATCATGTCTACCGCCGTTGCCCGTACCGGCAGCTGGGGTTACGAGGCTTCCACCCCGACGACCCGCGACCACGCTACGGAGAGCGACCTAGGGACATCGACGAATACCTCCGCCGTTCGCCATCCCCAGGACCGTCTCCCCGCCGCGGTTACCGATCGCCATCACCTTGCATCGCCTCATCGTAGGTCCCGCCGAGAAAGCCTGTCCCCCCTGCCTCGCCGGGAAAACTGAGTGCGGCAATACCGGGAGGTGGTATTGCCGGTGACGAACGACGCCAATATCCTCCACAAACGTCGGAGGGCTCCCACACTAGCGACAAAACGGATAGGAACGACGCTTCTGTGACGGTGTCGAATAACCTCGACGTTACCATCGACGGCCACGACGCGAAGGCACTCGTCGACACCGGAGCAGACTATTCCGTTTTAAGTGGGAAGCTCTCTCGCCGCCTTCGGAAAGTGATGACGCCGTGGGATGGCCCAAAAATACGAACCGCCGGCGGACATCTCATCACACCAGTGGGAAGGTGTACTGCGCGCGTGGACATCCACGGAGAGACCTGCCCCGTGAAGTTCGTCGTCCTCAAAGACTGTTCGAGAGACGTCATCCTTGGCATGGACTTCCTCTGTGAGAACGGTGCTGTGATCGACCTTGGAGCAAACAGGTTGACGCTGCGAAAGCCCGTGCTACCTCCGGAGGAATCCAAAACGTCGCCAGCCGCCGTCCGAGTCATTGCGGACCACGTGAACCTGCCGCCACGGTCGAGTGTTCTTGTGCCCGTCGTGACCGACGCAGTTGCCAGCGGGAAAGTCCTTCTGGAAGGCAACGTCCAACTGCTTCTCGGAAGAGGAATAGGCGTCGCAAGGGGCGTAGCGGAGCTGCAGGATAGACGTTGTGTGGTCCTCGTGACGAACTTTCGACCGGAGGCGCAGCATCTAACGAAAGGTGCCACTATAGGACACGTCGAGGAACTCCGGGCCGACGCCGAAATCGCCGCGATCTCCGACGAGCCCTCGCCATGTCAGCCGTCCAGTACAGTGTCGCAACAGCTTGACGTTAACCCCAAGCTCAGCGCCACGGAACGAGGACAGCTCGGAGACCTCCTCGCCGAGTTCGGCGACTGCTTTGCGACGACGTCGAGGGTGCGCCAGACAACAGTTGCGAAACACCGCATCATTACCAACGAGGACGCGCTCCCTGTGCATCGGCCGCCGTACCGGGTCTCCCCAAAGGAACGAGAGGCCATTCATGAACAAGTACAGGAGATGCTCAACGACGACATCATTCAGCCTTCGAGCAGCCCGTGGGCCTCTCCAGTTGTGCTGGTAAAGAAGAAAGACGGAACGCTTCGATTCTGTGTTGACTACCGGCGGCTCAACGCGGTCACGAAGAAAGACGTGTATCCGCTCCCCCGCATCGACGACACGCTGGACCGGCTGCGCCACTCCCAATACTTTTCGTCGATGGACCTTAAGAGTGGCTACTGGCAGATCGAAGTCGACGAACGGGACCGAGAAAAGACTGCCTTCGTCACGCCCGACGGACTGTTTGAGTTCAAGGTGATGCCCTTCGGACTGTGCACGGCGCCGGCAACGTTCCAACGTGTCATGGACACCGTCCTGGCAGGCCTCAAGTGGCAGAGCTGTCTTGTTTACCTCGATGACGTCGTGGTATTCTCGGCCAACTTCGACGAGCATTTACGACGCCTTCGGGCCGTTTTAGAGGCAATCAGGACCGCAGGACTCACCCTCAAGCCGACGAAGTGCCGGTTTGCCTACAGAGAACTGAAGTTCCTGGGCCACGTGGTGAGCAACGAAGGTGTAAGTCCTGACCCTGAGAAGACTCGCGCCGTAGCGGCCTTTCCACCGCCCACCGACAAAACTGCCGTCCGAAGATTCCTTGGACTTTGCGCATACTACCGGCGATTCGTTCAGGATTTCGCCAAGCTTTCTGCGCCGCTAACGCACCTTACGAAAGACGCCGTGAACTTCGACTGGGGTGAAGAACAACAACAGGCATTCGACGAACTAAAGCGACGGCTCCAGTCACCACCGATTCTCGGCCACTTCGACCAATCAGCCGAAACGGAGGTCCACACGGACGCCAGTAATACAGGACTCGGAGCGGTACTGGTCCAACGACAAGACGGTGCGGAGCGCGTGATCGCATACGCTAGCCGGACGCTGTCGAACGCGGAACGCAATTACTCAACGACCGAGAAGGAATGTCTGGCCGTCGTCTGGGCTATCACGAAATTCCGCCCATACCTGTACGGGACTCCTTTTCGGGTGGTCACCGACCACCATTCGCTGTGTTGGTTAGCGAGCCTGAAGGACCCATCGGGACGCCTCGCTCGATGGAGCCTACGACTGCAAGAGTACGACGTAACCGTGGTCTACAAGTCAGGCCGAAAACACAGCGACGCCGACTGCCTGTCCAGAGCCCCTGTCGAGTCAGCTGCCGGATGTGCCAAAGACGACGACGACGACCACTTTCTTGGAGCGGTGAGCATTCACGGCATGGCAGCGCTCCAGCGGGACGATCCTGAGCTGCGTGCATTGATCGACCACTTGGAGGGACGAGGGGGTACGATTCCCCGAGCCTTCTCACGTGACCTGCCAAGATTCGCCGTCCGGAGAGGTATCCTCTATAAAGAAAACTTCGGGGACAACAACTCGACGTGGTTGTTAGTGATTCCTGCTAGTCTTCGAGAAGAGATCTTCCAAGCCTGCCACGACGACCCAACATCTGGTCACCTTGGCTACAGTAGGACTCTTGCTCGAATCCGAGAAAAATACTACTGGCCCAAGCTTCCGAAGACTGTCCACCTCTACGTCCGTTCGTGCCACGAATGCCAACGACGCAAGAAACCACCGACGAAGCCGGCAGGTCTCTTGCAACCGATCGCGCCCCCGACTGCACCATTCCAGCAGGTTGGAATGGATCTTCTCGGACCTTTCCCACCGTCGGCGCAGGGAAACCGGTGGATAATCGTGGCAACTGATTATCTCACCAGGTACGCCGAGACAAAAGCACTCCCGTCGGGGACCGCCGTGGAAGTAGCCAAATTCTTCGTGGAGTCTATCGTCCTCCGACACGGCGCTCCCCAAGTCCTGATTACGGACCGAGGATCCTCGTTCATGGCGCAACTGACACAAGAGATACTCCGCCTGAGCCACACCGACCACCGCCGGACCACGGCATACCACCCGCAGACCAACGGGCTGACGGAGCGACTAAACAAGACCATCTCCGACATGATTTCTATGTACGTGGACGTGGAACACAAGACGTGGGATGAAGTGCTGCCCTACGTCACGTTTGCGTACAACACGGCGATTCAAGAAACTACCGGCGTTACACCCTTTCAGCTGGTGCACGGCAGAAAGGGGACGACGATGCTCGACGCCATGCTGCCCCACGACCCGACGGATGACGGCACTGACGACGCCCAGCTGGTCACCCAACGAGCAGAAGAAGTACGCCAGCTAGCCCGTCTTCGAATAAAGAACCAGCAACGTGTGGACGCTGGCCGGTACAACCTTCGCCGCCGCGACGTGGAGTTCCAGCCCGGAGACAGGGTATGGGTGTGGACGCCCATTCGCCGCCGCGGCCTCAGCGAGAAACTGTTAAAACGCTACTTCGGACCCTACAAGGTCATCCGCCGCCTTGGGGACTTGAACTACGAGGTGCTCCCCGACGGAACTCGCCCATCAGGACGCCGCCAGCCACGACCCGAAGTCGTCCACGTAGTTCGACTCAAGCCGTTCTACGCGCGTTAGGATTGTGAAACTGCATGTTTGTTTTGTTTCGCCGTAATTGCTTTAGCCATTTCCGTTTTCCTTTCGTTTTGCATCGGGGCGATGCACTTTTAAAGGGGGGATAATGCCACCCGCAGAGCCGAGAAGGCAACGCTCGGTCACGGTCTTCTAGAAGATTCCCGGTCATTCTCGCAGCAGACGTAACTTTCCTTCTGCTTTGTTATTCTCGAAAGTGCCAGTTCATCCTCGCCCCGAGCGCGCGACGCTCGAACCTTCTTTGCCGAACTTTCGAGATAGTGACGCAGGGTAGATAAGCGGCTCCCGCGACCTTGTCGAGTCAGTCCCAGTTTCGCTAGCGCTCTGTAGTGCCGCCGAACCGCCGCCCGCTTTTCTGCTACCTCGACGCTCTTTCGTTATTTATTTTTGGTTGGCACAAGTTCGCCCATTAAATCTTTATCTTCAGTTCACTGTTCGGCTTTTCGTCACCTTCATTCGTGACAATATCACAAAGGGTGCCTTTTCTCCCTCCCGCCCGTCATGTGCGTTTTTCCCTTCCCCTCTGAACCTTTCTGTCTCCGACGTCTCGGCGAGCTGCCCTTCCAATACATGTCCACACATTCCCGCACGCTTCTGGGCTAAAACAACAGGCAGAAGTTACTAAAAATATACATATATTAAGGCTCCAATCCACGCTTTAAAGATGGTTGAACAGCGAAGCCGTGGTGTCACTCCAAAAAAAAGCCCTTGCGTCTACTTACCCGCACAACACTCAAAGAGCCAATCACCGCAACTTACGGAGGCAGCTCAGCGAATGACGATACGGAAACATATGTTTACACCAAAAAAAAAAAAACAAAAAAAAAAACGCAGTTTGAGTTGTAATATCAAGCAAGTGTGACGTTTCCCATTGTTTAATGTCACGACTCAGACTGGGCTTTTCGGTCTAAACATATGTTTCGACGTCGTCATTCGCTGAGCTGCCTCCGTAAGCTGCGGTGATTGGCTCTCTAAATGTTGTGCGGGAAATTAGACGCGCGGGCTTTTTTTAAGAGCGTATATTATCTGCAACGATTGCCCACTTCACTATACGCCCTTTTTATGGCAAACGCCACCTGGCGGTGTTCCAGGTTTTGACGTCCCAGAGAACTTCCGGTTTATAAAAATAATGAACAAAGGCTACCGCAACACCGATGCTTGAATTGCGGATGAAACGTATAACGATCAATCCTCCAGGTGAACGTCGAAAGAACGAATGAGTGCTAGATCTATTAAAATGTTTCGACTATTCTTGTAAACCAAGTTGCCTCCTCCAAGATGTAATATTGTACAACCGAAGACCCTCGCCAAACCTCCAACTTTGTTGTCCGTGTAGCATTATGCTTTCTAGCACTCACGACATAAGCAAGCTGAACAGGCTTACAAAAACGGTGCTACCGGAAGTCGCTTGGAACGCAAGCGGCACTTCATGTTTGTAAGCGCCAAAAAGATTTATACCCAATGATTGACGAAAGAAAAGTAAATGCACAGGTAACAAAACTTTTTTTACATGCGCAAGACTTTGTATGCTGCCACTGCCTAGGCAGCTTATCCAACCGCAATCTTTACCGAGAAACGCATGCGGGGAGCGCTACGTGCTTCACACTGTTAGCGGGGCTAGTGACGTCACTCCATACTTCGTGCTCTTCCCATGCCACGGCAGTTTAAGCAACCGCCATCTTTACCGAGAAACGGATGCGGGGAGTGCTACCCGCTTATCGTCTATCACATAATTTTGACACCTGTTTCGTGGTTCTCTTAGTGCAACAAGTATCGAAACCACATGACAAAAGATAAGGCGCGCGCACGATGATAAGGCGAGCGCTAGGGTTTTTTGTCGACGGACACAAAAAATCCCGGTCGACGAGTCATATACAGCTTCTCCGTAAAACGGGCCCCTTTCGTGGCTAGGTTTGGACCGTAAGGTCGTGCCTTGTCCTTTCGTCCCAGATGCGTTGTTTGTGGCAGCTGGGGATACGTCCACGGGCTCGTGATGCATGACGATAGAGGGTACGAAAGAAGTGAATGACCGTGGCTCGGGTATAAAGGAAGTCACGTGACCTGAAGTCACGGGACCTACAGACCAATTCAATTTCCCCGCTAAAGTTAGCAGGAAAATTAATCTCGCGTGACCTGATGTCACGTGACGGATACACGGGATCATTTTCTTCGCTAAGTTTGACTGAATAATTGATGTCATGCGACCTGCCGTAACGTGACCTATAACCTCATTCAGTTTCCGCGTTAAATTTGCCGGTAAAATTGATGTCACGTGACCCGCTAAATTTATTGGGGAAACTAAGTTTATCTATAGTTCACGTGACGTCAGGTCACATGACATCAATTTCCACGTCAGGCGCACCGGGGAAAAGGAATTGGTGTGTATTGGTTTATAGGCCACGTCCCGTCAGGTCATGCAACATTATTTTCCAGCTAAATTTAGCGGGGAAACATAACTGGCGTCTAGGTCACGTAACGCCAATCTTCCCGCTGAATTTGAGGGGGGGGGGGGGGGGGGGGGGCAACAGATTTCGTGCGTAGCCCATTGGAGGTCAGGCCACGTGTAGCCCGACGTTACCTGACTTATGCTGCAGAGAGGCGTCGCTACCGTGACGTAACTTCCGTGACCAAGTTTTCGTGATACCGACTCGCAACTTTGCACCCCTTCCCAAGCGCGGAGAAAGACGTAGTTCTACGTCAAAATGAGCTGGTCTCGAGTTCCACCTGTCATTAGGACGCCTGATAGGCCACTAGGGAATAAATTGTGTTCGAGCTCAGCGTCCGCCCATTGCCGATCCAAGTAGGGCCTCGTGAAGACTAGCGGAAGAAGATAAAGTGGTTCGTCTTTGCCGACGTCTTAGAATGCTTCCTTTAAAAAAATACCTGCTATCTCACTCCTGGGCCAAAGGCGGTATTTTTGATATCGTTCTCAAAATAACATTTCTTTATTTATTTCGTACGTTTTGAGAGCGATCCCGCAGTTAGGTGCTGCGCTCTTTCTTGTCTACGAGATGAAGATTACCCGGCGTCTTTCCCGGAGCTGACCTCCCTTAGGTTGCCCAGCGTGGACGGATATTGGCCGGGGGAGATTCCGTTCTCGATGCGGGCGAGCGGCCCCCAGTCCCTCCTCAGGGACTTCAGGAACGGAAGTTCGCGAATCGCCTCTTTTCTTCTTCATTTTAGTTACTTGTCATGACCCGCTCGCTACACGAGACAGATTTTTCGAACGCGGCGTGGGGTAACTGGGAAAAGAGATTATTTAAAGGCCTGGGGCACGCAAAGTTGACTTCAGCATTGGCTTTAACCGGCGTTAGATATTTTCGCTATGTTTTCGCCGATGAGTCAGCGGCGGGCAAACTATTTTCGTTCAGTCTTGGGAAAATAATAACACCAGTAGAAAAAGAATCACCTAGGATGGGTCAGCTAAGCAAAAATTACATCACAAAAAAAAAAAAAAACGTACCATTGACGCGTGTTGTACCCTTGCTAAACTTGCAACTCTTTAATCCTTTGCTTTTTGTTTTTTCCAGTAATTCATGCTTTCTTTCCCTTGTATCACGCAATTTATATATATATATATATATACTTCGAATAAGGCGACCGCTTTCAATAAGGCGACCACGCAGTTTTTCAGTTGCTTATCTAGCCCCAGCCTCGTACCTGCTCCACGAGTGGTAACTTCTGCGCACTACTGCGCTTCACATGCGCTCAAAGTCTGTCTAAAAATTACTGATCTTGGGGTTTCGGACAACGCTCCGCAAGTTTCTAATTGGAACCATACGTCTATTTTCACTAATTTAGAAGTTGATTAGTGAATTTTTATTAATTAGCCGACTTATCGCAAAGATGAGCCACCCACATGTCTTCCTGGGCGTATAACTCACTCGCACAAACCGCTAAATGTAGCTTTCACGAATTAAAAAAAAAAATCTGCAAGAAAAAAAAAAATTAAAAACCGGTATGTATAGTGGGCATGGTGGCATAGGAGCCAATCGGCCGAAGGCGTATATATAACGAAGTGAAATATATATATATATATATATATATATATATATATATATAGATATATATATCAGGGTGTCGAACCGGAACCGAACCGAACCGAAAACCGGAACCGCACCGGTATATTTTCCGGAACTGAACCCGAACCCGAACCGTTATATTGTTATCGCGATAAACCCGAACCGGAACTGAACCGAAAAAAAATAACGGTTACCGGCTCATGTCAAAACGGTTCGGCCACGCGCTGTTGACAATGAATGTGCTATCAATGCCATTTGTTTTTTAAGTGCCGTCAACTGACACACACCTCGCTTACATATTTTTCTTCTCCACTCAGTCTTAGGAATATAAACGCTGCATCCATGAATCTTGACAAACGCTGCACTCATGAATCTTGACATAGGAACCAGTTTTGCGCTGGTCGCGGCTTGCACGGAAAAAAGAGGATTAGAAAGCTGTGCAAAAAAAAAAAAAAAAAAAAAAAATCGCGTCACGGGATTTTATTTTCCTACAATCTCGTAAATCCTAAATGCTGCTGTGTGCTCATTTCATAACACGTTTCTGGAACGCGCGAGTTCTTGAAGCTTGCTTCCATCGGAATGAGAAAAGAAAAGGCTGTGGAGTTTGATAATAATGCATCCGGTTTCGTATAGGCACTTAGAAGCTAACATATTTGTGAGACAGCGAACTCTTCTATTTTAATATTTATCCTATTACGTCCTTCTGGCGTTGCGTTCGGTGAAGTGTTTTTCATATTCCGTATCTTGTTTAATGAAAACTTCTTTAAAGGGTCTAATTTGAGTTACCGAAGGCTAGTTCAAATAAAGAAAGCTGTATTTTCTCCCCACTGTTCCTTCAATTGCTTACACGCCGAGGTGGCGGGATAGTTAGCGAGTTCTACTTGTAAGTGCGTTTTAAGGAGGTCGCGGATTTTACAGCTACTGTGTTGGACCCAATTAGATGAAGTCCGAATGCGTAAACGTCGGTGAGGTAACCTTTGAGTGCACATAAAGAAACCATTCCTGGTAGAAATCCCTGAGCCTTACACTACGATGTATCCCGTTTCGTATGTGCTGATATCAGATGTTTTATTTATAGTTTATTTTGATGTTGCAATTTGTCATTTATAATTTCCGAACCGGTTCGCGAACCGGTTCAGCGCCCCGAACCGGTTCGCGAACCGGTTCGCGGATCGAATTAATCGAACCGGAACTGAACCGGAACAAAATAAATTTACCTGAACCTGAACCGTAACCGAACCCGTATTTTTTCGGTTCGACACACTGATATATATATATATATATATAAATATTTTCTAGCTCTTTTTCAATTAAACTTTTCGGGACGAGGCTGTTTCGTGCCTTTCTTTTATCTTTGCTCGGGCGCAGTGGCTTCCCGCAGGAAAGCTTCCTCCTTGTGGTGCAGTGCAACTGAAGGGGTTCCTAACACATTCCTCCTCCCCCCCCCCCCCCCCCCCCCCCCCTTCTGTTTGGTGGCTAAGGCCTCCAGCCATTCACGTTGAGTTGGTTTTCGTGCTTTCTTATAATGTCAACTTAGTTTAGTGTTGCTTCCCATTGGCGCGTACGACAGTGGGTGTACTGCCGCTGCTAAGGTTCGCAAAGATGCTGCGTTTGTTATCTTGTTTCATCATTCATACAGCGTCCTGTTTGGCCCATCTAACATTTCTCTGATATCATGGGAATACTTTGTTCAGCTGTCGCATCGTAAGCAATAAACCAACTAGATCAGCTTAAGCCCGTGAAGAAGAATTGGCTTGGTGAGGCTCCAAGCGCAGAGTGAAGTTAGTTCATAAAATACCAGAACCCTGTGCCAGGGCGAAATTGGATATGAATTATTTTTGTTAAGACCATTAAACAATCGACTGCTTTCTCTTGTGAGACTGTTTGTGCAGCAAAGAGTAAACATGTTTTGCATGTCTGTTCGCCACCTGCAGTAATACGTACCCTATTAAAAAAACAGCTTAAACTGGTCCCAGCTTCAAGCTGGGTTATTGCCCCAGCATGTACAGATTGGCATGCTGGTCATGCTGGTTGATCTGGTAATACTGGTCATGCTGGTTGATCTGGTCCCAGCTTCCAGCTGAGTTATTGTTCCAGCATGCTGGTCATGCTGGTTGATCTGCATGGTCATGCTGGTGGACCTCCCAACCAGTTTAACCTGTTTAAATTAATACACAGGATAAGCAAGCCAAGCTCTTCAGAAAGGCCAAGTCGGCATCCAATTTATTACTTTCGTACATGCGACCGGCTCACATGAGCTCAGATGCTACATATCCTCGGCGTTGACACAGTACTAACCGACGCACAGACAGTGGTTCTCGGTGCAAAGCAAACAATGCTAATAAAACCAGATTGCTTATCCCTCAACACGAAAAAATACTAGACACACGTCAAAAACAGGCAATAGCAAAAGAAAATATTTCACGGATGAGAGAAGCGAACCTGGGTCCCGCCCGTAGTGGGGGCGAAGCGGCCTTTTGCGTGGTCGGCAGGGGTGAGGAAATCCATGTGGCTTGAATGGCATTGGCGATACTCCTCGGCACCACCGTCATTCACGAGCACACACACGTACGAAGACACGAAGCAACGCCTCAGTCGGGACGTCCGACATCTTCCCGCACTGAACAGACTGCCACTCGCTGTCTCCTCAAAACCCGCTTCGCTTGCACCGTCGTTCGAGTAGTATCCAAACAACGCGGACACAGCCGACCCATCGCAAATCTGCCCAAGCTAGCCAAACGCGTCTCAAATTCTCCGTTCCTGCCACTCTCTCTTTCTCTCTTTTCTCGCACACAAAGGAAGCTTGCAGTGCGCCTGACGCGCCCGGTCGTCTACCAAAAGCGAGAGGACAAAGAACAGGACGTGGCCTCGTTCCAGCCGAACCCGACCTTGGCGCGCGCGCTTTCAGCAATGCCAGTTCGACCAAAAACCGACCTTGGCGTGCGCGCTCCCAGCAAGACCACGTTGACCCCCACGATTATAAGTTCGACCAGCTTATCCAACTTGTCTCCCAGCTTGGTCACATTGGCTCCATTGAAAACCAGTTTGACCAATTAGGAGCAGACTGGCTTCCAGCTACACCAGATTCAATCTAAAACCATATTATAGTTAGACCCTGCTAGTTTTTACTTATACCAGACTGACCAGTTTAAATTTTAGCTTGCCCAGCTTAAACCAGCTTGACTGCCAGTTAAACCAGTTTGACTACCACATTGACCAGTTTGACCAGCTTAGTTACCAGCTTTTCCAGTTTAATTTTCATGTTGGTTTTTCCAATAGGGTAATGGCGCTGCAGGTTTAAATAAACAAAGGGGGTGTAGTGATATCGTTGTTTGAGAACAATTCAAGATCACATAAGTCATAGTGAAGCAGTCATAATATTGAGTCAACAACGCTTGGTCGGTGAGTAAGAGGTGTGGGAGTAAACAGAGGAGGTGGTTGCATCGTAATTGGTAACTCTCAAAGAAAATAAAAATGTTTTAATGTTATCTGCCGAAAAAGAGCCATCATGATTGAAATGAAGTAAGATGTTTTATTAGGCACTATAAATAAAACATTGCTATAAACAAAGCGAAAAAGCGCATGGGATGGGGAATTTAAGCGATATTCCTCTTAAGCGCTCGCCTCGGCAGTGCTTGCAATCAGGTCCTCATAATTCATTTGGCGACTATTTCCGTTTCGAATAAGCCGGCCCCGTGGTGATAAAATGAAGATATATTGCAGTAAGACGCATGTATCTTTCTTCACACTCCAAATGCATGAGCACGAACAAGATGGACTTAAGGACGTGAAGCGTACGCCGTTGAATGGTCCTAAGGGCTAGCCAAGCCTCCATCGGGGCTTTAATCCTTGGCTCAACCATTAAACATGAAAATAAACTCATTCTTAACTGAGATCAATTCCACGGACTTTTCGTTCACTTTTATAGTAAATTACAGGTCAAGAAGGTAGCGGCAAATGCCCCTCAAAGGGAATCCCCCCTATGTAATACCCTCTCACGAGGGCCTTTAGGGGTAATATGAATAAATAAATAAATAAATATATCCCTCCGCATCCAATAGCGTTCATTCTTTCCGTGACGTCGCGGCCAACGCAGGAGAGGGTCTTGCCTTCCTGTACATATTTGCTTTATCTTTCGACTTTGACTTAGCATTGTGGAAGCCACGAGAGGGAGATTCGAGTTTTCCCCCTCCGATGGAAACTAATACGACTTTCGGGGATTAGGTTCCTCCTCCGATGGATACAAAGACTGCTTTCAGGGGCTTGGTTCCCCCTCCTCTGAAAACAAAGGCCGCTTTCTCTAAAAGTGGGGTCGGAGAAAAGTTGGCATCACTCTGTAGCTGATATCTGCCCATTGAAGCGGAACAAGGGGCGTTTCCAGTGAACTCTTTTTTCGACTGCGGAGGGATTCGAAACGGGCGCATCACACTTGTGGAAAAAGCTTCTACTACCTTCTTGACTTGTAACTGACTATAGTTCTCTCGATCTCTCTTTCTCTCTTCGAAAATCAATATTTAATCCACCGAGCCTTCCACTTGGGAAAGTGAAAGATCCAATTAAAATATAATTTGTATGAGATATTTATGTGCCCAATAAACACATATGAATCAGACAAGGTATATAAGAACATGTAAGAACCATATAAATAAGTAGATAAGATATATAAGAGCATATGAGAACCACATAAGAAACCCATGAGAAGTTTCTTATACGTTTTTTACATGGTACTAATGATTTCTTATACATCTTATATCGTTCCTATATGGTTCTTATATGTCTTGTAAGATTCATATGTGTTTATTGGATACTAGAAATTATTTATACAAATGGCTTTTTCACTAGGGGAGTAGACAGCCATTTTTAAAAGTTGCGGGGAAGTTGAGTGTAACGAGAGCTGTACGATTATAGTGCGCGCCGTAGTAAGTTCGGATACACCTGCAGTTATTCGAACTTCGCCGTTCAGACGGGGGTATCGGTTACCACCAAAAATTTACCGTCTACGTTGGTGGCTGGGACGGTGGGCACTTTCCATCACACTGTAGTCACCAAAACTCGAGGAAAGTAAAGTACAGCCATAGCCTCCTTTATACTGAAAATGCCTGCCCAATGGTTTCTTTGTCGTCGTCGCGCCTACTTCAGATATTTGCTACTAGGGACGCCAAAACCCCATACAGAAAAGCAGACGACGCTTGTCCGCTGTCTGCTACTACAGTTCACTGTAGCTAGCGTAAGCTACGTTATCACGTTAAGCTATGTGATAACGCAAGTTTTCCATGTTAGGTCACGCAATAACGTGACCTTACGTGTTCAAATAGGTCACGTGATCACGTAATGTTTTTGTGACACGAGTAACTTCTTTCGGTCGTCGTTCGATTCGCAGAGCTCTAGACCTCTTAGCCATAGCCGGCATAGCTCAATAGCACGAGGCTGTCTGCGGCTCCTGGCACGCACACCATGACGCCACACGGTGTGCGTGTGGCGTCATGTAGTAGTAGGTGGATATTTGGCACGGGTGGTGAAGGAACATGTCAACTGCAGTGACTGCTTCCTACTGGTCATTAAACATGCTTCTACGGCTCACAGTGATTTCCTCATCAGGCACCAGGACAGGGGAGGACTAAACTATCCATCGGAGAAGCTAGTAGTGCGCTGAAAAACTCCGTAGAGGTTTTACTGAAAAAACGAAATATGCTGAAAAAGCCTTTGCATGCAGCTGTTGAGACTGCGGTGGATACACTTATGCACCATGGGGCGCTGAAATGCGCAAAGGCAGATAAAGATGTCAACCATTACAAAGATTTCCTGCAAATTCTGTGTACTAAGTATTTCAGGCCAATTTTCACAAACTACTCTGCATCCGTGACTGACAAGCATGACCCCAAGAAGATCTTCAACAAGCCACTATCTAGGAAATCGTTAAAGCTCTAGAACTGCATCCGTGAAAAACAATGCAGACCAGAAGAAACCGGTCAAAAACATTAAAAAAAATCTGTGAGCTTAAAAAAAAATTAAAAAGAAAATTGAAAATATATTTTAAGGTCCCCGGTCAGAGCGTTGCCGACGGGTGCGCCGGATTTCGATCAGCGAAAGCTCGTTCGCGGTCCTGAGAAAAATCCCTTGACTGCCGCATGTGGTCCGCAGGCCGTATGTTTTGCGGCTCTGCTCCAGAAGCAATAAAAACGCTAAGTGGTTGCTGTTGCAACGTCGTGAACGTTCGCCAGCCTGTCTGTCGCCTTTTTAATTTGGATTGACTATTACTGTTGTCGCTATGACAAGTACCAGAGGTCTGGTAACATTTCAGCATAGAAACAAAACCAAGAAGTGAAAGCTAAAAGAAAGGTTAAGACTTCTTTTATATATGAAAACTATACTGACGGTGTTTTGCGCTAGCTGTGTAGCACGGTTTACGAATGTATTCAATTCACAAATGGCGTCACAGTGGACTGTAGCAGCGGGCAGCGGAGAAGCGTCGTCTGCATTTTTGTATGGGGTTTTGGCGCCTCTAGTAGCAAATATGTGAAACAGGCGCAACGACGACGAAGCATGGGGAAGCCAACCATTGGGCAGGCATTATCAGTATAAAGGAGGCTATGGTACAGCGTGTCCATTATCGCAGAGCTGCCAATGAGCTTCCTGAGGTCATTCAAGGGTCAATCCCGGACCATGAAGGGCCAACACAAAACCCCACGCTATGCGTTTATTAAACAGCCAGGGACTGTAATAACATCCACTTTACTCTAAGAATACATCTTAATGCACTCATTTGTATTAGACAGCGTTGTTGCACTCCGACATATCGCGCGTCGCGCTGTTCTGGACCGTGTCATTTTATATTACAGCTCGAAATATTTCAATAAGGCTCTTCTTCACCCTACAGGCATTCAGAAAGTCACAATTACTATTCAGTCCTCAAGAGTTTGGTCTTCTCAAAGCCATATTGAAATTCCTCGCTACAAACTCGGACGACTTATAACTGTTTTGGATTTCGAAATTAGACAAAAAAAAAAAAAAAAAAAGCACGTGGTTTTGACGTCACGCTTCTGCGGTGGCGCTGCTCTCCCCACGGCGCATGCGCAGAAGCTTCCAGCTCACGCAAATCAGGTCTCTCCGAACGCGGGCTTGTATCTAAAAAGTGTGTCGGTTTATAGGCAGTATATGCCTCGCGGCTTAATTGCGAGAAACCAATTACGTCGGTGACGTTGTTTCCAACCATTCGAGGACGTCTGTTTTGAATAGTGGAAGGAACTCTACCGACAATGTCGAGAAAGGGAGCCCATTGCTCGCGATCAGACGTTACTCAAAACATAAAAGAAGACACGAGGACGGAACGAAACAGTACATCGGATTTTCGTACCTTTTTTGTCCCTGCTTGTGTTTATAGTTTCAGTAACGCGCAATATGTAGCAGAGTTGAGCCGTCTTCTTTTTGCCACATGTTGTCACGAATGACATATGACGAGGCGGCGAATTAACTGGAGAAACCAAGCGTTTCATGGGGCGAACTTGTGCCGAAAGCAGAAGAGAAGGTTGGCGGTGGCAGGTGTTGATGTTGGTGAAACAGCAGGATCGAGCGATGAGGCGAGACTGGCTTCCGGCTCGGCACGAGGAGCCCCTTTTGTACACAAGCGCATGCTTCTCGAACAATCGGCGTAAAAGGTTTAGCGCGTGGAACCTTCGAACCTCGAATAAGCCACAATGGTCTCGAGTTCACCAGAACGCGACATTTACGAAAATAGCAACAAGAACAAAAAAAGGCGCGTCCGCTCCCAGACATCGAAACTCGGCCCCTTTGCGTAGGAGCCAAGGACGGTAACCATTCGGCCCGCGACGAGGCAACGCGCATGAACATGTGCTCTCTATCTGCGCCGGAAGCGTCCGCCATTAAATTGCAAACGCCCTCTTTGATTTAGTATGCTTCCTTTGGGTCAAATCTATAGGCTCTCTAGGTGCTTTGATATTGTCCGTCCGGTCTCGCTGCGTTCGTAATGTGACGAGATTTGCCTTCCCGGAGACTTGAGCGGAGTACTGGGACGAGATAATTGATCGCTTCATTAAATCATGAGGGCAGAGCGCGGATTAAGTGTGTGGGCCTGTAGCAGAAAGACGTCTAATTATGCGCCGAAGAGAAACACCAACAAGAAAGCACAAGTTAATTAGCCTCGCTTTTAATGCAACAGGCGGGAAATCAGGCTGCACACATAAACAACAACTAAAACCTTCTCAAAGAAGAACGCAAAGAAACTAAAAAAGAAAAAAGGAAAAAGAAACCGTGGCGAATGTGAGACGAGTATTCTTGAAGTTGGCCTCCGGCGTTGCGTTGCACTGCGCGTTTCGGGACGCCCTTATCCGGCGTTGATGAGTTTGCTGCCTTCAATTGTGCTCTTACCACTCATTTCAAGTTCTCGGGATGCTAAAGCGCCAAGGAAGGCGTCGGGATTGTGTGGTCGAAAGAAGGAAAAGAAAGGAGCGAACACTGAAAAGGCTCGTGGTTTGAAATGCAATATATCAGACTCGAATACGGATGTAAAAGGTTACTCCGGACAAAAATGTCGAACCGAAGTAAATGACTGATATTGATTTACGGAGACTAAATGAGAGCACTGCCAAAATATTACACTAATGGGAAAGCGGGGTCCACTCTAGAAACGGGTATTACGAATACTACCACCATCTTCTCAACGGGAATTCAGCGGGTTGTCTGTTTGTCGAGCAACCCTGTGCCCCAATGTCATCTTCGCTTTCGGGGAAGCCTTTGTTTGTACTGCCACTTCTTTCGCCGTTTTTTTTTTTTTGTGCTGCGGTTTCAACCGTTCCATGCGAACGATTCCCGTTTGTTACGGTATGTTTTAGCTGCTTCCGTTTGTAAAGGCCGGTTCAGACAGTTGCGTTTGAGTGCGTTTGACTGCGTTGCGGCGAGAACCAAAAGCGAGTCACCGGCACATCTGTGCTTCGTATGAAGCGTGGAATCCAATTCAAGGAATCTTCTTGGCACGCGATATAAGTAGAAGGGATGTCCTAGTGTCTCTCTGCCGCAACGCAGTCAAACGCAGTCAAACGCAACTGTGTGAACTGGGCTTAAGTTCCCTTCGGAGATCGCGCACGATTATTGACTCCCTGCTCGCCCAAGCGCGTCGTGGTGCTGAAGGCGGCGTTCCCTGAACGCTAGCTGGCGGCCATAGTTTATAAAGTTCGTGCTCAGCGCGAGCCTACGATTAGCTTTCACAACGCTCGCGCAACTTGCATTGCACACCACCAAGATTATAGTTCTTCTCGGAAGATAAAGGGAGGGGGGCTTGTTCTGAATATGCGCTGAGCCTGTGTTCACCGTTGCGAACTTGCTTTTCGGCCGGCAACTTCAGGAATGAGCATTAATATTTGCTACAGATCTTTAATATCTGCATTGTAAAGCCGCCAAACCCAACTGATCGGAACTGCTCTTGAGAATAGGCCAATTCGTACGTTTTTTGCGGTACCGCAATACGAATTTTGAGTCACACAACGGCCACGCAGCTGATCACAAGGTTCGCCATCAAGCTCCAGGCGGTAGTATCGGTTTCGCCGTAGACCCCCAGATACAGAACTTTGAAATATAATGTCTACAAAAACTACACAAGGCATCGGAAACAAATAAACACAAAAAACCGGACACCTCGTAATTTTGGGGATACTTCTTTTACTAAAAACCGTCGCATACCTGAAAGCGAGAAGATGCACCGGAGGTATCCTTTAAGAACCGCATGGCGTGGCTTCAGGACATGGCTTCTTATTTCATGACTTTTACTCTGGAGTTCTTTTCAGCTAATGCGGTATTTTTATTTTCCGGGAACCGATAATAAGATACTTCAAAGTCCTAACGCCCGATGTTTTTTAGCCGTCAGTGATTTTGGAGGTATGGCGGTGAACACTGTCCACATGTGTTTGGTGCGAATAAATAAGTAAACGCAAAACTTTAAAAAAAATCGCGATTAAAGAAGTAATGTAATTGCGATTTTTGTGATATAAATATGATTGATTTTATTTAAATTACTACTATAGCTGAAATAGTGATACTTAATCAATTCGTGTATTTTAAGACATGGCAGATCGATGAATCAATACGTATAAACACTGAAAAAAAATTGAGCAAAGTTGTTATTGTTTTTTGTTATTGAAACTGTATTTTAATTCTTATTTACACCGTATTTTATATTTTCAGCTAATTACATTTCTCAGGGATTACAAATTTAGTAAACTCAATTTTTAATCAACAAACAAAGACAACCTGATTGTTTTACTCAAAATGTTTTTGTTTTTCTTGCGTGCTGGGAGTTCCTTGCAAGAGAAAATTGCTTTTCTAATTTTCGTTATTTTTTTCGCCTTCTTATTTACTCGCAATAGGACGTTACGTAGCTGACAAACGAAGTGGAAGGTAGAAAGAATGCTAAAAGTTCCGAGTGTCTCAGAAGATTACTGCTTTGTGCTCGTGTTCGTAAAAACCTCATTGTTTCGCCATAGCGAAATCTGTCCGAATGGAATTACTAATTATATTGCGATTAAAATGATGATTCAAATCATCTCGATATTTATTTTACCACCCCGGTCAAGAGGGAGGGACACTACCCCGTGATATGAACCCTGCGAGACCTTTCATTCGTAATACTTCTAAATTATGCAAAATTGCTTACAAACTCAAGCAAGCGCTAGAATAACTGATACGCGATTCGAAGCCCTGCCTTAGTCTTAATCCCCTAGTCTTAATGCTCGTACATCACACAGAAGGCACCGTGTTCGCTGCAGAAATAACGTCAGAATAGACGCTTTCCATAAGACCCTCGAGCAACATTGGCAGCCGCCATTGCTCGGACACGAAGCGCCTGATTTCTTCCGAGTTCCGGCCGAACGCTGACGTCAACCTCGTGTCCAAAACATTACCAGGGTACGTGAGCGAGCAATGGCGGACAGGTGTTGGTGCGTGGACTTTTGAAAAAGGGTCTTTGGTTTTCACACCCCTACGTATGCTTAGAACACTCGAGAAGACAGTTTTTTTTTTGTATGGGCAATATGGCAGGATTTATCGTATAAGACACGAATGCGCTTCGGGCAGCGTCTGGAAACCGTTTTACGTGCGAGGTATTAACGGCGCGACGGCGGCTTAAGGGTGAACGAAAGAATCAGCCG
This sequence comes from Ixodes scapularis, assembly GCF_016920785.2. Taxonomy (NCBI): domain Eukaryota; kingdom Metazoa; phylum Arthropoda; class Arachnida; order Ixodida; family Ixodidae; genus Ixodes; species Ixodes scapularis. Next base: position 60,904,003 of record NW_024609836.1, read on the forward strand.
AGAAACAAAGCCGCCTGCCTCTGGTGTGAAGGACGCGGGAGACTACCGACAGCGGGCGAGGCGGCTCCAGATTGCGAGTGTGCGTGCGGGCCGCTTCGCCAACGTCCGATCGTTAAATCAATACACGCGCATACACACGCACGAATGAGGAGGGGAAGGGGGACGGTTCATTTTTCCCTCAAGAGGAGAAGTTCGCGACGGTGCTCTGTCAAGCGCCGCTCCTACCGACTTGGCGTGCGATGTATTAATACTCCGTTGCTGCGCCTCCACCTCTCCTTCTCCCCTCCCCCCACCTCCAAACTTGCCGTCATTTTCGACAACCGAACCGGAAACGGATGTTTTGGCGTCCCGACCCCGTTCTCGCGGTGGCGATATTTTAAAGCGCGCCTCGCGCGGCTCATCTTCGGGTGTCCGCTCTCACGGGCTCGGAGATGGGACGAAAGCGCCGAAGAAACGCGAGATGCGTGTGTATGAAACTAGTCTGGCCACCGTGCATGGAAAACGCTTTGTTTGTGTGCCATTCGGGAAACCGTAGGTACGCCTCAGCATTCCGTGACTATCAGACGATCTGCCCACACCAGCAGCAAGATGGCTGCGCGCAGAGGCAGTAGTTGCAAACGTTTATCCGACCAACTCAACTCTATGACACGTCACGCCACTGCGGTGGCGCTGCTGTCGCGTGTGTGGTAGTCGGTGCCATCATACGGGTAACGTAGCCACGTGACCTGACGTTCCAATTCGGCGTTACAATGTAACTCGACGTAAATGTGTCACGTGACGGTGGTAAGTCGACGCCAGTGTCACGTGACACCGCGACGTCATGTGACGTCACTGCGTCCCGTGGCCCCCACGACATAAGCGAGGTTACGCAACGTAATTTCGTAGTCGTTTCTGCGTGAGCACGGTCCTCTAAATTTGAGGACATACCGTACGTCGCGTATATATATTAGGAAGTTTTAAGGAACCGTTTTTCGCAGATCCGATAGGGTACGATGGGCCTTCCGATAACGAATTGCGCATATGCAAGTCTTTTTGGGTAGCGTACGCGCAATGCGTATCGGAGGACCCATCGTATCCCGTATCGGATGGGCGAAAACCGTTCCCTAAAACTCTCTAGTGTTGGGTGCGTGCGACACTTCAAGGGGTGCTCGCCCATCCACCTTCGCAGCTACACAAACGGCAGCGTCCGCGTTGCGTCTGCCAATTCAGGCCTAAAGCACCTCGACTTTGTCCCGCAGCGTCTTGGCCGAGTGCGCGCCTTCCCGCGGCCGCATTTCTCCATCTCGATCCGAAGTGAATATTTTGCACGTCCATAATCAAAAACTTACCTATGTCCAACGTTTCTCTGTACGTGTCCTCGCGTTGGTCGAACCGTAGGAGTTGCTCGAAACTCGTATGCGGAGAGCAAGTCGTCTGCTTCTTGTCCAGGAGTTGCGGTGACGTCAGAAAGACACAAAGCTCTGATTGGCTGTGACTGAAGGATAGTGGGCAGACCTCAAAGCAAGCTGCCTTGAGGTCTACACACTATCCTTCGAATCGGAGCCAATCAGAGCTCCGCGTTCCGATGTCATTAAAACCCTTACAAAAGGAGCAGACGAACTTGCGTTCCGCATTCAGTCATGTCCTCCGTAAATGATAGTGACAACGACGGTAACACACCGTCCTGTTTTTTTTCTTTTGAGCTGCTTCAGAGCGAGCTTCTACGAAGCATTTGCCTGTTTGACTGTCCTTTGTGTCAAATGAGAGCGGTGTAAACGAAGAAGAGACTTTCCCTTTGCTTCAGTCTGTTCCATCCTGGTATAAAGGGTTCCGTCTGCAATAAGGGAGCAAATCTACATGAGAGTCTGTTTTTTTTTTTTTTTTTCGCTTCTCTTATTACCATAACAGTCTTCGCTCGCCGGCCCGGATCGATTAGACGGGGTATTGAGATGATCGCGACTGTTTTTTGAGCGTTTTCAGGATATGTGCACTTAATTTCCGTGCCTTGTAAAAAAAAAAAGAAAAAAGAAATTAGCGCCGATTGTGGTTTTTCTATTATCCATGTGCTCAGGCAACCTAAGGTTGGCCACTAGGAAACTAAGGTCGGCTGCGGAATTCTTCAGTTAGAAGCCGCACCGTGGCCCCACTGCCTTATCGCACACTTCCAATTAATGGCGTGAAGTCACTACTGTGTTTGTACCGGTGACTCAGCGCCGCGCTGCATAGGTGAGCAGCCTTTAAGCCCAGTACATCATACAAAAAGACGATCTGTATACAGATTCGAACGCGAGTCACAGCGAGATCTGTGCTCCGATTGCCGAGGGGCAATGAGTTCGAGGAGAAAACTTGGCCCACGACATTCGAGCAGCGGCTATTGCGGTGATACCTGTTTGTAGACTGTCTTTTGTGAGATGTAGGGGCAGTGTGAACCCCGGATTTACGTCTCTTGGCGAACCGTCAGAACTCACTGTGAGGATTCTCGGAGGTTACGTTCGTGCTGTGAACATGTTCGTTTAGGTTAATCGCTCAGCCTAACGAAATGTTTCCTAATGTGGACCGATATTGATAGTGGGTTTCTCGTTAAATAAGTGATGTAATTTTTTTTAATGAGGTATAACTACACAATTACAAATAACCTATCCTTAAAGAGTGCACCGCCGAAGCTGGAACACCTGTGCGAAAAAAAGATCGAACGCAAATAGGATTTTTTAAAAACCTTGATGACTGTTTTTTTTTCTTTTTGCAAACCGCAGGAAGCAGTTTACCCCATACACATCGCAAATAGTTAAAGAAAAAAAGTATCTTGCGATTTTGGTGCAATCCATTTTCCGTTCCTTAGTCTTGGCTAGTTTTTCAAACAGAATGTGAAGTCACTTACTTGTTTCAGGATATTTATTTCTGATATTGCGCTCCTTTTATAAAACACCTGTTTTAAACTTCCCTGATTGTTTGAAAAAAAAAACAAAAAAACAACTCTATATGTTGCATCGTAGCTTCTTCTGGCTCTATGCGTTTGTCACGACCACCACAACTGACGTAATTGTTTAGTGGGAGCAAGAAGTGAGCATGCCATTCCGTAACTCATTATTTCCTGCACAAACAAAATCAAGCCTGCAGGCTAGCCGCATAGAAAACCTAATCTAAGCCCCGAGACCAGGAACATAAATTAGCTTTCCAGACGATGCCTAATATAATGCCCGTGCCCAGACTGCCGGCACGACCCGTGCCGCATTCTCCATCCAGCCCACCTTGCTGACCGAGAGATGGCACAACGAACGTAGCGGCGCCAGCGTCCCAAAATAGCGGACCGTCCATCCGGGGTTGACCCAGGAGCGTGGAAACACGAACGGCGTTTACGGCGAGGCAATATCAAGCGGCATAAATCTTCACTGGCACAAGTAGATACAAATGCGATGTAAGTGGAACCCGTCGAATATACCTATGTCACCAAGCGAGCTACACAGGCTCGCGCCGTACGGAAGTGGTACCGCCGCCATGCTACACGTAGTCCTCGCTTTCAGGCTTACCGGCTGCATACACTATAAGAAAAGCCCGCGCGTCTGCTTTCCCGCACAACACTCGGAGAGCCAATCACCGCAACTTACGGGGGCAGATCTACGAATGACGATGACGAAACATACGTTTAGAACAACAAACGCAGACTGAGTTGTGACATTAAGCAATGCAAGCGTGACGTTTTGCATTGCTTAATGTCACAACTCAGACTGCGTTTTTTGGTCTAAACATATGTTTCGGCAGTGTCATTCGCTGAGCTGCCTCCGTAAGTTGCGCTGATTGGCTCTCAAAGTTCTGTGCGGGAAAGCAGACGCACGGGCATTTTTTAGAGTGTAGGTCTTTAGTCCGTACATCATGGTTTGGGACGCCCCGGTATTAGCTTGAATTTTCCTGCATGTCTGTACTTGATACGATTGTGTGGGTTGTGATGCCTTAGTTTGTCAGCAAGCGCGGGAAAACAGTTGCAGTCGCCTTATCGCTTCGGAATCCCTTTGTCGCCTGCGTCTTCGCCTTCGTGAATGCCTGAACCCACTGCGTTCATGCGGTGGTCCCAATGGGCGCGTTCTGAAGCGGCTCCAGGAGTCAAGGAGTCAGCGCTCCCCCCACTAGACGGTAAGAACCAACTTCCGGTGCACGTTGCTCCGAGTTTTAGGAGTCAGGCTCTCATGCACCGTTTCCGGAGACGGTGCATGAAGAGTAAAAGGAGCGCAGCATGACGTAAATCCGGATCGCTGACAAAATTCCGGCGCCAAAAGAGAGAGAGAGAGAGAGAGAGAGAGAGAGAAAGGCGGGATAAGCTGCGTCGGTTCTGTCGCGGATGTGCGGTTTGCTCGCTTTCGTTAATGAAAATTGCTCAAGGTAAGACGAATAACGCGTTCGAATTTCTTTTCTAGGTAAGGCTCTTTTTAAAAAAAATGCATTGGAGCGTATCTTGTTTGGTTTGAATATGCTAATAAACAAGGTAAACTTCCCTTTGACGTCGTGTCTTGATCGCCGTTGCACGGAAACTTGGTGAATATCGACGATAGTCCCGTCCGCGCTGAACAGAGCGAGGCTGGATATGAACGCGACTTTGGAAACCGGTTGGACACTCACGCAAAGCATGATCCCGATTAATAGACAGTTTTAGTATAGCGTTGCTGGACCTTACGTACGCAATACGCAATAGTATAGCGTACGCTAAAAATGACCTGCTCGGACCGAATTTAGTTGTGCGTTACGTTTTCGAGTGAACACCGCGCGTGATCTTGGTTAAATTTGCTAGAGCCGTGGAATTCCGCGTGCTTATAGCGTAACCATGCTCCTGGAAAGAAATATTGAAAAAGAAGAAGTGTCCAATCATTTTATTTCAGATTAAACCAAGCCACAGCTGCCTCGTCAAGCGCGCTTTTCTGCGGGGTACCGAGGCTACGAGTACGAGTGCGTAGCCAAATTCGACCACGGAGCCTCCGTCACTCGTCCCGTGGAAACGGCACCTTTTATCAATGCTATCGCGGAATGAAATTCATGACCCTGATGTCCAGTGCATAGCGAGAACTTCGGCGATTCCTTTCAGAGTCGTTCGTCCGTCGGCGATGAACTGTGAGAATAGGCTTAGCGCTGAGCAGATCGCAGCGTCGACGCACATTCCGAGCGGCGAACATTTTCACTGTGCACTCCTTCAGCTGCACGACGATCTGATTCGACCGCGGTAGGTCCCAGAAAGAATCGCCGAGCTGAACACCGCGCAATTTCACGGAACGCAGAACTTCGAAAACACCACGTCGCCCTTGCTGCGCTAGTCGAGGCAACCACCATCTTTAAACTGGCGCTCTCGTTGGGTCCGAGATCTCTCGAGATGCTCGAGAGCGTCCCGCAAGGCCCGCTAGCTAGCAACGCAAAATCCCCAGCGTTGCGTGCGTACGCAATACGCAAGCCCTTTTATTGCGTTCTGCGCGTGCGCACTCAGGACCCGCAATTTCCTTGCGTACGCAAAGCTATAGCGTACGGTCCACTAAAACTGTCTAATGTTTTGTTTGCGTAGCTAAATCGGGGTGTACGTTGGCTGAGGCTCGCTTCGGCCGACAAGACCTTGATCGCCGAGCGCGGCCGAACTTCCCGTGTGTATACGAATACATTTTATCGGAAGTTCGTAACGAAGAGCAGAAGAAAAGTATGGCCGCATAAAAGTATCGCAACCGGCGCCGGAGATTCGCTGAGCTCCATATTTCGGTTGTGCTGACGACGTTTCCGCCGGTTTTTTATAACAGAAGCAGCCTTCGCACCGCCCTGCGAAGGGCTTGATCCCGTTGGATCGCTTCGAACAGCGGCGCTGATGTGTACAGACACTCGCTTTTTCTTTAGTGACCTTGTCCGTACTTCTTCAATACCGGCGTCAAATAAAAGCGATCGTGCTTGGTATCGTCTGCTTCCATTTTATTCGGAGACCGTCTGGCACAGGGGAGGAAGCGGAAATTGCGTAGAAGCAGCCTAGGAGCCTCGTTTTTTTTTTTTTTGTGTTTTTTTTGCCGTTCAGCAGGAGCTTTGAGGACTGTGATTCGAATGACTCTGTTCGGGGCTGGGAGAGCCGCTACTAAAGGCGCCCACTGAGGAAAAAAAAAAAGGAAAAAAGAAAAAGACGCCATTACTTGAGCACTTTTGCTGCTCTGACGTTTCAATGAACTTGGAAACAAGTGCACACCTAGTTCAATGGCAGAGAATATTAAAATTTGAAGGATCGTCGACTGGGCGTCGCACCGCGGGACAGCGTCGTCTTGCACGCGAACTGCCGCGACAGCCGAAACGCTGTGCACTGTTGCCCCCAATTACGCTGCCGTGCTCAAATAAAGCGGAATTATGTCCCGCTGAATTTAGCGGGCGGTACTCATACTGTGACATTACGTGGCACTGTCGGGTAACTTGGCAGCGTCAGTTAACATGATGCCATTAAGGAACGTGACAATGAAATCCCGCCAAGTTTAGCGAACAAATTCCCCTCTAAAGTTATTTCAAAAACATTCCCCGTTAAATTCAGTAAAAAAAAAAAAAAAAAAAAAAAAAAGGTGACGCTAAGTGACATGATTTCACGTAACAATGTAACCTCCTTAGGACACTGCGTAAATCCCCGTTAAATTTAGCTGGCCAGGAGGCGTACACTGCGGGCACAGTTAGCGCGAACACCACTTCGGCGCTTTGTCGCACATTACTTGGAAAGGGTACTAGTGGGTATAAAAATTTACCCCTAGGGCGATTTATCAACAGAGCACTTTCCACCACTAAAGAAGTTCTGACGATGGTCCTTGAATACCGTTGAATCGACCTTGGGTTGTACGCACTAACAGTGTCACAAACTGTACGTACTCGAAATACACGCGAACTCACCACGCGAAACCTTCCCAATAACTGCTATCGCCGCGAAATATCTGGTCGGCGATGCAGAATTGAGCCAGAAACGAGAAATATGAACGACATTTACGACGAGGCAATATCGGACGTCATAAATCTTCCCCGGAGGAAATAGATACGGCTGCTACGTAAGTGGCACTCGACAAGCTCGCCGCCCGAGCTGTTTTTGAACGGATATGTATACCGCCGCAACGGTATGACGCCGTTGACTGGAATTCTAGGTTTGTCAATGCGGACGGTCGTTGAAAACCACTTCCCCTCGTTGGACTGGAAGGTTGTTTTTATTCGCGGGAAGCTGTATTTCGATAACTCGACAGGCAGTTTCAGTGTACCCTTATTTCCACCATTTTGGAATTATTCATCAAAACCTCGACTGCTACTGTGGACGCGAAGTGCTTTTGCCAATAAACATGACCGCCCACTCGGCGAACTTGGCCATATATAAAGGTTGGCGCTATTCGAAAGACCAAAGAAAAAAAAATGTCCGAGAAAAAAGAAAGAATATAAAGATAATTTAGTTATTATAGTGGCTCCTATAGAGACACAACATCAGCGAATGGCTGGAAGTGAAATCGGAACGAAAATGCACTTTTGAAACTCTTACGACGTCCTACTTTATGATATTTTCTCTACATCTAGAGTTATTGCAAGCGCGGGCGTACAATCATACCAACCAATCCCATAAAAAAAAAAAAAAAGAAAAAAAAGGTTAAAGTTTTTTTTTGTGTGTTCAGTTTCGCCTCTGAAATTATTCCGTGGGTAGGATTCGATGGACCTTTTCAACCTAGTGACGACGACACCAAACAAGAAAAACTCGCAAAATCTTAGAAAAAAAAAAATTGTTTGTTGTGACACAGCGTGACGTTTACAGTTCTTGCGTCACTTTCACTGCAACTGCAAGAATGTTTTGTTTTAAATCAAATTTTAAATCGAAACATAATATTTACAACATCGTGAGTCACGGAACCCTCAGCGCGGACTGCAGCAGTTGGTTCTCCTAGGTGCTTTTCCGAGAAGCGTGCAGCTAGTGCTTGTGAATCGGACACTCTCGTAAACTGTTTGTCATGCTGCCTGAAGCGATCGCGGCTCTTTTACTTAACTAAATGAATTCGTAAATACTTTCCCAAATCATAAAAAAAAAAAAAAAAACTTTTTTTGATTTTTTTTTGCGAACAGTGGGGATGAAGCTCAACTACAGGCTCGAAGAATATCCATGAAGGCATTGAAATACAATATAATTTGGTCTGGTATCCCCCGCCCCAACACCCTTAGATTGCGTTTTATCTTGTTATATATATATGTATTTATCTACATATATATAAACCATTGCTTTTTCTTTTGGAAAGCCCAACCGGATATTTATGTTTGCCTTCCTCTAATATTCAAATCCGTTACACTTAATTTACGGCAGGGTTGTGGAGATGTCAAGTATCTTACGCTGCCGCCCCGGGGAACTTAATTTGCAGATTTAAATATTGCGAGTCTTGTTTTTTTTTTCTTTTTATTAGGTGTGGAAACCGTTTTGGGGGTAGTATTTTTTGTGCCTTTTTTAACCCGCACTTTGCAAACAAGTTCGTGTAGCGATCGCTTACTTTTCGCGAATGTATTTAAATTACAAAAAAATTAATATTTTCTATGAACGCGCAGAACGTCGGGATAACCACTCAATCATTTAAAAGAAAGAGACAACTTGTAATCATACACTAAGAATTGCTTAAAATTATTAAAATAAAATACATTGCTAATTCACTAAAAACAAGAGAATACTTTAATTACAATTTTGTGATTAAATGTTCACTCGAATTTTTAATTTAGAACGTATATATAAATTGTTCTGCTTCGTTTTTTTTTTTTGAGCGTGAGGTATAATTGGAGGCCACTTGAAAATGAATTTAATGTGTCAGTATTATATTCTTGAGAAACCTCCGCAGATTCACTTTCATGCACACCACAGAAACAGCCAATCACGGCCAGCCAATCACGGCCAGCCAATCAGAGTTACTCATAGAAGTGTCCCAGCCTATAACAAAACTCAAAATACGACTAGAATAAAAAAATAAAAAAAAGCGACGTGCGGTGCAGGGACGACGAGTAAAACGTTTCACTTGCTAGTCATTTTCTGGCACCAATGCTTGCGTCGTGGAACCAACATTAACGATTGTAAAGTATTACTTAGTCGTGAGTTATACAGAACCTTCAAGGTCTCGTAATAAACGTGTTGCATTCTTCGTTAGCATCGCGTAGATCGTTCCACATTTTAGTTTCAGTACACTGCATCACAGGTTGCGCGTACAAATGCAAACGGAAGAAACCTGAGCGATGAAACTCGTCAAAAAAATTTCTACCTTCAAACGAGGTCGGTGGTATTGCTCTTTGCATAATGTCCGTTAAGGAAACGCCAAACTCGGTGGAAAACCACTCACAATTTTTGAGTGAAAGAATATTTCCGGCTTCTTATTCGTAAAAGAATATTTCAGTTTGTGAAATATTTTTTTCACAAAGTGAAAGAATATTTCCGGCTTCTTATTCGTCAAGCTCTCTCTCTCCCCCCCCCCCCCCCCCCCCCCCTTGATAACACGCGGATGGCTTTATAAGTGCACTGCGAAAAAGTACCAGGTCCGTTGAGAAAAATGAAACGCGGTTTTTTGGCCGGTTAGATAAAGAACGAATAGCTGACAGCTGAAACTTTGTGAGAATGTGACAGATATGGTGACGATAAAATGCGAAATGTTGAGCACATGACGTTCGTTAAATTAAAAGTAAAAACAAAACAAAAACGGTTCCTTTATAAGTTGACGTCCACAGCCTAATGTTCTTCAAACACCACATTTAAAATTATGAGCGCCGGTAGCATTTAATCCAGTGAGAAAAAGAAAGAAAATAGGATTTTCAGTAAGTATGACGAGATTGTTTTCTTTCTGACAAGATTTTTCACTAAAATAAATAATGCAGGACCCTGCAATCTCACCTTTCTCTTTCACAAGTATTAGGCTTAGGTAGACGTGGACTCATAAAGAAATTTTGTTTTTCTTTTATATCTTTCTATTCAGGTAACGTCTCGTGCTCAAACATCAGCATTTTATCGCCACCACTTGCGTTGCCTTCTCACGCAGTTTCAACTTTCTGCGATGTGTAGTTTTTTTTAAACGTGACAAAAAACTGCGCTTCATTTTCTCGATCAAACTCGGTTGATGCAGGACATTCTATTTATATTCTATGACCACGTCTAGCCAATTCGAATCTTTGAGCAAGTTATAGGCGCCAGCTTGCGCTTTTCTTATAAGCCAATCCAGCGCGTATCTCCCAAGCGAAAACTGCCGAGTCATTGGACTGTGGACACATGCGCGGCTTCGCGGAAAAGAGCTACTGCGCATGCCCAGAACGCGTTCTACAGCGCAGCTGACAAAGATGGCGCCGCCCGGAGGGTGAGGATTGGAATGGTCTATCAGATACGTGGGTTCGCAAGGTCACGTGAGACAAACGTGCCCTCGGTATTCGTTCGGGAGGCTCGTATAGCATTCGCTTTGCATTACTGTATACTTTTGGGTGAACTGGATCATAGAGGCTCGTTTTGCAGTAAATTACGGCGGCGTGCGTATAGCGGAGTGGACGTTTTGGAGCGTTCGGAGTACGTTCGATTCAGGTTTGCGTTCCTCTTTCGCTGGGGTCTCAGCATATTTCCTAGTCTTGAAATGAAATACACGCATTTTGCTGTAGGTGACGCACACAGAGGTCGAATTTGAGAAAAAATCGCAATCGCTGAATGCTGAACTTTGCGAAGCAAATTTTCTCTATTTGGCTACGGGATTCACTTGCATGGTGGTTGAGCCGCCTTGCATGAAATATTCTTTGTTGTTTAGATTGATAAAAAAGCGAGAGTAGACACATATATTATTGTAATATGACCAGCCCGCTCTACTTCAAACTTTACTTGCGGTTGCCTGTGTTGCTCAATGAGGTCATGAAGTATAGAGAATCATATCAGGGCGCTTCATGGGCTGTGGACCCCTTTTATGTTTCCTAGTCCACTTGCGATAATGGGCATCACATGTGTAATAATTTATAATAAGCGATTTTGGGGTACATCGCCTTTTACGTAATATTCTCCAGGCAAAGATGATTGAAGTAAAAATAACTAGCACAAGTGGGGTTGGGCGGGACAGAGGAAGATTGGGACGCCCTCCCGCCTGGCTCCGGCCCTAAATCTCAACCATGTCTCCCAGAAGGTACGGTGTTGCGGTGACGCCGAGAAAGTTTCAGCAGAAGAAAATTGGTGACTCCCTCGTCGGGGGAAGAATGCTTTAAAGTTTTTTTTTCTCCGATCCCCCAAAGGTCATCCTGGAGGCATCCCACACTGCCCGGTGATATAGTGACAAAAACGCAGAAGGGAGGGCATTTGGTCTAGAAGGGTGAGAGAAGGAATCATACTTTTATTTATTTTGATTTCTAGCCTAGGAGGCGCAAACTAACGCCCGTTACAAAAAGTGCAACCGTTAGCATTTATTCATTCGTCCATCCATCTATCGGACAGGTACTACTTTCTCAACCGTACCTGTTTGACATTCTGACTCGTATTTATTCGTTTGAGATGTGTGTCCTGGGACGGAAAGGTACAGACAGCTCTTGCAACCTTGCCTGTCTAGCTTTCTGCTTCCTGCTTATTCCCCCTTCATGGTATACAATATTTCCCCAATATTTCTCTTGTCGGCTCACCCACAAAAAAAAACATGTTGATTCTGTATACTTTGTTTCTGTTCTTTCCTGCTTGTATCGTTAAGGGCAAATCTGGTATTCGTTACAGACATTGTTTCCGAAGAATGAGTGTCCGAACAACGATTCTTCATCTTGATATTCATCGGGGCTGTTCGTGCATAAGTACATCTGAGACGGAACTGAGGGATTGTGCGTAGTCTGCATGAAGACCAGCTAGTCGAGACAGACAAAGAGCAGGGAACAAAAAAAGTTCCGAAACCATTGTTTATCCCGTGTTGATCCACTCGAGGGAGCGGACGTGGTAATTACAGCCGAGCTGCCTTCCACACAATTTGTCGATCCATCGCCTTAGCTCTCTGGCGCTCTTTCACTCTCTCTATTTTTATGCCAGAGTAGCGTCAACAAAGGCCTGTGCTGCCTCTAAAAGAAATGAAAAAAAAAAAAAAGAAAAAGGTTCCGATGCATCGCAAGTGAAGAAAGGAAACCGAAATCGATGGCAAACAAGAAAGCCCAGAAAAAAGAAAAAAATGTACACTCGGGTGGCGCGAGCAGACGAATGAAATAGTAAAAAAAGTAGGAAATCGCGAAGATCGATCCCAAAGCAACGCTGTCGTCGACACACTGCCTACTGGAGACAATGGGAGGCAGAGCCGATCTTATTAAAGGCTGGGAATTCCGAGAAGGTCGTTAGGCTTAGCTTTCTTTTCGACGTCAATCGTTACTCTTCATTTAGTGGTTTTTCTTTCAACTTTGGGGGTTGGTCGCTGTAGTGTTTTTTTGTTGTTTTTTTTTTTCCTCAGAATGATTTTAGTGCGATTTGGTTCTCCTAGTACTGTCTTTCTGGCTTCTGCTACCCAGTTTTTTGTCTTTTAACGGGTGCGAAACAAACGAAAGAAAGAAATAAAGAAAGATCAGATTGTATATGGCGAGAAAAACAAACGAAGAGGCGAACAAAGTGTATCTTGCATTTGATGTTATTTACGCATCTGCGTTATTTTGTCTTGGCTTATCACGTGACTCTATTCTACAATAGATAAGAGGAAAGAGCGCCTCTGGTAAGTTTTATTTAGAATAATGAACGCATCACTCATCGCAAGAATGTTCGGATTGTCGCAGTTGTGATGGATCCTATACGATTCAACGCTGGAAATATGCCACGAAAACACCGAAGGTACGATATTTAGACTTTTTTTTTTATTTTTCTGGCGTAAAAGTACACTAGAAAATAGTAAGCGTGCACGCGTGCTGGCGAGGGTTAATCACGATGAACTATATTGGAGACTGTGGTAAGAGAAAGGAAAATTCAAACAGTTGGAAAGACAGTTTTGAGATGTCGCCTTGTCTGTTTTTTTTTCCTTCTGTTTCTGCAAATTCTTTATATCAACCTTATCTTGACAGTGTCAGATATAATTTACCCTGAATGAAAAAAAAAAAGTTCAGTTTAGGCGAAGAACTATCCCGTTCATCATACATTTATAAAATAGTTCGGCGGGTGCTGTCGTTTTCACCTATGTATAACAGCGGAACGGAACTGGGTACAAAAATTAAGCAACGGAAATATAGCACGTCACCTCACTCCATTTCAAAATTTTAGTAAAGTTTATTTTTTTATACTTAAAGAAGTGTCTTGTTTATTACGGAAGTAGGTCTATCACACACGCGCGCGCACACAGAAGCACATATACACACACACACACACACACACATATATATATATATAAAGAAACCTTAAGGACGAGCGCTGTTTGATTTTAAATGAAATCACCATAAAAGTCACAGTCAACTTAAGGACCTCATGGTTTAGTGAATGCCGACCATCCCGTTATTGCATGGCAACCAAAGAGAGGTCCGATATTAGGAGATAAGAATAGCTGAGAATTCAATTAAGGGCCAAGAAGCGGGACCAAGCCTTGCGTTTCTCAAGCTGGGGGGGGAACTACAATAGTTTTCACGACAGCCTTTCAATAGACCCTTTTCAAGGTCGGGCGCTATGTGGTAGCAGGTGCGCTAATTATCCGAGCTCGCCATCGTTTGGGGAATATACTCTCAGCGTGGACTGGACGCGAGTGCCGCGTCACGGTCCGACGAAGACTCGGAACATATCCCACGCTTCGTGCCAAAGGAAAAAAAAAAAAAAAAAAGAAAGGCGACCGCCAGTGCTGCTTAACTAACTTCTCTAAAAAAAATTTAAGAAAAAAAAAGCGGCTGCTGTTTGTTGGTGCTAACAGAGCCGTCCTGTGTACATCCAGGGTATACGAGTACCTTAAAGGAGCTGTGCAACGATTTGGACGTTGAAAGAAATGGCATCTTCTACTTTTGACATTATTTATCTTGTCACAAAGGACAGAAAACACACCTCCTTCCATCAAAATGTTGCGATTCCGCCGCGTAATCGCGAGGCAAAAATTAGAATATTCCCCGACCTGCAGCCGCGAGTGGCGGCCATGAGAACCACGCGTTGTGACGTCAATGGGGGTCTTGTAGAAAGATAGCAAGTTGTTCGAATACCTGCTCAACGAAAGGTAATTTTTCTATAAATCTTGTCTTTCCAACAAAAATATAATTCTGTCAAAAACCTGGTATCATCAACAAAACTTTTATTATACGGAGTTTTAGTGGCGCCATCTATCCTAGCTCAACAAAACCGTCAGCTCTATCTGCTACCGCGAACAGTCGCCAGAAGTCGGAGGGGGACGGGGGCAGAGCCGGACGGGTATGGCCGGACCCGGATGAGACTTTCCTCCTTTCACCATATTGTTCGCGCTTCGCCAGCACGTGGTCACGCATTCGTGAGCATATGAGTTCTCGCTGCTCACTGGTGGCTCTAGGGAGAGAGCTTCACCAGAACCTCGCGCGACCCCCAATGACGTCACAGCGCACGTGACTCCAAAGATGGTGATGGGATTGGAAGATGCCGAAGACCTCAATCTTCGTCCATTTTTAAAATAAAAACTAGGAAATGCAGGCCAAACCGGTTTTTTGTCCTTTACTTCAGAAAGGTCGAGACACCAACTGCCAAATTATTGAAGCAAAGCACTAAAATTGTTGCACAGCTCCTTTAAAGTACGCTTACAAACCAGGGGTTTCTGAGTTAGGCTTTTTTTGTTTCCGTAGTGCTCTTGTCGCGCTGCTGGGACAGGCGCGGCTCCGAATTATGTGCGCGGCTCTGCATTATGAATGAGATAGCCGGAGACAGTGACGACGATGTTAAGCTCCGTCGAGAGATAATGTTAAGAGAAGCCCGGACTACACGCGCGGGCGGCGCTTTTCTCTGTCGAAGTCGGCAACAACTTCCGACATTAATGTCCCTCAAAACCACCTAGCGGCTCTAGGCGGCTCAGATCATATGTTACGAATTCAAAATTTAAACTCCATCGACGATTCACTCTAAACGGATTATTAATAATCCGCTTCTTGTGAAACCGGGCGAGAGCGCATTCGAATTACAGGACAGCTATCAAACCCCGTATGGAAATATTATATCTGGGCCATATCTGGCCATATCAAACATTATATGATTATATACGACCTATATACAGTCTTATCTGGCGTATATACAGACTTATCTGGCGTATATACAGCCTGATATGGCGTATATACAGACTTATCTGGCGTATATACAGTCTTATCTGGCATATATACAGCCTGATATGGCGTATATACAGACTTATCTGGCGTATATACAGACTTATCTGGCGGCCGGTTTTCAATATATTAAAAAGTTAAAACAAGTAAAAAAGATTCTTTGTTAGAAAACTCTGAATGACTTATTGTTCGCGACCTAAATGTTAGCACAAATAATTCCAAACTTCAGCTTCGACAAGCTTAAGTTTAAGATTATGTGTGCTAGTTTTCGCTAGGATTTCAATGTAGTTTAATTATTTCAAAGTGTTAACATTACGCCCGAATAGACAATTTGCTAAATCCCGTAAGTGCCTCGGCCCGTACTCGAGGAATCATGGGGCGGTGTTTCTTCAGCTGCCTAGTGATCGAACAGTTTGAGCAATTTTATGGTTACACAGATTTGAGTGTAATTCGAAGTCGCCCTGAACACGTGCTGTACAGAACCCAAATACCTGCCATACCACTTTTAAAATGTCCCGCCAGTGTCAGTACTGTGCATTCCGTCCAACCTTCAACCTGGGTGAGCCGCAGACATATTTCTTACATTATTATCATTCTCGTACTACTTCAAAGACGCTGATATGAAGTTAGAAACGCTAAAAATGTCATAAACAGCTCCGCGGAATCCGAGCTAAATCCCGGTTTTGGTTGTTGTGATTTCTCAGCTTTTAAGCAATTCCTGCTAAAACAACTCTCACGAGAATGATAATATGGTAAGAGATTTCGGCGGCTCAGCCTGGTTGAAGTTTGGACAGAATGCACAATATCCTGAACGCTGCCATTGACGAAAAACTTAAAAGTGATATGATAGGTACTTGAGCCCTATGGGAGGCTTGTTCACGGTAACTACGAATAACACTCGAAACTGTGTAATCATGGAATATGTCAAAAGTAGCGATCACTAAGGAGCTGAAGGACCACCGTTTCCATAACTCCTCGAGTGCGGGCCGGGGCACTTGGGAGAATCGTAGACAATAAAAAGATATAAAGTGCTGATTTCAGGTTTTTGTATTCTTGAAATGCCTGGCCAGATCTGGAATTTCCTTACTTAGCCAGATCTGGGATTTCCATATCTGGCCAGGGGTATCAGGCTATATCTGGCGTTATGAGGCTATATCTGGCAGATATACTATATCAGGTTATATGTGGCCAATTTTTGATATGGCCATATCTGAAATCTTCAGATCTGGCCAGATATAAATTTTTTGTAAGGGACGGCTCATTTTTCTCTAAGACGAGGAGCACTTTGTTTTCAAACCCACAAGAATAAAAAAAGAAATAGAAAAACAGCGGCCATCAACAATATCGATATACCTTAACACATCTTAGGAAATACAAATTTAACACGCGCAACTCCAGCACTTTTTGTTTGTCCTATTCACTTGCGTTCCCGAACACTCGGCGTTATTTTGCGCCAGCGCACAAGTGACAGCAACGATTCTGCATTTTTCACTGTCAGAAACGACAGAGCAAACGCGAGGTCTGCGTTTTATCGATCACGACGAGACGCGCATCTCGCAAATGCGCGCGAGAGCATGCATGACCTTGTGCAGCGTTTTATATGGCAGGGCAGCTGAAGCAATTGTAAACACCATTGCACGCGCCGCGGGGTGTTTAAGCGTCGATTTTTCTTGTTTAGCCTACTGCTTCTTTAGATAGGTGAACACTGTGGACTCGTTTTGCAAAGGCTATCACCAACGCCTTTCATAGCCACTGTCGCCAGCTTGAAAAGCGCTGAGCGTGCCTCAGAATGTCCATGCTTCTTGCTTCGTCATTGGTTGCGGAGAGACGAAATATTCTCGACGAAAAGCGTCGCCGTGGTCCGCCTTCTACGCTTGGCCAAGCGCTCAGCTCTGGGTAAAAAAAGTCAAAAGGCAAATTGGACGTTTAGTGTTTATACAGTGTAATGTTGGTCTGCCAGGATGAAGCTCTGGGTAAAGTACACCTAAAAAGTACTTAAAGTAAAGTAAGTAAGTAAACGAGGGGTTAAGCATATTTCAAGTAAACTAGTAAGTAGACCGGGCGCAATGCATGCTTGAAGTAAAGCACTATGAATACAATTGTCTTTTAAAGTGAAGTGCAAGTAGTTATCTTAACACCATCTATCGTGGCCTTTTAAAATGGTATGCATTGCCCCAGGGAATAATCGGGGGACCGCTTCGGTTACTTTTGAAAATGGTGGCACAAATTGGATAAATGCCAAATCGGCCTATAGTAGTGATTTTTGGCAAATAGTGCCAGATTCGGAAGTTGCTCCGAGTTCCGAATTTGCCGCCCCTTGCACTGGCTTGCACCCCGGGGGGGGGGGGGGGGGGGGGGGGAAGGAGGCTAAACGTACTGAGAGAGAAAGAAAGAGAGAGATCACGACGTCAGCCCCCATAGTTTGTGCGAGCAAATCCTGGTGGCTTAATTTTCCGCGTCACCTGCAGAAGGCCAAAGTGGGGTCGCAAATTGGTCGCAAATGAATTGCTCCGTCGGCGTTCGGTTCGGTCTCGAGTTCTCAGCGATGGAACGAGACTCGCAGCCGAGCGCCGACGACGAAGCACTCAGTGTTCTATCGGTACCGTCCCGCGTGGACGACATGTAGCGAATGCAGAATATTCAGCACTTGGTTCTTGCTCTCTTGGAGCTGTTGCTGTCACCAGCCGCGCGCGAAAAGAGCGCCAACGCGAAACAATCGAGAAACCACTCAGTCTTCAAAATTGTACAGATGAGGAACGGATAGCCGTAATACTGAAACAAAACCAAGCAGGATTAAGATTAGTTCGATGTGAGGCCACCAACACTCTGCAGCTTGTTTGACTGATGCTACGTAAGTACACCAAGAAAGCGAGGTTACAGCGATACCTGTTTTCGACTCAACAACAGAGCATACCGATTAGAAGATATATAATAAATATCGAGAGAAAAAACAAACAAACGAGGTTAACGTTATTCTAGAAATGTTAAGGCCCTTCGGTTCAAGGGTAATTATATTTATAAATGATTTCCATATTCCTTTTCCTTCGGTCTCTGGTGGTTGTTCGTTTCAGCTTAAAACCAGATGGGAGCCGACTTATTCAGGTAATGGGACCAATCAATCAGCTTAAAAAGCGCCAATCACTGCGTCTTTTTTATTTATGATTGGTTGAGCGATGATAGAAGACGCACAGCAATGTGACGATCACCATAGTGGTGCCTTTTTTAAGTTTGACTGATTGGCGCCATCAGCTCTTGGAGTCGGCTCTGCCTGGACGTAATGTGAAACAAAAAAGAAAACATATTGAAAATAAGGGTGCACTTTTTTGTGGCCCTCTTTACTTTTAGACCAATCCGCGTGTTAAAACATTTTACTTTCATGTATTTGAATGGTATTTTTAATTTCGTTTCTTGCACCGAATTAAATGCCTCGTTTTACCTTTAGCGGTTTTAGCTTTTGATCTCGTAATTCTTCCGTTTAATCTCCGGTTTCACGCTGAGCAGCGAGGTCCTAATTAGGGCCGAAACTCGATTCGCGTCCTCGTGTTGTTTTTACTTATAGACGTCCGGAAATTGGATTGTTTTTCTTCACGTAGGTCTGAGTGTGAAACCGGCGTGGGCCGCTAAGCCCTAATCGCTAATCCCCAATCACTAATCTGTTTACTTTGGGTCGGCCGAGGGCTACGGATTTCTGGTGCGTTTAGTCGGAGATTACTTCCCCATTCCGTTTCCCGGTGCCCTTGTATATGAGTACTTCATTTTTCTAGTCTTTTTTTTTTTCTTGCAAGAAGAGATTTAATTTGAACGCCTTTAGAACCAATCTTCTTTCGTCGCAATTTCAACATCGTCCACTCCCGTTTCCTTCGTTTTTTTGTTTTTTTTTGCAATTTCACAAATTGGTGGGCCGCGCCAATTTTCGTTGCTCATTTTGGAGATGCTTTGTTGAGCCTAAATATCCTTCATTTTTAACTTTTATTATTACGGCACTTTTGCGAGGAAAACCCTTACTTTGATGTGCATTACACCACCACTTTTTCATTTCTCTTCGTGTTTTCCTCCCTGGGTGGCACCGTCTTTAGAGGTACAGATGAAAGCACGGTAAAATAGCGGTTCCACATTGAGAGAAGCGATTAGAGAGCCCAGATTTGAGAGAGGAAGCAACTAAATGAATGAAGTGAGTTTAGATTTTTTCATGACAGATACATCTTGCGCTATTTGGTTGCTCATGTGGATGGGCATGAGATCAAAGACATGGCCAGCAATACTTGGAGACGCCTGAAGACGATCGACGGCTTCAGCTTCACCTCTGACGTCGAATTGCAACATCGGCCCACAAACTATGTGACCCCGACCGGACAGTCGAAAGCACTCTAAAATTTGGGCTCACTAAGAAAATGCAACGAAAATCGGCAGTGGCAAGGTAGCTATCAGTTTCAAAACTTCACCATTGTTTAAGCTTTCGAACAGAGTGCATTTAGAACAGTTCCAGGTAGCGCAGTTCTTCTGGTTCGAAATATTTTTCTTTTTGTCTCTGAATTCTAGACATTTATAAGTTTAAACTAGCCAAAGCAGAGCCAGACCGAACTTTTTGACCAGAGTCTGGGTACCTTGGTTGTAATTTGCAAAACAAATTCCAAAGTTAGACTCCGCTGCTGGTAGTTCGGCCGTCATTTCTGCATTTTCGGGCTCAAGCAAGTGTTTCACGATTTGATGCTTTGATTTCATTTTTGATTTGATGATTTGATTTGATTGATTTGATGAACTGATGATAAACAGTTATAGGCCTCGCTTCTGGTTGTTCGGTTTTAATGTGGCCACTTTGAACCTAAATTGCCTACCAAATGCCACAATTTACGCTTCACTGCTGGTTCCTAGGTTCATACGTGGTATCTTTGGCTGGACAAGTACCAGGCGAGTGAGAAAAAAAGCCACGGGAACACTAAAGAAAAAAAGAAAGTACTCTGGCAGTAACTAACACCACGAAGCAAAACCGTATCATGCCCAAGTTGGGTCCCTAAGATCCTGAAGCCTGTGCAAAGGTTTCTCCGGCGTGCTTCTTGTAGTACCACTCCTGCTGGTTTTAATTTACCTTAAGTTCTGAACGCCGAGTGAAGTATTGCCACGAAGGAAGGCGACGAGAGTAGGAACAGGAAACTAGAAATCAAGATTTAATAGGCGAACTTGTGCCAAACAATATATAAAAAAACTAGCGTCGAGACATCGAAAAATGTTGAAGAGCGCATCCACTTCACGTGAAGATGGAGGACCAGCGAAGCTGTTATCTTTACGACAACTTAACGGCATCTATACGATTTACATATGATTGCAATGAAGACAAGTACGAGACTTCGTTGTTTATTTTCTTTATTTACTTATTATGGACAAGTTATAAACCTAAAAAAAGAGAGAGAAGAAGAAAAAAACGACAGATTGCTACCTTTGGGCCCACATACAGTCCAAATCGGAATGAAGGAGGCGCCGTCTAAAGGAGATTTTTTGCGTTAACATCCTTGGACGCATTTATTTTTCAGATTCTAGCATACAAGTGCTTCGCTGTAAAAACGTACGGCGATTCGGCGGCGTAACAGCAAGCGAGAGCGAGACTGACTCGACAAGGTCTCGGGCAGCTGCTGATCCGGTGTGCGTCAGCATTTCGAAAATTCGGCCCAGAAGGTTCGAGCGTTCGGGGTGAGAATGAACTTTCCAGAACAAGAAACTAGGGCGAAATAATAAAAGTTACGCATCGAGTAAGAATAAAGGCGAATGTTTTAGAAGACCGTGACCGGCGCTGCTTGCTCGATCCTGCGCACGGCAGTATAAAGATAAAAAAAAAAAACCTACAACTTTTCATACCCGCGAGGCGGCAATAGATTATATTTTTTCCTCATCTTTCCTCAAACTACGAGTTTCGGGATAGTAGAGATGAACAAGAAAACTAGACTGAGAAAAGAGGATACAACTCCGTGCGCTCTCTGCTCTAATTCTCTAAGTGCATTTGTCTTTGCGCGTTGTCTTTTTGTAAGTGTAAGTGTTCTCAATTTTGGTGCTTCGAATGTGTGCTATAGTTCACCCTGTCACGATCCCTAAAATGGGCTCAGCAGTATTGGTAAATAAATAAAATAAAGAGAACCCAAATCTAGGGTAAGAGTAGGGAATTGAAAAGGATAAAAATGGGGGATAGCTTTTCTGAAGCATGCTCTTAGGAAAGCGAGACGTATACGTCGGCTTCGATAAGAGATAGGACATCAAAAAGAGGGGGAACATATTAAACGGGATAATATAAAATAGTCGAATAAGAAATAAGGTCTAGATGAATTATGACGGCCGACTGGGTTTTTACTCAAATGAAATCAGCCCCGATCTTCAGAAGAAACACCGACGTCCATTAGAGGAACTCGGCATGACGGCAGGGATCTAATCTCATTTTGTTCAAGAGTATTTTTAGTTAGTCGAACGGAGAAAGTTCTATCAGAAATATCGCCGATATTGAATAGTCACAAAAAAAGCAAGAATTACCCGGGCGCAACTCGGAGCGCAATAGAATAAATAAAAAAAGACAGAATTAAAAAAAAGAAAAAAAAATCAAATAAAATTTTTCATCATTTGATCGAACTCTGCGTGGCTCACAATCTAGTCAAAGTGATTGAAAAAAAAAAAATGAGAGATTTATACAATATAAAAACTAAACTAGATTTTTTTACTTGCTTTAAGTTTTGGGATCATCTTTTCCGTTAAGTTATTACCAAATTCTGATTGATCTTCGCCCGGCTTCATTAAACGAGCTGACCCTGCAGGAAGCTTCTGCAAAAAAAAAAAAAAAAGGTCCAACAAATCGCCGCCACTCGAAAAGTTGGGATAAAGTTTTACCGTATCTAGGTTGCAGTATGTACAAAGCCTGCTCATCGTATTTTGTTTCGCGTAGATCATTACTTTAAAATATCGCCCATCCTTGCTCGCACTGACTTGTTCCAAAACTCCCCTCTGGTTCTTGCTACCTCCGAATGAAACAGCCTGCCCAGAAGATTCGCGTTAATCACTTCACCTGACATGTTCATAAGTTCTTTAAGTAACATACATCGACTTATATAGTGCTGCTTTGTGTTATGTTTACATTCAGTGCTCTTGTTATTTATCTTGATTATTCTTTGTTTAACATTGTTTATGACGACTAGGTATTTTTGTTTTTCCGCTTTGCCCAATTGTATTAAACTTCGTACAATCGCTTCCCGTTCTACACTTTAAGAAATGCCTGCCCGTATACTTACGCTCAAAACACTCAAAGAGCCAATCTCTGCGATCTACCAAATCAGCTCAGCGAATGTTCAGGCGGAATATTGGTTTAGACTTAAAAATGAAGTCTGTGCTGTGGCATTACGAAATGCAAAGCGTCATGCTTGCATTGCGTAATGCTACAGTGCAGATTTAATTTTGAGGTTTAAACAGACGTTCCGCCTCATCATTCACTGAGCCGATTTCGATGACCGCAGAGATCGGCTCTTCGAATGTTTTGCGGGTAAGTAGGCGCGCAGGCATTTCTTAGAGTGTACACTCTAAAAAAAGCTTGTGCGTCTATTTCACGCACAACACTCGAAGAGCCAATCACCACAACTTACGTAGGAAGCTCAGCGAATGAAGATGCCGAAACATATGTTTCGACCAAAAAATGCAGTCTGAGTTGTGACAGGAAGCAATACAAAACGTCACGCTTGCATTGCTTAATGTCACAACTCAGACTGCGTTTTTTGGTCTAAACATATGATTCGGCATTGTCATTCGCTGAGCTGCCTCAGTAAGTTGCGGTGATTGGCTGTCCGAGTCTTGGGCGTGAAAGTAGACGGACAGACGTTTTTTAGAGCGTATATAAGGCCCGCAAGGTCCTTTAGTGTAAATAAATCAATACTGTAAAACCGTAAATGATCCCGAGCCCTTAATTTTCGGAAATTTCGCCAATTGAAAAATTCGCGAAAAATAGGGGCAGCGAAAATAAAGGGTTTTACAGTAAATAAATTAATTAAAACAATTATCTCTCACTCACCGGAAAACTAAAATCCAAAACAACAAATTTATGTATAATTGAGTTAAAACGTCATTACTTAGTGTCGGTCGTGAATAAACAAAGGTTCGCGTTACTATAGTCAGTGCCACCTTAAGTCAATTTAAGGATTCGGAGACAGAAGGTTGTGTTTAAGTATAACCAATAGGCGTATAATCATTGCGCATTGTGTTCAAGAAACAATCCACACAAACGTTTATCTAGATCACCAGTAATTAAAGAGATAAATTCGTATAGTATAAGCTGCCTCCCATATTGAGAACAAATTTCGTAAATAAAACTAACATCTGGTGACGAAACAATATAATAAAAGCAAAACAAAAATAATAGCTCTTGTTCACGTACTTTGTTTGCTAAATTGAGAGTCATAACGACTTTCAGCAGAAATGGATCAATTTTACTAGAAGGAAAGGAATTAGTCCCCTATTCGTTTATCGCAAATGATGTTTTTGGAGCTTATCGTAAACGTTTTAAGCAGGCTGCGTGTTATCGAACTTTTTCACGAATCAAAACAACAACAATAAAAAAAATAAGACCAACCAACTACGAAGCTTAGCCCCAACCATCTCTTTTAATCTGGCAGTGTCGTGTCATACATTGCTTAAATACTTTAATGAAACTTTATTTTAAATAGGTTTGATCTACAGGGCACAGACTGTACCGCCTGGTCCAGACTTGAGCTAAATTTTCGTGCCACATTTCTTTTTTTATGAGAGAAGAATGAACCATTGCTCTTAGACCTTTATTCCATATTTTTTTTTTTTTTTAAATAATGGTGAAAGCACACCGGTAAGAGCAAAGGCGCAGCGTTTTAGATCAGAACGGAACGATCATTTGTTCACCAGAAGGAGCATATCAGTTAGTGGTTCTGAAGCCGTGCAAATGATTCGCTAAAACAATTTTATCGAGACGAAACGACTAGTGGCTTAGTCCTGCTGGTGCAACAAGACGCGTGTATGTTTTCTCGACTACGAGACAAACTAAGCCGTATTAACCCGTGCAGCAAATGACGCTTCAGTGGGTCTCTAATATCTTACTTTGTGGAGGCTTTTGCGATGCAAAGCGTAGCATGGTGCCTCAAATGATCATCTTCCACCGCATTAAACATTTAATAAACATAAAGAACGAAACAAATAGACGGTCGCTACCCAGGTAGCACATCAGAGGAATGCCTAATTTGGCACAAGCTAAGTTGGGCCCAAAACGGGCCCTATAGCAGCCTAATTTGAGACTAATATGGTTTATCTCGAAGGCGTTAGTTAGTGTCGGTGTACCGTTTTTCAGCGTTTCTATGGTCACTGGCTTACCATGTATTTGACAGAGTTCCAGACTTGAGTCACAGATGACACGTATGAACCAAATATCTAGCGCTACCCCTCCATCCGGCACTTGTATGACAATTTAGTTCTAAAGTTGCAACATGAAAATAGAACAACCTGAAGAGAAGCCCAATTCTGGCACGTTTTTGGCGATTTAGGCCCAAAGACGGCAGTTGACCGCCAACTAGTCGCAGTGAAGCCTAACTTTAGCACTTGTTTGGCAAATTAGGACCGAGGTACCCACACTCCGGTCAAAGAAATCCAAGTTTGACTCTACCTCGATTTCTTCGGGCTTTGAAGGCCTTAAATTGCCAGGCAAAAAGCAAATTTTTGCCCAAGGAACTTTGCTACCTGGGTAATTCTCCTTCACCGTGTTGCTGATGTTAGACGGATTCATCACCACGACATACAAAACGGCACGCTCACACAGCGCATTAATGAGCGCCGGAAGCAACTCGCTCAGCCATGTACGCTTTCACGTACATACATGTGTACCGGTACGAATGGATATTCCCAGGCATGCGCACGAATTCATAAGGCTGGTTCGAACACCTACGTTTTATAACAACCGAGTGACCATTTCTCCCTTGTGATCACCTTCGATGATAAAACAGATTGGTGGAATTATTAGGGGAGACCAGAACACGTGCGATTTGGGCATATTTTCAATTATGTTGCGCATCATATTTTGTGCCATGGGCTTCAACAAAAAAAAACAAAAAACAACGAAAGCGTTTGCCTATGTTATAAGCGACTATTTCTCATGGATAGTATGTTTACATTCGATCTCGCAAATACTGCAGAACCTTCGCTCCAATTAGGTGCAGTATAAGGGCTTCCCCACGGATGGCGCCAGCGTATATGTTTTATCGCCGTAAGAGATCAAAGTGAAGCACAAGGCTACGCAGCGCATGCGGTGACAACCATACTAAAATGTGCGAACCAGCATTCACACTCTTCGATACACAGCCGTGTGATCATCAACACCAATACAAACGCAGACATAAAACAACAACAACAAAAACAAAGCCGACTCGTTATATTCTCAAACACGGCCTTCGACACACTGGATCTTGCATAATCTAGCGCGCGTCTGAACCCCACCGAGAACGCGGTGGCTGCCATTACAACCTACGCCTTTAACAAAAAAAAAACGAGTGCCGTGCAAGGTATGTTTCACCCAACGCAGCGCTGCTCGGCGGCGAAGCTCCCTCACCCGTGAAGGTGGTCGCGATGGGTGGGAACGGCGCGACTGTCCGCGAGGGCCCGCTCATGAATCCCGGGAAAGTCTAGTCAGGGGGAAAAAGGCTCGCTCCTCTCGTTAGAAAGCGTTTAATGTATCGCTCGCCACGGTTCACTGCCAGCTCACCTCTGGTCGCACCAAGCCGTGGCAATTATAAACGGCCACCGCAGTCTCTTTTCGTCCACGAAGTTTCCGGTGTTTTAAACGAGAGACATAGAACCTGTGAAAGTAAGAGTGCTGTAAATAGATTTTTTTTTAAATTTTAGTTTAACAATGTTGAGACACCGTATAAATTAATATACAACGAGAAGTGCGTTGACTTTCATTCAAGTTTTTACTTACTAGTGGTTGAGGTGCAAGGCGTAAAAAAATATGCGTCATTTTTTTCTCGTGTGCTGGTTGTACGGACGTCAATATTTGTTTGTTCTGAATATGATGTCGTGTGTTACTGTTCATTAATGGTTGTATCGCCAAAAAGATAACACGCTGCAATGATGAGTGATAACTCAATCTGACTTAAAAAAACAAAACAAACATAATCATGTTTTTTTTAACAAACCTTAAGCGTGAAGCGGTACAAGACAAGTTGGTACTTCTTAATTTTTTTACAAAAAACACTTCGTCAATTTAGTTTTTTTAAATTAAAAAAATTATTTTTGCTAAAAATAATATAACAAACATATTCAGAATGTACAAGAAAGCTGACACGTGTGTGTTGTTCATACCTTAATATTAGGGAGGCTCAAGTGAGGGTGGGCGCAACTGCTAGATCGGCGATCACGGGACATGGACGCCATTTAATTGCTAAATTTTGCTGGGAGTCTATGGGGCAAAGGGTCGTTTTCTTTCCTAACTCGGGTCATAAAAGCCCATTAAGGTGCTTGAATAATTTACACAAAGTATAAATGATTACTTTTCCATAGCCACCAGTTTTGTTGCGATAGGTTAAGTATTTTTTTAACGCGAAAAATGGTAAATTCCGCCATCTTGGACGTTGCTGCTTGTCTGGCAACTTTGCTTTCTCCGCTCGACGTTTGCAATTCTCGGAGCGAGAAGGAAGCGAGAGAGGCTGCGCCAAGGTCCTCGTTGCTTGCAATGGGAGGCGAGAGGAGGAAAGGCGCATGGAGCAACAGAGTTGCAACAGAGCGGGCGCCTGCTCTCGTGCAGGCAACACTGGCGCATATCCTTTCTCGAATCCTCTCCCTCAGGCGCCGCCATTAAATTGCAAACGCTCTCCAGGTTTTGAGTTGCGCCCACCCTCACTACAGCCTCCCTACTTAATATTAAAGTGTGAAGATCACCGTATGCAATTCAATTATGTTTGTTCGCAATTTTTGTGACAAGGATAAGTACATATGAATGAGAACAAGGAGCGGATTTATGGGTCAGGATGATTGGGGGGTAGGGGGGGGGGGGGGAGATCTCCAGAGAAATTTCACGTCACGAATGGATATGACATCAGGGAAGAATCGTTGCCCAGACCTATTTTGATGACCTAATGCTTGTCGTTATACGAAAAGCAACACATTAAAAAAAAGTTGCTGCATCCTCCTTTCCCTCTTTTTTTTAGTTTTGCGTTTGATAAGGACAAAAGCTCTGTGATATGTTCACCTTTTTGAGCTTCCTTTTTTTTTTTTTGCACAAAAAACAGTCAAAAAACGTGATGTGGGGTAGGTTAATATATTTTCTCAAAAGACGGTGTTTGATAACGACACTAAAGTATGAATATGATTGTAAACCTGAGACTGAGGCAGAAAAGGGAACACAACAGAAGGTAGAAAAAGAGGAGGCAACGTCTCAAACTCAGCTGTAAAGTTTATTTCGTACACGCCTTATATACCAGATCTCCAACGCCGTCTCTACAAAAAAGAAACAAAAAAAAAACGAACAAAAAACAAACACACAAAGCAAAGCAAAAAACATATAAAGCGTGTACGAAATAATCTTTGCAGCTGAGTTTGAGACGTTGCCTCCTCTTTTTCTACCTTCTGTTGCGTTCTCTTTTCTGCCTCAGTCTCAGGTTTACAATCATGTTCAACTTACACCAGCTCGCCTGCACTCTGACAATTTTTTTTTACCAAAGTATGATCAGCACAATTCGTGCTTCATACGCTCTATTATAAACGGTTATTTGTTTTCGCTTCTCCTCTTAGTCGCGCTATTAGCATCGAGCGAACGCCCTCATAATGGCGAATCATGAACGCACTCACGTGATATTGCCTGGCCCTGTAGGTAACACTTCATACTGGTAACGGCACTATGCTTAACAAGCGACGCATTGCATTGAACTATGGTAACTGACACCTTAAGAAGCAAAGGGTGTGCCGAGTCTTCAGCGTCTAATTATTGCTACGAAACCACGGAAATTTCGGCATCGGCCAAAAAGGACGCCAATGAATGAATTTTGAAGCAAAAAAAGGCGTAAACATAATAATGTTATGCTATGCGTTCATGAAACTGTTGGTGACCATGCGACTAGCGTGCAGGCCGGCTTGAGAAGCTGAAATGTAGCGTCCAGTATGTTGCTCTCTAGAAAAAGCAGAAGTTCAGCTACTGATACAAAGACACAGTGCGGTTTATAGCAATTAATTTTCCTAACATTACATTTAACACGGCCGAAATAAAAGCAACAACAACATAATATTTGATATTTTGGTGCTGAGCTTACTAATGCTTAAAAAAAAGAGAAACAAGATTCACTATAGGGAAACCGCGTTTTCAAATAAAATAAGATGTACTAGACAGTGAAACAAATCACGGCTACTAAATTTAATAACTTCTCGAAATAATAAATACAATACTTAGTTTCGCTCTAAGACCAATTGCAGGCGACGCTACTGTATTTGATAGATACGATCAAACAACTAAAAAAAAAAAAGCGCATCGCCATGGCGATCGTTGTTTTTGTGCATGGCGCACAGTAGGCAAGGACAAATAGGAAGAAAACAGACAGGACGAGGGCTGACACGGTACTTAATACGCAGAACACGAAAGAAAGATGTCACCATCTTTCTTTTTGGTCCCGCGTTCTCTCTCTTTCTGTCTCTCTCTCTCTCTCTCTATATATATATATATATATATTAACTTGCGAGTCAGCGCTCGTCTTGTCTGTTTTCTTCTGCTTCGTCTCCATTGCAAGGTTCATCTCCACGGTCAATGCGTACCAAGTCGCCACCTTGCTACGGTCTCTCTGGTGGACTTTCTATTACTACGAGATAAACCGAGCAGGCGCAGAATAAAGCGTAGGATCTCGGAGCATTCGCCGTGTTTGACTGGTTCCGTCGGTAAAAACGAACGTACGAAAATGACGAGCGTCGTAGTGACGATGCATTTTTTGTCTCTGCATGTTCGACTCCGTCAAATCGCAGACTAGGTAGCCGACGGACTCGTAAGTGGCATGAAGGAGAAAGACGCATTGTTTGGGCTTGCCGCTACGTACTGATCGGTCACCTTCAAACGAAGACTTGTATTCGCCATCCCTAAATTCCGCTAACCACAAAAAGAAAAAAAAAAAAAAACAGCATAAAAGTTAACAAAATGCTTGCAAGAAAGAAAAAGAAAAAAAGAAAAACGCGCCGTACGCCGATGAGCGAGACGGTAACTCCCTCTAGAAATAGATTCCCCGCGTGCGCTGGAAGTAACGCAGCGAAGACGCTCCCATAGCTTAAAAATAATAACCGCAGGAATAAATAAATAAGCAAATAAGCAACAACAAAAACAACAAAAAAGCTAACAAAACCGAACACCAAGGCAGAGGTGAGAACTGTCACGCCCCAGAAATCCCACCTCAAAAAAACCGCAATAAAAGAAAAATGAAGCACTCTTTCTCTCACCACCCACGCACGTACCCCTCTGAAAGAACCCCCAAAAAGTAAAGCGAGACCACACCGGGCTCCAGCATAACAAATGGACTAAAAATGCCAAAAAGCGAATCCTCTCACCCTCCTCTTTCTTTTACACCAGCCTCACTTAGCTATGCGGGAGACCTCATCACCGCCCGAGTTGAGAAGAGAACTCGCCGTAATGAGATACGCGTTAATAAATTACCGGGCAAACTCACGTTCCGTGCCGTAATTAAGAAAAATAATGAACCGCCCTCCTCCCTTTTTTCTTCCCCTAAACTCAGCCTTTTCCGTTCTCTCTCTCTCCATCGGCAGAAACCCCCCTCTAAAATTGAGCACGGTCGCCGCCATTGCGCTTAATTACTGACGTGTAACGTCGCGGTTGCTTCATCTAGTTCGGCGCTTCTATTTTGAGCGTTTTCAGCTTTTTTTTTGTTGCATCCTCTACCCTCTTTTATATTGTCTCCTCGCTAATCCGAGTTCGTCATTTTAATCTTTGAGTGGTTCCGCTGTGCCCTTGAGGCCGCTTGTCGCTTTCCCATTGTGAACGCTGCACCACCACTCAGCCCTAAACTGACAGTGCGATGGGAAATACGCGCTTGACGGACCAATGAACCGCCTCCCTTTGCATCACGTGACCTCGCGTTCTGCGCATGCGTAGTGGGCGGGAGCGCAATCACGTGTCGGAGGAGAGAGGAACCACTGGTTCCAACGAGCACCCATGGCTTCCCCGGTGATGTCGGCTTTATGGACGAACGGAGTGTACCGCTTATTTGGACCACGACTGTTTGTCCACTGCGTGGTAGGCGAGGCTGTGCCCTCTTTTAATTGCGGTAATGGCCTCGTTTCGGTTCACCACGGCCGCCTGGTTATAACGGAGTGTACGGGTAGGCGCGTGCGGTCGTCGTTGAAAGCCGAGAAAAGACTTGGGATCCAATTGCAAAATATTCTGAGCCCTGGGGCTTGTCCTGATATATAAAGTATTTGATTTTAACTGTAACAGATTTCTTGCCAAAAAAATCCTTGAAGGGTACAGGGAACTAATGCGGTTTATGTAACTGAGTTATATGGTCAGGGGACGTAATAGGCGCTGGGAAGGGTTCCAGGTAGCGCCACCGTCGATTGATCATCAGCGCCACCGTGGCCAAATGGTGCAACACTGGGACGGCTAAAATCGGCAGCACCGCCGACGTACCCTCGCGAAATGACTTTATTGCCAACTCCGAGCGTTGTGTTGTCGCGCGTTACACTATCGACTGGTTTAAAAATGCATTAAACATTATATATATGAATGTGCATAGTGCGTGGTCGTGTAGTTCTAGCATTAGGAAGTTTTAGTAGGTGCCCTCCTGAATAAGTTGAGAAAACGCAGAAGGGGAACTAGGAGAATAAGGTTTAACTTCCTGATATTACGGCCCTATATAGGTAAAATCAAATAGACAAGGGCATTTTTTACTGCGTTGTTTTCGCTTGCCTCAAGATTACAAAAAGCGAAACTAAAAGTGCGACGCCCCCCCCCCCCCCCCCTCCCCTTGCCTCCGCTTACCAATCCTTTTTCCGAAGTGAATTCTTCCCGCATGAATAGCTGCCCTCATTTCTGGGATCAGCTTATTTCAAGTCTCCTCGTCGTCTTGTTGACGACGATTGTGGTATCCGTGGAATGTGTTTTTCGTGCAAGCTGGCTGTAGTTTGGGTGGTATCGTACGCAGTTGCTTGTCGTAAGCTAATAGGTCGTTCTCGTCGATCGAATGTGCTATTCTATTATACGTAGAACACAAATAAACGCCGCATAAATAACATTTTCTCGTAAGGTAAGTACATTTTCTTTTATATTAAATTTCTTGAGTAAACTGTTTTCTCGCAGCGGGGACTAAGTTAGAACATCATAAACACGGGTCGAAATAAAGCAACCATCTTAGGCAGCTACGCGATACTGCTAAAAGCGTAAACCTCAGTCCGCTCTGCAACCGGCAAAGCGGAAAAAAACGCTCACTCCGGTTTTCGGTAACTTCGCTCAAACGTCCACAAAACGTCGTTCGATCAAAATGTGTCCGCGGAGCTGAGAGCAGTGAAAGTGTCAAAGGACTGACCTGACTCTGAGTCACCGCTTGGGATTCAAAGACAACTCTGGGATTCAAGCCCATTTGGGCGCGAGGTGTCCCACTAACAGCTATCAGTGTAACAAAAATTGAGCCGCACTGAGCAGACATCGTAAAATAAACACACGGCGTTTTTGTCGCAGACATGGTGACAACATTATATGCGGACACGGCTGAAGCTCCTACACATGTTTGCTTCGTACATATTTATGTTTGGAACGCGTTTGAAGACAGTTTTTGGATGACCGACGGGGTGGGTTCTGTCGTACAAGTAAGATGCATGTCTCAGGCACTGCACGCAGGCTGTTATTTGGTATGTGTCACCGAGGCTTAGTTTTTCATCTTACCTTGACATAGGTGTCCCACCTTGTGAGGTAAGAGTTCGGGCTGCAGCGTGTGAAATTGAGGTGGCGTCATTGTATTATAGCAAGAGCTAATTACCAGTACTGCCGATAGCACCCAAACGCTGCATAGTTTGTATGGTTATACAGATCTTTGAATATCACTTTTTGCTGAGCCCAGATTTGTACAGAAATATGTATGCGATACAGCCATTTATATTTAAAAATGACAATAAAAACTGGTTTCCGCTTTTCAGTTGAAAATTTCCACACATGCGTGGTTACCTCCAACCTCAATTTCAGAGCTGTTTTAAAACATTCTTGAGCAAAGCTCGAAGATAAACAGCTCGCTCCTATTTATTTTTCTAGTATATTTTAGAATCGTAATCATACAGCTTGATGAAAACCAAGATGAAGTCCCTATTTTCTTTTTATATTTCGTGACACATCTCTTTCATTTGTTGTGTGTAAGGATACAGTGCGACGATCGCGTTGGTCAGGCAAGATATCCGACAAGAGTACAATAAAAGTAGCACTAACCGAGTACATCGTACAAATGTCAGAACGTGACGTCCTGCTTCCGTAACCCACCCTTCTCTGAGCCGGTATCATCATATCTTCGTGACTTTGTCCTTTTTTTTTTATCAACCGAAATATGTTTTAGTTTTCTTCGTGCCTTTTTGCTACGCACCTATTCTTGTTTCTATCTCCGCCTTTTCTTTGGTTGCCTCTGAGCTCTGATGGAGATGACTATCCATTCTTTGTTTTGTTTATAAAACCAAAAATAAAGAAGGCTGAAGAGAGCTAATATATGAGGAAAGTGGGGAGGTGTAAGGACCCGGCCTGGCTGAGACGGGCAAAGTGGCGGATTAGCAATTGAGCGCGTAGCGGACCGCGATTGATGGTCGGATGCGGGCATGAGTGGCGCGTCTCACGTTGCAAGAGCTTACGCTAGGGACGCTCCATCAGCGAAGGGTTCTGCACCCTCTCTGCATGGGGAAAACTGATGGTCTGCGAGGAGTACGTTAAAACGACGACTCTAAGAAAGCTGAGCGGGAAAAGGGTTTAAATATTTTTTATACCCTTTTTAACAACACCAATCTTAATAACACTGCTACTAACACAGAAGAAAGTATTTCGCATAATTGAAAATGTTTCTTTTTTGCATTCTTCTGAGGAGCTTTTTCGGAAACATAAAGCTGCGACAATTAAGCATTTGTACAACTATCGTTTGATGGGAGTCTACAATACGGCAGTAAAACAAAATAACAACTTTTTTCTTTCTGTACTGTCGGGCCTGGAGAGAACAACCCAGACGTATGAAACTAGACAGAGTGAGGGCCCCCTGGTGTGTTACTACTTCCCGCACGAACTATGGACAAACTTCTTTAAAACATACACTACCGTCACTTTTAAATGAGCTCGAAGGTGAAAATATTGACATTATAAAAAAAGTGAAAGCCGTTTACCACTCCCTGTAACGCCGAATTGGAGAGCAGCTCTTGAGGAGGAGGAGGGAAGTGTACTGAGGGCCACGGTTTCTCGGGGGTCACGTGACATAGGGGAAAGGGTCACACATGACCCCCCCCCCGAGGGCACGTGACCTTGTTGGAGTCACGGGACCTCAGGGGAGGGGGCCCACGTGGAGGGGGAGTCACGTGCCCCCCCCCCCCCCCCCGAGGTCACGTGACCTCGCAAGGGGGTCCGTGACCTCGGGGGAGGGGTCACGTGACCCCACAGATCACGTGACCAATATTTCCCCACTAGATTTAGCGGGGAAATTTTTTCCGCTAGATTTAGCGGGGAAGTTTTTCCGCTAGATCTAGCGGGGAAGTTTTTCCGCTAGATTTAGCGGGAAAGTTTTTCCGCTAAATTTAGCGGGGAAATTTTTCCGCTAGATTTAGCGGGGAAAATTTTCCGCTAGATTTATCGGGGAAGCTTTTCCGCTAGATTTAGCGGGGAAATTTTTCCGCTAGATTTAGCGGGGAAATTTACCCATAATGTACCGCGTAATTACGCCGACGCCGACGACGACGGCGACGGCGACGCCGCTCAAGCCGGGAACGGGCGCCTAAGAGCTGCGCTCTAAAAAATCAAGGGGTATGCTACGCGAAATGCTATTGGAAAACAGTGTGAACGACTTTTTTTTTTGTAGATAATCGATGCAATAAGGTGTAGTACTTTTTTGCTTGTCTTGTTTGAAATGTCTCTGCTGCTCTGCTACACGGAGTAGGGCCTGGTCAAGCTGCAAGCCACGCAGCTTTTTGCCCTATCTCCCTCCTTTGTAAAAAAAGGAAAATAAATTATTATTATTATTATTATTATTATATTTTTTGTAGACTGCGGTAAGCTGAGCAGTCTATAAAATCATACGGCCAATACAAAAAGGCGAATCATCTATCAAGAATATCTATTCCATGATTGATAGTTAAGCGCATGTATACCATCCCACGACCATATTCATTTGAGCAGTAATAGTCAAAGGCAAGTGAACCATATTTTGGCACGTTAAATTCTTCTAGGTCCATGTTCCACGCCAACTACGAGTGGACCAAGTACCCGTCAGCAAGGATCTAGTTACCAACTTAAACCAGTGTAGAGATTCGTAACGTGCAACCAGAGTCTCAGTTGTGCTGCTCTTTCTGCGCATTATTCATCTGCCAGAATGCGGGCACGTTGTCGGTTGTAAGCAAGCTACTGAATTCCTAGCTAAGATCGGGCGGCGGCTTGCACGACCTAACCAGTGTCCTTAATAATAAAGATTATCGTTCCGTAGTGTACAAAACATTGAAATTTTATGTTATGAATAGAGGTTCCACTACCGGATTATAACGCCGCATTGATTCTCACGAACATCGCGCGTATGGTAAATTGCACAGCACCTGTCTTTTTTGAAGTTCGTATAAACCGGTATTAATGTTAACCATACCCACAGGTTTCCCGATGCCGCATTGATTTATGGAGATTGGATGTTTAGAGAATAAAAAAAACTACATGAGGACACTTAAGATTGCTTACTTGTAGGAATGCGGAAGCCTTCCTACAAATAGCGCGTCACGACTTCCTTTAGCATGCGGTGTTCCGGGGGTGACGTCACTCTCCCCCACTGCGCAGGCGCGGCGAACTCCGCCGGCTCCACGGCTTCCGTGACGATGCATCTGCGTTGCTGTGCTTCTTTGTGTTTTATTTCTCAGGCGCGTCCGCTTTAACCTTGAGCGGGCCGCCGGATTCTGGGACGAAGCATGTGATATGACGCGTCACAGCCAATGGAACTTTAGGTGCCGTTTCGCTCAGCCAATGGGAAAATGGGAATTTAGGTGCCGTTTTTCCTTCCGTGGGACATATAATGCTTTCGCGCTAATATTATAATGTTGCTACTGGCATTACATTGGCTTTCCAACTCATCTGATAAGACTTCGAACGACTCTTCCAGAGGACATTGTAACGCAGTAATGTTTAACGCACGTATACAGGTTTCTATTTTTTTTTTAAGATTGAAAGATTTGTTTAGAAAAAAGCCTTGAAAAATATTTATGCTGCTTGTGGAGGTGAGTTATATGACCAGGGGTACATTATGGGGGTGGCCAATCTTTGCGATAAGTAAAATAATTAATTAAAATTCGTTAATCACGTTTTTATTTAGTGAAAATAGACATATGGTTTCCATTAGAAACTTTTTGAGCGTTATCGAAAACCACTTAATCAGTAATTTTCAGAAAGACTTTGAGCGCGTGAGAAGTGTAGTAGTGAAGTAAAGTTATTACATGTGGAACAGGTACAAGGCGAGCGGTTGCGGAACGCGGATGATTAGGTTATTATCGCGTTCCGCAAACGCTAACCTTCTACCTGCTCTACAAATGGTAACTTCAGTGCACTACTACGCTCCTCACGCGCTCAAAGTCTTTCCACAAATTACTGAGTTAGTGGTTTTCGATGACACTCAACAAGTTTCTGATTGGAACGAAATGTCTATTTTCATTAATTAAAAGTTAATGAACGAATTTTAATTAGTTAGCCGACTGATCGTTAAAATTAGCCCCCTACACTTTGTTCCCCTGGCCGTATAACTCACCTGCACAAACCGCATCAGTGTAACTATCACGGTTCTTTTTTTTTTTTTAATCTGTCAACTTAAAAAAAAGCGAAAAAAACCCTGTATATATCTTATCGTAAACCGGAGACACGGAAAAATAAAAAAACGGACAAAACAACAACAAGTCTCAAACAAATATTGTATATATATACCGGGTGTCTCAAGCAGCGGCCGGCTTTTTAAATCGACCGCAAAATTCGGTTTCTTAATTTATCGCGCTACGATTTTCTGCAGAGATGCCCAAAGGTGGTTTATTTGTTCTGTAAAATTTGGTCAGGGTGAATTTACATGAGAAAAAAGTAAAAAAAAAAAAGAAAAAAGGCTATGGACGCTCCTATGGAGACGCAGCGAAGCCACCGGTCTTCAAACAATATGGCGCTCTATTGATTGAAGACCGTTGGCTTCACTGGCTTTCGATAGGAGTTAAGTCTTTTCCTTTGTTTACTTTTTCGTCACGTAAGTACATTCTTTGCAAATTTTATAAAAGGAATGCACCCCCTGTGGGCAACGCTGCACAAAATCGAGGCGCGATAGGTTAAAAAACCGAATTTTGCGGTCGATTTAAAGAGCCTGGCCGCTATATTTGAAACACCCGATATATATATATACCAGTGTTGCGGAATGGGCACCCCCATTCCATTCCAAATCCATTCCGGGGAATTAGAGTTTTCGATAATTCAATTCCTTTCAATTCCTAGGAATGGAGACACTGAGCCCATTCCCACTCCTGGAATGGCTAAATCGTTCCATTCCATTCCTTTAATTCCTAAACGTAGATACTGGCCCTTGACAGCTACATTTTGTAGCCGGCATAAGCAGCATAAAACTGACATTATCAAATGCAGAGACAATTGCAAAAAAAAAAAAGAAAGAAAAGCTAAATTCTTTAAAAAAGCACAGATTTTTACTAAGCGGACCGCTGGTGGCACAGGGTGTTTATTTACAATGTACTGCAAACATCGAGAAAGCCCCTTGATATGTCAATGCTTGTTTAAGACATCGGTCTCGCGACCACGTCGCTCGCAACAAACAGCAAAACTTAAATCTACTCATTTTCTTTTCTTTTTTTAAATTTTTTTGCATTTGACTTTTAAGACATAAGCGGCCAGCGTGTTTGTTTGAGAAGACCATAAAAAATCTCCAGTTCGTGCGTGGCGCAGGAATAAGCTATATTACTGTAGTCTTCAAATACAGCAACACGGCGAGTACACTGCTGGAAGCGGGTCCATGCACAGCGGCAGAACACATCCTCTGACAAAATGCAACCTCTGCGGCGCAGCACGAGGGACCGTATAGACCGTGTCACGAAACCTGTTTTAAAACGCATAAGTTCACGCTTGCTTTACGAATCTCGATATTTCTTATCATAATCAATTCAATTTTGGGCTGGTTCGCCTGCCCTTTTCCACCCTTCGCATACTCATTCTCCTGTTTCCTCTTCAGGCGGCGGATAAAGTTCGATGATATACGCCGACTGCACCGTGTATAGTTTCCTTGCACAACTTTCAGCGTGCAGATTGTTTATTTTCTTCGCGATTAATGTAGAAAAATGTCTTCTACGATGCCATGACTCAATCTGTATTTATCTTGTCTTCTCGTCCGAATTGTGATGTTCCTCTTCGCGCTGATCGAGTGGCGGGTTCAGGCAGCAGACGGTACCAACCGATTCATTCTTCTACCTCGGTGTCGGTTGTTCACGTAGTGGCGACGGGTCGGGAAGTCAGCGTTGACAAAGCTTTCACATCAAGATACAATGAACGGGTAATACCACACCGTTCGAATTGACAATCCCCGTGTTTCCTCATTAACAGCGTCCAACTGACTTTTCACCGCCTCAAACAGAGTCCAGGTGAAGGAGCACGAATGCAGACCGGACAGCCGAGACGCGCGGAAGCCAAAACCTCAGTGGCAGCTAGCACCCAGCTCTCCTTATCAGTTGCCCTCACAGCAACGGTCGCACCTTGTCTGGCGCGGGACGATCTTTCTGCAGGTCTATAGTCAGTTCGGTCACACCAAGAGCGGTGACGATAGTCTACTTCACCTTACGATGGACCTCAACAGACAGCACGAGAGCCATCGAAACCAATCCAGTGCTTTCTGAGTGCTGCGTCACCCTGCAGTCCCGCTCAACGTACTGGATTGCCTAGGGTGACTCGTAGCGTCCGCAGCGGTCCATCGCAAGGTGAAACAAAGTATGCAGAGACAAAAGTCAAGGGAAATGAGCGGGAATCCGCTCGCTTGCTTGTAACCCCAACCCACTAAAGCATAAAACACAGAAAACAAGCATCGTAACAAAGACCAAGTAATAGGCGGACATACAATACAAATGCAGTAGAAAAAAACAAGCCTCGGAGCAAAGCGCAAGAGGAGAAGAGGGAAGTGAATCTCGCTTTGGGGTTTTAATGCCGAAGCAAACCCACATTTCGCACTTCAAAGGAGTGCACACGAATGAACGTGGAAGGCAGCAGGTTTGGCTGCCTGCTAAACAACGCGCCTCGAACTATAAGAAAACAATGCCTGATCATCTTTCGACGGCGCCCAAGTCAACGAGTTATCAGAGCTCTGCGAGTTATGAGTCGCTTCCGCTCCCAGATCTCAGTCCGTGCGCGCGCGTGCATTCTACAAACCGTCGCAACAGCAACAAAAAAAGCATGACAAGAAGTACGATGAGGAGTTGCGCATGGCGGTTTCTTTCTTTGCCGCTCCCTTTTCTTTTGCTTGGTGCTTGGTTTCTTGTTTCGCTCTCGTGTAACGCCATCGAAGCCCGACGCCTGCGCGTCCGTGAAAGGCGCCACGTTACCCCCCTTTCCCCCTTTGCTCTTTGCTTTGACACTTGTTTTTTGTATTGCATTTTGTTGGCGTATAAACCTGTTAGGGCTCCTCGCGAGCTAGCAGTTGCCTACTCATTTTATTTCTGAGCAACTGTCTCACTGACTGGCTCGGTTTAGCTGGCTGTAAACACTAAAAAAGAAAAAAAGAAGAACCGTGCCCATTCCATTCCCATTCCATTCCGGGAAAAAGCACCTAATTCCATTCCCATTCCATTCCCTTCAACGTTGCCGCCATTCCATTCCCGTTCCATTCCGGGGTCGTGAAAATGCGGAATGATTCCGGAATCATTCCAATTACGGAGTGGCAACTCCGCAACA
The DNA here is from genome assembly GCF_016920785.2 of Ixodes scapularis. Taxonomy (NCBI): domain Eukaryota; kingdom Metazoa; phylum Arthropoda; class Arachnida; order Ixodida; family Ixodidae; genus Ixodes; species Ixodes scapularis. The sequence continues at coordinate 60,943,316 of NW_024609836.1, forward strand.
CTGATATATACAGGGTATTTCACGACAAGTGGAGAAATTCGGTATTGCGCGAACTATGCATCGCAACCAAAAAAAAAAAGAAAAGGGGGGGGGGGGGGGGGCTTGTGTCGTTTTGGTCCTGGGCCAGGGGCCCATTTAGGAAAATTATTGAAGTTTGAGATGATTAAGTAGTTAATTATTTTTGCGTAATTAACTTTTTAATATTCTGTTTAAGGGGATGGATTCGATTAGAAACTTGCTGAGCATCATCGAAAAACACTAAATCAATAAATTGCAGAACGATAGAAGGCACGCGCAGCATTTTACGGCTTTCTGGAAAACCGCACAACTTTGACGGGTTTTTATGTTTCGGTTTGGAATCGGAGCGCAACTCGGCACCGACGGCACCGCGCCCTGTGGAGAAATAGTGCAACCAACCTCTGCTGCGTTGCGCGAGGACAGCGCGGCAGAGGTTGGTTGCACTATTTCTCCACAGGTTGCGGAGCCGTCGGTGCCGAGTTGCGCTCCGATTGCAAACCGAAACATAAAAACCCGTCAAAGTTGTGCGGTTTTCCAGAAAGCCGTAAAATGCTGCGCGTGCCTTCTATCGTTCTGCAATTTGTTGATTTAGTGTATTTCGATGATGCTGAGTAATTTTATAATTGAAACCATGCCCTTAAACACAATATTAAAAAAATTAATTACGCAAAACGATGTAACGATTTAATTATCCCGGACTTTAATAATTTTCCTAAATAGACACCTGGCCCAGGACCAAAACGTCAGAAGTATTTTTTTTGTTGCAACGCGTAGTTTTTGCAATATCGAATTTGTTTACCTTTCGTGATACAGCCTGTATAGTGGCTTCCATTGTGTCTTGGGCACAAGGTCGCTCCATTAAGCGTTTAGTTTCTTCAGTTATTCACGCCTCATCATTTGTCATTCATGCCAAATATATATATATATATATATAGATATTACATTATCATATGCTTTAGAACATGAAAACAGCCGGAATACCTGTCGCTTAGCAGTGACACTGTTTTGGTTTGATGGCGACTGGAGAAAACAAAAAGAGTTCCTTTTCCCGTATAACGAATGGCACAGCTGTTCGCCGCAGATTGCCCGACTCGCTTAGCCTGCCAGCCTGTACAACTAACAAACTCTAAGCCCACGTGCCTGCACTTGTTCGGCGAACCGGCTTAAAAACATGAAAGAGAGAAAGCTTTTTTTCGCCCTTCAAGCGGAGTTGGAATTTTTCCGCGACAAATATGTTACTCTTTATAACTGTATGCTTTTTTTGTTTACTGTAAAACTCTCACTACCCGCGAGCCTCTCATTACCACGAATTTTGCGACTTGTAAAATTCGCAAACTTTAGTGAGCGTAAATATTTCTATTATCTGTACAGGCGAATTTCAGCCTTCAGAATTCGCGAAATTTAATGGTCGCCAATATGAATCCACCACCCAATCCGCGAAAAATCGGAGCCGCGAAAATTAAAGGTTTCACAGTTCTCGATTGTTTCCGAGCAAAATAACCGATTTCGCAGACCATCTGGAGTTTAGGGGTATTTATTAAATCTTGGGAACTCAATTGCAAAACGACATAAGAAACCGAGTACTACAATTCCAGACACAGTGGAGGACTTGGCTCCGGACTGTGATGCCGATGCGAACAATTATGTCTGCGTTTAGCCCATTAGAAAATTGCGACGCTATAGTCGGTTGCAAGCTAAGAAAAAACCGGAAATGCCTCTCAGAGGAAAATGTAATCCTACGCCGAGAAACGCCAGCCAATCGTTTTCATGAGGTCACGATTCCGTGCACCAATCGCAATCCTTTTGAAAAAAAAAAAAAAAGCTCAACATGGCTGCTGGCCTTAGCAACGCGATGCTAGTTTCTCGTGACAATTATTCTGCTTTTTTGCACCGTGTTTTACGTGCCCGAGGTTACGCCACGAAATCTTAATGGTATCGGCTTGCGTTTGCAGCAGTTTTTCCGCGACAACGTGAGAATCCAGCGACGCTATCGCCAACGAAAATTTCGAAACGGGCGCGAGGCTTAGCACTGCCGAGAGGTATGTTAGACGGTATGTTAGACAGTATCTTGGAGAGAAAATGAATTGGGAAGACGGTACATTGGACATGGCTTTCTTTCTTTACTAAACAGCTATTTCGTTGACGAAAACGTATTCTAACTTATTTAAATGTCCTGATTGAATTAAATAAATATTGTAGTAGTTTAAGACACGTTTCCTGGAGGAAGAAAAAGCAACGTTGTTAGCGAACTACTTTCTCGACGGCGGAGGCACTTAGATGGGCGCAATGCGCTTGTGGGTGGAGCTAAAAGATTGTTCTCAGGTTGCATCCGACTATAGTAATGTAAAACCGGGAACGTTTGGCTCATATGTGCAAATTTTCGGTGCATCGTGTGTTCGGCAGTAGTGGCACGTTCGAGGCTTCACAACACTGTAATATGCATAAACCGTCTACTTGAACTCAAGATAAAGAAAACAGTAATCTAAAAAATAAAAAAAAAGCTAACAAAAATCTTTACTATCTTGAGAGTTGGAAGAACTTCGATGGCGCACCTGACGATTCAAATGCGAGAGAGCCTCCTTCTAGAAAAGACGAGAAATCACGTTTACACCGCAAACCCAAAAGTAAAATATCCCCCCCCCCCCCCCCAAAAAAAAAAAAAGAGAGAACCGAATCTTTTATGTACGATTTCAAGGAAGAGTACGCGAAGACGATGGTACTTTAGTGCTTCCATAAGACGTGACTGGGGATAGCACGTGAAAACGAAAATTCTGTGTTACCGAATTTCGGAAATGCAACCGACGAGAACAGAATGCCATAAAATTGACCTCGTAGCAAGTCCGTAAGAATGTCTAGTACCGATTGAAAGGAGAAGAGAAGGATAGAAAAAAATCGCGGAAATCAGTAGAAAGTTAAAAAAGGGGGGACAGTTCTCGGCTTGGCGATTTCATAGAAGGCTAGCTGTGCGCACCAAGCTTAGGAAGATTGCGCATAAAATTTGGCACAAATCTACCAACGATGAAAACAGAGAGCAATACGAGGGCTCCTCAAAGATTAATGTGACACATTTTCTTCTCTCCCAAAAAATACATTTATTAACTTGAAAATTTACAGTTTGCAACATTGATGTTTGCTGGATACATGTGGGTAATTTTACGGCCGTTACATAAAGGACGCTGTTCTAATAGTCCGTGAACAGGGTGTTTGTGCCCGACTTGCGTCGCAAGAACTAGCTGCAATTGAGCTGAAGAAAGCAAAATATTGTGGGAAAAATTCATAACAGTCTGCGGGCTGTGTATTGAAGTTATACGGTACGAAAGTGCTCCAATAACGTGTTTGGAGCATTGGAATGCAAGGAGGGGCACACCAGTCGAACGGCAACGCAGGGAACCAACCGTCATTGGTTAAGGTTGGAGGCGAACAAAAGCACGTGGAAGCATTTAAGGAGTAAACAAACGAGCAAAGTGTCAACCTGCTTGTAGGCTGTATACAACGTATAGAAGAACGGTTAAATGCTGGGTGAAAAGAATTAAAGCTCCAGGAGGAGGAAAGATGGTATGCTTGATTGGTCGCAGTCGGAGTGTGCTGCTACTGCCACCAATCCATACCTTGCTGCGGAGTGCCGATATATCTGTTCTTGCGAATTGGCGCATCGCGAGCTGATAATGGGCCTTAGAGCTTTCAGTCAGCAAAGGATGTGTATTGTCAATTATCGGGTGCGGCATAAGGGGAATCGAAGAGAAATGCTCTCCAGCTTGGAAATGCCCGCCCTCCCAAAAGCCTCGAACACGGGAGGCACTTGCCAATGTTTGCTGGACCCTACCATCCTATCCCCCTTATAAGCCTTTGTTGGCACCATCAGATTTTAATTTCTTCTAATGGATGCACTGCGCTAAGCAATGTTTGAAAATTACAATAGCATAATTCTTGGAGTGAGAACGTGACCACAGAGCGGATAACAAGCTGGTACAGGAAAGGCACGCATGCCCTTGTCTCACCCTAGCGTAAAACCGGAAAACGGAGAGAATGGCCCTAAAATATTTTTGAGAAACAACAAATGTGGTGCTTTCCTTTTTGAGGAACCCTCGTACAAATTCAATGAAAGCAAAGCAAATAAAATTGCAGAAAAGAAATCAGAAAGTAAATATGTTGTGTGCAAACTTTGGAAGCTGTGAGTTAGTGTGTGCCAATGAGCGTCTGGTGTTTTTGTCGTATGGGACCGGTGGAGTACCAATGTTAACCTGTGCTGTTTAGAGGGTTACTGAACCGAAATTTAGAATTTCGCAAATGAAGGCATCAGAAGCACTGAACGGGACGCTACGAACTCCAAAACATCACTCATACATCGATATCTCAAACGGATGGCCGTAATTGTGAAACATAAGGGCGCGGTAAAGCGAGGATTATGAGGTCACGATCCTCCTGGAACAATTGAAAGTGAGGGTATGCGGCTTCGCTTCGGTTCACCTGCTTGGGGGGACGAAGCGAAGAAGAGAGGGAATGAGAATCGTGACGTCGTAAGTCTCGTCGGCCGTGCTCAATGGCGCGATTTCCAAAAATACGGCCATTCGTTAAGAGACATCGCCATATGAGTGATGTATATGGGTTTTGCAGCGTCCCGCCTATCGCTCTAGCCTTGTTTTGTGAGCTCCACATTTCAGTTCAGCATCTCTTTAACGTGCATCGCGCAGTAGCGATGCACGACCGTATGGCGGTACGATGGTAATCCGGATCGAAACGGGCAGGGGTGGGGTTTGAAGAAGGAATGAGAGAAAACAGACGAGAAAGGCGAAATGTGCGACGGCGGTTCGATTGTGCGGAAAGAACAATATGGCGAAAAAAGCAAAACGAAACCAATGTGTCTAGACACTAATGGATTTTGCCGAGTTGGAACGTAAAATGCTGGTTCTCCCTCCCGTTCTTTATTGTCTCGTGCGTTACCATCCAACCCGTAATTTGGGAGACTGGTGACGGATATGTGTTTTCAGTCGAGGGGCGTACCGTGGCCGAGGAGCGTCGGAATGGAGGGGAATCGAAGGTGGTTAGCGACATGCCGCCCGCACAAAGAGCGAGGGATCGTTATATCACGGTGTTTATCTAGGATGCGAAATTAGTGCAAACTTGTGCACGTCAAGTCCTAATTTCGTGGTCGTTCGATGATAAAAATCTTAGCAGAGCAGTTCAATAAAAAAAAAAAAATGCGAACGAAGAAGCAGAGCATAAAAGGTAAGTTTCATGCGCTCTTATTTATTATTTGAATGACTCATGTGTGCAAAGTTTATTAAACTAAGAAACATCTTTTGGGTGTAAAAATTGCAGCAACACAGGTTTACCTCTTTTTATGAACATTCTATAGAAATCGTTCTTGAGTATGTGCGCAAAACCCACAACACGTACGCAAAATTGCCTCTCAAGTTGAATAGTTCTCGTAAGATAAGTTTCGTCTCAATATATCTTCGCCGATTTCCTATCTTCTCCCAGAGGGAAGGCTATGCCCCTAAAATGCGGTTCCGGCCGGTATACCAATTCATAATTCATTCTGGCGTCTGATTTCCTATTTGATCATTTCGTTTTATACGAGCTCCACTGAGATAAGTTCCGGCACGCGATATAAGTTTATTCATCGTCATACCCGGAAAACGGGTTCCACTCTCCAAACCGCGGGAATCCATGATCGATTGAGATTGAAAAGCCGCTCGCTTAAATATAGATGATGAATGAATTAATAATATTGAAAGAAACATGGGTGGAGAGTGATCACTTCAAAGGAAGGCTTTAACTGTGACCCTTATATTCTGATCACCTTTAAAATACCGTTTCGGCAGATATGAAACTACACCGAATCTAATGTTAGCTTTTTTTGTTTTTATGAAATACAAATATGCTTTTGTGGCATTATCCTCATGTTGATCGAAAACAAAAACAACAGGCGGAAAGTTTTGGCACTTTCTCTGGCCCACGTCTTTTTAATGGTCTAAATATCAGACAATTACCATCACACATGCAAGAATTTATCTGGATGCCTGTCGGATGATGAAATGTAATAGCTCTGCTCGCGATATCTCGGCCGTCTGAAAGAATCTAAACCATGAATCGTTCGTTGAAAGTAGATGTAGAAGGGATTTTGAATTTTCTACTGAAATTCGTCGATATATAAAGGACATCGGCAGCCAGCTGCTACAGCATAATCAGTATCTCTCTATTAGCATACCATCCATTCTACACGGTCTCACCATTTATGTTTGTTTTTGCAGGATAGAAACTTCACATGGTCTATGGTATTTTAAGGTCAACATGAAAAATGAGACATTCTCCATTCTTTAGTGTTCAAGTGTTCGAAGTTCCATACGCTTATGTTTGTCTGGGCTGACCTCTTTTACAGTAATTAAGACGGAAAGAGGAACATAAAAATGAAATATTGCTGAGTACTTTCACCGTACTTTAATTTTCGGATCCCCTTTGCTTGAGTTAACCGATGCTTTTGTAATGGTAAAAGAAGCACCCTTCTTTCGGTAGAGGAAATAAAAAATAATCACGAGGCAAACAAATAAAATAAACATACAACACAGAAAAGTCTGCAATTGAATTCGAAACCGTGACGCGGTTTGTCGCTTTTGCTTTTTCTCTGGTTTTTCGCTCTTACAGTGCTCGAAGATCACGAGTCCCTTTGTCTGTTTAGTTATTTAAGTCATAATTGTGCGTACAGCGGATGATGAAATGTAGTAGTCCTGCTCGCGATATCTCGGCCGTCTAAAAGAATCGAAACCATGAATCGTTTGTTGAAAGTAGACGTAGAGGGGTTTTGAATTTTCTGCTGAAATTCGTCGATATAAGAAGGACATCGGCAGTCAGCTGCTACCTCATAATCAGTATTTTTATATTGGTATACCATCAATTGTATTCGGTCTCATCGTTTACGTTTGTTTTGAAGGATAGAAACTTCACGTTTTATGATATTTTAAGCTCGACATGAAAAATGATTTTCACAAAGGTTGATTTCTTCTTTTTGGTTTAGCGTTTTTTGAAAGAACTGGGAAGGAGCTACTTTGAAAGGGGATATTATTCGCAATAGACAGGCAAAAGAAAGTGACCCCACAGGAAACTCAATAAAAAGTCCCTCATGTCGACGAAAATGTGTAAGTCTTGCAGCAAGAGCTGCTGGTGAATATCTTCACTACCAGAGTATGCTTTACAGTGTAAGCGACTGCAAAGCCAGCCTTCGTTTATTTGCAGGTCGCTACACGACAGGCAACAAACAAATTGAGCAGAACGTACTTTGATGACAAACAAAAACAATGATCTGCTAGTTCATAGGCTACGTTTAGACGGATGCGACCGAAGTGCGTGAAACTGAGGGGGAACCGATCAACGAGCACAAACATTCCCATCTCTCTTCTATACAATCATACGTGTCATATCCCGATGCGATCCGCTACGGTGGTCGTGTCCACAACAGGCTAACTGCGACTCACCGCGTCAGACGTCGACTTCAGTGTCCCGCCTCGTGTTCCAAATCGCCCGGTTCTAGGGGGGCGTCCTCGTTCAATCCTGGCTAAGCTCCCAGTCTAGTCCAGCGTGCGGCCGAAGTCCAGTCTTTGCGGTAATCCATGAAGGGCTTCAGCGATTCCTTCACGTCGGCGTCAACCGAACCAGTGCCGTGAAAAGGACGCGGAGGGATCGACGAATCTCGGCCGGCGCACGTGATCGCAGCGAGAGACGTGACGAGTCCGAACTCACTCCGACGAAGTGACTCTGCAAACTGACACAGCGAAGGGCCCCGCAAAATGGTCCGCGCTCCAGAGTCGGCGGAGGAACGCGAACTCCGCTCTTCCCATTGGCTGGCCGGGATCACGTGGGAGAGGGGGATTGCGGCGTCGAAGGGAAAGGGAGCGGAGAAACAGTTGGGAATTCGGGTGAGAGGGGAAAATAGAGGCGGAGAGTGAGAAAGAAAGAGAGTGTTGGGATTTTTTCACGCCGGGTCGCAGTCTGAGTCGCGCGTCGAAACGACAGTTTATCTATTTTGGTGGGAGGGGGCGTAACTGTTCTTTTATTTCATGCAGTTTTGTTGTTGTGGTGGGCAGTTGAATGGTCTGGTTTGTGTTGAACTTAATTAGAAGCGAAAAAGAGGTGTGTGTGTGTGTGTGTGTGGGTGGGGGGGGGGGGGGGAGAAAGTATCATTGACGTTTATTCAGGTAAGAGATAACCAATAGATATACTTCCTCTGATAGGGAAACGTGTGGTTCATCCTACCGAGCGTCCCAGATTAGAAAGAAAGTATACGGTGCTCTTTAATCCCAATAATAAACTACGTATCACCGAACGCTAAGTTTCCGCTTAAATGTAGGGCTAGCGGTAAGAACGAGAAGTCAGTGTTTCAGAACTAACCGTTGTCATAAGTTGTAAGCCATTTTCGGTAATTTTCAACGGAAAAATTGCTGCCCACAAAGCTATATAACGGATGTATGGTGCTGAATGACTGAAACTGCCGATAACGGGTCCAGTTGTTTCATTTAAGGTTTTAGGAAATTATAAATTTCGATTAAGATAACGGTTATATATGAAATTTTTGCATCTCGACTGGACCGCTGCTACATTTGGGAGGAAACTAAACATTTGGCAATGCCTACTTTACTTTTGTGATAAAAACAAGAAAAAAAATATTCTGTGTGTGTGTGTGTGTGGTGGGGGACACACGCACATGCATGCTATATTTGGTCGTGAAATGAACAATAGAAATGCTGGGGAACTATGATATGTCGTTTCGGTTTTTTGGTGTCGTCTTGCCTAATATGGAGGAGCAATTCAGCCACAGAGTTTAGACGTGCGCTCTATTTTCTCTGGGCTGTTATTGCTGTGCAACTTGGTTATGCGGACGACCGGGGTTTGGGTTCTGTGTTTCCGTTCAGCAGCTTTCAATTATTGAGAACTATTGCTAAGCTCTAAAGAAATATATTTTAGATTTTTTTTCTTCATATGTTGAAATTAAAGTGGTCATGTTTACTTTCTAGTCGAGGACACGTGCACGCTTGCTGCCTCCAGATACGTTGATAAATATAATCTATAGGTGATTAAGAAAGCGAGGCTTGCATCAGTGCAGAACATTCTATCGATGCAGGACAGATCGGCATTTCACCATCCACCTACACCATCAGACTTTGCCATAACACCGATGCAAAGACAAAGACACCACCGTAGAAGAAGGAAGAGACAAAAATTCTGCTTCTCAGTGGTCTTAGTCTTAGTCACCTCTGAAGGAAATGCGTACAACGCCTGGAAATGTTTAGAGCACGCCCCTATTTTGCTAACAGATTTAAACTTTTTGGCATTTTACAATTGCGGCTGGATTAAGTTACTGAATTAACTAGAGGTCTCACTTTTATGTCACTGACATAACTAGCGATTTTTCAATAATGAAAAGTGTTCAGACCAAGTAAATTTTTTTCACGGTACCTTCATAATAAGTACAAGATAAGTGCACATTATAGGGCAATGTGCTATGAGTAGAATCATTTATATTATCATTTTTGAAGTTTTATAGAAACATTTTAAATATCACGAGATAAAATACGTAGAAGGGAAATTAGCATATCTCTAAACATTGGTGCTTTTTACAAATTGCTACGTCCCTCGAATCGCTCTTAGTTTTTTATACCTCAGAAGCTGTTACGAAATAATTTTAGCAGACAAGGCTTATATTAGGTTTTATTATTGTTTTCTTTCAAAGTCTCAAACTTGCTACCCAGAACAAGGTTTTTCTCAGATTGGAATCTATGTAAAGAATGAACCACCAAGAACTACTACATTAAACGAACAAAAGTACATAGCTACGATCGTAAGCCACTTTGCGCTATATTGCTTGTGGTGGTAATATATATAAAATAAGTTTTATCCTGCTAAAAACATGCTAAAAACCTATACTTCTGTGATATTTAAGGAAATTCACCGAAAACATCAATTTTTAAATTTCTTTTAATACTTTTGCATCGTTTGCTGATACGGTTGAACATCACGGAATATTAATATTCGTCAACATGTTTTCTGTATTCTCGCAACAGCCAGTTAAATCAGCCGCTTTTTTGTTTTTAAAGACTTAGAACCTAAGGTACAGTTAATTTTAGTTCAGTTAAGCTTTTTCTTTTCTCAACCCAGTGTTGAGGGCTCCAAAGAAAGAAAACTATCAGAAGGAGCTTGAGTATGCTAGTTTGCTACACAAGTAACAGCGTTTCAGCAAGAATTTATACTGGCACACTTGCTGATAAAAAAAAGAAAGATGTTTATATGTTTGGGATTGCATAAGTTTGACTATACCTTGGCTTCTGCAATGCAAGTAACTGACACTCCAGAGGTTGGCTTTCCCAAAATCCCGAGGTAGCAAAGTTTCTTTGAGCCAAAACTTGATTTTAGTTCGGAATTTCGGGCCTTAAAGAGCCAAAAGAAGCCAAGGTAAAGTCAACCTTGACCTTTTTTTGTCCAGACCCTGCAGCTGTCTTGGCCCCAATGCGCCAAGAAAAGTCAAAGTTGGGCTCCACCAATTTTAGTTTGACTTTTATCTTGCATCTTTGGGGCCTAAATCGCCAAGCAAGTACCAACGTTGGGCTTTAGTTCTGATTGGTCTGTTTTTTCAAGCGACACCTTTGGGCGTTTGTTACCAAACAAGTTCCCGACTTAGGCTTCACTGCTGCTGGTCCATCCGTTCGTACTTGGCATTTTTGGCTAAAATCAGGCACTTTGGCAATTATGAAGCGAGTCAGAAAGAAGAAACGCCAAAACGAAAGTTCTCTGGTACAAACTAACACATTGGAGAAAAACCGCATTAGGGCCAAGTTTGGCACCTGTGCAGAGCGCAAGTTCGTCTGGTTCTATTGCAGGGGTGGATGAGGTCAGAGCGCCAAGTTCTGATTGGCTCTGATTGAAGGATAGTGGGTAGGTCTGAAAGAAAGCTGCCTGTAGGTCTACCAACACCACTTAGACAGAAGGCTTCCGTACGCGTCATCACAGTCAGATCGAGCGAGGCTTGAGATTGGGCACGAGTGCTGCGTCAGTGTTCGGCTGGGGCTCGTGTCCAATCAGAGCTTCGAAGGTCGGGCTCGGGCCCAAGAGCCGTGTTAGCGCCATCCGACTCTGATGACACTTCATAGAGGGAGAGGAGACCATGCGGAGGCCTTCTGTCTAGGTGGTGGTGGGTCTACCCACTATCCTTTAATTAGAAAAAATCAGAGCTCAGCGTTCTGACGTCACCTCAACCTCCGCAAAAGAAGCAGACGAACTTGCGCCCCCAATAGGATTGTCAAGCCTGTGTCATGCTAGGCGTTTTTTTCGCGGTAGGGTGTGCTACCTAGGACGGCATTTTTTTTTTGTTTTCTAATTAGGTTTCGGGGGCAGATCCAACTGGCGTCGCACTACGCTTGTGCGTCATTCAGCTGTTGACGGTTTTCACACTCACAGAAGAAGAAATGTTTGGCTTTGTTGTCTTTGTCTATGAAGCATCCGATCGCATTCCGGAAAGCCGATTGTGTCCCCTGTGACAAGTCTCTGCTGAGGCCACGCGTGAGTGAGAACATCTGTCCCGCGAAACGGGTTGGCTGTACCACATAGCGAAGAATGTTCATTCTGCTTTCTGCGTGACAGAGACTGACCTTGCCTTTGGAGGGGAATTTTACTGATAATTCTTTAATGGTTGCCTCGTTGCCGGATGCGAGGAACTGACAATAAATAGCAATGGTGGCACTTATAAAGTCTAAAAATGGCTAATCTTGGTGTTTATACAAAGTAAGCTTTGAGGTATTTGGGTGAATGATACTGTTTAAAGCATGAGTGGGATTACTTTAAAGGTGACGATAAGATATGTGTAACTTACGCTGAAACAAATGCTTTCAGCTGTTCTTTTACCCTGTTTTTGTGGAAGCGTTTACTCAGTCAGACGTTTCTTCACTGTATATGCGCTGTTTGCTTATAATGGCGGTAGAGGTATGCTTTGTCAATTTTATTTTTTTCTACTCTTCTACTCACCGGGGGCAGTGTATGAAAATAAAACATTCTTTTCTACTTTTATTTTGGTGTGCTTGTATGGGTTGCGCGGTGATCATCGCCAACAAGTGCTGGACCGTGTGATGCAAAAAAGAACTTTATTAATACGAGACCGCATCGTTTAAATATATATATATATATATATATATATATATATATATATATATATATATATACTACACAAAAAACATCAATAAAATGAAAAGGAGAAGACAAGCCCAAGCAAGAACAGGGGCCGATAAATTGTAATTAATCTTTCCACTTTGTTTAAAGAGAATATTTCCCCCCCTGTTGAGGGGAAAATATATTCTTTTAAGATGTGCAAGACGTTTATACGTAAAAAAAGACATAATCTGGCACATAAAGCAAGTGCATGTGTAACTACTCTAAAAAAGACGCCAGCATACAACAACTTTTATTAAGGCGAAAAAAGCCTTATATGTTTAATCGTTCAGTCGGCTTTCAAAAAGTCCTTGAGCGAAAACACGTCGGCGACAGGAAAGGCATCAAAACTTTTGCGTGACAACTCAAGGGAATTAGAGGCAAATAAATGAAGAAGGGTGACAAATCAAATTAAGAGGAATCAAAGTTAATTAAGAGGAATTAGAATGAATTAAGAGTAATTAAAAGCAAGTAAGAGTAATCAATGAAAATTAAGAAGGACTATAAAGCGAATAATGTCAAAAAAGGGAATGTCAAAAAAGAGAACGTGAAATAAAGTAAATCATGTGTCTGTCTTTCATACATCGGCGCTGGGGGTTTCGCCTTCAAGTCGTTTTAGAAATATCACAAGAGACCCTGTTTTTTACTGTACTTGTTTGTAGCTTCTCCTACTTTTATGTAAAACATCCATAATCATGAGAAGAATAACAAATAAAACGCTGGTGAAAAGAACATTCTTCTTGTTTTCGGATTGCCATGCTTGAGCCTGCTACACGAGTGGAAATTTTACAGCACCTTCACGATTCAGGCGTGCTTTAAGTCTTCGTAAAATTTACTGATTCATGAGTTTTTGATGCCGTTCAGCAAGTTTCTTATTTACACCATATGTTTATTTGCACAACAATAATGTTTTAGTAAAATTTAGTTAAATATTTAGTGAATCAGTATGATTTCTTGCAATCCCCGACGTGCGCCGTGACTGGCAGTTTTGATCCCGAAAAGTTTTTTTTTCATCTACCCAATTATTAGGACTTTTTGAAATGCTTCCCTGAAACATCCGGCATAAAAAAAAACAAGAAAAAACCTGACACATACGCAAGATGTGCAGGTAAAATCATAAAAAAAAAACCGCAAACAAATGTTTGACTTTCTGCTCTTTTTTTTTCTCACTGCGTTCTCTTTTACGGCTAGTCCATCTATCTATGGCAAATCCATGTTTACGAAAGGAGCACAAGTCATCCGGAAAGTAGCTCATTAATTTTGACTCGTGAGCATCCAAGATGGTCTCAAAAGTGACGTCAGAGGAATATAATACCCATGTAGACCCAGTTGAGACCAGGAAAGACAAGGAAAGCACACGCCGATGATCTCTTTTTCTTATTCCACTAGACGCAAGCCGCGGGCCGAGCGGAGCGAGGTTTCAGTGCTTTCTTGCGCCCTCTCGTTTGTGCCCAGAGGAGATGTCGTCTCCTCTTTCAAAAACGCATGAAATTGCTCGCACTGAAAAAAAAAAAAACAACAAAGAAAAGAAAAAAAAAAATCAAAGATATGAATGGGTAGGGTCAAGTGAAGCTTTCTTTAAGTCTCGGTATATAGACATAGTCCTGGCGGCCACCTTTATTAACTTGGTGGATCCAACAATAAAGAAACGGTTCGCCGCACACGCTGCCTATATTGTTGTATGTTTCGGCGAAGTTCGGTGTTGACAGACGGTTCTCAAGTTCTTTATTCGGCTTTTTTTTTTTTATTTTGTTCTCTGTAGTTTGCTTTTTTCTGCTTCGGTTGCCGTAAGTGTTCTTACTGCGTTTAGAAAAGCGCGGACCGACGTTTAAACGCTACAAAAGGAAGAGCACAAAACAAAGTGCGAGTGGAACGTAGTTTTAAGCAGAACCTTTACCAGCACAGTCACCCACCACGTTCATTTTGAACAAGTGTCGGCGCTAGGGTTTGGCTAAGGTTTGACTAACCTTAGCGCCGTCCAGTTATTTTAGTTTTATTCTTCAAAATTGGGATTCTAATGTTTGGTTTTTCTCTCTCCATTTTGAGACATGCTTTATTGAGCTAAAAGCTTGTGGCAAAGTTTTAACGCTCGCCTGTCATAAGTTTTATTTCGTTAGGCTTAGGGCTCAAAGATTTAAGTCGGAAGTCTCGTTGTTATTACGCCGACGACTGATGCTGCGTGCTGTGGTTGGACAATCTTGACATAGTGGCCTCTTAGATAGAAATTACATTCTTCAGCTGCTTTATGTCTGCCACTAGTTTGTAACCCGTTGCGTACTCATACGAGGATGTTTCCGCGGCCTTTCGGTGACATACTCTAAGAAATGCCTGCGCGTCTACTTACCCGCAAAACACCTCATGTTCCGCCTCACCGAATGATGAGGCGGAACATCCGTTTGGACATCAAAATGAAGTCTGCGCTGTGGCATTACGCAAAGCAAGCCAAACGCTTTGCATTGCGTAATGCCACAGCGCAGACTTCATTTTTAAGTCTAAACGGATGGTCCGTGTCATCATTCGCTCAGCTGATTTCGTAGATCAGAGATTGGCTCTTCGAGTGTTGTGCGGTTAAGTAGACGCGCAGGCATTTTTTAGAGTGCAGGTTTGCTTACAACGTTCATCCCCCACCCCCCGCCCCCTGTTTCCGGCGGTTTTGTCTCTGCGTTGGGTAACTGAGGATGCATTTTTACGATCACTTTTTGATATCCATGATGTTGCAGCATTTGATCGTCAACGTTATGGCCGAGTTGAGAGTCTCGGTTAAGTAATTCACAAGAAGCATATTAATTTTTAATTGATAAAAACACCTGCACTGTGTACTTCAAATATATATTTCTGGTGTAGGGAGAGTATGTTAATAATGTGCCATTTGTGTGCACTCGTTAGTTGTCATTGAAAACCAAAGGTTATGATTATGACCTAACACAAGATGCTTCACCAAGGGTACCATTCTTCACATTCAAGTATTATAATAAAACTAATGAATCAATTAAAAGCTCCAATGAGAAATGCATTATAGCCAGTCAGTAATATTACAGAATGCCAATAGATCCTCCTGTCGTTAAGGGATGTTTAGGATTCCAAGTCACTTTACATAGACTGACTAATTATATCTGGCCGCCTGTGGCGATCCAATGCGATTCCCACGTTATCCGAACGAGACCGTTTCGTGCTTCCACTCATTAAAAGTTTAGGCAATTAAACAAATGATGAGTTGGAGTCTCTTGAACGTAATCTTGAGTTCTCTTGGGGAGAATCGATTTCTTCGAGGGAAATGAAGTCAGAGCTGTCAGAAACGTCTGCTCACAAGTCAAACTTTCAGGTGTGTGTTCGTTTGGAGTGACTGCAGAATATAACGTTATTATGGAGTTACATCCCTGATATTAAAACAAAGCGGTCCACTAATATGCAGCACCTGTCTGTCAATTTTAGAAAGATTAAAAAATGCACAACTTATAAGGCAAAGGTTGTTAATGAGAAAACGGTAACACATACAAGACCAGAGAGGCACTCACCATTCTTTTGTGTTCAAGATTTCGAAGTTCCATACGCTTATGTTTGTCTGGGCTGACTTCTTTTACAGTAATTAAGACGGAAAGGGGAACCTAAAAATTAAATATTGCTGAATACTTTCACCTACTTTAATTTCCGGATCCTCTTTGCTTGAGTTAAGCGATGCTTATGTAATGGTAAAAGAAGCAGCCTTCTTTCGGTAGAGGCCTTAAAAATAATTACGAGGCAAAAAGTATAAACATACGACAAGACGCAGAAAAGTCTGCAATTGAATTTGAAACCGTGACGCGGTTTGTCGCTTTTGTTTTTTCTCTCTGGTTTTTCGCTTTTACAGCGCTTGAAGATCACGAGTCCCTTTGTCTCTTTAGTTATTTAAGTCATAGATCTGCGTACAGAGCCATATTTTCATTGATCCCAAGCGATATACATATACCCCCCCCCCCAAAAAAAAAAAAAAAAAAAGTTTTTGTTTTACTACAAAAATAAACTACGGATTTCTGAACGACCATTCTACACCAAGGTGTAGCTCCAGCTATCAAACCAGATGTCAAAATTTCGGTACTAACCGTTATCTCAGTCAAAATTTGTAGGCGATTTTGCAGAAAATTTAAAGGAAAAATGAAGCCCATTTTTGGCAGGTCCATTGGCCGTTATTTTCGGAATAAATTGTTTTGATAACCTTTGAATAAGAGAACGGTCAGTTCTGCATCTTTGCCATCTGGTTTTTACTGCTATTGGTACATTTGAATGGAAAATGAGCGTTCGGTTATACGTAATTTTTTTTTTTATCGTGGAAAAAAAGAAAACTGTAAATTTGTTTTTGGTACATCTTGTAGACTGAAAGTCGAAGCCCGGTGGCTGAGCCGTGGCCTATAGACTACTTTTTACGAATCTGTAGCGACCACTCTCTCACAAAACACTGAAAAGAGCCAATCGTTGTTATTTACGGACCGATATCGGCGAGCGACGTGGCTAATAACATGTTTTAGCTTGCTCACTGCGATAGCGAGGACTAATGTCCCTCGATATTTTACTTTACGAGCATAGCGGCGATCAGCACGCGTGACGAAGCTCAATCCACTGGAACAAAACGGAGTCTTCCAGTTCGTTCTGTATAGCTGCGCGCCGCCCTTTCGCCCCCCCCTAACCTGGTCCGTCGTGCAGTCGGCGCATCAAAAAATGACGTTACCTTGTAGGAAGCGCAACGTGCACATAAATCAGAGCGATTTAGCTCCTTCGAGCGTTTCACGAGAGAGTGATTAATGTGGATTTCTTAGCTAGTCCTTTCGCGTCGTCTTCTGGGCTGAGCATCGCTTTCGGAGCATGCGCAGTCGCACTGTTTCGCGGAAGATCAAACGCCGCGCAGACGTTCCCCCACAGCCCAGTCTAACTCGGTCTTATTTTAGCTTGGGTGATAAGCGCTGGAAGGGTCACATGGAAAACAGTTTCTCTGAGATCCACAATTACTCATTTCCAACATGGTGTTTCTTTTAATGGAAAAGCATTAACTGCTCCTTGGAGCGAAGCCGGCGTTGTTTGTAGCAGCGAAAAACGGCACCTAAATTCCGTCTGTAGCAGAGAAAAACAGCACATAACTTCCTATTGGCTGAGCGAAACGGCACCTAAAGTCCCATTGGCCGAAAGCACCGCAACGCAGATGCATCGTCACGGGAGCTGTGGAGCCGGCGGGGTTCGCCGCGCATGCGCGGTAGGGGAGCGTCATGTCACCGCCGGAGCGCCGTGTGAAAAAGGAAGACGTGGTGTGCTGTTTGTACGAATAATTTTCATGTAGGAATGCTTTCGCATTCCTACACGTAACCAGTCTTAAGCATCTCTGCCAATTATTTTTTTAAGCTTAACAGATTTGTTTAATGAAAAAAACGTGTAAACTGCACTAATACGTTTTCCGCAGGTGAGTTCTACGGCGAGGAGAACATAGTATTGGGGGATAATCGTAACGTTGCTGCTTCTGCTAGCCATCAATACCCGGCCGATTGAGTCAAGGCAATCCTCTGTAGTACTCCAAACCAGTGATCCTTATAATATCCTCCCCCCCCCCCCCCCATACACACACAAAATAAGAGAGTGGAATGCGTTGCCACAGGGTACTGTTACTGCAAAACCCTCCCAGTTTGTGACTTACCTAAAATATCTGATTTAGCTGTGTTTTTTACTACTATTTATTTTGGAGGGGGGGGTGGATTTGTTATTATAGTCCACACTGGGAGACTAATAGTACTATGAAACAAATATATTAGTTACACGAGGAGAGCTCGTAGAGCGTCTCGAGCTTCGATTAATTTCCTGCAAGAGCACCGCGTCCGTATTAGCAGAGGGATCGTAAATAGAAGGCGAGAGAAGAATTAGGGAAGAGCAGAGGGCGGAGGCCTAGGCGACATAGAAAGGGAGGAGGATGTGGCTTTGCCCGGTCAGGTCGTAAATTTGATTGCCAGCTGGTTCGGCGCTAGATACGGCCATTAGTTCGCACACCGCAGGTATTGGCGTCGTTATAAGGGCTGGTGCAGCGTTCTCCGTGTCACACGCTCGTGGGCTATTTCTGCCCGGAGATATCGCGGATTGCCTGAGCTGTGTTCGTGGGGGGGAACAGTTTTAATATCGGCGCTTAGAAAAATCGGAAAGGGGGGGCGTTTTGAGTAATCTTGTTTTTGTAAGTCCTTTTTAATAACGCATAGAAACTGAGAGAAGTTTGGCGAACACCTCGTAAGCCGAGATATATATCGAAACTGAAAATAATATTTTTTACAAAGTTGAGTAATTTAAGAAAAGCGGATGGAATGTGTCGTAAGGTGTTTCTATAAAAACGCTCTACTCCGGCATTTTTTTTCTACAACGTATGTAAGAAAAGCTGACAGGCACTTAGATTAGAACTGTACGGAGCGAAAGTATGCAGCCGAGCTGCCTAGGAAACATCATAATCAACAAACCCTGAGACGAGAAACCTAGAAACGAGGAGAAATAAAATGACGGGCACGACCCCACAATATCTCGAACGCAGCTGAGTTCATTCGAAAGGACCGTCAACACAGAAAGAGAAGAGGGGAGACAGAAAGACATGGCGGCCACCGCGAAGTTGGCGGAACTGAGCAAGACTGACTGACCTCCGCCCAGACACCACACCACCAGCAGACACCGGCCGCCAAGCTACACGAGTGCATAATCCCCTTGAAGATAACCACAAAAACTCACAGCAGAAGGAACGTTTTCACGCGTTATTTCGCAACTCCAATTCACTATAGGTGGCGCCACTCGATTTCCAAAATGGCGGCTATATTGAGGGCCGGAGATGCATGCCGGTATAGCAGTTGCTGAGCCTATCTATTCTGGCTTCACTGAACGACACAAATTATTCCTGCTTATACTAGGAAGCTAGGGTGTTATGGTGTCACATTTTTATCCTGAAAGGGTGTTATGGTGTCATTTTTATCCTGGTGTAGGGTGTCACATCTTTATCCCGAAAATAAATTTAAAAAAAAAACGGCGTTTAGCGTAATATTTACATTAGAAGGCACGTTTTAATTCAGGAACAAAACCGAAACTACTCTCTATTTTAGAGTTAATTTCTAGGAATAGGTGTTAATTCAAGATTCTTTCATATTTCAAGATGCATCTGCAGCGTAATTATTGAGCTAAAGAAGTTAACGGAAACTTTATTTTGTGATAAACGCGTCCTATCCAGGCCCTTTAAAATATTTTGGAGAGTTCAGTATCCCTTTAAATACAGGGTGCTTCATACACCTTAAAGTTAGCAAATTAATAAGTTGGGCAAGTTTTTTTTTTTCTATGAACTGAACGACTAAAGAACAAGGACAAAAATAAGAAGAGACAACATGTTGGTGTTACGAGTGACGCTAAAGTGTTGTCTCTTTTTCCTCTTGTCAATGTTTTATACGTGCTCAGTTCTGACCTTAGAGGTAACTTAGAATAATGTAGGTGTTGAAAAAGTCAGTGCTGATATTTGTGTGTTCTTGCTCGATTTTTTCGCTCAGTTAGTTGTAGTGTGAAATAGTGAACTGCGGAACTTTTAATAGGTTTTGGGGGTATTTAACCCATTACTTTCTTGAACATTATTCCCATCACAAGAATAACAGCATCACTTCAAATTTTACAAAATATCGCTACAGGTGGTGTGTTCAGAATATGTTCATAAAATGCATAAATTAAGAAACGCTGTTCTCACTACAAAACCCCAAAGACTGAATCCAAGTCAGACAGCAGAAATGTGCGTTTTTTAAAGCAACGCGTGACGCACAGGACTTTATATTACATGCATTGTTTGACTGTTTGTTTATCTTGATAACGACGTCAGCGTTTTTTATATGATAAAAAAGAAAGCAAAACAATACCTTTCTGGAGAGACTATTATTATTAAATGGCGCATTTTTGTGATCGTGGCTTGTATTGAGGGCTTACTTTGCCGCAATTTGTATTAAGATACGTAGTTTTACCTATCATAGTTTTAAAGGCTCTGATGTAATGTTTTGTTTATGATCTAATTTCAAACGTGCTAAGAAGTATGGCAATCAAAATTGTGCACAGTATCATCACTGGCGCAAATTGCAGAATTTTTAATTAACAAGTTATAAAAAAATAAGTCTAAAATCAATAAAATCTTTCTAGCTTATTAAAAAATATTTGTAAAATAACAATACTTGTGACTTAAGCAAATGGTGCTATCAAAGTCGGGACTTTTGAGAATTGGCAAAACTTCCAAAGTCGCCGCCAATCGTTCATAACTAAAGGCCCCTCTCGCCCCCCCCCCCCCCCTCCCCCAAAACGAAAAAAGAAAACTTTTTTTTTTTATTATTCTTACCAGTCTGCTCAAAACAATCAGTTTCCTCAATTTTTACGCGCCGTCGTTTTGCCAACCTCAGCCATTCCCGCTCAAAGGAACGCCTACCCGCTTGCACGTCTGCTCACTATGCACGTTTCGTTGGCGTTTGAAACCGGTGGAACAGTAGCGAGTTTTATTATTACGAATTCAAGCGAACGGAAGCACTGTGTTTTTGCGTGAGCGCTGCGCGTTTCACACAGCGTGTGTGCGGAGCCCGAAATTGCGGTCTTTGATTGGCGATGACGGGCATGCGCAACGTAGAGCACTCAACTCTAATGCAAACGCACAGCGCTTGCGTTTGCTTCTGTACGCAATATTGAAGCTCTCTAGGAAGGTACAATCCAATGCCGGCTAGAGTACTACGTAGGAACGATGAAGAGTGTTGTTTGCATTCGAAAATAACATTTCGCCTGCCAGGATCGCGAGCAGTTCCGCCGTGCCCACTGAGCAGGAGAACCGGGGGACGTTCACTAGATCGCTTCCCGTTTCCGCCGTGGGAGGGCGAGCAACGAGCTCTAGACGCGGATAGACGGCTGGTCCACACAGTTCCCGTAGTCTTCTATAATCATAATTTCTTTCAAGATTCTTTTGAAAGAAGTTCCAGTCTCCGCGGGCTGTCAAGTGTGGGGGGTGTTGAAGAAATAAGGTCCAAGAGAAGATAAGTCAGCGCTTTCTGCTGGTCTAGGGCATTATTTTAATCCTAATGAAGTAAGTATCTCGCTAATGCCAGATTCGATTTTGAAGCAGGTACCAATTGCCTTTACATTATACTTTCCCATTTCGATTCACTTTCGTGTGTGCGATCAATTGCGAACAGACTGCCGGCTTAGACGTATTGGTTGTCTTTGATAAATCAGCCGATGAATAAATTAGAAAATTTCGTTCATTTATAATTTCTTTTGAGGCCGAGAAAGCTTAAATGGATGGTGAACCGAAATGTGGATTTCAAAAAGCAGTGCAGGGGCTGTAGGCGGGACGCTACAATCCCTACAACACTACTCGTAAGGCGATATCTCGAATGGATGGCCGTATTTTTAGAAAAAGAGGTCGAGATTGAACGAGGCCGACGAGGTGCGTGACGTCAATATATCTCGTTTTCTCCTCTTTTCGCTTCGCCCCCTCAAGACGGCGAGGCGGAGAAGACGCGAGGTCGTTCCCTCTCCTTCTAGAAAAAAGAAGACGTAAACATATCTGTCAAATGCGCCTCCTTTTTTGAAAAGTACGGTCATCCGTTCAAGATATCACTGTATGAGTGATGTTTTGGTGTTTTTAGCATCTCGTTGCACGCTTTTGCCGCGTGTTTTGGGGAACCCAGATTTCGGTTCAACATCCCTTTAATACGGTTTTAGAATTGAAAAATGAGCTTTTTGGAACATCATTGGCTCTACTCTAGGCGGTCAAAAGTGGGCAGTTTGCAGTGTTTCCAGTGGGCGTGTTTAATAAAAGAGAATTACCTGCATTTTTAAAGCTTCTTAAAAATACCAGGGAGAACGTATTATCTGTAAAGTGCGATGTCTGTGAAGTGTTTCCTGATGATGAGCGAGCTAACTATCACGTTAAATAAATAAATGCGGTTTTTCGCTCTTCTTTTGCGCCAAAAGGGACATAATAGAGGGGGCTAATCGTCAAGATAAGTCTAATGATTAACTTCCAGTTGTTACTTTATCTTTTTAATTAGTGAACCACACAATTCCATTCCTCCCCCTAAAAAAAAAAAAAAAAACACACCAAGATCAGCAATTTTTATAAATACTTTGAGCGCGCGGGAACACTGGGAAGTGCGGTCGTGCGCTAAAGTTGCCATTCGTGAAACAAACACAAGGCTGGGGGTGAAAACAAAACAAAACAAAACAAAAACAAAAAAACGATGATGTCAAAGGACGAAGATGAAGAAAGACATTTCCAATTCCCTGTAATGACGAATTAGAGCGCAGCTCTTGAGGAGGAGGAGGGAAGGGTACGAAGGGGGCGCTATGCCCCTCCTCTTCCGTGTAACGTCACGTGTGACGTCATTATAGGAAACATTGCACGTGTTTAGTGCAAATATGGAAAGCGGAGCACAAGCCTGGGCCTTAAGGGCGCGCCTCCACCAGCGACGCCAGAGTGTCAGATGATGAAAGGCGCTGAATTGAATCTTCCCTCTTTCAGAAAGGGCTGCGAAACGGCGCCGCGTAATTTTCTTTGTTCACATAATGAAGAAGGTCCTCGCAGACAGCCGGCGCTTTTAGATAGTCTTATTTGAACGAAGAAAGTTCGTCTTGTCAATAATCCTAAGTAAAAAAAATGACGAAAAATGGGAACCTTCGTTCTTATGTAGACGAAGGAGCGGCGCTCTACTATGAGGGATGATGATGGCGCACTCCGTGAGGTCGATCATTTTCGTTTTTGTTGCTCTGTTTACTATGACGCGTGTTTTTTTGGTTGTGATCTCTTGAATATGTGTAAGGCCTTCTTCGTCGAAGCAAACGCGCTTGATCGTCTAAAAAAAGAAACAAAACAAATAAAAAAAATTAAAAAAAAATATTTTTGCCGTGCGCCGTGTTTCATTAGCTAAACCTGGAGCTGCAGGCCCGTGATTGAAAAGGCCCGAATGTTTCGGGCGGAGGATCGGGCAATTTTGCGCGCCGAAAAAGTTTTGAAGTTTATAAGCGCGCCTGTAACGAGTTTTCAAACAAACGTTTAACGTAAATGTAATGATAATCTTTTCTGAGCTCCGCGCTCTCTTTCTGAAATTTCACAATGGGCTAATGAAATAATACACTCTCGTAACCTGCTCAAAGGGGCGTTGCAACGGGCTGTATAAGGGTATTTACCTGGATTAGTTGGCGATACAATGTGACGATGGAAAGCGATAAAAAGACGAGAACTAGTAAAAGAGAACACACACACACCGAGAGCGTAATTAATCGTTACGCTGCAACAAGTTTTGCGTCTTGCGCAAACACCGCTAAGAATACATTTCTGACGTTTTTAACCTATAAAATTCGCGTTTTTTTTTCTCCCCACGTGATGGTAGTCCTAAAAGAAACTAAAGAAAAACGATTGGAATACTTGAAAGAATAAAACATCGAGGACGATAACGGAAACAGGACTTCTTTCATTGAGCAGCAGACCGTTGTCAACAACACGCTCGTTTTCAGTTAAGAAAAAAACGAGCAACGTTTTCCCTCTGAACTCTCAGGCAGAACAAGCGGCCACGTGATCCAAAGCCGATTATGTGTTGCCTATTTTAATCATGGTTACGCGCTGGGGTTGACGATGAGCAGGGCACGCACTGTGTTCTAGACACTGTTAGTGTTCGGCTATTGTCGTTTAGGCAGCGATTGGACATTAGCCGTTACCCGAATGCCTGTCGAGCTATTGATTATGAAGAACCTAGACTAAGTGCTCACGCATCTTTCGGGTCCAATCTATGAGCCGCGTTCAAATATTGTTACTCGGAGGATTATCTCAACACTCCAACATTTAAACTACTTTGTCAAGCTTTGAAAAAAAAAAGAGATGGAACAAAAGTTTGCTTTTATTCTTGAAATTACATTGCAGCAAGTATGTTTTCTGGCCCGTGGCCTTATACGTGCGAGTATACATGGATCCCACTAGTGCCAAAAAGCTTGTGTAAAGTTAAGAACATTCCAACTGAATATCGTTTCACCACTCCTCGAACATCGGGTAGATCTCGCAACATTTTTTTTCTTGTTATAGTTTGTATCTTAGCTCAAGGTTGTATAGAGTAGGCAATTATTGTATGGGTGTACGGGAGTGTTTAAGAATTTTTCAGAAGTTTTCTGGGTTATCGTAACACCTTTGCTTTTCAAAATTCCTAGAGTCAGAGTGTAATAAAGGATATTATAAAATCGACAATGGTGGACGTTCGCGTTAGTTTGTATTTCATGGTTAAACACTAAGAACAGCGCAAATGCACGGGCTAGAACTAGAAGGAAGTCGAGCAACAGCGACAACTAAAAGTAATATGCTCTCTACCCTGGCTGCCGACATGATGTGCATAAGTTTATTATAAAAATGTGTCATTGCCGAAAACGGGAAGTCACTATAATGGTGAACACGCAAGAAACCTTTGTATTATACACTTGCTGCGTCGGTTTGTGGCGAGGTTGTAGTTACTTGCACTCACGCGATAATAATTTGGAGGTCGCTTTCCCCGTCTCCGGATGCATAACATGTAAATCTCTTACTTTAAAGTTGGTACACACCGGAAAATTACCGCATCTCCACGTGGTGAATGATGTTGATTGGGGCGAAGCTCGGGCGGTGCTGATGATACTGATTTTGGTCATAGGTAGTGCTGATGGTGCTGTTTTCATTCATGTCAGTAGGAGAATGTGTTGTTTTCTTGTTTTTTTTTTAAAGAAAACAGATGGGTTGGCAACTCAGAACCCTCTACTCTTTTTTTTCTTCTTTTTCTTGATACTGATTTTTGTCATAGGTAGTGCTGATGGTGCCGTTTTCGTTCATGTCAGTAGAAGAATGTGTGGTTTTCTTCTTTTTCCTTTTTTAAGAAGACAGATGGGATCGCATCTCAAAGCCCCCTATTTTTTTTTCTTCTTTTTCTTTTTTCTTTTTTTTAATTTTTTTTTTCACTTCTGAACTCACAAATAGGAGCTCGTGAGGTACTGCTCGTGAGCTCACGAGCAGGGACACGCCCGACGGCGGATGGACATACGGACATCACTAGCCCCTAAGGAGCTTCACCCTAAAACTACATTTTCTTCCTGGATTGCATATCACATCGTGTCGATCGTAAACGGCCGGTACGCGAATACAAACGCAAGAAAGACCATTTAAAATAATTTTTTTTTTCTCCCAAACAATATTGGGGATATGAAACCAACTGCCTTCCGATGTTGTAGAAAAGATAGTCAACGCGGCATTATTATCGCATTGTAAGATTTTTGTTTTTGTGCGTTTGAGTAATCTTTTTTTGCCGTTTTTCTTGGTGTTTATATATATTTGCTTTTTTCGGTGCTCATTTTCTTATGTTTTAGTGTAGGCGCTGCGGGTAAGATATTGATTAAATAACTAAATAAAATAAATAAATAAATAAATAAATAAAATTAGGAGGAGGGAGACTTTGATACTCGTCAGCCCCGTAAGGAGGGGTAAGACATACCCAGATATCTCATGCATCAAAGATTGGCGAAGATAGAAGTATTAACCATCACCAAATAATTTCACCTAGGGTTCTCGTCGAGCCTAGAGCAATAAAACAATAGTTTAATGCAAATCAGATTTTTTAAAACTTTTTTGAAAAGACTAACAAATCGCAACGTTTGGTGTAGATTCGTCTGGAAGCAAATCTTTATACACAAGAACAGAAAAAAAAATACATGGGAAGCGACAAGTGATCTTAGCAGTGACAATATCTTTACGATATAACTGATGTAAAATCTTTAGCCACTGAAAATTACAAAAAAAAAATAGATGAACGTTGACAACACATTGTTCACAAAAACTGGTCACTGCACCTGATAGGTAAGATTGTCTACTCTAAAACAACAGTGCTTAAAGATTAAGGTATACTATTCTGCGCATGCGCAAAAATTAAATTGTAGAACTTTCAGTCAAGTGCGCGTGCTCCGTTCGACAGAGAGAGAGAGAGCACCACCGTCTCGGTCTCGTGTCAGTAAGATGAATGGATGCGCAATATTGGATTTCGTCAATAAAATACCTTGATGTGGCGCATACCTATTTAAAGCAGGATCGCATTCTCACTGAAACTAACATTGATTTAGCACCGAAAATTAAGGCGTGCCACGGCAGGCCACAGTTCAAGAAAGTTAGCTTGATGTCAAACACCTGCACTGCGCCGGGAGCTCCCCCGGCCACTCAAAGCAATTATGAAAAAAAAAAAAAAAAAGCAGCAAGCAGATATAAATAAATAGAAAACTGACAAGACCAGAGGGAGGACACCAAAACATTTTGAGAAGACTTCGCGTGCTACAAAAACTTTGGAAGCGAAAAAAAAAGAAAGGAAAACGTCACGTAAGGAGGACGTTAGCGATGCTAGTCAAGGCGTCGCGTGCCTGAAGGGCTAAGCCTGGAGTTTGCGTTCACTGCGTTCTGCATAAAATGGCATTTTTTGCATATCACAGTTTGATCTATAGATCGAAATGCGACTGAATTTTTTTTTGTATTAGTTTCCCTTCACATTGGCGAGGAGAGAAGGAAAAACGAAAACGAACAACCTTTTATACCTATTTGCGAGCGTTATTTCGGACTGCAGCGATACACCCGTTCCCCATTTCAACTAATCACGTTTTTCCGTTTCGAATGTTTAAGGTTTAATCGAAATCGTCCTTCCCACATCTTTCGAAAAACGAGAAACAAATACGCACGAAAGAGTGGTTGCGGGAATAAGTAAACTAAGCGGCACACGGCGAGAACATTACTCCCGATAAAGGCGACTAAGAACTAAGAAAGCGAACGACAGCGCCCTGAGCAGTTTTAACACCAGTCTTTGTCAAGTCAGTGAGGCGAGAACAGCTTGTCCGTGTTTCGGGTTCAAGAGCAGCTTCCAGTGTCACCCTCTCGATTGCCTCTCTTGTCACGGTTTTGTTTGGCGGTTTTTCTTCCTCTTAACTAGAAGACGTCTTTGGTCATTCGTTTCTGTGTGTGTGAGCACTTTTTGCGTTTGCTGGCCCTGATCGGTTTGCTTAAAGTGTTTGAGCAGGAAAGCCTTGAAAGCTTTAGCCGATTACCTAATAAATCTTCGTTTAGGGAAGCCGCACTCACTTGCTTGAGGTCCACAGGAGGTCTTTTGGCCTTGGCAACTGTCTTTTCTGCGGTCGCGGCTTGTCAAGTCCAAATAAGCGCCAGTATAAGAAGATATGAGACTTTGGAAAATTAGTAAATGGTGCTTTAAATTTCTTGAGAGAACAGCGCATCTATTTCTGATTCGTTAATATTTGTTATTTTTCATATTCATCTAAGGCGAAGATGTCTGACTTAACTAAATTGGTTATAGCTAGGTTATAACACAGAGTAATGCTTTGATAAAATCTAGAGTTCTTGGTGACTCTGCAAGAATAAGGAGACACCTAAATTGTGATGCCTGCAAAGTGATGTCTGGCGCGCGGTATAAAAAAAAGAGCTCGACACAAAACCTGTTTTAGCTAAAAAAAAAAAAAAAAAAAAAAACAACAACACTCGCATTGATGTGCAGTTTAGCGGTATACAGAGGGGACAAGAATAATGTTTAGATCGGCTAGAGGACAGGAGGATAAATAATAGCAAACCATAATGAAGATTTATGAGGCACTGTGGTAGAGTATTAAACAAAAATTATAGGTTTCAATGGTTAATGCTAAAATAATTACTAATGACGTGCAAAAGGCGAACGTATTCAATGAATATTTTTGGTCAGCTTTTTGCCCAACGGAAACGAATCCCTTCGTATGGCTTCGACCATATATGGTGAAATGCTACAAATAGACCTTAGGATAAGGGTGTCTTTGAGCTTCTAAAAAATGTAGATGAAGCTAAGGCAATAGATTCAGATGGGATTTCGTCCAGAACTTTAAGAAAACACTGCGGCGACGCAATTACCCCCACCTTTCTATAACGTATAATACATTATTGACTGTCAGATCATTACAGACGACTGGAAAGGGACACATCTGGCACGTGCACACAAAAATTGAACCCAAGAAGGATTTAACGAATTAAAACAAATTTCCCTGACGTCGTTATGAAGTAAACTACTGGACAATGGTTAATTTCGTCACTTCATGAAGCATCTCAACTTTCCTAATTTTTTTCCATGGTTTTACAAAGGTGCACTTATCTGCAATGAAATTGACTGAGCTGAATCATGACCCAACTATGCTCTGTTTCACCTTATGATGTACCGCAGGAATGGCTACAAGCGCGAGCTCCTTGCTCTGGGACACATCTCGGCGGCACGATCTCTCGTGTATGGAGGGCAGCTGTCAACGCTATAATCTCGCGCTTCTAGCGTTCGCCACGGTACAACATAAGGTGAAACGGAGTATACAAGCGATAACGGAGGTGGACAGATAGACTTTGTTTTCCTTGACTTCAGAAAAGCATTGGGCAGTGTATCACACTCCTTGTTATAACGCTGGTTATAGTTTCTAAACATGAACACTGCCATTTTAAAGTGAATAAAATTGCATCTATTACTGCGTCGTCAATATGTTGTGCTAAACCGTAAAACATATAATTTCGTTGTCGTTAGATCTGGCTTGCCGCAAGGCTGCATGTTGCGGCCTTTGTTCCTTGTAATATTTGTTAATGATATGTATGTCGGCATGAGCTCAAACGTATGTTTGTTTGCTGATGAATGTCTTGTTCACAGATATACGACGGAAGAGGAGATTTCCACACAGTTGAAGGATGACTTGAGTAAAATTATACAATGGTTCAATAAGAGGAAGATGGAGATCAACGTAAAGATATGTGTCCATGTTAGTGTTACTTGGAAAATTGAAGAATAAAATTTGAACTGAATATAATTGAACAGTAAAAGTTTACCGATAGTACAATCACTGAAATACCTAGGCGTGATGTTTTCAGCTGATTGCACATAAAACCCACACATTGGCGATGTTGTGATGAGGCCCGGGTGACCTCTTGGATTTTGTCATCGAAGCTTGAAGAAATCAACTCAATCTATAAAAGAGCTCGCATATGTTGCCGATGTGCGTTTCCGGTGCTAGAGTATTCCCGCATTGTCGCGTACTCCTCCCAAACAACAATGTCGAAAAACTGGAGTGATTACAAACCCCTGCCGCTCGCTTCGCCCTAGGACGGTATGACCGTTATGCGAATGTCACTGCTGTAATAAAAGAGATTGGAAAACATGTAATTGCCCTCCAACGAAAACAAAATTATGATCAAAGTTCTTGTATAGTACCGTATTTACTCGAGTAATAGCTGTACTATATATGAACAAGGCCGTCGCGTCTACTTTCCCATACAGCACTTATACATACTATCATCGCATTGCGCATAAGTAACATGGCGAGTAACTAGATCAAAAACACGAGTCTCCATACAAATGCAATCTTCACAGATGGTATCTTCGCGCAAAGATTTTATCTCCGTCCTGTAAACCGCTGGAATCATGCTGTCGACCGCGATGATTGGCAAACCGCGTGCTCCACGGAAAAGCGAACTCTCAGGTTTTCTTCATAAACAGTGCGGATATTCCTCGAGTAAATACGGTACATATATCTACCACTGGCATTATTAGCTCGTCATGCCTTTTACCTACAAATTATACTTCACAGAATAAAGATTACATCCATTAAATAGGTGAGCTCCGTACCTGGACAAAATTGGGTAAGAGCACTTGTTTTTGTTAAGATCATTAAGAAATGGAATGGTCTACTTTGTAGGATTTTTTGTGTCGCAAGTGCGGAAACGCTTTCTTAAATGTTTGTTCGAGCCCTGCAATATTTCCAAATAAAAGCACTGTGGGCTTAACAAAAAAAAAAAAAAAAAAAAAAAAAGAACAGTTTCACAATTGAAGTAGCTGCTTAATTGTCGTAAAGTGGCACAACCTGTATCCATGAGTTTTACAGCTCGAGATCTATCTTAGTGTGCAATATAAAAAAGTGGACTTGCACTCACTCACGATTTTATAAGTGTATATAGACATATAGATTTGAAATAGTTGTTTTGAACAATGACCGTTCAGGATTGTAGCGACGGAGTTAGAAGGATGGTTCCTGTCTAACTATGTTTGATCCATTTTTCGTGGAAATAATACAACTTAACACGAGGTCGATAAAAAGAAAACCACGGTAATTGAATGTCGTCATAAGTTTATAGGATACCACAATTTTACTTATAGGCTTCAGTAACTGAAAGTTTTGTTTTACCATGCAAAACTCGATCTGCTGCAAAACATGTTGTATGACTCTTTTTTTTTTTATGACTCCAAGAGCGTTCTGATTACGCGGTAATCTTTATGAGAACCCCAAGTAAAAAAGAACAAATTCGCCTTCGATCACTGGACTACAAGAAAATATCCTTCAGGTATTTTGAGAACGTGAAAATGTTTTTCTTGCAAATTTTCGATCAGCGTATGATATTTGCATAAGAATACATTACTCCCTTGTTTTCAATTCATGATGTTTCAAATACGTTTTGCAAGGAAGGAACTAAGAGGGGCAAAGGGATAAATTGGATACCTGAAAGAAAATTAAAAAAAACTACTTCGCAAAAAAGAAGAAAAAAAAAAAAGAAAACAAAGAAAGGAAGGAAGAAAGAAAGAAAACAAATACGAAAGAGATTGAAAACTTCATTATGTATAACAGAAAATTAGAGAGCTGTTTGAACAAAATGCTTTAGCGAGCCGACACCATGTTTAGGCTGCCTGGACGTGATGAAGTATACAGATGTTTGGAGAAAAATAATTACATTTTTTTTTTAGCTGCAGGAAAGGACAATGCGATCCCCCAACTGTTAGTACTCGCACAAATGTAGCGTTAGTGGTTAGGACCAGATGCTAAAGTTTTAGAGCTTGCTGCTATTCGGTTGAGAAGTTATAGGCAATGTTCAGAAATACTCAATGAAAAAATGAGGCCCGTTCCCGGCAACTGAGGCCATTCATCTTTATGCACTCCTTGAATTCGCCGGCGGTCGCCTTTTTCTCAATGAAAAATGTCCGAAAATTGCTAATAACCCTCGAATCCGATAATGTATATTTCTGAAACTTTAACTTTTGGTCCCAACCGTTGGCGCTACATTTGGGCGATGGACTGAGGGTTGGGCACTCCGTAGTTTTCTTCTTTTTGTTTTTGTCATTATTATCTACCGGGAATGTTTTTGGTGCTCACTCCGTGATTATATTGATTTGCGTTAAAGCTGCACGGTACTATAAGAACTTGCGTCCTCTGCAAAAAAGAATAAATAAATAGGCAGAATGGTGCGTAGTGAAAATATTAGTTGCCTTTTTGTTTCGATGCATGTGTTGATGGGACTTCAAAAACATTATAGACTACAATTCTGCTTTGTGCCATCGAGCCATTGGCTTCACACTGACGTATGGGAAAACAACGTATAGTCGTGATGGTATCAACCAAAATGCAAAAGTACAAAAAAAGAAATAAAGAAAAGCTACGAGGGCACAAGTGAAAGCCGTGTTCCGTGGCACCGTATCGCAGATAGTCCTCTGAGCCGTCTCGCTCTTTTGAGGTGTCTTTGTAGATGCCTCCCACGCGTTTCCATGGTAACCAATCCTAGGAAAACACGCTTCCTGTGCGGACCCCCTGGTGGTTTATTATATTTTTTTTTATATTCACCCGTCGTCTCCACGAGCACTTTGTCTCCAGTATCCTGAATAATCGGGTTTTATTCAGATGCAAGTCAGGGCAGCTCCCCGGGGACTGAGGATGCAGGTCGCTAGTTTCCAGCATCCTGGATAATCGGTTTTATTCAGATTTAGGTCAGTGCAGTTCGCCGCCGAGACTAGAGATGTAGATCGCTTCGATTTTGGACACGTCGCTTGTCTTCGTTTCCGTGCGTTAGCGCTGCGCGAGGACGCACGTCCGGTTGCGCTCGGGGTCTCTGTGCTGGCGCCTGTCTGGGCGGCAGCGCCTCTGTGTCTTTTTTGAATTTGAGCGGACGTGCACGAGTGTGTTTAAACAGAAGCTAAAGAGGTTATTAAAAAAACAAAAAAACGAGATAGACGTGAAGTACAAAGTAATTTTATCCCGTGAATCTGGATATATTGTTCGTTTTCTCCGAGTATGTAACGTAGCGCGAGAAAACACGAAAAACCTTCCGATCAGTCCTTACGTCATACTTAGATATTTCGGCCGCCAAGCGTGTGTCGCTCCTGTGAGTGGCGTGTGCAATTGCAAGCCTGCCTGGTACATACCTCCGCACTGACACCAGTCGTGACCTTTTTCCGAAATTCCGAAATTTCCTAATAATGACGTCACGCTCCGTTAGGGAGGGGCTTCAGTGGTACTTTTAAAATGATTTTTTGCAGCTTCCGTTCACCAAACTGAAGAAAAGAAGAAAATAAGTTCGATAATCGTAATCTTGGAGTCCAAATGTAGATGGTTCAAGTGGGTTTTCCTCAAATAGAGAACCAATTCAGATTCTCTTTATATTCTAGCATCGGGTACGAATGAAATGCGAACTGCGATGGAACTTGGAACCCACTACCTGTGAAGCTTCGAAGCTTGGGTTGTGCGTGGCGAGGTTTAACAAACACATCGGAGTAAAACGCACAACCTCGCAGCGTACTACTATGATGTGTTTGAAACCTCGCCGAGGACAACCCGAGCTTGGAAGCTGCGCGGGTAGCGGGCTTGAAGTTTCGTCATTGTTCGCATTTCCTTCGAACCTTTAGGTACGTGCACGTAACCGGCGCTTGGAATCTGGCTGCGTTGAAATCTCGTCCAGCCAAGTTCCGCACCGTGACAGCGTTTCCTCGAAGTATCTTCATGCTGGTATGTCTGTACACGTTTTAGAGTCACCGCCCGTACTCTATTTCAATTTGAGTCCCTCCTCAGTTGACACTACGATCCGGGTCAGCCAATCAAAGAGCGCCAAAAGTTCGTTGTCATGGCACGCGTGGACTTTTGTATGTTTGCAAGTAATGCCTTTACCGATCATGTTAAACAAATGCGGAGGTTCGTAAAGCATTCACCGTCATTAATTGCTTTAGTCGGTGAAAAAAAAAAGAACGCGAAAAAAAAAAAGTTTAGCGCTGTGATTATGAAATTTTGGCGAAGCTTAATCGCCGCGACCAAATCGTAGCGTTGGCTGCACTCGGACATAAAATAAAACGGAGTGTGATATGTGACGTTGGAGAGGGCTTACACCATACGTGTTCGTGGATATCACCGAGAACATGCATTTCCAGTTTTTTTTTATATGGGTAGGAGACTTACATTTGAGTGGATCAGAACAAATTTGATAAACACATTCCAATTCTGAGTTAACAATAAGGACGTATACATACGCTATTCAGAATTTCGGATTTTGTTGTTGTTCTTATTGTTCTAGTAGAAAGTAAATATAAATTCTACATTTATTGAGCATCTCAGCAACCATTTACTTTTTGTACCTATAATATTTTAGATGTAAATATATATTTTGACATCGTCTGAATTTCATAAATGTGGTTCGCTCGGACGCAGGGGTCAAATGACCGTCGTGAAAGGATCTCCAGCAATAAAGAGCTGTTGCTAGTTGCTACCGAAGAACCATCGCGTATGCACGGCGTGTCTACACACGCGACGAAAGCACTAAAATTATTTCGCAGTAGTTTATTGACTTTGCGTAAATATAACCTATAACTCATAATATTTATAAAATCAATATCTAGCCTCATAAAGCTAAAAAGGGG
This sequence comes from Ixodes scapularis, assembly GCF_016920785.2. Taxonomy (NCBI): domain Eukaryota; kingdom Metazoa; phylum Arthropoda; class Arachnida; order Ixodida; family Ixodidae; genus Ixodes; species Ixodes scapularis. The sequence continues at coordinate 60,977,236 of NW_024609836.1, forward strand.
AGGAACTGTAGCAACCACCTAAACTGCGAGTAAAAGTACTCGTTTTAACAAGGGCGATGTAATGAACTAAATCCCAAGTACTTCAATAAAGTTTCTAACTAAGAAGAACTGCGGAACGACAACCTTTCCTTACACATCCTCTGTTTTTTTTCTCCAAGATACAGGCACGTGAGTTCAGCAGATTTACATAGTATGTAACTGCTTCAGTCTTTCGTATACAGGGCGCATTAGCGAACCTATACCTAAATTTTGGTGACAAGCTAGTAGGTAATCCACGAAGATCAGCCACAACAGAAACAAACACATATTTGCACAACACTCCCCTAAGTGAATTAGCTCGGAGAGTAATTGTCCCAGCTTCCAGACGAGCACAGCAGCGGTATGATTGCAACCGCGAGTCCGGGATGCCAATTGTACCGGTTACAATCGCAGCTAAAGCAAGATGGCACCGCGACTTCCAACGATGATTGTTTTTGGTTGTGTGAGCTCCACGCCGACCACCGAATCTCTTAAATCTTTTGCGTGGTTAACAAGAAATCGGAAATGAATTAGAAATAGATAAGTTGACTTAGTAAAGAAAAGCAACGTACTTGGCTTGGTTAATGTTGCCAAAATAAAAGATGATACTCATTCGACAGTTTCGGCGGCACTTTGAAATTCAGCACTTTGGTCTAATATGCTATCACTGAAATACAAACGCCTTACCACGCCAAGTACTCTAGTAAATTACAATATGAGCATTATTTAAATGAGAATAAAAAGTTTGCTTAATGAATATAATAGAAGTAAATGAATAAATTGGTAGAATCAGTCTAATTATTAATCATTGCTACCTTGATTTTTAACGATGTTTCTGCTGTTAATTAGATTTTCTACGTGTGAAACCGCCAGCTGGTAAACAAATGTGCTCTCTCGCTTCCGCCATTCATGTGAAGAATAAAAAAATTACATTTTGCCTTTTCAAATATGATATTAACGCGTCTTCAAAAAGGGTTTAGAGGCTATGTGTTTCCCGAATAGCGCGCGACAATATTTTTGCAAGGACGGGGTCATTAATTTTAGTTAATGTGCAGAAGAGGAGAACGACTCTTGGTTCACGAAGGGTCCCCAAGAAGGTAGGGAAGAGATGGGAATGCTGGGGGGGGGGGGGGGGGGGGGGGGGAGAGAATAAAAAAATTGAAGAAGTAGAGACAATGGGAAGTGTTTACAACGATTTTGGGCCTCGGAAAACCTGCCCGGTTTTGGCGTCCTTCATAATTGTTGACGTCACTCGGCCTAAATGTTTGTTCGACCGCAGTTATTAAACAAAAATGTGGGGATGTAGGGAATCGGGAAGAGAAAGCGAGAATTCAAGTGTTAAGTATTAAGTCTTCCCGCAAGGCATTTGTGAGAACTTGAGTTTGGTGATTCATTTATAAAAATATATTTAATTAATTTGTTTTATAGTACACATTTTAGCAGGATGCATATAAATTATAAAACAAATTCAAAGGTGTATTTGAGATAAATAGCTTCCCAATGTACTAGGCAGGTAGGTGTATACAAAGGTTGTCTTCTACTTTAGAGAAATGATGCTGATATTTATACAGTATTCTACTTAATTTCTTTTACTTTTTTTCCTGAAATTATACGACCTTGAGTTAAACGGAGCGATAGTTGAGTCTCAACTATGTTTCCTCACATGTTTTTTTTTTTCGCACATCAAAACAGCAAGCATTAAAAAAATGTTAAGCTTGTGAGTATACGTTCATTGAATATTCATTCGTTGGTACGCAATGTTATTTTGCCGTAATTTATAATTCCTAATTATACGTATGGCGAATAATGTTCTTATTTGATCACATTGCTTCAATCGCTTCACATATATTTCTTAAATACGCGACGGATGCAAGGATTACCCTGTTTTGTACCTCATTTAAACGTTTATTGAGTTGTGTAAGGACTCATAAAAAATACATTCGTTTAATGAAAACTTGTACAGAAAAGAGTCTCCCTTTAGAGCACCTTTAATTATACCTCGTGCTTGCAAAACACCGCGCACGTTATTTTTGTCTTGTAATGTTTTCCAAGAGAAACATGTTACCTGCTACATTGCATGTGTGCCTCGCTAATGTGACCACTGTTCAGGAAGTATTAACACCAAATTAAATATATATGGGGTTAATGAAATTCATAAATTTCACGAAGAGTTAAACTATTCCTAAAAAAGAGGGACACATGATAGTGCTGGTTGTATTTTAATACAACCAGCAACGTAAATGTCTTCAGGGTCGCGCGTACTCTTCAAGCTCACCGATAAAAAAATTCCGATGACAAAAACATTTTACCCGAAAACATTAGAAAAACATTGCCTTTTTAAGCGTTTCACATTTTTGTCTAGACGCACTAACGTGTTAAAAAAAATATTACATGGATTCAACACAATGACGACTCTCGTACTGATACCCTCTTCGCGACCGCATTTACACCTACTCAGGAAATATAATTTTGTTCGAAATGTGTTAGTTACAGCTCGTGACGTGCGAACTATAATCCCGGTCAAATGATCTCACTCAGTTTACCTTCAAAACTGAATAAGACGTTCGCGTGTCGCACGTGCGGGCATTCGCAGTTCTCTCGAAATGTTAAGATTCGTTCGAACGTTTGCCATTGTGTACGAAAGAAAGCATTACGACCACTTTGGATAGCTTCTGACGAGATGCCACTAGGGCTTTCCATAGCAACCTAGAGTCGTGCAACGGGTCGCAGAGCAAAACTTCTCAACGCATTGCGATGCAGTCAGCGCATGTATCTGAACTAAAACCCCTTGATGTGTTTGTGCATGTCTTGCAGGAAGCGTCAAATGCGGCAGTGCGCAAGACCCGTGGATCGTGCGGCCCCAATCAAACGTGCGGCGGAGGACCAAGATGGGTGTCCATTGGAGCTAAATGGCGGCGGAGAACTTGCTCGTGGCACGTTTCTCACGTGTTTTGAGAACAATGCACCGTGTTCTGACGTCTCCGCTCCCTCGCGTCTACTCCTCTCTGTCGCTTTCTCGGCGCATAGTTGTCCCTACTTATAACGTGCGCGGAGCGTGAATTTTCGTCAAGGAGCTTCAATTCAGTGTTGTAGGCATTACTGATAAATATACCGATACACATTACCCCTTACTTGCAAATAATAAAAAAAAAACGCGTTACAAACCTACGTTAGCTAAAAACATAAGAACGCGTTACTTTTTTCACTAAAGACTAACGCGCGTTAATTTTGTGTTACCGTATTTACTCGAATCTAGACCGATAGTTTTTATGAAAAAATTAAAATCGGAACTAGGTGGTTTGCCTAGAAACGAGGATGCGGTTCCCGCCTACACCACTTCACGGCAATGCGAGCTACCAAAACCGAAACTGCCGTGTCGCCGTAGAGCCGTATTTATGCGTCACCGTAGACTCGCGCCGCTTAATGTTTCAAAAAGCTATTGGTGCACCCAAAACAACCAAAACAGCAGCAGGTCCCTCCGCCGTGGCCGCCGCTCGCGCGGATTCCTCGGGCGTCGGGTTTCGCATCTCCGCTGCCCTGCAGCTCCCGCATTTCCGCATGCCCCTCGCTACGCAATGGGGGGAAAAGGAGGGCAGAAGGACGCGATGCGCATGCCAGCCATGCACCTTGCGCCTTACCCCCTCCCTTCTCTCGTTCGCGGACACGCACACACACACATAAAAAGTTTACTTTTGTTTGTTGCACACAGTGACTCGCAGCGTTGCTCGTGTTTTGATTCGAAAACGCGAAACCAAACCGCTAACACCCCCGTCGGCTATGAAATCACCAGTGTTGCCATTGGTGGCTACTTTGGAGCAAGGTCTGGCGACAAAATGTTTAAGTTGGGTCCTTGGCCTATTTGGCTACTTTTTGGCTTCTTTTAATTTATATTCTAGCGAATTTTTAGTACAGGGAATGTTTATACTCGGTCAGAGAGATGAGATAATTTCGGACATTACAAGTACCTTTAAAAGGAAATTACGAGAAAGATGCGGCATGTTCCGGTCATCACGATACTGAAAGAGAGGTCAATTACAAGTTCAAAAACATAATATAAACGGAAGCAACCGCTGCGTTAGAATCAGGCTTCCTTGGTAAACTTAATTGTTTCCTTTTGTTTTCTAACGGGCCCTAAAATGATACGCTGCATCATTTCCAGGTATTACTACAGTCTTTAAAAATTATAGCTTCCGCGACGAGTGGAGAAAAGACAGCAAGATTAATGATAAGCTTCATTACAAATTTTCTTTTTGCATGCTGTGTATAAAAACATTAACGCTGCGTCTATGCCGCGCTGTTATTCACTCGTATGTTCTTCACCAATACTTCTTGCAGGCTTGGTGCCATTTGCTGACAACGGAACGGCCGTAAAGTCTAAAGTCTGCAAATGCAAAATTCGTCCGCACTATAGGGACCTACCCAAACATTCAGAAAAAAAACAAAAACAAAAAAACCTGGACTTGGACCTGGACAATATGAGATCTATCTTCCTGGGTCCAGAAACAGCAGACCTGGGAGACGTCTTTAGCGAGAAGCTATCGAAACTTTCGATTGGAGATCAAAAGAATGTTCCGGAGTGCTGTTTTTATTTCTTAAATAAAATGGCAACTACCCCTTTCTAATTCTTCGTCCGCACTTCGATGGCTCAATGCCATAAACCCAGCGACCACAGAGAGTGACAGGAGCTGAGCAGACATACTGAGACTTCCAGTTCACTTTTTGGCTGATCTTCTCTTGAGCTAAAAGCAGAAATTCGACACCTGCAGTCAGTTTCTAGCACACTGGATAGTACAGCCTGCCTCAACTTCTGCCACGGAGCTCCAACTTACAGGAGCGTTTCTGGAGTGTGCCCTTTTTCACATCTCGCAGAAGGTGCGCTGAGACTCCTGTCACTTCCAATATCGAATGCGGATTTTTAGCGCATGTTTTCTCATGTCTCACTTCCAAAAACTCAAATGAAAAACAAGATGAAGCTGGACGTCCTTGTGGAGATTTTGAGACTAGAGTTCGGGCTTTGGCTGCAAGAGAAAATGACCTCCACATTTGATGTGCCATTGAGCGTGTTAAAAAAGCTTACCCTCAATTACTTTAGATGTGGGAGCGTTTATTCACGTAGATTAAGGCTGGATATAGCGTCATTTTATTTCCTTCGTATGACGATTCTTTTTTTAGAAAAAAAAAAATGGTGGCGACATTTTTGGCGCCAAGACAAATACAATGGCTACTTTTGGCTACTTTTGACCTGTGTTTTGGCTACTTTCACCAACCGCCCAACGGCAACATTGGAAATAACTGCCGTTCTGTGTTTAAGTTATGGTGTTTTACCGCTCGTTTCTGATCAACCCAGACTTGAGGATTTTTTTTTTTTTTTGGCCTTACCGTTTTGGGGTGTCTGCCTAAAATCGATGTCGGCTTTGAATTGAGTAAATACGGTACTTTTACTCATGAAATAAAACATTTAACTTTTTTGACGTTGTAGGTATCCAGCATCACCCTATCTCAAGAAACATTATGCCCATGTAAACACATAACCTAATAACGTTATTTTTTACAATGCTAGCCGAATACTCACTGGGACAAATGCAATGGAAGCGTGAAAAACGCAATAGTTCAAATGACTTGGCACCTTGAACCACCAAACAAATCTCTTGGATGACAATATAACGAGTGACGTAACTGAGTTACCCGCTGCTCCAGATCAGTAACGTAAGTACGTCATTTTATTACTCTTTTGAGAATTGTAACGAGTACGTTACTACGTTACCAAAAGTATAACGCGTTCCCACTTACACTGCTTTGACCTCAACCAGCGCGCGGCTTCTCCTAATGCTTCGCTGCTATGCAGGCAGAGCACGCTTTACAGGGCAGCGGCCACCATACGTGCTCTTGGTGAGGTGTAGAAAATATCATCGACATTATCCGTGGACTCTGGGAGAGTTGCGCGAACTAGTGGCTCTCTCAAGGTCTTGGTGACGGCGCTGAAACTTTGACGCGATGGCTGGCCGGGCGACCAAGGTCCGAAGGGTCGTTTTGATCGCGGGTTAATTTCTAGCGTCTGCTTGGGACAGTTATGCAACTGCATTTCCCTAGAGCCTTTCTTTCTCACAGATGAAATGCGTAACAAGGATTTGTTTGTCGGCGCTTCGATTTTTGTCTGAATCACGAGCAGTTTCTGCGGGGGTTTCCATCACGGTTTTATTTGTCTTTCTGCGCCTGGGGAATTACGAGTGCTTGTACTTGTCCAAACTGAAATGCAAGGCTTTTGTTGCTTCTTTGTTTGATACCTGCATTGTTATTCGGAAGGATGGTCCTGGTGGGGTACGATTGTGGGATTATTATGGGTTCGCATCAATTACTGTAAACCTGCTTACGAAACCGTTGCTACTGCAACTTCTTGTTTTGTCGTTGATTTGTTTTGAAGTTTATTTACATCTCACAGTCCGTCTTTCTAAGTTTCCCTGACACGATGTGATGCAACCGCCGAGCTGGTGGCAGGTTTCGTGAAACAAAAAAAAAAAAAAGAACACACAAAAAACACTTTGATTAAAAAAAAAGAAAAAGAAAAAAAGCCTTCTGAGAAAAAAACGTAGCTTCCAGAGAAAAAATGTTTGTTTTGTTTTGACAAAAAATAAAAATCTGAGGACACCCAAGCACTTTTTTATGAGTTGTGAATGCGAAGGGACGAATGTTGATCTTCCACTCCCTTAGATCGCGTGAGGTTTACTGGCGTGGACGGCCACGTTTAACTACTGCCGAAGTTGCGACCGCTGGCCGAGCGCGCGCTCCCATGAAGCGGCCACCAATGGCTATCTAGGAGCCGTTTTGTTCAGCCAATAAAAAAATGGGCATTTTTTAGCGATTTTTTTTTTTGCGGTTACAGAAGCCACCGGGACCGCTCTATGGGATAGTTAATGCTTTCGCATTAAAACTATTCCCCGCTACGTATATGTCATACATAAAGTATAAAACTAATGCTTGAAGGTATATTAATTAAATTCATGACAAAGCATTCGTTTTTGCGCGCGGTTATCAAAGTGCCCTTCGGCCCGACCGGTTTTCGTTTGCATTCGTTCGAAAGAAAGAATGCCTCCACCGAGCCGTGGGAAACGCTATCACCAGCTGGATTCCGGTGTATCGGATGTCCTTTCCGAGCGTGCCCTTTGTACTGACGCCATAGAAGCGCGGGTTTATGTTTCCACACGATACTATTGCATGCTATTGACCATTCGTGTGGCAAGGAAGCAGAACTTGAGACCAGACGTCAGATTTCACAAATGAGAAGAGCAAAGAGGAGGTGATGTGAGCTTTAATTAATAGTCTGCAAGGAAAATGATATCAGCTTCAAGTGTCGCTCCTTGTGCGTTTTGTTTTCTAGAGAGAAAGAAAGAGAGCTTAGGGAATGCAAGACGATTTAAGAATTTTGTATCTCCGACGGCTGCGTTCTTGTCCGAAGCTAGATGGGCGGACCTCACCTCGAGTAGCAGCGGAGAGGATCAGGGAAGGGCCCAGAAGGTTCCCGTCTTGATTCATAAAACTTGCTGCATATTCACCTTCCCTGTATATAAACATATTCGCTCACCATCTTCTGGAGATTTGACATCAACAACATCAGCGAAGTCATCGGGAGTCCGCGGCGACTCATTAAAAAAGGACAGCCACAATCAATATTGACTCCTAGTGACTGCAGTAAATTATTTTTTAAAGTAGGAGACAACATAGGCATATTGGTGGTAAGATAAGGGTTCGAACAAAAATGATGTATAAATATTACGTAAGAAAATAAACCGTAGCTTAAGGTCAATCCTGTAATGAGGTACACGGCATGGGTAAACTTGTATAAAAGTCTGGTATTCGTGCACTTCGAATTCTTTTTAGCTCTACATGAAGAAATATTGGTAGAGGAAATACCTGTTCTTCAAATTGAAGCTGAGGTTCCGTGTAACGACTTCTCTTTTTTTATTTAGAGTGGAAACCTTAGTAGTGTTTGCAAAACCATGATCATTATATAGACTGTCGCATGTAAACTACTTTTTTATTCAGGCTAAAGGCTCTTCTTGTATGTGACACGAACTATAGGTTGCCATCGCGAGACGAAATATTTTACAGTATGAAATTTCGTTTCACACTGCGGATACATCACATTAGAAAGTGTTTAATGTGCGACCTTAAAGGTGATGGCGGTCTATGCGCGATTTATGTTTTAAGCCATCTAATTTTATACTTATTAAGTCCTTGTAAAATGAACCCGTAAATGGCAAAGTTGAACACAATTCTTTGTTTGATGCAGTAAGTCTGAAGAAATAAATAAATACACGTAAAATTAATGGACCTACACACCGACGTCGATAACGATTATGATAAAATAGACAAATAAAATTTGTCGATTTTATCAATTTGGCGAGGTAAACATTGTAATGAATCAACTAGTCATATATAATCCCTTTACGTAAACCATTGAGCTTGTTTAGCAGGTTTGAGGAATTTACTATACATAAGATGCAATAACTGAAAGATAACGAGCAAGTTAAAAAAAGCGAACACCACAAAGCGCTGCAACGCAGAATGTTAAGCTATTCACTTCAAACACCCTCCAAACGGTTAAGAAAAATAAATTCTTGTAGAGAGAGAAAGAGAAAGAGACGGCCTCCGCAGTGAATAACATTATATTTGTTTGGTGGAATGAAAGTGTGCGGATCTTGAGTTGATTATACCGTCTTTTTTCCACTTCGAGGTCACAAAGCTTCAAAGTAATAATTCATATTCAGTAAATAATAATTTCAGTAAATAACTTTCATCACATGAAATAAGTTTCCTGGAACGTTTCTCTTTCTTCGATGCCTTATTGAACCCAAGAAAAGAGAGGAAATTGTGTTTAGAAGTTTTATTTTCCATTTTGTTGCCGAAGTAGGGCAGTGATAAATGCAAGTGGCCAACATCTGAACCCAGCCTTTGTTGTTGGGTCTGGCTTCAATATTTATGGTTTAAGGCGCCTTTTGAAGTAAATATGAAGACGTATCGGCTTTATATATTGCTTGGAGGTTCATGGGGTTCCAATATTTTAGTGCAGGGCATGCCTCCTAAACATTCCCGTGTGTATATATGAAAGAATATATATATATTATAAAAAATTCAGCGAATTATTCACAAATCAAGCCTTCTCTAACTTAGGCAAATAGCGTGATTTTTTAGGAGGCGCTCTACTTGTTTTATTAGGTTTTGCTTTTCTGAACAAGATTTGTCTCCGGTTTATAGCCTGTCCCAAGCATTCATACAGATTACCCTATAAAATGTCGAAATGTTGTGAAATAGCTTATTTGCTTATAACGTCTCAAGCACCAAAGCTTGAGTGGTTTTTATTGTTTTCCTCATTTATGTTCTCGAAAAAAAGGCCAACACATGGCATGTTGTTTACACCACAAAGCGCAGTTATAGGAGTTACACAGTGGAGTGTTGTCGTTTGTGATATAAACATAGAAAAATACCACCAAACATAGGAGTATGCCTAAATAGAGATAATATTTCCCACACTTAAAGCTAAAGAACAAAAATTAAAATTAAAAAAAATCATTTGAAAGGATGCTACAGCATTCCAGAGTACCGGATAATATGTTGTACCTAAAATTACCGTTAAACTTTCATTGCGTTCACATTGATGTGAATTGTACGGATGGGTATAATTTTTTCGCCCATCTTTTTCCTGAGCAGATCATGGAAGCTTGAACGTGATATTCCACTCCTCATTTTGAGTTTTCAATGCATAGTTGGTCTTTTGAAACATGTTTGCAGGTAATTTTATGCGAAACACGCACGCGACTTGACGCGCATCCCTTTACATTGCTTTTCCCACTCTTTCACATCACCTCTCTTATCCCTCCTATCTGTTCATATCAAATCTCCCCTTCCCTCCCACTTCTTCACATCAACCTCTCCAATTCCTCCCATTCCTTCCCATCACCACTCCCATCCCCATTTTTCCACATACCCTAGCCCTTTTATTCACGTGACCACTTCCACCTCTCATATCCCTTCACATGACTTCTCCTATTCTTCCCATCCCTCCCGGCTCTTCAGACCGCCCCTTTCACCCTTGCCATCTCTTCACTTCACCTTTTCCATTGGAGCCCGTGTTTTGGTGTTAGAAGAAGTGTGCCATATGGAGAGTGGACCCGGAAAGACGAAGACGCATTTTTGCGTCGCTGACTCCGAGATTAAAAAAGTTGCCCCCTTGTGAAAGAATTTTGAAGCCCTGAGGGGCCAAGTTCGACGGGCGAGCAACGGATCGAGGTGTACCGCTGTGGGCGAACGGATGAAGGGTGGAAAGGGCTTCTCGTTGCTATGGGAACAGGACTTTTGAGTTGACTGGGGAATCCTTGCTCTTCTCTGCGCCTTTATTTTCTTGCAGACTTGGAGCGAAGAAAATCTTGGCCGATTTCCTTCGCACAAAGAAGCGGATTTGTTTCTCGCTTTTGTGGGGATTGACCCTTTGAATCGAAGAGGATGCGGAGAAGGCACAAATGGTTCCATCTATTACACTTAGGATTATCAGTTTGATGAAGTTTTTGCTTTTGAGATCTGAAATTCTTGAGTCGTGTTTCTTTTTAACGCTTAAGGTATTTACGACTGAAGCTTACATTTTGTAAGTGTCTTTTTTTATTTTTATCGTGTTTTCTTTTGGGTTCTTTCTCCAGCTGTGCAATATAATGACATAATTTTTTCAAAATACCAAACGCGTGACGAGATTAAAGTGCGCATTTAAACAGAAATTCCAATAACTTATAGAAATGTAATACCTAGACTGACATAAAATATACGATTATTTTAATTGGGGAGTACCTTTTTACCACCACTCCTGTGTACATTTGAAGGGGCTTCGGATTAATTTCCAACGTATGTATATTGCGAATGAAGCTACTAATAATAATATCGGCTTCAGACCTTTACCAGCTACAAAACAACCTATTCATTTTGTTAGCCTAAACGAGGAACTTAAGAAGTACTATACTGAGTTGATATCGGTACGTTTTAATCGCACTGCTCTCTAGGCGCCTTAATAACGGACATTGAACTAAATTTGCTTTTATTCAACATTGTATGAAAACTTGTAGTTTAGCTAGATATCCCTCAGTCGTCCAGGTCAAAATAAGCATAATGGTCAGTTCCATTTTCTGGCTATCTCTAACAATAGCACAATGCGAGTTTAGCTTTGTTTTCAACGGGCGGCCGCTTCTATTGCCTGAGCACACGGACACACACACAAAAAAGAAGTCACAACCATACCGACGGTGACTCGTAGCCAATCACAAATGGTAATATAAAAAAAGTGCTTTCCACCGCTTGTCAGCGGCGTTTTATTAGACTGCTGTACTCTCGAGTGCGCTGTAAAACGCGCGGCATTTATGTACGCAATGGTTCGTCAACACAAATCGCCTTCAATTAGAGGCGAAGTTTATCAAAGGCCTGCATCCAGCGTGCTTTATAACCTCTTAATGGCGCCACATGCCTAGTTCTCGATTAAATTTCACGCCACCATAAATAGCAAATTGGCACAGATAAAGAAGAACCTCTGGCTTCAACATACCCTTTCCTTCATCTTGCTTCAGGTACCTCATATAGCGTTTTCTGTAAACGCGACCTTGCATACCATGGCCCCGGAATCTAAGTTGCTTTTATCAAACTCCCTTTTTGGAACTCGGAGTCAGTTGTAACGAAACTTTAGTCTTTGCTTGTGGCAAGGCTAGCGCCACTTTGTCCTGACATGCCCGTATTTTATGAAACCGGAGGTGGGAGCAAACGTTCGATCTTCAAATGCCGCAGTTCCGTGTCGCCCTTTGGATTGTTACGATTGAACGTCTTTCTCTGCGTAACCTACGACGACACGGGCCGGAGTGACATAGAATAATTTGCGGGGAACAAAGAGAGCTTTAGAATTGAGCGGGAAACTGAAAATAAAAGAATCAGTAATAATTCCAGAAAAAAACGCCAAAGGGCTGGCCGCACGAGTCAGTGTATGCGTCAGTTCTAACGTACGTTAAAACTCACAATCGTAAAAAAAAAAAGAAGAAAATTTACGGTTGTTGACAAAAAAAACATATCGCCAAGCAGCTCAGCATAATGTGGTGTGAGGTCCTGCGATGCATACACTCTTGCCTATCGAATTCGATTCTCACTGCCAGCCCCTTGCAATTTCATTACCCTCGTATGATGAACGTTCAAGAGTCCCAGGTTAGATTCGTGCTGCTCTGGAGTCCGATTATAGCTACGGTGAAATCCAGCGAGTTCTCCAGAGTTGATAGAACGCGGAGTCACAGATTGCATGTAAACAACCGATGATGCATTTTTGACCGGTTCGCCAGTTCACAATCGAATAGAGTGTTGGTGACGACGTCTCACCAACGTACAAGTATCGAGAAAGGTCTCGCTGCCTTGGATGTGCTTCCCTCTTAGTCATTTTTAATTCATCAGTCAATGCCAGTTTGTTTACGGGAGCAGAACAACTTGAGACGTGCAAACGAAGCGCGAGTTGTCAATGGCTTCGAACGTGAAAGAGCAAACAATCAAGTTTAGCCCGCGTAAGATCCCATTTCGCCGCGGCTTTCGGTACGTAGCAGACGATCAACTTTTTCCCGCTCTGTTAGTGTATTACGTACGGCGTTTTCTTGATTTTGTTTTCGTCTGCGAATCTGCGAATGGCGCTTCGTAGGAGACTCGGAGCGTTCTTCGCTCGCGTTAGCAGATGAACCGTCAACGAACGCAGTATTCGCTGGCTCTGCGAAACGCAAATTTGATATCGCTTTCGCGGAACCAAAATCAGGGCCTGGGCACATTTAAGCTCTTCGATGTTTGCACTTTATTTGTAGTTAAGGACTAGGATAAGTTTCCGCTCTGTCATTTCTTGTACTTTTTATTTTGATATTTTGACGTCTACACGTAATATGACGAGAACTACTGCTCTGGTAATTAACAGGCGAGAGAGTGACTAGCGGTTTTGGCGAGAGAAGACTAAAAATATAAATAAATTATTATATGTCCAGCTACGATCGAGTTTCACTGACACGTAGGTTGTCATAGACGAGTCCGCCAAACTTCCAAAGGGACGAATCGTGTGCCACAGAACACAAAACTTCGGAATCCCGGTCTCACGTCCATTACCAGGAATTAGTGGTAACTACCAAAAAGCTGCTGCAATCCGATGGAAACGAAACAATAAATAATAAATAGGAATATAATTTGTTGGCGGCCGACGGCCTTTATATTAAAGTTGGGAAAAATTTAGGTCCGTTGCCAACAAGGAAATTACCATTTATATTTTGCTGGTTCTTCATTCCTTGGAGGTTTTTAATATTTACGATAGAAAGTACAATCCTTATTATAACCGCACGCTCTTAAATATCGGCTTTAAATGTCCAGGATTGAGTACGTCGCCTTTCTACGACTCAAAACTAAAAAAAAAAAGAACTAGGTTGTTTTTTATTGCACCTTTTGCATTTGCTTTAGTGCTTCTGACATAGAGATGCCTATAGCTAGCTTTGCGCTCGTTCTGCGGATTTTTAATAAAAAAAGGCAGTGGACGTTTTTTTTATTGACTTTTGGTTAGTTAAAAATGCTCACAACGTTAAATTTTCCACCTGTATGAGGTGTATTAGGGCGTTTTCTGGACTTGCTGAAAAGCACAATCAATTGTTTTGCTGTATTAGGTTTTGTTCATTAGAGCTCTAACGGTTACTTGGAAAACCTGTTTTGGTTTTCTTTCTGCTGTTACACTCGAACAACGGAATATAATATTTGCCACTGTATCTTCTAAAAAGCTGCGATTGACCACATTGTTTTTGTTCTGGTACAGAACTCGAGAGACTATGAACATTGTGAGCATTGAAGCATGACAAAATTTACAAACCAAGTGTCATCCTTTGCCCGTTTAAATTCCTTGTGGCAGATTTCCAGGAAGCGTCCATGAAGAGCGTTTACCAATGGCACAACGTTTTCTTGGTAATCATATTTCCTTGGAAGTGGCTAGTAAAACGGCGATGATGTAAAACACAATATTCTAAATCGCGATATTTCAACCTCGCGTCCCTACGGCGATTTATTTAGGCGGTAATTAATGGGAATGTACACACCCTTGTCTTCTAGGCGTTGTTGTAGATTGTTCGTTATTCCAGTGTAAAGAAATTTGTGCTGGCGTTGTTACACTATCGGGAACGGTTCGGGACAAGGTTGATCAGTTACATAAGAAAAAAATTACTTCTACGAACACAGAATCCAGGACGTGACCTCCCGTGAGATTTGTCAATAAAAAACAAAGTTGTCGCGTAGCTTTTTTCTCAAAGGTTACCCTTTTATTAGTTACAAACGACGCTGATGGCTTTCTATTCACAGCGGTTACTGCCCCAAAAATAGAATCACTCATTTTGCATTTGTGATAAGAATTAGTGCTTTGTAACTTTCTATATTATTTGAAGCAGTTACCTTACGAGAAGAAACCTGAAGCAAGAACAGACAATCAAGATAGTTATCAGGTTATGTCGTGGTTGCAATAGAACAGACTGTTATCGCCACCGTAACGAACACACTTCCTTCAAGTTTGTTTGACTTTTTAAATTTAGGTAATCAGTCGTTGCTTCAGTTACTTGCAATATAGCGCATAAGACGGGACCGACTTTACACTGTCAGCACCACTGCCTAAGGTACGTCAGAAATTTAACATTAGCAGTAGTACTACACCAGAAAAAATCGCCCCTATTTACCAAGAGAACTGACTTCAAGCGTATCCCGGGCTAACGATCTTTCCGGAATATATATATATATATATTTCTATATGCAGGGTGACGGTTTTTTACCTTCACCCTGCATCTTTCTCTCTCTCTGTCTCTCTCTCTCTCTCTCTCTATATATATATATATATATATAAAGTCAAAGATGCGCACTGTCGTTGTTACTAATTCGAAGTTTATTACGACGTTTCGAGCGGGGACCGCTCTTCATCTCCAGGCCATCGCGCCATCCTTATCTTAATAAAGTGCAACAACAACAAAAACATATATATATATATATATATATATATATATATATATATATATATATATATATATATATAACTGAGAAGAAAAAAACCCTTAGTGAAAAAGAGCAACGGACGATTTAATCTTCGACGTTTCGGCCGGAGTCCGGCCTTCGTCAGGAAGCTTCCTGACGAAGGCCGGACTCCGGCCGAAACGTCGAAGATTAAATCATCCGTTGTTGCTGTTTTTCACTAAGGGTTTCTTTCTTCTCAGTTTTATACCCACGCCTTCGGCCTCCCGCCGCCATGCCCGTTATATATATATATATATATATATATATATATTGTGGGATTTGCGGCCTATCATCGGGCAAAAGAACCTGTGCTCCGCGCCCGGCGCGCAACGTGCGCGCGAGCCACGCTCGAGGCTCGGGGGGCTGGGCAGTCGGTTGGCTGCCGCCAGACAGTAAAGGTGTGTTCTATGAGATCTGCCTCGTTGGTCCTTCTTGCGGGTGAGCAGTAGCACCGAACCCTACATTATTTGGCGCTCCACGCGAGGCCTACTGCTCGCCCGCGGGTTGGACCGCAGGCTTTTAGCCCGTTTTAGGCGTGTTCGCCCGGTTTTCTCGCTTTCGCCATCCCCGATAGGCCTACGTGGTCGTTCGACTAGGCTTCGGCCACCGGACGCCATCTTTGCCATCGGGGCTTGGCCGTTGTGAATAGTGTGCATATTGTAGTATATTGCGTGTTTTTCCGTTCTTTTGTGTTTCGTTTTGTTCTGTTTTTTCTGTTTGCTTGTTTTTCTGCGGTTGCTACTGCGATGCAGACCCGCCATAGAGCCGCCGCAGACCAAGGCGAGACCGGAGAGGGGCCTGACCCGACGTCCGTGGACCTGATGGCTCGGGTGGCCAACCTGTGCGACACAGTCGCGCAACGCCTGGTCCTGGCTGACCACGGACCCCAAGGGCAAGGGCCACGACCCCAAGTGCCGGTCCCGTTGTACACGGGCTACGACGACCGGAAGTCCGTGGCCGACTTCCTGGCCGAGCTGGCGGCCTATAAGCTCGCCACGGGAGCCTCGGACGAGTACGTCCTTGCGCGGGTTCTCCCCGTGGCGTTCCAGGCGAGCGCCGCGCGCTGGTGGCGCATCGTGGCCCCTTTCCTCACCTGGGAAGACTTTCGGCGGAAGTTTCAAGATGAGTTTCTTCCACCTGGGTACCAGTCTCGAGTCCAGCGAGAACTGGAGCGCCGGACCCAGCACCCGGACGAGACCCTCGTCGAATATGTACGGGCGATGCAGGAGCTCTATGAAAGAGCCTGCCCAACGACGTCGGAGTCGGACAGGGTTGCTCGGGTGATGCAGCAGAGCCACCCAAGATTCCGGCCCTACCTGCATGGCCGCACGTATTCCACCCTGGAGCAACTGGCCCGGGACGCTCACGGCATACAAGAGACGCTCCTGGCCGAGCTGCAGTATCGGCCCCCGCCACCGCCTGAAGAAGCTCTTGAGCCGTCCTGTGCCTGGCGAGCTCCCGAGCCCAGAAGAGGTCCGACTCAGCGCCAAACCCTGGATGGCGCGGTCTGTCCCCCCCGTGCGCTGGACTCCTACGCCTTCGGGCAATGGGAGCGCGGGAGACCACTCGATGGTTCGGACCCCCGGCTACGTGCCCGGCCGGCTGGATCGAGACTACGGCAGGGTGAAAGCCGTTTAAGGTCCTTCCCCCGCAATGCCAACCGGGGCGCCGATCGCTGGTCCAACGAGGGACACCAAGAAGGGCCGCAACGACAAGCGCAAGCAAGCCCGACGCACGGCCCTGACCGGCGCAACTCGGTGCGGTGCTTCGGCTGCGGTCGCCATGGCCACTTCCGGCGTGACTGCCCCGACCTACTGCGCAACAGCAATGCAGCCTCGGGAAACGAGTACGGCCGGTGGCGTTGACCCCTGAACGCCTGCCGGCCGCGATGACCATGGACAACTCGGCAAAACTTCCATCGGTATGTCGAATTCAGCCTGACCTTGAGCTAATTGAGCCTCGTATGACAGTTACAGTGCTCGGAATAGCTGTGGCAGCGCTGATTGATACCGGTGCGAGTCTGTCGCTTATTGGGGACTACCTGATTGAACGGTGCAAAGAGCAGAAAGCCAACCTGCGCGAGACTAACGTGCGCTTACAGCTAGCGTCAGGACCAGAAATGCTCGCGAGTCAAGCCGTGAGGTTACAGATCGGGTTTAACGAGAAAAAACGCCGTCAGCGTTTCGTTTGCTTACCTGGTCTCACGGTACCGATTATTTTGGGGCGAGATTTCATTTTCGGGGAGAACCTGGTTCTTGACTTTCCGAACAAAGGCTACCGATTAGGTAGTGACTCGAAACTGATCCCATTTACCAGACGAGAGGATTGTGTCGTCAGTGTCGATAACGTTGGCGTTAGAACGCCTGCTTTGCGACTCCCATGTGCGGTAAGCGATTCTTTGCAGAAGTGTCCTGCTACGGACCAGCAAAAGCGGCGTCTCCAAAGACTCCTTGAGGAGTTTTCGCCGATGTTCACGGAGAACCCCGGCAGAACCGGTGTCCTAAAGCATTCAATTGACACCGGGAATACACGGCCTCTACGCTGCAACCCTCGACCTATCAGCGTACACAAGCGAGCCCTGCTGGACAAGGCGCTCCAAGAGATGATCGACACGGGTGCAGTACGTGAGTCACAGAGCCCTTGGGCCTTCCCGATCGTCCTTGCCCCCAAGAAGGATGGAACGGCTCGGCTTTGCGTCGACTATCGGCGCCTGAATGCGGTAACCGTTCGTGACGCGTACCCGTACCCCTCGATTGAGTCGATCATGTACAACTTGGGAAACGCGAGTTTTTTCACGACTCTTGACTGCAGTCGCGGTTTCCTCCAGATAGAGGTCGAACCCGCTGACATTGTGAAAACAGCATTCACATGCTACAGAGGGTTGTACGAGTTTGTGCGCATGCCTTTCGGCTTGAGCAACTCTCCTGCCACATTCCAGCGTCTTATGGACATTGTGCTTGGAGACGCACGGCACAACTACGCCATGGCATATATGGATGACGTAGTCTTTTCACGCACGTTTGAAGAACATCTTGTGCACCTTCGGACTATACTTGAGCGCATGCAGAATGCTGGTTTGACAGTTCACCCGGGAAAAATGCAACTGGCAACATCTAAGATTAACCTACTCGGTTTTGTAATCGACGATGGATCGCTTCGCCCTAATGAGGACAAGCTGAGGGCCATAACTGAGTTTCCTCCCCCACATGATGCAAAGAGTTTGCAAAGATTTCTTGGCATGGTTGGATTTTACCGCCAGTTTATTCCCCACTGTGCAGAGATAACGCGGCCTCTGAACGAACTGCTGCGCAAAGGCGTCAAGTGGCGTTGGACGGAGGCACAGCAAAATGCTTTCCTTCAACTGTCCAGAGCTATTGCTGAGACAGCATCTTTGAAGCTCCCAGACCTCAACCGTCCGTTTGTGCTGCAAACCGATGCGAGCGGCTACGGTTTAGGTGCTGTGCTGCTTCAAGACTTTCATGGTGTCTTACGACCCGTAGCGTTTGCTAGCCATACGTTGACAGCAGCTCAGCGGAATTACAACGTTTGCGAGCATGAGTGCCTAGCCATCATATTCGCCCTGCAGAAATTCAACATGTATCTTGATGGCGCGCGCTTTGTGATCCAGTCGGATAATGCCGCCTTGTCTTGGCTTCAGCGGCTGGAAAATCCGGCAGGACGATTAGCACGCTGGGCACTAACGCTTCAAAAATATGACTACACTATTGTGCACAAACCAGGCTCACAAAACAAAGTTGCAGACGCTTTGTCGCGCGCTCCGCTCGGCGAAGAGCGCGTGCTCGAGGATGCCAATGTTGTGGCTGCGATAGATGCTGGCTCGCGCTGGGGTACTTTGATTAGCCGAGATGAGCTTCGTGCTGCACAGCAGAACGATGGACTTTGTCGCAGGGTCTCTGAGTGGTTATCTTCACGTGACCGACGTGGCAACAGAGACGCTGACATGGGTTTTGACTCGTACTTGCTGGCCGAAGACGGTCTGCTTCTCCGGTACATACCTCAGATCGACGACGAGGAGGGTGGCTCCACAGACACTCCATTTCGAGCCGTGATACCTCGCCGACTTCGCACGTCCTTCATTAGATACTACCATGACTCTGCTTTGGCTGGTCACAGTAGTGGCTGCAAGACTTTTGAAAGTTAAGCCGTACTGCAACTTGGCCAGGAATTCGTCAGGACGTGCTCAGGTACGCTCGTTCATGCCCGGTTTGTCAGAAAGCCAAACCGCGCGGTGGTCAGCCCCCTGGTCTCATGCAGCCAGTCGTGAGTCGATCCCCATGGGAATGCGTTGCTGTCGACGTCATGGGCCCTTTCCCACGCAGTCCGCGTGGCAACCAGTACTTGTTGGTTGTCACGGATCACTTTAGCAAGTGGGTGGAGCTATTTGCATTACGGTCGCTGACGTCCAAAAGAATCTGGTCGTGTCTGATGGAGACGTTCACACGCTTCGGATTTCCGGCGAAATTGATTAGCGACAACGCTACTTACTTTGCCAGCAAAGTGTTCCGAGACTCATGTGCCGTATTGGGCATACAACACAAGCGGACGTCTCCCTATCACCCACAGGCAAACATCACAGAGCGGGTGAACCGAAACCTGAAATCAATGTTAATAGCTCACACCGAACGTCACCCTGACTGGGACGCAAAGCTCCCAGAGCTCGCGTTCGCAACTCGCACAACCGTTAACCGGTCCACAGGTTTTACGCCAGCTTGCCTTAATTTCGGAAAAGAGCTGACTTTCCCGCTGGAAAACACTTGCACGACCAACAACCGTGGCGCTGCTCGCTCATACGGTCAGTTCGCAGGAAGCCTACGACGCAGACTCAGGGACATCGTTCGTGATGCCCGGGAGAGCTTGGACGCCGCACGGCTTCAGCAGGCTGAGCAGTACAATCGTGGCCACCGGGACGTGCAATTCGAAGTTGGAGATCTTGTACTCCGGCGGACACACCCACTTAGTGACGCCTCCAGAGGTTTCACAGCTTCCCTGGCAAACAGGTGGGATGGTCCGTATCGAGTGCGAAACAAGGTCTCACGCCTCACGTACACGCTCGTTCATTGTGAGTCCGGACGACTCGCTGGACCCGTTCATGTCACCAACCTCAAACGGTATTATGAATCGGATGACGAAGTTCTCTCGCAGGTGGAGAGTGATGCCGATCCGGGTTATAATTAAAAATAAACTTAATTCTGCGAGAACTCTTTTTGATGTTGGTGACGAAGACGAAGACTTAGAAAATGCGCGTTGCATTAGGCTTTGACGAGAACTAGTTTCCGCACCATACAGATTGTGCGCGTAGTTCTGTGCGATATACACCGACAGTGTGCTCGCAAATTTAGCCAGTCTATTGCCGCGCCCAACGTACCGACGCTTTCTTGTAGAAGCCTCTCCGGAAGACAACTGTTGATCCTTTTTTTTCCTTTCGTTCTTTTCGAACCTTCGACATGTCTCGATACCGCCTCGACCGTTGCCGGAGGTTCTCTCAACCCCTTCGATGAGCCACGTGGTTTCGGGGACTACGGCAACGCAGTGGGCGGCCGAGGACCCTCTACCGGCCCTAGCTACGCCGCCAGACGCAAGAACTACGACCACGGCGGACCTGAGAGAGTCAGATCAGCAGCCCCGGCAGCGGCTACAACGACGGCCACGGGACAAAAAAAAATGGAGACCAGGACCGCTACGAAGGTCCACCAGACCCCGACGTTACCAGCGACGGCTCCGGACGTGCCCACTCGTCCTTAAGCGGCGGACCAGCATCAGGGGTCTCTGGTGATGGTGCTCAACTCTGACAAGATGAACACCGAGAAACTCTTCAATCTGCTCTGCCTGTATAACGATGTCGTCAAGATCAAGTTTTCGAAGAACAGGAACGGCCGTGCCATCGAGCAGATGGAGGATCACCTTGCCAAGGAGTGAGCAAGGCCCTTTAAGCATCCTGAGAGTACGTCGCCCTTCAAGGACTTCATGGGCAACTGCAACAACCGCATCGCCAATCCGGAGGCGGCCTCCACAAACCGCATCCGGCCGCCTGCATCGTGACAACCCCCTCCTCCTCTACCACCAACAACCAGAGAGAACAGCCACGGAGCCAGAGGACAGAGAACGGGGGAGGGGGGGGGGGGGGAGTTTGTGGGATTTGCGGCCTATCATCGGGCAAAAGAACCTGTGCTCCGCGCCCGGCGCGCAACGTGCGCGCGAGCCACGCTCGAGGCTCGGGGGGCTGGGCAGTCGGTTGGCTGCCGCCAGACAGTAAAGGTGTGTTCTATGAGATCTGCCTCGTTGGTCCTTCTTGCGGGTGAGCAGTAGCACCGAACCCTACAATATATATATATATATATATATATATATATATATATATATATATATATATATATATATATATATATATATATATTGAGAACGAAGAGGGGAGAAGGTGATTATTGAATTTATTGCATTAAAGTTAGGGAAAGGGAAAGGGAAAGAGAGCTGGCGAAAAATTGGGCCAGGAGCGGGGATTGAACCCGCAACCTTCGCCTGACCGGGGCGACGCCTTAACCGATTAGACCATCCTGGCCACTGGTTTCGGCGGACTCAATTTCTGACCAGCTCTCTGTGTACTGTTTAGTTTCGAATTCGCTTAACTGGGTAGACGACAACCGTTGCTGATTTAAGGCCCGCGCTATTTCCGACATGCGGCAGTGACGTGGCACGTCATCTCAGCTTGCAAATGTCGGAAAGGGCCCGTCTTCCAGGATATCTAGGGAACCACTCCTCCCCATAGGGACAGGCTGCACCGTATATATAATGGGATTGAGTGAAGATTGACAAGTGCAGCCGTAGTAATATTGAGAACGAAGAGGGGAGAAGGTGATTATTGAATTTATTGCATTAAAGTTAGGGAAAGGGAAAGGGAAAGAGAGCTGGCGAAAAATTGGGCCAGGAGCGGGGATTGAACCCGCAACCTTCGCCTGACCGGGGCGACGCCTTAACCGATTAGACCATCCTGGCCACTGGTTTCGGCGGACTCAATTTCTGACCAGCTCTCTGTGTACTGTTTAGTTTCGAATTCGCTTAACTGGGTAGACGACAACCGTTGCTGATTTAAGGCCCGCGCTATTTCCGACATGCGGCAGTGACGTGGCACGTCATCTCAGCTTGCAAATGTCGGAAAGGGCCCGTCTTCCAGGATATCTAGGGAACCACTCCTCCCCATAGGGACAGGCTGCACCGTATATATAATGGGATTGAGTGAAGATTGACAAGTGCAGCCGTAGTAATATTGAGAACGAAGAGGGGAGAAGGTGATTATTGAATTTATTGCATTAAAGTTAGGGAAAGGGAAAGGGAAAGAGAGCTGGCGAAAAATTGGGCCAGGAGCGGGGATTGAACCCGCAACCTTCGCCTGACCGGGGCGACGCCTTAACCGATTAGACCATCCTGGCCACTGGTTTCGGCGGACTCAATTTCTGACCAGCTCTCTGTGTACTGTTTAGTTTCGAATTCGCTTAACTGGGTAGACGACAACCGTTGCTGATTTAAGGCCCGCGCTATTTCCGACATGCGGCAGTGACGTGGCACGTCATCTCAGCTTGCAAATGTCGGAAAGGGCCCGTCTTCCAGGATATCTAGGGAACCACTCCTCCCCATAGGGACAGGCTGCACCGTATATATAATGGGATTGAGTGAAGATTGACAAGTGCAGCCGTAGTAATATTGAGAACGAAGAGGGGAGAAGGTGATTATTGAATTTATTGCATTAAAGTTAGGGAAAGGGAAAGGGAAAGAGAGCTGGCGAAAAATTGGGCCAGGAGCGGGGATTGAACCCGCAACCTTCGCCTGACCGGGGCGACGCCTTAACCGATTAGACCATCCTGGCCACTGGTTTCGGCGGACTCAATTTCTGACCAGCTCTCTGTGTACTGTTTAGTTTCGAATTCGCTTAACTGGGTAGACGACAACCGTTGCTGATTTAAGGCCCGCGCTATTTCCGACATGCGGCAGTGACGTGGCACGTCATCTCAGCTTGCAAATGTCGGAAAGGGCCCGTCTTCCAGGATATCTAGGGAACCACTCCTCCCCATAGGGACAGGCTGCACCGTATATATAATGGGATTGAGTGAAGATTGACAAGTGCAGCCGTAGTAATATTGAGAACGAAGAGGGGAGAAGGTGATTATTGAATTTATTGCATTAAAGTTAGGGAAAGGGAAAGGGAAAGAGAGCTGGCGAAAAATTGGGCCAGGAGCGGGGATTGAACCCGCAACCTTCGCCTGACCGGGGCGACGCCTTAACCGATTAGACCATCCTGGCCACTGGTTTCGGCGGACTCAATTTCTGACCAGCTCTCTGTGTACTGTTTAGTTTCGAATTCGCTTAACTGGGTAGACGACAACCGTTGCTGATTTAAGGCCCGCGCTATTTCCGACATGCGGCAGTGACGTGGCACGTCATCTCAGCTTGCAAATGTCGGAAAGGGCCCGTCTTCCAGGATATCTAGGGAACCACTCCTCCCCATAGGGACAGGCTGCACCGTATATATAATGGGATTGAGTGAAGATTGACAAGTGCAGCCGTAGTAATATTGAGAACGAAGAGGGGAGAAGGTGATTATTGAATTTATTGCATTAAAGTTAGGGAAAGGGAAAGGGAAAGAGAGCTGGCGAAAAATTGGGCCAGGAGCGGGGATTGAACCCGCAACCTTCGCCTGACCGGGGCGACGCCTTAACCGATTAGACCATCCTGGCCACTGGTTTCGGCGGACTCAATTTCTGACCAGCTCTCTGTGTACTGTTTAGTTTCGAATTCGCTTAACTGGGTAGACGACAACCGTTGCTGATTTAAGGCCCGCGCTATTTTCTTTCCCTTTCCCTAACTTTAATGCAATAAATTCAATAATCACCTTCTCCCCTCTTCGTTCTCAATATTACTACGGCTGCACTTGTCAATCTTCACTCAATCCCATTATATATACGGTGCAGCCTGTCCCTATGGGGAGGAGTGGTTCCCTAGATATCCTGGAAGACGGGCCCTTTCCGACATTTGCAAGCTGAGATGACGTGCCACGTCACTGCCGCATGTCGGAAATAGCGCGGGCCTTAAATCAGCAACGGTTGTCGTCTACCCAGTTAAGCGAATTCGAAACTAAACAGTACACAGAGAGCTGGTCAGAAATTGAGTCCGCCGAAACCAGTGGCCAGGATGGTCTAATCGGTTAAGGCGTCGCCCCGGTCAGGCGAAGGTTGCGGGTTCAATCCCCGCTCCTGGCCCAATTTTTCGCCAGCTCTCTTTCCCTTTCCCTTTCCCTAACTTTAATGCAATAAATTCAATAATCACCTTCTCCCCTCTTCGTTCTCAATATTACTACGGCTGCACTTGTCAATCTTCACTCAATCCCATTATATATACGGTGCAGCCTGTCCCTATGGGGAGGAGTGGTTCCCTAGATATCCTGGAAGACGGGCCCTTTCCGACATTTGCAAGCTGAGATGACGTGCCACGTCACTGCCGCATGTCGGAAATAGCGCGGGCCTTAAATCAGCAACGGTTGTCGTCTACCCAGTTAAGCGAATTCGAAACTAAACAGTACACAGAGAGCTGGTCAGAAATTGAGTCCGCCGAAACCAGTGGCCAGGATGGTCTAATCGGTTAAGGCGTCGCCCCGGTCAGGCGAAGGTTGCGGGTTCAATCCCCGCTCCTGGCCCAATTTTTCGCCAGCTCTCTTTCCCTTTCCCTTTCCCTAACTTTAATGCAATAAATTCAATAATCACCTTCTCCCCTCTTCGTTCTCAATATTACTACGGCTGCACTTGTCAATCTTCACTCAATCCCATTATATATACGGTGCAGCCTGTCCCTATGGGGAGGAGTGGTTCCCTAGATATCCTGGAAGACGGGCCCTTTCCGACATTTGCAAGCTGAGATGACGTGCCACGTCACTGCCGCATGTCGGAAATAGCGCGGGCCTTAAATCAGCAACGGTTGTCGTCTACCCAGTTAAGCGAATTCGAAACTAAACAGTACACAGAGAGCTGGTCAGAAATTGAGTCCGCCGAAACCAGTGGCCAGGATGGTCTAATCGGTTAAGGCGTCGCCCCGGTCAGGCGAAGGTTGCGGGTTCAATCCCCGCTCCTGGCCCAATTTTTCGCCAGCTCTCTTTCCCTTTCCCTTTCCCTAACTTTAATGCAATAAATTCAATAATCACCTTCTCCCCTCTTCGTTCTCAATATTACTACGGCTGCACTTGTCAATCTTCACTCAATCCCATTATATATACGGTGCAGCCTGTCCCTATGGGGAGGAGTGGTTCCCTAGATATCCTGGAAGACGGGCCCTTTCCGACATTTGCAAGCTGAGATGACGTGCCACGTCACTGCCGCATGTCGGAAATAGCGCGGGCCTTAAATCAGCAACGGTTGTCGTCTACCCAGTTAAGCGAATTCGAAACTAAACAGTACACAGAGAGCTGGTCAGAAATTGAGTCCGCCGAAACCAGTGGCCAGGATGGTCTAATCGGTTAAGGCGTCGCCCCGGTCAGGCGAAGGTTGCGGGTTCAATCCCCGCTCCTGGCCCAATTTTTCGCCAGCTCTCTTTCCCTTTCCCTTTCCCTAACTTTAATGCAATAAATTCAATAATCACCTTCTCCCCTCTTCGTTCTCAATATTACTACGGCTGCACTTGTCAATCTTCACTCAATCCCATTATATATACGGTGCAGCCTGTCCCTATGGGGAGGAGTGGTTCCCTAGATATCCTGGAAGACGGGCCCTTTCCGACATTTGCAAGCTGAGATGACGTGCCACGTCACTGCCGCATGTCGGAAATAGCGCGGGCCTTAAATCAGCAACGGTTGTCGTCTACCCAGTTAAGCGAATTCGAAACTAAACAGTACACAGAGAGCTGGTCAGAAATTGAGTCCGCCGAAACCAGTGGCCAGGATGGTCTAATCGGTTAAGGCGTCGCCCCGGTCAGGCGAAGGTTGCGGGTTCAATCCCCGCTCCTGGCCCAATTTTTCGCCAGCTCTCTTTCCCTTTCCCTTTCCCTAACTTTAATGCAATAAATTCAATAATCACCTTCTCCCCTCTTCGTTCTCAATATTACTACGGCTGCACTTGTCAATCTTCACTCAATCCCATTATATATACGGTGCAGCCTGTCCCTATGGGGAGGAGTGGTTCCCTAGATATCCTGGAAGACGGGCCCTTTCCGACATTTGCAAGCTGAGATGACGTGCCACGTCACTGCCGCATGTCGGAAATAGCGCGGGCCTTAAATCAGCAACGGTTGTCGTCTACCCAGTTAAGCGAATTCGAAACTAAACAGTACACAGAGAGCTGGTCAGAAATTGAGTCCGCCGAAACCAGTGGCCAGGATGGTCTAATCGGTTAAGGCGTCGCCCCGGTCAGGCGAAGGTTGCGGGTTCAATCCCCGCTCCTGGCCCAATTTTTCGCCAGCTCTCTTTCCCTTTCCCTTTCCCTAACTTTAATGCAATAAATTCAATAATCACCTTCTCCCCTCTTCGTTCTCAATATTACTACGGCTGCACTTGTCAATCTTCACTCAATCCCATTATATATACGGTGCAGCCTGTCCCTATGGGGAGGAGTGGTTCCCTAGATATCCTGGAAGACGGGCCCTTTCCGACATTTGCAAGCTGAGATGACGTGCCACGTCACTGCCGCATGTCGGAAATAGCGCGGGCCTTAAATCAGCAACGGTTGTCGTCTACCCAGTTAAGCGAATTCGAAACTAAACAGTACACAGAGAGCTGGTCAGAAATTGAGTCCGCCGAAACCAGTGGCCAGGATGGTCTAATCGGTTAAGGCGTCGCCCCGGTCAGGCGAAGGTTGCGGGTTCAATCCCCGCTCCTGGCCCAATTTTTCGCCAGCTCTCTTTCCCTTTCCCTTTCCCTAACTTTAATGCAATAAATTCAATAATCACCTTCTCCCCTCTTCGTTCTCAATATTACTACGGCTGCACTTGTCAATCTTCACTCAATCCCATTATATATACGGTGCAGCCTGTCCCTATGGGGAGGAGTGGTTCCCTAGATATCCTGGAAGACGGGCCCTTTCCGACATTTGCAAGCTGAGATGACGTGCCACGTCACTGCCGCATGTCGGAAATAGCGCGGGCCTTAAATCAGCAACGGTTGTCGTCTACCCAGTTAAGCGAATTCGAAACTAAACAGTACACAGAGAGCTGGTCAGAAATTGAGTCCGCCGAAACCAGTGGCCAGGATGGTCTAATCGGTTAAGGCGTCGCCCCGGTCAGGCGAAGGTTGCGGGTTCAATCCCCGCTCCTGGCCCAATTTTTCGCCAGCTCTCTTTCCCTTTCCCTTTCCCTAACTTTAATGCAATAAATTCAATAATCACCTTCTCCCCTCTTCGTTCTCAATATTACTACGGCTGCACTTGTCAATCTTCACTCAATCCCATTATATATACGGTGCAGCCTGTCCCTATGGGGAGGAGTGGTTCCCTAGATATCCTGGAAGACGGGCCCTTTCCGACATTTGCAAGCTGAGATGACGTGCCACGTCACTGCCGCATGTCGGAAATAGCGCGGGCCTTAAATCAGCAACGGTTGTCGTCTACCCAGTTAAGCGAATTCGAAACTAAACAGTACACAGAGAGCTGGTCAGAAATTGAGTCCGCCGAAACCAGTGGCCAGGATGGTCTAATCGGTTAAGGCGTCGCCCCGGTCAGGCGAAGGTTGCGGGTTCAATCCCCGCTCCTGGCCCAATTTTTCGCCAGCTCTCTTTCCCTTTCCCTTTCCCTAACTTTAATGCAATAAATTCAATAATCACCTTCTCCCCTCTTCGTTCTCAATATTACTACGGCTGCACTTGTCAATCTTCACTCAATCCCATTATATATATATATATATATATATATATATATATATATATACATATATGTTTTTGTTTTTGTTGTTGTTACACTTTATTAAGATAAGGATGGCGCGACGGCTTGGTGATGAAGAGCGCTCCCCGCTCGAAACGTCGTAATAACTTCGAATTAGTAACTACGACAGTACGCATCTTTGACTTTATATATATATATATGGAGAGAGAGAGAGAGAGGGAGAGAGACAGGGAGAAAACCGTCACCCTGGATATATATATATATATTTAATTATTAGGGAATTTTATTACCTACTTATCTTCTAGACACCCGAACTTCTTCATATTATTGGAAGAACCTGCATTGATACTGCTGAACTGTGCACGCCGAACATTAATAATCAATTTAGCTGTATTCCATTAGTAAAGTAATCAAATCAAACATATCACGCTCCAATAATCCCGCATCGATTATGCAAGAAGGGTGGACACCACTAGAACTAACTACAGACTCTAATGTGGAAAGGCACTCATACCTCTCACAGGTCAAGACATCCGAGAAGACAAATAATTGGCATTTCAAGTACACCGCGGGTCAGTTTTCATCCAAGAGCTTCTGAGAGTCTAGGTGAGTTCTCCGCAGTTGCTCACAATATTTCTCTCCTCTCGTTCTACCAACATGTCGTTCTATTTTCTTTTCCCCGTCATTCTCTTTATCGATCCCATCTGTAGGTATATCCCCCCCTCTTTCTCTCTCCCACTTTCCAAATACCAGAACTTTCCTTCCTACGGGAGGATTAGTTTGCGGAGTTCTGCGATGGCGACCGGGGGACGAGATTCCCGACGTTTCCCTGCCCAAATGTTCATGGTCTGCTATGTCCACACGTTCCAGTGGCCGTGCTCGGTTTGCCAGAACGGTATTGGGATTCCTGCCGTATCCGGTTCGTCCTGCTCGCAGAGTCTCGTTTATTCTCCTATTTTCCTGCCTTTCATTCTTGTCATGTTCATAACGTTCCCCGACTTGGTCGCGCCTGATAGGCTGCGCTGTTTGTCGAGTTCAATTGCGCGTTCCATAGTTCCTGAGTCCAAAGATATATCACTGACTACATTATTCGGCGGGCTATTAGAAGAAAAAAAATGGCAGTGACTAGATATTATGAAAGTCGGAGGCTATTTCTATTTCTAATGACACAAAAAACTAGCCACAGGCACTGACCTGTTCAAAAACACGGCGCGAAACCTATACAAAGAGAAAGTTGCCTGCATCTTGCGTAGGGGTTGCGGTAAGGTCAGGAGGACGCCGAGTTTTGACTAGCTTTGATTGGAAGTATAAGTAGACCTCAATGTTATATGCCTTGAGGTCTATTCACTATTTCTTTTTTAATCAGCCAATAAGAGCTTGGAATTCTGACATCATTGCAAGAAGCAGACGAGCTTGCGCTCGGCATTATGCTCAGGCGTTTTGCTTCACGATTTGTTTCGCGGCGTGCTAATCGGCGAAAGCTGCAATCTCATTGGCTACAGAAAACAAATAAGATGCTCAATAATTTCTTCCTCCTGTGTTTATTAAGCTGTCAGTCGCAATAAACTCGTTCGGGAAAAAGTAGAAAGAAACCCCTATTGCGTCGTTTGTTTTTCTTAATTCGGAGGACACATCAAGATGCCTGGCTGACGTCCTTGCCAGCAGTCGAGACCCCGGAAGGAACGGTCTCAAGTGTCATAGCCCGGCCCGCGGTTAATTAGGGTAAGCGCGTTGGATGTGGAGAGTGAACGGTTTCTCCCTGAGAGCGCTTCGAGTCATAGATGCAATTAAGCCACAGGTTCGGAAGTTGCGCTCTCCGCGCAGGGTGCACTCCGCATCCCCCCTCCCCCTCACCCCTCTCCCCTCCTAGTGACGTTGGCTCGACGGCACTGACGGCGCATCAGAAGGCACGTCTTCTGCTCCGACAGACCGCGGTTCCTTAATCTGTATTAAATGCACGAAAAAGGACACGGACAGAGTAAGGATTGATGACAACACAATCCTTACTGTCCCTGCTTTTTTTCCTCCACTTTTACTGCGTGACGTACAATCTATACTTAGTTTTAAGCTAAGTCCAGACGTAGCCGACGCTACGAGTTGATGACATCAATCAGAGAACGTCAAAAGCGCGCCACCATGGGGCCCGTTATGTTTCTGTGCGTGTTCTATAATTGATGAACCGATCATAAGCAGACAAGGCTTAGCGACTTGCCCTTTTGACGGTTCTTGATTGATCCTTTCACCTCGTAGCGTCGGCTGCGTCTAGACTTAAACCGAAACAAAGTATAGTCCCAACTCACCTTTCTTTGTTACGATTCCTTAATCCGCTTCGTCTGTGTCAGTGAACACCAGCGCTTGGAGGCGCGAATTGTGTCTGGGTAAAACAAGCCTGCGTGCGTCTTTGAACTACTATGGCTACTGAACACGTTAAGGAACGCAGGGTGTGGTGATAGCCGCGCATCTCATTATAGCTCCGTAGCCAATCAGAATGCGACATTAGCCGGTAATAACGCCGAAGGACCAAACAGAAAGCAAGAGGTGTGAACGTGTGCCACATCCTGCGCTTCTTCAGCTCTCAGTGACTATTTATATGTTTCTCTATGCGATGCGCAAGTTCGTCTGGTTGTTACGCAGAGGGTAGCGATGATGTCAGAAAGCCGAGCCCCTATTGGTTGATTTAGAAAAAACAAAAAAACACACCGGAAAAATCGCAAGGCATTTAGCATTCAGCTCTACCCACTATCATTTCAATCAAGGCCAATCGGAGCTCGGTTTCTGACGTCACCAAAACCCCCTGTGCAAGAAAAAGAAAAACTTGGCCTCGACATAGAAATACATATAGGCGTACTAAAGATGCAAACTCGCGGTGTATTCACTTCAGTTTATTGGTTTTGCTGGTGACAGCAGACCTATGTCCAGAGAAAGTCGTCTTTTTCTAGCTCAGGATTTGCGGTGACGTTAGAACGACACCGGGCTCTGATAGGCTTTGATTACAAGAATAGTGGGTACATCTCAATGATATACGTCTTGGGGTCTACTTACTATTTTACAATCAGCCAATAAGAGCTCGGAGTTCTGACACCATCGCAACCCCTGCGAAGAAGCAGATGAACTTATGCTGTGCATATGAAGATGACAAAAGCCATTACGCTGCATTTTTGTCGCTGATTGAGAAACCCGATGACATTGTAACATTGGCCGTGGTCAGAGTAAATGTAAGCATGAAAGTATCCAGGGGTGTTTCTTGAAACGCGAGGCAAATTGTTGCTACGAAAACGTAGCCATCGCAGAGAAACAGAATGTAATGTCGTCCTGGAGCTCTTCCCGGGGTCAATTTAAAAAAAAAATAACAACAACTAACGTTTGGTTGAATGAAAGAATAAATTACTTTTAAGTGATAAAAATTTGATCGAATAAACCAAAAGGTATGTTTTTGATTGGAGAGTTACCGGGGTTTCATAAAAAATGTTAACATCAAATGAAGGGGGGCGGAGCTACCACCTTTCCTCCTTCGTAAAATGGAAGAAAATGTAGCGCGCGTGCGTTGCACCCATTAGGTTTGGGGGTGCAGGACCACTGGTTCAGGTAGGAAACCGAAATCTACACTTCCTTCTACCCGACGTTACTAAAACACTCAGGTGGGAAACTCACCAGTGAAACCCGGACCGCTCGCGTCAACCGAGACCGAACTAAATAAGACAACAGCGCCACCCTTTAGCGACGAGTCAAAACATGAAAGTTGATTATACAGTTACCGCGAAATGGCACTGCGAGATGGCGCCACCGGCCCTCAAGCGACTCGGCCTGAACCGACATGTGCAGCCATGAGTTCCAGGAGTGGCCGCTGCGGGAGAAATGGCGGCGTCGCGATCGCCTTTTGTTAGGTTCTCGAGTACGGATTGGAGCCACCATTTCAAAGCAGGCTCTATGGAAGTTTTCCAAATGAGCTGTTCTAGTAACGTTGCTTTTTCCTTGCGTTCGACCGTAGTTTACGCCACGGGCCATCCTAGACAATCCAGCTTTGTGAATGTAGCACATGGCAGGCACTCCACGCGTCACGTTCTCCCCATTTTAAGGAGCACGTAACATTCACAAGGGCTTGGATTGACTTCAATGCTCGTAACATCCGTTGCGGCCGGACATGAGGTGCAACAAAGTATGAAAACGCGGTCAAGTCAATAGTTTCGTCGAAGCGTCTTACAATGCCTTATACGTGTTTTATAACTTCTCGAACGCGAGTTCATTTCGTAATTTTTGATGACGCCCAGCTGCACAGCAAGTTTCTAATTCAAACCATACGTTTCAATGTACTAATTGAAAAAGTAATTATTCAAACGTACTTAATGAACTAATTATACCTAACGTTATTAAATTCGCCAAATGGGCAGATGCAAGGGCGACATTTAGCATTTCTTATTGTGCGATGCGTAATTAATCATAGCAGGAAAGATGTGACGTTTCGAATAGCACTGGCAGCTTTTTATTACTGCTTCACAGCCGATTAGATAGCTTATTGAGTTGAGTAAAACGTGTAGGAGCAATGGCTATTCGGCGACTACATGAAATCAATTAGGGTAAACGAATACGTTTAATTTTGAAAATAAGTATGATTGCGCCTATTTCCAACGATCGCTAATGATCTCGTGAACTAAAAAAATACAGGGAACGTGTGAACACAAAAGACGGGGGAAAAACTGCCGGGAACCTTTGAGACAGTGTTGTGCTTGTCCTCTCTTTCGTGTCTCTTCGTCTGCGTTTTTTTTTTTTTTTTTTTTTTTTAGTATGAAGTTTTCTATTGGTGCGATCAATATATGAGAAGCTTTGTACTTCATCACCCAAGTGGATTTAACTTCCACTATAAAACATTTTTTATAACCTAAATACATAAAAAAAACGGACATACTATTTTGAATTACAGCGTTGCCAAATCAAAAAGTGGTAGCAAAGCCAAACACTCGTTGAAACGTTCACGAGATTAAGGCTATATTTTAAAAATAGCGTTAACGGGGTACTGCAACGATATTCGCTCGGAATGTTTTTTTTTTTTTTTTTTACACGAGGTTACAAAGCGAGCGTTTACTTGGAATCTCTCTTTCGCAAAACGTAATAACGTAGTAAGGGGGCCGCAGTTCCTTCCCCCCCTCCCCCTCCCTCTTCCCCCGGGGACGATATTTAAATCCACTTTATAGATTAAACCTGACCATCGCGTGAGCACTCGATTTGGATTCGTGATACTCATTAGCTCGACAAGCATTCGGGTAGTGTTGCCCGTGTCCAATCGCTGCAATGACTAAAATGACCGATCCGGAACAACGTCGGCAACTCAGCGCATGACCAGTGCTCGGTCCACCCTAGCTGGTGGCTATGATCAACATTGGCGGCATATAATCGACTCCAGATCACGTGGGCGCTGGTTCTGGCTGCGAGTTGAGGGGGTGAGCGCTGCACGCTTTTCTGTAATTTTTTCAGGGACCTGTATCGGGTGTGGTGAAAAACGAACGTGTTTCATAGTTCATGAACGTCAGGGATTCTTTCTAAGAGATATTTGCGCGAAGTACAAAAATCGATCCATCGCGCCTTTAATTAACCTAGTCCACTTCTGGTACAGTGCGCGACACTGTTTGCACAGAGAGGTGAGAGCCTTTTTTTCTTTTTCTTTTTGGTCAATATTGAAGGCCTCTCATGAAATCCGCTATAGTGGTGGAACGCGTTCAGTTAGGGTATTAACTTCAATGGTAAATCTTGAAGCCGGCAGCACATTTTTTTTTTTCTTCGTTTGGCGGGGTTTTTTTTCGACCAGGGGGCAAAGATAAAGGCGAAGCCTGAATGAGTTTCTGCCCCCCCCCCCTCAACAGTTCAACAGTGCAATGAATACATTCAGCAAAGCATGCCATATTCAGTAAAAATTAACAAAAAAATTAAAAAGGAGGCACAATGAAACAGTTGGCTAAATATTCAAGAGTGTAATGTAAAATGAAATAAAATGTTATACGAAAAAAGGTCCAGGGCTGCGTGCATATATGGACGGCGCTGCAGTGAAACAAACCAGGCCAGCGGAGCGCGAATGCCACCGTTCTCGTTGCAATGACACCTCACGGAAGAAAAAAAAATTGTTA
The DNA here is from genome assembly GCF_016920785.2 of Ixodes scapularis. Classification (NCBI taxonomy): domain Eukaryota; kingdom Metazoa; phylum Arthropoda; class Arachnida; order Ixodida; family Ixodidae; genus Ixodes; species Ixodes scapularis. The sequence goes on from NW_024609836.1 coordinate 61,011,308, forward strand.
GGCGCAGAGTTTATACACTGCACGAAATAGTTCGTAGAAGATTTAGTTGCAAAAAAAAAATCTTATTGTGCTTAAACCATGTACGCTTGACAGAAATAACAAAACAGATATCTCAAAAGCGCGCATTAAAACACTTTTAAAGCTTTAATACTTCAAACACGCTTTAAAATGTTGTCGACGTCGGGTTTCGTCTGATAGCCGTCCGCATGCTGGCGTGACCGACAAAACCAATCGCACGACAAGGGCGCCGCTATGAGGCGCAATTTTTTTTTGCTGTGCGTGATAGGTTTAGCCGGTTACATCAAAGCCTTAAAGACAATGAGCGCCGGCGAAAAATGCCGAGTCACTGATCTCTGGACGCATGTGAAGCGTCTGATATACCGCACTGCAGAGCAACAGCGCATTCTCAGAAGGCATTCCACAGCCCAGCAAACAAATATGGCAGCGCGCAGCGGACGATTAACGCAAAGGTCTATAGACACTGGCTACATTGTAATACGGCACCGACAGCCGTGGCAGGACGGCGGGGTTCTCAGTCGTTTGGGGTCACGTGGCATCTGTCTGCATATTTCGCAGGATTTTGTCCGGTGTCGTTGTTTACTGACCACGGCACCACAAAGGCTGAAGAATTTCACCGAATTTCCGAAGAAAACTGCAGGTTAAGTTCACCGTCTGGCGGTACTGACGTGTTTATCGGGAAGAAAAGGAGGAAGGTTAAAAGTACAGGCAAGCTCGTGGATTGCAGACATAACGAAAACTAAGACACCGGTGTTAGGGTTCTTGACGTTGACTGCGGTGCATCCCCATAAAAGGATGTGGTTTTAGAATAAACCTTCAGCTGTGTTCGAGACGTAGTGTGTGTCGTCGCCTTTTTCGTGTTCATCTGTTCCCTTCTTCCGGTGTCTCAGATTTTGTTATGTGTAAAGAAAAGGAAGCTTGCTTATATTTTTTTTTGTTCTAAATATTAAGCGCACTAAGGATACTCACGCTACAGTACACATGGAAGAACAAAATATAGTTTACGAAACGCGTGGACGTAAAGCAAAAACAAACTAAACTACGAAAGCAACATTTAAATGGTAAAAGCACAACCAGAATGTCTGCTGTCGACATTCCCAGTTCTAAAAATACAATTTGGGAAGAATGGTACGAAGGCACCTCCTCTGTGCCGTCAAAAAGAAGAGAACATGTGGATGCACATGGAACAAATCATGCGGATTATTACGATTCCTTATAGTTTTCTGTTTGGCTAGATATGAATCCTATTATTGCAGCAAGCTTGCATTCCAAAGCTCTCGGTTTTGCTGCAGCTGACTACGGGAGTTTAGAAGCTTCTTTCTATTGCCAAATATAGATATATATAAATAGTTTTTAGACGACGGGATCCTTTTCCTTTCACAAGACGGTCGAATTGCATCCGGAAAGAACCCACGACTCTTCTCCCCTCTGCTTCTTTTCTTTTTTCGGTGTTGTGAGGGTCCTCTAAAAGAATATTAAAAACAGAATAAAAAAAAACAGAAAGATTCGCGTCCTTTTGTACATCCCGGAATTCCGTTTCCAAATTTAAGAGGTTGGAAGTCAAGTGAAGCCGTCTTTCAGTCCTTGCATTCAAATGGTCTTTTACCAAGAGATAGGAACACACTTTTTTTTACCTCTTTATTTTGGTGTTTGGACGTGATTTAAGTACAGAGGTATAAATACAATATTACATTTTCTTCCTCCCGAGCGTTTAAACGAATGGGAGTCTTTGTTATTGATGTAGGATGCTTTCTGCAAGAACTATATCTTAGAAATTACTCGAAGTAAAGCTATTTATTTATTTAATTTAACCTACCGCTCCCAGACGGCATTACAGCGGGAAAGCGATAAACGTATCGGCATATAAATGTACACATATGCACAAACAAATATCCAAAGGAATAATTAGACAAATGTACGCAGAAATGTACAAAGATATATGTACAAAAATATTTAAAGAAAGATTGAGGGTGCTTTTAGATAAATTCGGCCGACCTAGTTCGGTAACAATTTATTTTGATTTTGCCAAAAAGATATTCATTTTGCTGGCTCGGTGTCCAGCACAACAAAATTAACTTTTGTTCCAAGAAAAAAAAAAGTCTTCGGGGAAAAAATTTACAAGCACACTCCCAATGCTAAGCGCTTTGTGCTGATTGCGCAAAGTTTGCCTTTCGGGCACCTCCCCCAAAACAACTGCTGCGTCTCCGGCTCCAAAATATTTACTACGGAGTAATGGCACTGTTAGTTTTCAAAGAAAAGTTGCCAACACGGCACATTTCACGATAACGCTAGGACTTCCAAACTTCACCAGCGTGTTGCCCATTGCTTTCTTAATATTTGCGCTACATAATGTTGTCCTGCTAAGCGGGACAAATGTACAACAAACGCTAAAATCGGACCTTTAATAAAAAGGCCCTGTTGGAATGGAGACGGGGCGACGAAGAAGTGGGGAACGGGGTCACCCACAGAAGAAGCCCGCCATCTTCTCCTTCTTATAAACCGCTACCATCGCTTTGATCGGGTCTTACTTTCTTCCGATCCCAAACATATGGTCCCTTAACCCGGGAGCTAGGATACGACCGACAAAAAGAGTGACAGCTCCCCATCTGACAGACAAGCAACCCGGATAACCCCGCGCCTTCAGAGAATGGACCGATTGCGGAGGAAATTAGCCGTCATTCGGTCAGCGGTGACCAGAGCCATTAACGAGTTTCAAGCTCTACTTAGTTCCTCGGATGCAACCGCTGGTGAGCTCACAGAAAACCTGAATATTCTCGAACTGAAGGAAGCAGCATTGAAGGCAGTTGACAGTGAGATTCAAGACGGGGTTGATATTGATCACCTTGAAGAAGAGAGGGAAAGCGTCGAGGCTTATCAAGTGTTGATCTGCCGTTTACGAACAAGAGCCACACTCAAGCTAGATGCCCTGCGCACGCCTAACATCATATCGAATGCTGCGGAACGGTTACAGGTTTGGGACCAAGGCCATCAACAGTCGAGAACAATAGTGATAAAACTCTCAAGATTACAGAACCGAAAGTTCGAAGGATACCTCCATAATAAGAAACCTTTCTGGGATCAATTTGAAGGGTTTATACACCATAAGCCGGACCTTTCTTCAATCGATAAATTTAGATATCTGACGAGTTATTTATTCGGAAAGGCGGAAGACAGCATACGGGGATTGCCTATTATGGAGAGCAACTGTAACATCGCTGTGGATATCTTAAAGGACAGGTTCGTCCAGACCCAGGCGATAATTGACGACCACAAGACGCGACTATTGAATTTAAGAAGAATCACCACGTCGATCGACGTTATGGCTTTGAGACGGCTGAATGACGATATCACGATAAATGTCCGCAACCTGAAAGCACATGGCCTGAAGGTGGAAGAGTACAGTGCGCTGCTACATGCTGCCGAGAAGAAGCGACTTCCTGACGATCTCGTCCTCCGCTACCGCCAGCAAACAGCTACCGACATCGCGGATAGCACCGGTTGTCTGCAAACGTTTTTGAATTTTCTAAAGTCTAGGGTAGAGAGCAGAGAGCGCGGTCTGGAAATAAATCCCAATCAAGTCAATCTCTCAAAAGCCTAAAAGGAAGCCTCGTCAAACCAGGTGCGCAAACCATAGGTCCCTCCATCGGCAGCAGCTTGAGTTGCAAGGTCAGACGCTCAAGATGCCGAATGCCTTTTTTTGCGATGCACTTGAGCACTCGTTCGACCAATCCAACGTTCGTTCCATCAGTGTGAAAAAGAAATACCTAAGAGAGACGGCCGATGTTTTAGGTGCTGCAAGAGATATCACAGGGCAAGAGATTATCGCAACGCCAAATTTCTCCGCTGTGCCAACTGCCAAGGGAGACATATGACTTGCCTCTGCGATCCTGTCCTAAAATCCACCAAAGACAGTCCTCATTCGTCGTCAAAGTCAGGCACTTCGAAAGTGTCAGTAAGGAGTGCGGTGTCTAAAAGCATCGAAACAGTTCTTCTGCAAACCGCTACAGTCTGGGCAGAAGGGGAGACTAAGCGCCGCCTATTCCAGTGCCTAATGGATAGAGAGAGCAAGCGGACGTTTGTGACGACCAGGCTTGTCAGCGAGCTGTCTTGAAATGTTCTAGGAAAAGAGGGTTTCGGCATTACAGCCTTCGGCAATACTGCCCTTGGTAATGCGAGTAAACTCCGGAAGGTAGAAGTATGGCTCCAAAGCCAATACGATCGGAGACGGGTACGAATCGAGGCTCTGGAATTTCCTGAAATTTGCCAATCTTCTTCGTTCCCTCTAAGCCTTTGGAGAACAGCTCAAACATGCACGCTGCAACTTGCCGATCTTTAATGCTCGGGGTTCAAGAGAGACACAGACATTGATACACTGATCGGAGCGGACAATTACTGGAAGGCTGTCACTGGGTTTATCAAGCGACTTGATATAGATTTGACAGCCGTAGAAAAGCTATTTGGTTGGACAGTGCAAGGTCGAGTACAACCATTACCGGAAGTGGACTGGCACCAAGCAACTGTTATGCAGGTAATGACTCGACATCAAAGCGACCAGACTTCTCAGCAGCTGCGAGAAAAGAATACCCTACCGGTACCTGAAGAGGATGTGCCAGAGCCCAAGCAGTCAACCATCAAGAGTGAACCAGTGCCCGAGAAAGCAGCCCGGAAAGACAGGGACGTGGAATCCGGCGAAACGGAGTTCCTTTAATGGGCGCCCTTTGCGGTACGGAGACTTTGCAATAGCCCCGGAAATAACAGAGCATCTGGCTTCAAAGATGACATGAAGGCAGCTGACGCTCAGCTACTATCGGAGCCTGTCGGTTGCAAGAGCGAACTAAGTGCCAGTGGCTCCAAGGACAGTGGAATCCCCGACGGGAGAGTCATGAGCATGGATGGGGAGGCGGTTGAAGAGACTAACACTGGTGCTGTTGAAACACGCGGGAAGATTCTAAAACCGGCCAACCTCATGAGCATTTTCACTGAGATTCAGGAGGACAAATATTCAGCGTCAACTGCAAGAAATTTTGAAAACGGGACCGACCCGGAGAGTCGTGAGTTTATCTTCGAGTACGTTTGCATCACAGAAGGAACAGCTGAGTGGCTCAGCGAATCGAAAGGCGGGGGAAGATGTTGTCGCAGTTGTTGGCGAAGTTCTTCTTGGCCTCATAGAAAGGAGGGTGAAAGGGTCAAGTGGACTACTGGGTAAAAACAATTCTACCGAAACCCTCAGACATCTCTTCCAAACGTTCTGCAATAGCCATGGTTACCGCTATAAGGACTTTGTGAGTGACGAAGCAGGACTCTATTTAAGTGCCCGTTTTGAACACCCTTTAGTGTAACTGCAAGATATTGAAATAAAAAAGCGTCGCCGTGGTAGCTCGGGCCACGGGTCGTCATCCGATCGCGAGCCCGAAGTTCCACCCAGGATAACCAGGAAGCGGCGGAAACGTTCTACTCCCGTTCCCGAGAAGCGAAGGCTCACACGGAGCCAGCGGCGAAGGACGTGAAACGTGAAATCTTTCAAATTTGGTCGTTTGGAGCTGCAGCCTACGAACACGGTAGGCTCCTCTGACTCAAGCGGCATTCAAGTGGGAGGTGTGGTGCTTCTCAGGAACGACGATCGCTCAAGAACAATCTGGTGTCTGGCCGTCGTCGACGATACTTTCCCTGGTCAAGATGGGGAAGTGCGTTCCAGCCCTATTCGACACGGAAGTGGCGTGAAGGTAAGAAGACCCATCCAGCTTTTTCAACGTCTAGAAATTCCGACGAAACAGTCGGTTTGACCTTGTTGGGTTGCAGGATGTTTGGGAATGGACACGGGGCGACGAAGAAGTAAGCAACGGGGTCAAGCGCAGAAAAAACCCGCAATGTTTACATTTTGATAAACCGCTACCATCACGACGATCGGGTCGTACCTTCTTCAGATCCCAAACAGGCCCCATTTGAACGTTGGTTGTAAATTTGTGCCGCTAACCAGGACAAGAATATCTAGTGCAAATATTTACAAAATACAGGGAAGTACGCTGGCAAAGCTTGAACATTTTCGCTATCGTAGATGTAACAAAAAAAAATCATATCAATGTTATTTTGGGGTAAATACTTTGGAGAATTCTCTCTGTGCGGATTTCGTCAGTTAAAATTTTAGATCTGTAGACGCAGCAGTTGTTTTCAGAAAGGTGCCAGAAATGCCAACGCGAAATGCGCAGAAAGAGCTTCGGACAGAGAGTGGGCTTCATAATTTTTTTTTTTTTTGTTTCCGCGAAGACAAACAATTTCTTTTTGCAAAACTAAATTCGATTTTGTAGTGCTGGCCACTGAGTCAACAAGCAGTTTTTTTTTTCTCATCAACATTCAAAATGATCGCCGGACATGGTCGACCGAACTCATCTGAAAACAGTCTACACAAACGCAGATATATAAACCGAAATCAAGTACGAAATACACAAACATATACACACAAATCTGCAATAATTAACAAACCTGAACATAAAGGAAAGAAACACGTAAGATTAAAAAAAAGAAAAAAGAATAATCACTTTCGTTTAACAAAGATTCAAATATCGATCAACAAAGATATCTGAAACGAATATCCCGAGCTAGAAATGACAGACGGCTCTCCCAGGACATGCATGTAGAGGTCATGCTCCAAAGTCTGCGTACGAACGTTAAGTGTTCTCCGCGGAGGAGGGGACTTTATGACCCCGAGGGTGCCATTAAATGCACTCCCGTCTTTGGCTTGCAGAACAAGACACAACGAGCAGCCTTAAGTAAGAGACGCCAGACGGAAAGTTACGAAATAAATAATGCATGCACTCCCGCTCCGTCCTGTCGAAGCGAAAGCCTCACACTTTCCGGAGATACCAGCCACACGGGTGCCTCCATCTTGTTTATTATTCAGGAAGAAACGCTTCCGAATCCGAATGTGCACTTTATTTTTTTGTTTATTTTACATCGAGTTCACAAAAACGTACGTTAGATGCAAGTCATCCTTATGCACTTGGAAATGAGTTGGAAAAATACTACGTTTCAACTTAGTTGCCTAAAACGATGTTGGCGGAGGGTGGCGACGAACGTTAATCTAAACCAATATTGATGGTACGTTTTTAGAATAAAAAAGAAGAAGAAATTTATGATTGCTTCGTTACCCGTGGTTTCCTTTCGTTCTTTGTGTAGAGAATAATACTTAGCTTTGTGTTAATCTAACACTGCATAAAAAAAAAGACGTATTTCTACGAGCCGCTAGACGAAATGACGCCAACAGGCCATTTACAAGTAAGCCAGCGGCACCGCATCCGTGTGACGTCATAGTCGTTCGTTGCGCCGTGGGCCTGTTCGCGTTGCTATTTGATTTAGCATAAGCAAGATTTACTCGGACTTTTTAATGTTTGTGCTGTAGCCTCCGAATTGACGCACTAAATTTGTACGCGGCGTCTTCATTTCGTGCAGAATTCGGGCCCCTATCGCCGCCGGCCTCTACGTCGACCGTGTTGGAATTCAGACGGCCCACCTCTTATGAAAAGGTTATTTCAATTGGGATGCAAAACAACAACAACAAAAATATGATTAGAGTCGTTGAATAAATCCTCGTAATTTGACCTAAAAGACATGTTTGACACCCGGTATGTGCGGGTGTAAAACACCCGCAAATGGCGGGTCTTTTACATTACGAGGCACTTTTCCTGTTACAAGGACCGGCTGTTTTCAAAGTATCACATTAGGCTAATCGAACTTGGCGTACGAATCATTTTACTGTTTAAATCGTCCCGAAAATTGCTACAATAAAATGTCGGAATGTGGTCGTAATAAAGAAAGAGTACGGAGCTGAATCTTTTCCAAAATATCAAGTTCGCACTCACCAGAGGCTCCCGTCAGAGGTGCAATATATATATAAAAAAAGGTAAGAATAATAAAACTTGAAAAGGCATGGAATACGGTGACGGTGACTTGCAAAGATATCCTAGAAACGACATTGAACGTTAGGTTGAAAAAAACACGGAATCAAAAAGGACTAAAAACCCAGGAAAACATGAGGCGCATACATTTACGAAAAAACGCCCCTCCCCCTAAAACACGCACGCACTCACACATGCACACACACACACACGCACACACACACACACACAAAAGAGGACGGGAACATTCCAAACTGGAGAAGAAAGTAAAATACTGTAAAATGTATGAACGAGGAATTCTTTACAGTAGAAAATTTATTATTTTCACTAAAAATAATTTGGAAAAACTCAGGACATACTTTGAGTCACCAGTAGGTCTTGTACCCCTCCGATGTAAATGTATTCTTGGTTCGGAAACTCGTAAGAAGGAATGAACTTAGTTCTTCTGGGATGCGCAAGGTTGTGACATTCCGAACTTCTTGAGTCTTACGAAACGCTTAGATCTTCATATATATGTTTCATAGGTTTGCTTTGGCTGAAGCACGAAAAGCGAGCTTGCCGAATTCCTAAAGTTGAATTCGGTCTGTTTTGTAATCGATTGTTACTGTAATAAGATAGATGAAAACCTGATATCAAGAAAAAGAGTGGTTCCTTTCTTCACGTCTCATATTCAATTTGTGTTTCTTTTTAGCTGTGTGTTTTGAAACACGCTTAAACTTCCAATATTTGTTTTCATGAACATTTTAGCTGATAATCCAATGTCACCAGGTCGACGTTTCTCTTCAATTTATTTTGGCTTTCTTCCCTTAGGGCTATTAAAAAAAGTTTCAATAAAAGATTCCAGTTCAATGTCCTGTCCAAGTTAAAGTCGCCAACGTCTGCCTGCCTCGTTGGTGCTAAGTTTAGAAGTTGGGTTTAAAACAGCGAATCACTATTGCGAGAGAAAATTTTAAACTCCGACAACAGCAAACACTAAAAAGTAACAAAGAAAAATAATGCCACAAACAACAAAACCAACAATCACACAAACATTGACTCCTAAGCATAACGCAATTACGAAAGGATAAACCAGCAATCAAACCTCTGATATGGACGTCACGGCAATCAAACCTCTCCTAACTCTAATCATTCTCGCAATAATTCAAATAATGTTTCTTGACATATCTTATGGAGTAATGTTCAAAAAATAATAGTCACCTAAAAAAATAAAGCAGGAGCCGCGTTATTTGAAGCAAAATGATTCAACTAAATATCAACTTATATTTTTTAATGATATATATTGTTTTGTGTAACAATGAGTGTTCTAATTTTATATTATTTTGTATAATGCAGGGAAATCGTTCTAGTTAAGCCGAATACTTATTCAGTGTCTCAGAGTTTAGATTATGATGATTCCTCCGTATTTGAGGGTTTAGATTATTATACAGTAGAAAGGTTGCATCACGTAACAAGTGCAGAACCCACCTCGAAGGGTAAGCCAACGAGGACAAAGTTTCCCGAGTAACTTGCGTCTTGGTCTTTTGTTGCTCTTCCTCCGCCTTCAACTCGCAAAACGTAAATAAAATCTATTATTTGTTAGCCTGACCAAAGGAGACGACAGACGATACCTCAGGCCAATCAGGCCCAACCACTTCCCAGCCAAAGGCAAGACGAGTCGAACCGAAGTTTGCAGGCAGGTCAAGGCTGCGCAGCCATTGGCGTGAGCTGTACCAGTTAGAAAGCAAATCTGCGAGAAAATGGGGGCAGCGACGAACACCTAAACAAGCAGGCGTGGAATTGAGCGCTTTCTTGGCCAACTCTCAGCCTACCACCAGAATATCGGTGGTAGGCTGAATCGCTAACAAGCCATTGTATGGCTTGGACGTCTTAAAGGGATGCTGAACCGAAATCTGAATTCCACAGAGCACGGCGGAAAAAACGTGCAACGGGATGCTGCAAACATCAAAACATCACTCATACAACGATATATCAAACGGATGACCTTATTAAAAAAAAAATGGAGGCGCATTTGAGAGGTATGTTTACGTCTTGTTTCTCCGAGAAGGAGAGGGAACGGTGTCGCGTCTTCTCCGCCTCGCCGCTTTGAGGGGGCGAAACGAAGGGAGGGGGAAACGAGATATCTTGACGTCACGTGCCTCGTCGGACTCGTTTAATCTCGACCGTCTTTTCCCAAAAACACGGCCGTCGATTCGAGATATCGCCTTGCGAGTAGTGTTGTAGGGATTGTAGTGGTCCCTCCTACAGCTCCTGCATTGTTTTCTGCAATCCAAATTTCGGTTCACCATTCCTTTAAAAGGGCAAAGGGACTGACGAGGAGTAGTGACAGCTTCTCAGTCTTGTGCACGTTACGAGAAGAAAGTAATATAGTACGATTACAATTACTCTCTGTTAACATTTTTTTTTTTAAATTAGATTACTTCATTGCTCGAGAAGGAAAGTTATTCGCTATTACCTGATAAAGTAACCGTTTCATTTCGGATTACTTCCTCCTGTCGGAGGAAGTAATCCGAAATTTTGTAATAAAATAATTACAAAATTACTCGAAACAGTAATCACGATTTGAAATAGTTGGATTATTTGTAATGAGTATGTAAAAATCTGCAGCTTCTAGATGGCGAGGCCATATTGCTGGAGTTTCAACGTACCGGGTGACTGCTGGATTGCAAAGATTATTATGAACGTAATCTTTGCACTGGGCGGTAGCTTGCGTCGGCCAATCTGTGAACGGGGAAGAGATTTGGGCACGAGTGCTATGTCAGCTTTGGGCTTTAACTCCCTTTCGGTCAGGGATGACACGACTCTGGACCAAATGGTGACGTGGCACTCGTGTCAAATGTGTTCTTTTCGCTGACCCTTTAAGATTTTGTCTTCTAGGGAAAGTTGAGAAAACAGTCTCGGTGAAAAGAACTAAAAAAAAAAATTGAAAACAAAATTTGGGACGATTTTTATTTCCAACGTTTTATAATGCATGAAGTGCAGTGTTTGAGGAACGATCGTTTAAAATTGATCAGAACACATTCAGCCTTCAATTTCCCTAGTAAATTTAGCGTGAAAACTATTGCTGTATAGGTAACCAGACGTTACCTGCTAGGCTTAGTGCAGAAATTGTATTGATGTGAAGCGCGTTAAGTGACGGGACGTACATTTTTTTTTTGGTTAAATTTAAGAGAGAATTGCGAGTGTCTAGGCCACGTGACGTCATTTCCACAGCCAATTTTAGCGGGGAATCTGAATTGGTGTGTAGGTCCCGCCACGTGACATCTATTCACCGCTATATTATAAATTTTCCCGCCAAATTTAGCGTGAAAACTGAATAGGTGTATTGGTAACATCAATTTCCCCACCAACTTCGGCGGGAAAACATACGTATATGTCACCTGACGTAAGGTAAGGTGAAATAAATTAATGACACATGACCTAAACACGAGTTTAGCTACGCCGCTGAATTTAGCGGGAATCGCACGGAAGGCGGACAAAAGTTTACGATTGGGTTCGGTTTCTATAAGAAGCATTTCATGCTTTAAAGAAGGATAGAATTCTACTTTTTATTGGTCAAAACTGTCGATGACCAGAAGGGGGATGTGGTACTTGAAGCCACGAAGTAGTGAACGTCGTCTGGTTGCTCGGTGAACGGTCACAATAGGGGTTTCACTAGATCGGTCCAATAATTTGGGCAACGCAGAGGGAAACGACACGCGGTAATCCGCCGGCGCATTTATGCATGCATCACTTCGCTATCGCGTATCGTCACCGGAGCACAGAAGCTATTTTCTAAAACTTTCTCAGGAAGAAATAAGGCACCGTAAACCTCGAGTTCTTGAACTCACACCAGAACGATGGGCCTGTGACGCAAAATCATGAACAGTGCATATTGGTAGAAGCAGTATTGGCGCAAACGACAAATTCACCGGGCCATTGAATGGACGTACCCATCCCGATATTAAAACTCCCTGACAAAACCGTTCGCAAAAAGAGGGGGAAAAAAATCGGGAAAGTTTGGCTGGACGACACGTACCGCAAGCAAAAGCCGGGTTTTCTTGTGCGGACCCTCTACTGCCTATCGTCTCCAGTATGTGAGTTTATCATTCGTCACGCACCATTTCCACTCGGTCTTTGGGAACACGAAACACCTCTCCTTTCTCTGGGAACCCTGTGCCTCCCCTCCTTTGGAACTCAGTAAGGAGACGCTTGGTTACTCCCGACACGCTTCCTTCCTTGTTTTTGTTCGTTTTACTCCCTGTCGTCGCAGCTTCGCGACATTCCAGCGAGAAAAGGAGCCAACATCGCGGCAAAAAGAAGAGAGCAAGTACTATAAATGTCCCATCAACGCAGCCGAGAACCACAACAAGAATAACAACACAACCATCAGCGGAAGTAACCGTAGTTACCTGCTTATCTTGGGCGATTCTCCGGTCTTGTAGGCCGTAATATCTGAAACAGCTAGAAGACAAAATAAAAGGATTCGAGATGAAGGAGGGTGAGGCGGCGCCGTTACGGTTGGTGATATATGTTTCTCTATTATTTTACTGTGGAAATAGTTGCTTTTCATGGTCCCTTTTCTATTTATGTCTGTCGACGTGCATTTTTATATTTAACACAGACGAAGCATCGTATGGATTATTCCTTCGCGTACAGATTAATGAGCGGCCGAAGATTAAGATCCTTCCGGGCTTTTGTCGTAAATTTGTTTTCGATTGTTTATTTATGACGGCTTTGGTTTATTTCTGCTCGTTCGTACGTGCGTCTGTACATTCCGCCAAATCCTATATTTTAGTCCAGATTCTGTATCTCTGCAACTATATATCTTTCTTATTCGTATGAATCCAGAAAGACTCTATTGTCCAAATCTTCTAAATGGCCTGCAGTAAGTTTCAAGTTGTGAGGGGTACATCATATTGACAATCACACACACAAAGAAATCGGGCCAGTGGAAAAATAAAAAAAAATAAAACTTTAACTGTTTTTTTAATGCGCTTAACAATGAGAATTATGCAATTTCAGTGAGTTGACTAGCTCTCAAATTATTCCTTTGGATGTTCATAGTTTCACTCAATGATCAGTTGAAGTCTCGGATAGTTTACTGAACCGAAGGTAATATTGACCAAAAGAAAAGCATTCTTCATTCAAGGCACTGCTCTTACGGGGAGAATACTTCAACAGGGCACTTCCACACTTGCCAACGCGTCCATTAGTCTAAAATCTTTCCATGCTTGGTACGCAACTAACTTACTGCGTAGAGAGGGTCGGGGCCATACAACAAAGCAACAGGGCATTTCGTTGTCACTCAATTAAACAAAATACAAACGATAACAGCATGTCAATTTTCGGGTCGCAGTCGGGAACAAAGTTCAGCGCTATTATGAAGAGCCGTCCAATTGTTCATTCTTTGTATAATCAAAATTTCGAGTGCATTTTATATGAGGTTTTTTTTAATCAAGAGTCCAGCTCTTTCTGAAGCATCTATCGCCTTGAGGCGTATGAAACTTTGGTAGTACAATTCCTCCTGAAAAGAAATTTTGAATTTCAATCAGCTCGTGTTAAATCGATAATGAAGAGGAACTTTTGTTCTAGTTTTGTCAGTTATATTTAAGCTGTGGGTTTTTTCGTCTCTGGAAATTGGTGAAAGCAGTTGACTTTCTCCAATATAAATTTCGAAGGAAAGTTTGAGTGTTCTACCTTTTTCGGCGAGAAAGAAAATTTATAATCTGCATAAGTATTACTACAGTTGGGCTAGATCGTGTTTTATCGGTGTCGTTATACTTTTGCGTCGCGTCTGCTTCTGTCTTCGTGTCCTTGTGCCTTGGAATTAAAACAATATTGAGAGAGATGTTTATATTGGTTTGGTGCGCATTCATAGGCAACTTCACGAATTATACCACTTCGCAACAAAACGAGGCACATTAGCTGAGGTGTATTCGAAAGATTTTTTTGTTTGTTTAGACTTCCGTCTGCGAAAAGCGATTAAAGGACACATAACGTTGCTACTCCTAGGTGTGTCAAATAGAAAATGATAGAAATTCTTCTTAGACTTGCTGGTCGTGAACTGGTCGGAAGAAAGTAGACCACAGCTCGGCTCACACAAAAAAGTTTTTGTGCCGTTGTCAAGTGTTGGTGAACGTGAACATGGTTAGAACATGTCCTCAAGAAATGCCAGAGGGGAGGCATATTGAGGTTGTCTAGTCCCATTCCGGAAATATTTGATAAGTATTAAAGTCTCAATGAGAAATATCGCATTTTTCGGACAATATTTTTTTTTTAATAAAATGGCAAACCTCAATATACATGTGACATTGACTTTATGCTAAGCAACTAAATATATAAAAAAGGTAAAGTCATGGACCGGTAGTTCTTGGGTTGATTGCACTGCTCCTTTACCATGTAGGGAAACAGGTCTATTCAAGTGTATTGCACCTTTAAGAAGCTTTCAGAATCCCCCTCTCGACTGTCGCTGAAGGGCGCTGCAGCAAAGGGGAATATCTGGTGGCACTTTGGATACATTTTCAAAGTTCCGTGAGTGGTCACAATGCGGACATTCTTTGTTATGCATGATTGCCACCGGAGACGACGAACGACAAGGGGACAAGGGACAAACACAGACGCACCAACGCAATGTTGAGGCGTGGGTTTATCTCTTGTCCCCTTGTCGATCGTCGTGTCCGGTTAGAATCATGTGTGACGTTAACCACCTAGCTTCCTTTCTTAATAACCTTGTGTTTTGCCATTATTTGCGCCAGTTTAACTTTTTTCGTTGCTGTTACTGACAACTGCATAAATATATAATTTTCGTGTAATATTTTTAGCGCGTTGATTGTTCAAGCGAGCAATGAAACGTCGCTATTAATAGTTATTTCTTTTGTTGAGGAACGAAGGAGGAGTATAGTGAGACCAGAATTCCAGGAAGTTATTGGAAGTACGAAGGGCTGAAGCAATGTTAAGGACAAACGTTAAAAAAACACTATTGAAAAGTTTTGCCCAAGTAATCATAGGCAGTAATATATGTGCTGTACAGCACATAAAGATTGCCACAGCGAAAACTACACACGCCTGCGTAAGGCAAAACACTTTACCTATGTTCAGCGTTTAGGACGTATAAGCACCGGGATTTACTCAAACAAAAAGAAAATAAACTATAAAATATTTTTAATGAGATATGAACGAAAACGAAGCAGCGCACGTACATGTAGGTAAGAGCTCCAGAAAGACAAAGTACAAAGCGCATGCTTTATGCTTAAGCTCTAAGAAGAAGATTGTGCGCAGCAGTTCAGATCTCGGACCTTCCTTTACGAGGCCATAACGACGGCTCCAACGAAAGTGGTGTAAATTTACCCCATCGCACGTAAAAGAAAATATATAAAGAGGTGCAAGAAAGCGATAAACAAAACTCGCGGGTGCGTCATCAAAGGCTTCTCCAGCCTTTGTAAGCCGTATAAAGAGAACAAAGAAAACTTTGGGTATCTCGTGCTGTAAAAAAATAAATGTCGGGAAACAAGTTGTTGGCTAAATATTAGCTCTCTTCTGTCGGGACGTAGGGGTCGGATTAGACTCTACGAATGTTCATAGTGGGGTGAGGGGGAAGGACATGGCTGGCTTTTACAGAACTTGAGAATAGCAGGATACTTAGCTAGGCTCTTCAGGATAATGGTCTTTCCGGTAAAGGGGGGAGGGAGAGGCGGACGGTGGCAGAATGTCTTTCTAAAACATCACAACACGGAGTATGTGGGGCAAAAGCTCACGCTGTAGAGCCCAGGGATTCTCGGTTCACTCCTTACGCTTGCCCGTTTCGATCTGAATGAGCGTCGGCTTGCATGTGTGCGATCGTGTATCACTACGACTCGACGCACGTTAAGGAAATCCCAGCCTAGCGGTCGTACCGGCTTAATTTCTCAGCTATAGCATGAAGCAGTGTCGCCGTACCTCAAAAGGAGGAACGAACTTCCACTACCTACACACGAAAGTCAAGTTTGGTATGGTCCTGCGGGTGACTTTTGTATTTTTCAAGTGTGGCAGTACATCGGCCAGTGTATTGTGGAATCTCGAACAAATACTGCGTCCGCATTAAGAATTAGAAACACTCTCTGGGGAAACCTGAAAATTTCTCACTTAAACAAGTAAGCTCTTAACCCCCCCCCCCCCCCCGCCCCCCTTTTCCCCCACTCCTCTTCCCTCCTTCAACTCTTCAAAGCAACCTGCGGCGCTGAATGCCGGCAACACAAGACCCCATTAGGGTGCAAACAAACCGCCGCCTCCATAACAGCTTCGTCTGCATTAAGGCAGCTAAGTGCTAGCGGTATTCCCATGTGCCCTCCCCAACACTAAGTTAATTATTTGCTCGCCAAAGCATAATATTCCTTAATCTTCTCGCTGTTCCCTCTCGGAATGCTTTAAGCAGCGTTCCGCCGTCGCACACTTCTTCCTTCTTGGGATTAGCAGCGTCCCTGCTAATCCCAAGGGAGGAGAAGGGGTTAAACAAGTTAAGTGGTGTCGTAGGTAATCCGTGCGGAAAAGAAGCCCTAGTTTAAGATGTCTTTCAACTCTCTCAGAAGTGCAGGTGCCCTGTCTCGCACGTGCGTGGCTCTGTTCTTGATAGTCGTATACTGAAAGGCATGAATAAAACAAAACATTGATCGGTGCATAGCTGTACTATGCTGCCTTAATTTCCGTAGAGCTAGGTGTGGGTGGAACAAGAAATGAGAGAAAGGGGGGGGGGGAGGGTTACCGCTTCACCGAGTCGCGCTTAAAAGTCACGTGAACTGCGCATGCCGCGGAGACCCGTGATCGGCCGCTCGGCCGCTGCCCAGAGCGACGAGCGAAAATTGTGGAATCGAGGCTGCCTGAGCGGCCTCTATCGCCGTTTAAATCAGACAGGAGTGCGTCGTGTTGAAGCGAGCAAACGAGCAAGCCAACAGAAAAGACATTGCTGCAGAAACCGCTATTGTTGGTTGGCTATGAATTGCAATGTCATTTGTCTAGGACAATCTCAAGGACGACACCTAAGACGACGTCGAAAACAACGTACCAGAAGACGACATCATAAACGACCTCTAGGACGACCTCTAGGACGACCTCTAGGACGATTTCTAGGACGATCTCAAGGATGATCTCAAGGACGACGTCGAGAATGACGTCCTAGAGGACGACGTTAGAGACGACGTCTCGAACGACCTCTATGACGACGTCGGATACGACATCAAGGTCTTCAGGTCCTGCGAAGAGGGTGCGAAAGTGAAGGAGTGTGAGAATGTGAGCTGAGATGGTTTACTGCGCATACCTACTGCGCATTAGGAGGGCAGAAAGTCCAATAAATCCGGGGTGTAGCTGAGGAATGCGATCGCATTAAACGGTCCCTCGAGCGCACTGCGCTGTTCTCGGCAGCAGGCACGACGCGCCGTCATGGAGCGCGGCGACGCAAATCGGTAGGGTCTTATCCGTTTGACGTCACTTTTGCGACCAAGTTTTTGTGACATCGATCCTCCAACTTTGCACCTCCTTCCAAGTGAAGAGAAGGACGTAGTTCTACGTCAAATAAGTGCGGAAGTCATCTGCTTCTTGCGCCGGAGTTGCGATGACTTCAGGATGACACCGTGCTCTGATTGGCTTTGATTGAAAAAATAGCGAAAAGACCTCAATGCTAGCTGACTTGATGTTTACCCAATATTTTTGTTTCAATCAACCAATAAGAGCTTCGCGTTTTGGCATCATCGCAACCCCGGTTGCAAGAAGCAGACGACTTGCCCTCCGCATCGAGCCTGTTTCATTCTAAAATGGCAAGACAAACGATTTTAGCTTTGAAAGAATTCGAAGCTTTTAATTTTTGCATTACTACGCTTCTGAAGCTGTCAGTGACTTAGGACTTGAAATTCTACATGCAGGATGGTCACGTGGAATGTCCACGTGATGACGCCACGTGGAACCAGTCTGCTGAATTATGCGGGAAGTCAGTCCGCCTATAGTGATCATATGACGTCACTTCGAGGTGTCTATTTGGTGGGGGTCTCTTCTTACCTAACAAGGTCCATAAGCTATAATAACGTCGCCTACGTCAGCGCGCGGGAAAGAAAATAAAGTCTCGAACTTTTGTTTACGACGTGCTATTTGATGGGTCCCCAAGCTTGCTGTTTTGTGAGTACAATAAAGAAATGCTTGAACCGGAGCAACACCACCTAGAATAATCAAAGGCTCGTAAACAGCTCTCTTCCTCCGTGGAGCCACATGAGAGTCCGATGTCGCTAACTCAGCCATTGGACCCTCGCCAAACGCCGAGCGTCCCTCGACGTGTTGAGAGTACACGAGGTAACACCATAGGCGAATGCAGCACTCGTACCCAATCTCTGTCCGCGATTGATTTCACTGAGAGATGACATCACAATTCCAGCGCACAGGCTCTGACTATTCTTTGTGACGTTGCCTGAAGTCCTAAAGGTATAGAGCGTAGACCTCAATGCTAGATGCCTTGAGGTCTAACCTCCATCCTTCAATGAGAGCCAATCAGAGCTCGTCTTTCTGACGTCACCACAACCCCTGCAAAAGAAGCAGACGAACTTTTGCTCGGCATAGACTCAGTGTCACATTGAATCAGACCGCAGCCTACGCCAAGATCCAATGGAGCCAATCAGGCGGAACCAAAAGTGCATCGTCAAGACGCTTGTCGTCTTTGTGCGTTTTTTGTTACCCGCTCTACCAATCACGCACATTATAAAGCGCAAGATTACGCCACGTTCACTTTGCGCGATTGGTTCAGCCGCCGGCGAAAGCGAATGCGCAAACACGACGAGCACCATGACAATGCACTTTTGCCGCTCTTTGATTGGCTGCTTCGTAATCGTAGTTGCAGCCTTGTGGTCTGACTCAATGTGAAACAGGGCGCTGGTTGTTGAATCACTCTTTTCTTGTATTTTATGCGAAAAAAGACAAAAGCAAGCATCGTTTTGTTTTGTGCGGATATTCGTAACTTTTGGATTGTCGTTTGCAATAAAATATTAAATTATAATCAACGACCAGCTCTACAAAAACTCAAGTGAACGTATAAAAACCACCTAAAACGTTAATCATAGTAGCTGAATGAAAAAAAAATTATAGCTGATAATCCACAGAGATTCGATGTTCTATAACCTATACTCAGATGATAAGGGATGCGGTTGATAGCACTGCAATCCATGAGGGCCACAGCGAAGAATCATTAGACGATGTCAATAAGAATCGGGAGCCGTAGTTCCAGCGAAAGATAAAAATAGAGTGTAGTAAAGAGAAAGAGAAAAAAAAGAGTAAAATAAAAAAAAGAAAACAAGAAAGCGAAGTACAACACAACGTCAGAGGTGGTAGACAGGTGATGACATTATTGCCAAAGAATGACGCAAAAGAGGCATGAAGAACAGAAGCAATTTAAAGAAAATACGAATGAAATAATGAAGTAAGAACACGGAGCAAGGAAGATAAATACAACTGTACAACAGAGACGTAAAAAAAGAAGAGCTTTATTTTGATAGATTACATGGAGAGATTGACACATTTATAGATTGTGGCTCCGTAAAGAGGGACAAAAGAAGGAAGCCACCTTAAGCTTCATCTTTATTCTCTTTGCCCAAACAATTTTTCTCGTCCTTAAGAGCCTCGTTATGAGTACCGCCTATGAGTGGCACTCCTATCCATCTCACGTGTCGTCGCTTAATTGTTTCCAAGACGCGGCCTTTCAATGGGCCCGCGGTACCAATAAGAGAAACCGAAGAATGGCTTCTTTCCGACCTCGCTATCTCCTTCCCTTTGTACTCTGCTCCTTAATTCCTTTGTTCACTGTTTCCCTTTTTTTTTGCGTCTTGAGTTTTACATTGATGCGATTACCTCATTGCTAGGAAATAAAATGTCCATACTAAATTGTCTGGAACTATGTAAGAGGAAGCAACGAGAGCGTGTCAGCGGAGGAAAGCTCGCCGCCGGCTCACAATATTCCATATCGTGTTCGTGCACACGCTGTCGGGGTGTACCCAATCCATCTTTTCTTCCGGCACTCGGGAAAGGAAGAAATTTATCGGGTAGCGGGGAGTAGTGGGGCCTCTGGGGAGGAAACTTCGGTGAACGTCTTTGGGATTTCGGGAAAACGGTGGCCGAGTGCTCCGAGCTGCCCCACGTACAGCTCGGTGGAGCACGTGATGCGAAAGGTTTCCCTGTAGAAGTTACCTAACGTTCACGTGACTTATGCACCAATATGTATCAGCTAAATTTTGGAGACGAATTTAACCTTGCGTGAAGTTTGTACAAATTCAGTTTCCCCGCTTAATTTAGCAGGGGTGTTTATAAAAAAATAAATAAAGATATAGATGTTTTATATCGCGAAACGACTGTTTTAATGTATTATAAGTTATAATAAATACATTTAAACTATCGCTCTTTGAATACTCAATTTAATGCGTAATAGGACTTTAGGAATAAAGGGGGCTATAAACTTCTGATCCGTATGAGCAGCGTAGTGGCGGGTTGTCACGTCTCTCTAGTGCATAATGCACTTTAAACTTGCCAGGCTTGCAGTGGAGCTGCACTGGATAAATCTCTCATTTTTAGTGGAAACGTCAGACGCCCATTGGGGCTCACTACCTCCATCGCCGTCTAAACACACACACACACACACACACACACACGCTCTAAAAAATGTCTGTGCGTCTACTTTCACGCACAAAGCTGGGAGAGCCAATCACCGCAACTTACGGAGGCAGCTCAGCGAATGACGATGAAAAAACATATGTTTAGACCAAAAAACGCAGTCTGAATTGTGACATTAAGCAATGCAAAATGTCACGCTTGCATTGCTTAATGTCAAAACTCAGTCTGCGTTTTTTGGTCTAAACATATGTTTTGGCATCGTCATTCGCTGAGCTGCCCCCGTACGTTGCGGTGATTAGCTCTCCCAGTGTTGTGCGTGAAAGTAGACACACAGACAGTTTTTTAGAGTGCACACACACACACGGACACGAACATGCACGCTCGAGCGTACGCACACACAGAAAACACAATTGTTTTTCGTGTTTCGCCTTCATGACGGGAGCGTTGCCCCATACGTACCGAATTCGCCGATTCCGCCGGACCAACGTATACCAGCTGGAGCAATTAAGAGCGGTGCACGAGCGATTCGACGTCACTCCAGCGAGGTCGAGCGCGGACACAGATTGGACGCGAGTGGCGCGTCAGGGTTCGGCTGGTCCTCGTGTCCAATTAAACGCGTCGAAATGATGCTGGGAGTTGTGCTCGGGCACAATTGCCGAGTTGGCGCCATCAAAGTGTCATGACGTCGCGTTGAAGAAGAGGAGCGTGTTTACGGACTGTGATCTAATCTAGGTGGTGTTGCTCGAATCAAAAACTTGCCGATTCGACAAAAAAAAGAAAGAAAAAAAGCGAGTACAACGTTAACGACGTTTCATTAAAAACGGCATGGGCAATGCGGGTTAGAAACGCATATAGAGAGCCGAGGTAATCAAAACCAAGAGCCGAGATTAATCGGAAGCAAACCCAGGTGTCTGAGAGAAAGGAGAAGATTAGTGATGTCGTATCATACTGTCACGTGACTTGGTGTTATAATGTCATGTGACGTCATAGTGTCACGTGGTGTCTAGTTGCTCTGCGACGTAATCGTGTCACGTGACGCGACGTAACCATTCCCGCGCTAGATTTAGCGAGGAAATATATCAATTTCATTTCATGATGTATCAGGTGCTATACGCCTTTCGAAGGAACACTCAACTCCAGAGGCAAGCGACCGTTTTCTAGCCCAGTCACTGGGTTTAGGGCCAGACTCTCACCGGCGTCCCTGCTAACCCTAACCGAGTGAACTGTGATTTCGATAGGCGCAGCGTGCGTAGGCGCAGTTTCAAACACTGCTGGCGGCTAAATTCTCCTCTTTTACCTGTGTTTTTTGTGTTTCATGATGTATGTATTTTCCCAAGGACACCGAGAAAGCATTGTACCACATATCAAAAAAAAAAAAGAAAGGAAGCAAAACGAGACCTTTAAACTATTTTTGTTGGATACGCGCGCGACGGAACGAATGCAACTGGAATGTTAGTTGCCATTTCTGTTAAGGATAAGTATTGACGGTGCCGCCCGGCTAACGACAAAGGGCTTAGCTGTCAAAAATAATGTCCAACAGAAGATAGCCGAAAGGCATGTATATTTCACGCTAACGTATAACGTGTTTACCTATGGACAGGACACGGACATACAATTTAGCAAGTGTTAACATTCGAACAATATATTGTAACGTACCGCACAATGCAGCGGTATCTGAAAATAATTTATGCGACAAAGATCTCAAATAACTCAGTCAGTGTCGACGACAGTCACATCTTGACGATTGGACAAAATCCAAGATGACTCCGTTTTGGGGCACGCTTTGGAAAGACCTTCCTTTTTTTCACACCAGCACCAAGGCAAAAGAAGGGGCGCGACTGACTCCGACCCGAACAACTATTTTTGGGTATGACTGAGAAGAACTCTACGCGGATTATCCGTGGGAGGGGGGAGAGCAGTTGTCATTGTTTGCAAAGTCGCGTCGAGGGCGTTCGACGTCCTTCGCCTCCTTCGTTTGCCGTGAATGTCGAGCAGAAACGCTTGAATGGCAGGCACATACCAGCCCTAGTTCTCACAGTTGAAGATAACACAGAAAGGGTACGCGGCGTGCATGCCAAAAATTAAGTGGAAACTTCCAAGATGGGCCAGAAAACGTCGAGTGCACAACCACAAAACATAGGTAGAGAATCTCACTGAGCGGGTTTCCATTGTTCACGAGGGTGGCAGAACATTTCTAGCTAATAGAAGGCGCGAGGGTCGCACCAGCCGCATCAGCATCAGCAACATGGCGGCGGCATAGGAGCGTTTCTTGGAAATGTGTATAGCGCGTTCCTTGCATTTGACGGATTGTCTAAGCCAAGCAATTCATGTGTGTGCATTTGTGTGAGTGTGTGTTCAGCGACTTTTATGACATTCCTGAGCTTGAATCACTACTCTCTTCTTTGGACGCGATGGTGGTTACAGGAGGTCCGTCGTCGACCTGGAATTCTCTTGGGTTCTCCAGAGTGCGGGATATTGACCTGACCAGATTTCGTTCACGACGTGAGTGAGCGGCCTCCTGCTTTTCTCGAGGGACTTCAGAGGCGGACGTTCGCAAATTGCCTCCCGTCTTCTCCTTTTTGTTTGCCTCCTTGAGTCCACTTGCTCCCCGGGATTGCCTTGGCGATGATCATGTTGGTTAACTGGAATAACAAGAATAATAAGAGCGTGGCGAGCTCCAAAAAATAACACGAACGTTGTAAAAAAAAAAAAAAAACGCAAGAAAACAGCGCAAGAAGTAAGACGGGAGAAGAAACACAATTAACAAAAGCATGCGTAAACTATCAGCTGAACATTTTTTCTTTTTAAGGTACACACTTTATCATTTCTTTTTAATATACCTAACCTTTCAGTTTGTGTTGAGCCCTTGATCTCCTTAGGTTTGTTTTTCATCTGTCGTAACTTTTCGCGCTTTTTTTTTTGCAAATGCATTCGCCCAACCAGCCCATTTTTGCATCATGAGGCCTCAGCTTCCCCTTTACCCCGGGTTGATGCTTCTTCGTCTACGAGGCTTGCCCACGGGTCAGCATCGACGGATAAAAATCAATCGTGGGCAAGCAATTTTTATACCGCATAGGTGCCAAAACTATTATGAATATAACAAAATGTGAGGCTAGGGTTAAGCGTATAACCCGATGATTTCGCTGTTAGCACTGTAAAAAAATAATGGAAGTAAAAAACTACTCTAAACTCACAATCAATTCATACGCTCTTTCTAGATTAGCGCCAACAGGCTTTGACTCCTGTAAAAATATTGATGAACAACAAAATGTTTGGTGACTTTATCCTCCATCTGCAGTTTATAAGTATAACTAAAGTTTGTTAATGCCAGTTTAAAGCGGGTCCCGGACAACAAACACAAGTACCGCTTGCAGCAATGTCAAAAAAGATTATTTTGGTAAATATATATATATATATATATTTACCAAATTAATCTTTTTTTATATATACATATATACATATATACGTATATACATACATATTATAAGTACGCGTAAGAAACTGTTTACGAAATAACGTCTTTGTGAGCACGCAGCACTCCAGAAAATTGCGCGGGACACACAGTAGCTGAGCTCATTTTTAGACGAACAAACAATGATATTTGTCGTTCTATATTCCGTTCACTGCTGACTTGATAGGGCAGTGGAAGCTGCTCGTTCGGCGGGCCAATCATTCGCCTGCCTATTAGCCTGCCTATTATTGCGTCCCTGTTCGCCTCGCGTGGGCATGCGCGGAGGTCGTGGTCACGTGACTCAAAAGCGACAATTGACTTGTCGAACCAGCAAGTAGCTTCCTCTGCCCAGTCAGCTTAGTATTCAATGGAGCATCGGAACAAAGATCTTAAGTCCGAGCAGAGTAGTCTATTCAGTGAGCCTAATTAAAAATTATACCGTAAGTTGGAACCTTCATGGGTGACGAGGTCAAGGAAGCACGGGTTAAGTTTCTAAAACCAGTGTCTTCGACTGTATTTCTTTGCAGTGATGCCGAGTGTCGAGGCCAAAGCAGGTCGGAAAAAAGCGTACCTAATTACGGCGGTGGCTTTCTTCCGACTAATCGAGGACCTTTGAGCAGACCGCTTCTGAGAAACTCCTAAAGTAGGAGCTGCTTCTTATACCCTCCTCTTTATACTTAGCTGCTCCAATTTTGCTTGCACCTCTTTCTTCTTTCTCTATCTCTCTCTTTAAATGTATATATATGTACATGTATTTCCATCAATCGTTTTTTGAGAACATCTTCCGGCTGAGTCCGTGATGTCACCGGATTTGCCTTCCTGTCGAGACTCGACCAGAGGACACCGGCGAGCTAATTGATCGGCTAATTAATTCATGAATGCAGAGAGCGCAGTCCACG
The DNA here is from genome assembly GCF_016920785.2 of Ixodes scapularis. Lineage (NCBI taxonomy): Eukaryota > Metazoa > Arthropoda > Arachnida > Ixodida > Ixodidae > Ixodes > Ixodes scapularis. The sequence continues at coordinate 61,036,159 of NW_024609836.1, forward strand.
CGTGCTAGGGTGTATCGGAAGGACGCCAAATTATACGCTGCGCCAATGAGAAAACAAAAGCTAATTAAAGAGCTATCGATGCAACAGTCACAAAAGCAGAAATGATGCGAAACTGACAAAAAAACAACAACAACAACAACAAGATGGATTGAGCCGGAGGCGAAGGTCCCTGAAGGATTGCAGCCTTGCAGACATAATAGTTAATGCTTCAGATAAACTAGGATGCCTCTCTCGGGCACTCTAATCTGTGCAGAAACTTAGCCGCCAAGGAAAGGCAGCCTCAATCCAAGTGAATGGGGTAATTTTGTTTTTTTAGGAGGCCCAGTGGACTGGAGCTGGCTTTACAGCGCTCTAGAATCCTCCACACTAGAATGTCATCGCGCGAGCAAAGCCAATTACATCATTAATATCGTAGCAATTTATACCATTTAATTGCAAGATGATGATAATCACGTAGAAACTGTTGTTAGCAGAAAAACTTGGCTATGGTCAACGCTGCCGACACATGTTAAGGATCCGGTGGGACTTGTACGGATCGTCACCAAAAGATGGGATGATCCGGCTATATACTCAGTTTCTCGCCACGCTCGACCGCAGCAAACGCTACAATCCAATTGAGCCAACCAAACAGCGACAAAAGCGCATCGTCATGATACTCGTCGCTTTCGTGCGTTTGCCGTCGCCGGATAACCCAATCACTTAGAGTGGATGCGCCGTGATCGAGCACTTCTTTTCCATGCATGATTGGTTTAGCAGATGAAAGCAAACGCACCAAAAGGGACGAGTGCTATTTTGACGCACTTTTTGAAAATGCTTGATTGGCTCTAATTAATCGAAGCGTTGGCTGCCGTCGGTCTTATTGTAGAGCGGGGTATAGAAGAAAGAGCAATATCGCTAGGAGACGAACAGCCCTTTCCTTCCCAGTTCTTCTAGAGAACAAGGGAGTCACAGTGAAAAAATAGAGCTTGATTTAGACGTGATTTGAAGATCGGCTTTATAATCTTAAAAAAACACAAAAAGAAAAAAAAAAAAAAAAAAAAAAAAAACGAGACAGCAATTTGGTGAGGAGGGCGCAGAAGACTACCGGCGGCAGGCGAGGCATCTCCAGATTGCGAGTGTGCAGGCCCCTTTGCCAGCAGCCGATCGTTAAATCAATACGCGCGTACACACACACGCACGAGTGAGGTGGAGAAGGAAAAAGAGGAGAGTTCCTCTCCCTAGGAGAAGTTTCGTGAAGGTGCTCTATCAAGGGCCGCTCCTATCGACTTGGCGTGTGATGTATTAATACGCCGTGGCTACCTCACCTCTCTCCCCTCCACCAAACTCTCCCTCGCATTTTCCCAGTACCGAGCCGGAACGGATGTTTGGCGTCTTGACCCCGTTCTCGCGGCGGCGATATTTAAAGCACGCCTCACACAGCACCACTTCAGGCTTCCCGCTCGGTCTGGGGGATACGATAGGGGGCGCCGAAGATGCACGAGCTTGTGTATAACGGGTTGGTTTGTGAGTAGTAAGGTCTTTTTCTGTTTGCTTCAATCTCAATTCACAATGTGAGATTCTGGAGCTGCGACTGGTGGAGACGATTGCTTTATATACGGTGAACAAGTGTTTCAAGAGACGTCTTCGGAGCATTGGAACGCGAAGAGAAGCAGACAGTTACGTTGTATGTTTAGACAGCCACACGTTAGTCAGCTTCAACGGGTCTCTGGTGTCCCAGGTTTTGATAAAAAAATTAGCCAGTGCAGTACAGCCGCTCGCCTGTGGTCTTTGAGGCGCACCACGCAGTATAGTGACACACGAACACAGGCCGAAAGGACACTAATCCAGATCGAAAACGGGCAGGGGTGTAAATTGAACCAAGGGTCCCCTTTGATTAGCACGCTAATCAAAGGGGTAACATTAAGAACCCGCAGGGAACGCGTGATTACGAGGCAGCTAAGCACGCGTCGTCATTGGTTGAGATCGTGGAGAAACAAAATCACGTGGGCGCGTATAGACCGTTCCATTAGGGTCATAGCAGAGAGGGTAAAAAAAAAAAAAACTGAACTCCCCCTCTCCCCCGCAAGCCGTCCGCTCCGCCGAGTGGGCTGTAGCTAGCGTCCGGCTGGCGTGCAAACTCTGTTTAAAATCGCGTCATTTCGGAACTTTCAAGCGCAGATGCGCAGATTTTGGTAGCCAGTTATCGTGTAATACTATGCTAAATAAAAAGACTCACAGGGTCCAATTGCACTGTTACCTGCGTGCAAATAAAAAACAAAAATAGAGAAAACTGTGTCAGATTGGCCGGTCTCTTTGGCGAAAAGAAAATCCCGTTGCTGTACCTTTTTTACTATACAAAAGTTCGTACTGGTGTAGGCCTTTAGTGACCATGAGTGGAAGTCTGAAATAATAAATAAAAACGTGCTCTCCTGGCGCAATACACGCGGTAGTTGAGGGTAGTACTGCCGGCTGACTCAACTGCTGTTTAAGTAACGGAAAAAAGATATGCTAGTTTATCATTTAGCAAAATAGAACAACAGAGAGCTATAGGCTGATTTTGGAGTAGCCACCACTATTCTAAGAACGCGAACCACTTCACAACGGCAGCCACGAGCGAGAGTTCGGTGTTCGGTAGAGCCCGCCGATACAGCCCAAAGATGGAGAACGGCAACCTCCCGGTTTGTCGTCTGCTAGCGAAGTCGGCGGCGTGCCCTCTCTCTCGTTTTACCCCGCCGAACCCGCTGAACTTCCCGGATGTGTGGAGAGGGCGCTGCGGTCGAACAAAATGGTGTCGCCCAGAGAGCGCTAAATGGAATGGTCTATAGGGGGTAAACAAGGTCATGAGGTGCGCAAAGAGCAGACAAACTTCCGCGTTGTTTAGTCGCCGACTTATTCAGAAGGGCAGGGCGTGGTGGGCACCGAGTTCCATACCATCGCTCCGTAAACAATGAGATTGGGGCATTAGCCGATAAGAATTAAGAAGAAAAAAACAACAACAGCAAGAATTATAAACCCAAAAGCGTGAACATAACGGACTATACGCCTGGCGTTTCTTAAAGTGGTACTCTGGCTATTTTTTTTTTTATTGTCGCTGATTTGCTTCAAAATTGGCCCAACAGACCGATAGACGCGGCTGTACCCGTGCCACATGTATCGTGTGAAAAGAAACAAAATGCTTGAAGTTACTGACTTCTTAAATTTCGTTTTCATCGTGTTTGTTCCCAGTAAGGGCCAAGAGCCCTTACTGGGAACAATGAAGTTTGACGACAGAAATGGTACAAATTGGGTGGTAAACCACGTTGCGGACAGATTACAAAACATTTTATGGTGGGAGAAGATTGCTTGAAAGAAATCCAACGAGAAGTAGGAAAAAACGCGTGACCTACTTTGCTCAAGACTCCCTGTGCTACCTGAAAGCCTGTACCATTTGTTAGGTCACAGCGTGCACCGCAGATCGCGAGAAAATTCAAATGTTGGTTTCAGCATAATCTTCCATTTCCGGTTTTGTCAATAGCTACTTTGATTTTCGAGACAATAAAAGACATACCGTGAAGGCTAAAGTCGGAGTATTCAGAAAATGAAGTTTGTTAACGCTTCTCCGACCGGTGTGTTTACCGCGTCCAAAGAACTGGTCCCACGGGTTCCACCCGATGACGTCACAAACGTGTCATGCCACCGCCGACCGCGATCCTGGCGGTGGGCCACGGCAGTGGTGGCGGATGTTGCAGACGCCTGTTTTGCCGCAGGTCGCTCTCCAGCGTGACAGGCCACGGAAGCTTCGGAAGCTAGCGGTTGTAACGATGCGACGACAGTGACACTTGTCGCCTTTGCTCTTTTCTTTTTTTTTTTCCAGAACTTTTATGGCCTACCACCGCGTTTGGGACATCGGGCAGCCCAACACCCCGGCTTTTCGTGGCGCCATCTGTTGCCACTTCGAGTCCCCCTTTGACGCGTGGGACGAGTAGGACGCTAAACACACTGGTAGGGGATGTGTTCCAGGCACCCTTGTACTACAGCTGCCGGTCAAACTGCCACGGAGGCTTCGATTAGAGGACCTGCAATGGGCTTCTTCTTTCGTGGAACGTGTTGACAATTGGTTCGTCGGTTGATTTTTCTTTTTACCTCACAAAGCATTTTTAGAAGTTTTCGTGTGGAATTTTCACTCAATCAGGTTTTCAGAGGACGTTTTTGTCGTTCTAAGAGGACATCTGCAGAAGACGTCTTCGTCATCGTCGCACCATAAGGTTGGACAATGCCTACTGCAAGACAACATCTGCCTCGCATATTAAATCAACAAAGACGGCACTTCCACAAAACCTTTACAGCTTCAAATGAAAGCAATATGCATTGGTGAATCCTTTAAGAGTGCGTTAGCATGACCTTCTTGGGAAACGCTAACGTTGCCCCTTTCTCTTTTCTGTTTTGGCTTTGTCTTTTGACTTTCTCGTTTGCTTCCTCTATTTTTCGCTGCCTCTTTTTGGCTTCGTTACGGGGTCAGTGTTAGCGTTTCCCAAAAGGGGCATGTGTGTGGTGCTCCCCGAAAGTCATGATAACTAATTCCCTAAATATCCACCAATAGAACTTCCTTTAATTTTTTTGCTGCTTTGGGAGTTTCTTTTGGAGATCACTTTTGGAAGGCTGTTTTGTGACGTACGCCGTGTATCTTTTTTGGAGGGCTCATTATCTGTTGTCTATCCTTTTCTGAGGAAACATGGAAGATATTTATGGCGCTGCTTTTGTTGTTCGCCGGTTCCGGCAGCCCGTCTCCTTCGTTCCCAATCCGTCCTCTTTTGACGCCTACTTAGACCAGCGCTATAGTCCTTGGTTCGCCCTTCATTTAGTAGCACAAGCCAAGGCATAAGCACTCCGCACACCAGAAAGTTCAGACCCGACCCAGCATTCGCGCGCGCATTGGCCTCCGGAATCCTTGACGTCGCCTTCTTCTTGCCTTCGTCCTTCACTACTCTCCTCCTGTGTACCAACACCTCCTAGATAACAAGGCCGTAGTGCTGATAGAGATGTCTTCATCGGAGAAGGCCAATGCTGCTTACGGATTGGACACGACGATTGCGTCAACGTTCGGCTAAAACTCGACTCGAAGCCGAGCGATGACGTAGCACTCGTTTCCGATCTATGTCCAGCGTTGGCTATTGCTGGTGACGGAAAAATGCCGGCACTACGGCTGTTGTCTCTACACTGCGCGCTTCCCTTTCCATTCTTTTGTCCATAGACGGATGCCGTAAGGTTTTCCCTGTCATGTGGGCACTAATGCTAGCGCATTATTAAAAATTAAAAAAAATCTATATTTTTGAGAAAATGTGATTATGCTGGGGATACACACAACGAACATTTTGAAACAGCTTTTCCCAGAACGCCATAGGAATGGCGATTCTGTGTCATCTCTGGTTTCAGTTTTTCGTTTCATTCTCAATTGTACAAGGAACACCTCCGTTGTGCAATTGGAAACGAGCCCAATGTAGAAATAGTTTTAATCAATGAGGTTGTGCAAAACAACTGCGACTTTATAAATTAATGTATCAAGGTTGTACATTGAAATGAATAAGCTTGACGGAAGACATCTCTTTACTTTGGTTGTTTTTTTTTTACTTAAAAGTGGCCTATTATGGTACACCCTCGTGGTTGTAGAAACGGAAACAAACAATGACCGAAAATTCAAGTGCGCTAACTCATTTAGTTTTTTTAGTTTGAGGCACACGAGCGGCGATTGTTAAATACAGAGGAGTAGGATACAGGCGTATTTAGTGCTTTGCTTTGCACCCAGGTTTTAGGTTTGCAACTCAACCCAACGCACAGGTCGGGATGAAAGAACTAAAAAAAATCATAAACATTTCTTCGGAAAGATGTAACAAATTATCTTTTCTGGTAAAAAAGCAAACAAAACAACATAAGAAATATATGGGACTTTTTATATTGTCAAAAATTGGGCACTCCTGTGTTCATCCACAGTAGAGTAACAGCGATAGCCGCTACACCTCACGGCTAAGTCGTTGAGCACAGGCGTCGCGTTCACAAACCGTGGGGTGCGTAACACAAAAGCGTTCGGAACAAAACAGACATCTGACTATTTTGTTGAAAAACGCTTTTGTTTCGTGCTTTGTTCCGGAGCTCGTGGAGACGCGTCTCCCTGTACGATATCTTGGCTCTGAGAGTGTAACAATGGCATTTTGTTATTGACTATTTTTTTTTAGCAGATAGCGCGTGCGGTGGGAATTTGTAACTACAAAACTCCTATGTATTACGTGGGTTGTTAACGCTGCAGCGTAGCTCCGTGGCAACGCCTCCCCCTCGCACGCAAGGGACCCATGTCTCACTCCCGCGAGAGTCGGCCGTTCTTTCTCGAGGTTTTGGCAACATCGACGACGGACACCCTACTACGCCAACTGATAGTGCAGCATCAACAGCTACGACGTTAACAACTACAACATCAACCACACACTTCTATTGCAGTGGTGGGAAAAACCCATAACGGCTATCGCTCTAAAAAAAATAAGAATTTTTACATTGTTGTATACTCTGTTTCATACTTAGTGTGAAACTTTGTCAAAGCTACTGGCGCGAGCATTGGACTTTATGTCGTTGATCATTTGCACGCCTTCTCGCGCAAATAAAAAAACATAGATGAAGCCACGCGCTCGCGCCAGTAGCTTTGACAGCGTCGCACGCTAAGTATGAATCAGAGTATAGTTGCTTAACATTTAAGAAACGCGGGGCGTGTCAGGTTCGAAGCATTTTATTATGGCTTCAGGACCAATCAGATTGTGGCGTTGCCGGTAGAAACGCCAAAGACACAATCACATAGAGAGAAACTCTCGTTGATTATAATAGAAAGAAAAGAGCGAGTTACTGTTTCGGAAGTAACTTTTAATGCTTCTCTGCTACCATGTCAATTCGCAGGGGAACAAAGAGAAAAAAAAAGGCATTATTACAATTTAGCTCCGTGCATCGCGGTTCGTTCTTAGGATTTGTTTTTTGTCCGCTTATTATGAATTTTTATTGGTTGCGGAAAAATAGTCTGATTTTTGAGACTCGGTACACCCTACGTCTCTTAAGTGGATTATGTGAATACTCATCGGTTGTATATCGACTGACAATCAACAAACGTGCCGCCGTGACACAAGAAACATCTTTCCAGAAAAAAAAAAACCGACCAAAAACCAACATCTCAGACTTTTTTACCGTCACTGCCGTTCTACGAAACTGCGTGCATTTGAGCACGAGGAAAAGCGGAAATGTCTTAAGTGGCCGATAATTTAATCTTGCTTTGTCATGTATCGAAAATCGATGATGGTCGCATTTTGTGAACGAGGTCGTAAGATAAGTCATCTACTCAAGTCGGCTGTGCAGTAGCGAGTGTTCCTAGGCTCGCATCGACATAAGTACTTCAACATGTAATTGTGGGTGGCCAGTTTGTGTACGCATGGTAAGTCTGCTGAAATATTTAATACCCAGGGGATACATTTGCTTTGGAGATTCGTGCTGCTCCGCGTAAGTTCTAGTCTGGACCCAATCCTAGTTTAATCGAAGTCTAGAATATGTGAATAAAGTATGCGCATCACCTTATGTTAATGAGAGCCGTAGACGCCAGAAAAAGCCACTTCCGACAGACCATCTGTTGTTTGTACGTTAGAGTCTCCGTTGAAGACGTTTCTTTATCTTGTATCTGGTACATGAGGATTCAGGAACGAGCTTAATGTTAAACAGAACCAATATGCTGATGAGCAAAAATCAAGAAGGTATTCGAGGAAAAAAAAAAAAAGAAAAATTGACGTTTCAACTTAACGGTTTAGCATGTTCCATTTTATATGGTAACGAATGCAGTATGAACGTGCGTGCACAACTTTATAAAAATAGTTAATGGGTATCTAAGTATCATTGAGACACATTTCCTAATACTGCTATTGATCAACTGCACAGATAACTCTCAAAGTCTACCACGCCATCAAAAACGTTGGGTGCAAAAGTCATATAACTTTTCCTGAGTTTGAATACGACTACAGACCGATACATATACTCCCATTCGGCACTGTTTATTTATCGTGAAAACATTTTGTACGGTCAGAAAGTTAAGCCCAGAGTCGTTAAAAATAGGAAATATTGGGTGTTGAAGAACTAAGATGCAAAATAACGACATCATGCTAACCACGATATCGCAAAGTATGTCCTGTGGTTGTTAAGCAATGCTGAGGAATTTCAAAACTAGGATTAAGATAGTGCAGATAGCTTTCTTTACTTAGAAAAAACACCCTTTTATTTTCCCTTTTCTCCAAGGGAGAATACTACAATACTATACTTCCCAGGCCCAGAACAAAATCATTTTGCAACATATATTAGTCATTGTCTAAGGCAACAGGGGGTACCATGGAAAAGAAATGTTTCTCTGGATTTGCATGTTAAATATATGCTCGTATGTTGCAAGCAGAAAGCTCAAAGCAGCCGAATTATTAATATAAAGATGGATGCGTGTTAAAATGTATATCTTCTCAAGTGGCTAATATTTTGCATCGTAAGATGCCGGTGACTTAACTTGCTGGGCATTATCCTAACCTTCCAGTCAATGTTCACGTGTAGGAAGGTTTTAAGAGTGGACGCAAAACTGCTTGTACGCTATTTCGAGCGAGGTAGAGATGTGTATTCACCGCACTCACAATGAACGTAAGCTGTCGAAGCGTAGCCATATATATAAGGATAAACTCAATTCTATCTTTTTTTTTTTTTTATTGTTTCTCGGAAATCGCGCGGAACTTGTTTCGAGCGTTCCACGCGTCCCGGAATATTTTTGGCCCCTTCTTTGGTATGTGTGTTTCATCGTGAAGCCATTATTACAGGTCACTGTTTACACAGGGCATCGTATATTTTGCCAACTCCAATTGTCTGCCTAAGTGACCACAAACGACATATTCTGGTACCGAAACTAGATTCGGGGTAACGTATAATTTGTAAAATCACAGGGTCGACGTTTCGTACCATTACTCTGAAGAACCTCCGCGCCGATGTTTACATCTCCGTACACCATACATTAAAGAAAAAAAAATTCAGTCCTTAATGGCGCTTGCACATGATACGAGCAGCGCAACATCGTCGGTGTCTAAAAATACCGCACCGCCGATCCGGGATTGACCCATGGACTGCGGAATTCGATCGCCGTTTACGGCGCAGGCTATATCGGGCGCCATCTATCTTTGGTGGCACAAACACATACACCGCCGTCTTTGAACGTAACACCGCGCCGGTCACGTGGACAGAAATTAAAAGTGGGTTGAGTGATGTCTAAAAGGTTGTTGCAGTGGGTCTTATGCTTTCAGTGAATGCAGTGCAATCACTGAAAGCATAAGAACGCAGTGGGTGGTTTTATTCTGTTATCGCTGCTTGCTTGATGACTTCTTACGCTCTATGAAAACTGGAGCGTCCGCAACTCCCGCAAAGCACCTGAGAGAGTGTATGGCATGTATCTACGAAGGGCGCTCGCCAAACGACGGGTCTGATCATATGTCTAAATCTAATAAATATATCTGCGTTCTGTGACGCCTCACATCGCTCAGTGCCACAGCACGGCCTCCGCAAGTTGCAGGGATCGTCTCTGCCGAGCGGTTTCCGAAAGAGCAGACGCTTTCTTATTCCAATCGGCTAAAACCTTATTGTTCTTATCGTATCCTATCTTATCGTTCTTGTTGCTCTTATCGTCTAAAGCCGTAATCATAGTGGCCGCGGTATAATAATCAGACGCTTGGAAATCGCAATGCGTACATTAGAGAGTTGTAGAGAACCTTTTTTTTGCATATGCGGTACGGTACGATGGGCCCTCCAGTACGCACTGCGCATGCGCAAGTCGTATGGAGTAGCGCATGCGCAGTTTGTACCGGAGGGACAATCGTACCGTATCGGATGTGCGAAAACGGTTCCCCAAAACTTTCTAATAAGCTCTCATTGACCGTTACGTTGTTTGGATACACAAGATTGTACCGGAATTACACGCTGAAACGAACGTGTGACGAGGGTGAAGTTAATTGTTGCGAAGTTACGCTTCGGGACACGTAATCATTAGACGTCAGGCTGGTGTAGCGTGTCTGAATACGAATAAAAACGTAAATATATATATATATATATATATATATATATATATATATAAACAAAATAATAGAAGTATTAGTATTGATTGGACAAGAGGACACTCTACGGTATTCACTATATCAGCTACGATTTGGGTGATATGCCACTCCGATGCCCGATCGTTTCAACATTTTTCTATTGAATTTAGAAGAGTGTATTCTGTTGGAGTAAAAAAAAACCCATTCCAGTAGAAAATGAATACATCAGTATGACAGGAATCATGGGTTATAAAGAACACATTTTTGTTTTCTTGTTTGGTGCCATTTTAATTGACCGTTTGCTACCGCGCGTACACTAGACATCGGTCAACCAAATAGTTAAGCCAAAACCAGGTAAAAAAAAATCAAAGTTTGTGCGCTAGAATTCTGATGACATGAGAGGGAGATTGAACGAAGATGCAGATTCGATACGAGTGCTGCGTCAACGATCGGCTAAGACTTGTGTCTAATCAAGGCGTCGAAAAACGCTCGGTATCCGACTCGGGTCTCATTGCCGAGCGGGTGCCATTTTAACTGCTGTCGATACCGGTTATAACGAAGTCAACAGGAATCGGAATTCACTTCGCTATATCCGCTATTTCGTTATAACCGACTTTGGTTATGACGAAGTGCGAAAGGGAATGGGAAATCGTGATCGCTTCGCTGTAGCCGCTATTTCGCTATAACCGACTTCGATAGTATAACAAAATTTCACGGAGGAAGAACGGGACGTTCGCAAGTCTCGATAGTTTTAGGTGGTTTTCGTTGATGCCCAAGCAAGTATCTTTTTTTGCTGGCTGAGGCGATCGCAGCTTTCTTTTTAATACTAGACTACGGCCCTACTTTTGTTTCCTCCCACAAAGGGCAAAAAACAAATTCTGTCAAAAAAAAAAAAAAAAACACGCACAAACATAAAAGCAATAACCAAATACGGCTTGCATAAACTTTACCTTGGCATCACGCTACACATCAATTTTGTTTCGCTAACCGCCACCTCCCTTATACAAATATTTTCCATTCCGACAACGCTACATCTTGTTATATTTATGCAAATAACCTAATATGTTCTCTGAGCGTTGAGAAAAACAAAAGAAAACCCAAGCCTACCGTTTTTTTTAATTTTTGCCTTTTTATTACTTAAACGCGCTACACTATTTTACGGCGGGGTTGGGGAGACGAGAAATATATTATGCTGCAACGAGGGGTGAACTCAATGTGGAAAGTTTCTAACGCGGGAGGGTTCGTTTTGGTTTGTATTGTTTTGTTACGCATTGGGGGGGGTGAATGTATTTATTTGATTCTATATCTTTTGTATGAAAGTTTATTAGTGCAGAGTTTGCAAGCGCGGTTGTAAGGTAAGAACGTTATATCAGGATGCCATTCGTGAAATTTATTTCTCCGGCTGAATTTATAATTTATATGGATGCGAATATCTGGATAGAAACTTAACTTTAGGATTAGCCGATGCCTTGTAGACAAATGGTCCTTAATGTGTCGTAAAAAAGAATTTATCAATAAACGTTTCTGCCTACGACTTACATCTCCATGAAAATGAATATTGTTTTCTCGCGTCTTGAGATTATGTAGACCGTTCGTTCAATACCGCTCTTATAGTTCTTCCTTTAATGTTAAATAATACTTTGGCATTAAATTTAACTTCTAGACTCTTTATACGAATATGTTTGTTTTTGGTTTTTTTATATACGAAGAAAAAAAAACTGTGTGTAGTTTCTCAGAGCACGCGAAGAGCGAAGCCACGTTCAATGAACCCAATGAGTTGTGTTTGCAGAAATGACACAAAAAAGTTTTTTTTCTTATTTAAAATGAGGCCAGGAATATGAGGTTGAGCATAATAGCTGATAACTATGTCTGGGTTGAAACATTTTCCCGGCTTTTTTATTCTTAGACCCCAACGTTCGACTCACCGAGTCCTTCTTTTACGAGTGAACGCAGGCGATCAATGTTTCCCGTACCATATAGTCACCGGCAAAGTGAGAACGGCAGGGGGTGTCTTTCGAACACCCCCGCCTCCAGCATGCACTCAGTGCCTTCCGACATATCCTCCTATATACTGATAAAGCCTGGCAGACCGCCACAAGAAGCGGCCGCCGGAATGAAAAAGGTGGAGCGGCAGACAACGAATGAGACGAGAGCTACGTGACTGGCGCCCCGCAGCGGCTAGACGCCGAAACGCAGCGACTCGCCGCTGCGGCGAGACACGAGGACCCGAAAGTGTGTTTCGGGTCCTCATCGCGGCAAAAGCTGCGTGCCGACGTGCATGTTCCCCGAGAAATAACCTTTCGATGCTCTCTGCTCCCAGATCCTCGCGCTCCAAATCTGCGACCGGGCACTCTATGGCTCCTTCGTCGAACTGCCAGGCTTTGCGAGTATAGAGGAGGCTATGCTTCCAACGCTCTGCTCCCAGATCCTCGCGCTCCAAATCTGCGACCGGGCACTCTATGGCTCCTTCGTCGAACTGCCAGGCTTTGAGAGCATAGAGGAGGCTATGCTTCCAACGCTCTGCTCCCAGATTCTCGCGCTCCAAATCTGCGACCGGGCACTCTATGGTTCCTTCGTCGAACTGCCAGGCTTTGAGAGTATAGAGGAGGCCATGCTTCCACAGCTCTGCTCCCAGATCCTCGCGCTCCAAATCAGCGACCGGGCACTCTATGGCTCCTTCGTCGAACTGCCAGGCTTTGCGAGTATAGAGGAGGCTATGCTTCCAACGCTCTGCTCCCAGATCCTCGCGCTCCAAATCTGCGACCGGGCACTCTATGGCTCCTTCGTCGAACTGCCAGGCTTTGAGAGTATAGAGGAGGCTATGCTTCCAACGCTCTGCTCCCAGATTCTCGCGCTCCAAATCTGCGACCGGGCACTCTATGGCTCCTTCGTCGAACTGCCAGGCTTTGAGAGTATAGAGGATGGCCATGCTTCCAACGCTCTGCTCCCAGATTCTCGCGCTCCAAATCTGCGACCGGGCACTCTATGGCTCCTTCGTCGAACTGCCAGGCTTTGAGAGTATAGAGGAGGCCATGCTTCCACAGCTCTGCTCCCAGATCCTCGCGCTCCAAATCAGCGACCGGGCACTCTATGGCTCCTTCGTCGAACTGCCAGGCTTTGCGAGTATAGAGGAGGCTATGCTTCCAACGCTCTGCTCCCAGATCCTCGCGCTCCAAATCTGCGACCGGGCACTCTATGGCTCCTTCGTCCAACTGCCAGGCTTTGAGAGTATAGAGGAGGCTATGCTTCCAACGCTCAGCTCCCAGATCCTCGCGCTCCAAATCTGCGACCGGGCACTCTATGGCTCCTTCGTCGAACTGCCAGGCTTTGAGAGTATAGAGGAGGCTATGCTTCCAACGCTCTGCTCCCAGATCCTCGCGCTCCAAATCTGCGACCGGGCACTCTATGGCTCCTTCGTCGAACTGCCAGGCTTTGAGAGTATAGAGGAGGCCATGCTTCCACAGCTCTGCTCCCAGATCCTCGCGCTCCAAATCAGCGACCGGGCACTCTATGGCTCCTTCGTCGAACTGCCAGGCTTTGCGAGTATAGAGGAGGCTATGCTTCCAACGCTCTGCTCCCAGATCCTCGCGCTCCAAATCTGCGACCGGGCACTCTATGGCTCCTTCGTCGAACTGCCAGGCTTTGAGAGTATAGAGGAGGCTATGCTTCCAACGCTCTGCTCCCAGATTCTCGCGCTCCAAATCTGCGACCGGGCACTCTATGGCTCCTTCGTCGAACTGCCAGGCTTTGAGAGTATAGAGGATGGCCATGCTTCCACAGCTCTGCTCCCAGATCCTCGCGCTCCAAATCTGCGACCGGGCACTCTATGGCTCCTTCGTCGAACTGCCAGGCTTTGCGAGTATAGAGGAGGCTATGCTTCCAACGCTCTGCTCCCAGATCCTCGCGCTCCAAATCTGCGACCGGGCACTCTATGGCTCCTTCGTCCAACTGCCAGGCTTTGAGAGTATAGAGGAGGCTATGCTTCCAACGCTCAGCTCCCAGATCCTCGCGCTCCAAATCTGCGACCGGGCACTCTATGGCTCCTTCGTCGAACTGCCAGGCTTTGAGAGTATAGAGGAGGCTATGCTTCCAACGCTCTGCTCCCAGATCCTCGCGCTCCAAATCAGCGACCGGGTACTCTATGGCTCCTTCGTCAAACTGCCAGGCTTTGAGAGTATAGAGGAGGCTATGCTTCCAACGCTCTGCTCCCAGATCCTCGCGCTCCAAATCTGCGACCGGGCACTCTATGGCTCCTTCGTCGAACTGCCAGGCTTTGAGAGTATAGAGGAGGCTATGCTTCCAACGCTCTGCTCCCAGTTCCTCGCGCTCCAAATCTGCGACCGGGCACTCTATCGCTCCTTCGTCCAACTGCCAGGCTTTGAGAGTATAGAGGAGGCTATGCTTCCAACGCTCTGCTCCCAGCTCCTCGCGCTCCAAATCTGCGACCGGGCACTCTATGGCTCCTTCGTCGAACTGCCAGGCTTTGAGAGTATAAAGGAGGCTATGCTTCCAACGCTCTGCTCCCAGATCCTCGCGCTCCAAATCTGCGACCGAGCACTCTATGGCTCCTTCGTCGAACTGCCAGGCTTTGAGAGTATAAAGGAGGCTATGCTTCCAACGCTCTGCTCCCAGATCCTCGCGCTCCAAATCTGCGACCGAGCACTCTATGGCTCCTTCGTCGAACTGCCAGGCTTTGAGAGTATAGAGGAGGCTATGCTTCCAACGCTCTGCTCCCAGATCCTCGCGCTCCAAATCTGCGACGGGGAACTCTATCGCTCCTTCGTCGAACCGCCAGGCTTTGAGAGTATAGAGGAGACTATGCTTCCAACGCTCTGCTCCCAGATCCTCGCGCTCCAAATCTGCGACCGGGCACTCTATGGCTCCTTCGTCGAACTGCCAGGCTTTGAGAGTATAGAGGAGGCTATGCTTCCAACGCTCTGCTCCCAGATCCTCGCGCTCCAAATCTGCGACCGGGCACTCTATGGCTCCTTCGTCGAACTGCCAGGCTTTGAGAGTATAGAGGAGGCTATGCTTCCAACGCTCTGCTCCTAGATCCTCGCGCTCCAAATCTGCGACCGGGCACTCTATGGCTCCTTCGTCGAACTGCCAGGCTTTGAGAGTATAGAGGAGGCCATGCTTCCACAGCTCTGCTCCCAGATCCTCGCGCTCCAAATCTGTGACCGGGCACTCTATGACTCCTTCGTCGAACTGCCAGGCTTTGAGAGTATAGAGGAGGCTATGCTTCCAACGCTCTGCTCCCAGATCCTCGCGCTCCAAATCTGCGACCGGGCACTCTATGGCTCCTTCGTCGAACTGCCAGGCTTTGAGAGTATAGAGGAGGCTATGCTTCCAACGCTCTGCTCCTAGATCCTCGCGCTCCAAATCTGCGACCGGGCACTCTATGGCTCCTTCGTCGAACTGCCAGGCTTTGAGAGTATAGAGGAGGCTATGCTTCCACAGCTCTGCTCCCAGATCCTCGCGCTCCAAATCTGCGACCGGGCACTCTATGGCTCCTTCGTCGAACTGCCAGGCTTTGAGAGTATAGAGGAGGCTATGCTTCCAACGCTCGCGCCTCGCGCGCTCGAGCCGCGCGAGGTGCTGGAGCAGGATCGCTCTCGCTGGAGGCGAGACAACCCAAGTTCCTCCTTCTCACCCGGTCAGCGACTTGTCGGGATGCAAGCGTGTTACGCGACCCTGCTCTCTGCGTACAATTGCGATCGATCAAGATGTCACGCGTTGCAATCGAGGCGTCCGGAACGCTTATAGAGAATCGTCACGTAAATATGAGCTCTGTTTTACTCCATGTCAATCTGGAGCCGAAGCTACGGTCCGATACAGCCAATCAATCAGCGTCAAAAGTAGGTCGTCGCGTTTCTCGTCGTTTTTGTGCGCCGCTGTCACCGGATAATCAATCACACCCAGGAGAGTATGCTCCCGATCAGGGGGAGTTCCCTTTAAGTGATTGGCTGCGTCGGCCTCTAAAGACGGAGGCGTTAGGGCTTAGAGTGCCGTACAAAGTATACGTTTGGGTGAAATAGTGCATTGGTCCTTGTGTGGACTAAACGAACAACGTGGTTCCACGAAGAAACTCGTCTTTGGGGATTGTATGAAGGAGTACTACATTCTATCCAAATAACGGCCCCCCGGTTTTGACCGTTCCGGCGTATCTTACGATTTATAAGAAAACGAACAAAAAAACAACAGCCGGCACTAGTATGTTTTAGTTGTCGTTCGGTTGTTTCAGTTAACGCTCTCCACGGCGTTCCCAAACACGTTTTAATTGAAGTCATCTTACTTTTTACCTTCGCAATCAATATGTGCCGAGGTAGCGCAGTCCTTTTGGGGCCAGAAACTTAGATGTCAGTGAAGTCAGGGCCTTAAAAATGCCCCGGAGAGACAAGGTACACTTAAACTTGACATTTTTTTTTATCAGGGTCTGGGTATTTTTGTCCTAATTCCCCGAACAAGATCAGGATTTAGGCTTCACTGCTGATGCTTCGGTTCATATTCGTAGCATTTTCGGCCGATGTCTGGCGCTTCGGCAATCAAATGGCAAACCCAAGAAAAGCCACAAAAACGTCGAAGGAAAGCATTCTCTGGCCACACTACGCCTTGGTATCACCCTCTGCAAGGATCTAGTATCATGGCGTTCGCATATCGCTAATAATATTGCATCTGCTAACCGAACATTGGATTCCTGAAGCGCCACCTACTGTGCACCCCACTACACGTCAAATTACTAGCCTACAAACCAGTCATTAGATCAAAGTTAGATTATGCATCGGCCATCCGGAGTCCGCATTAAGATTGTCTTATTAACGCACTCGCAGCGATTCAAACTCGCGCCAGCAGACTCATACATTCTTCATATTCGTACGATGTTAGTATTTCATCACTAAAAGCTTAGTCAAATCGAACTAGTATTTCTTGTCGTCGCCGCATGAACGGTCTCTGTTTATTTCACAAGTTATATTATTCTTCTCTCGTCCATGCATCCTACATTGTACCTCCTGCACGCGTAGCCCAGCGCCACTACCTTTTTACAGTGGAGCAGTTAAGGGCTAGTTTCCCCAGTATCGTGTCCGTCAGCAAACAAATGATGACACTAAACCCTGGACAGCTACCGCCATCTATGAGCGACGGCGGCAACCGGACAACCGGCTTGCGATTTGTCTGGGTGCCACCGTCGGTCACAGATAGCGGCAACCTTTCCAGCCTTTCCACTCTGGCTTGCCGACTTGCGGCCGAACATTACTTCATTCCCACCACAGTACAGCTTCACTGGTCTTCCTTCACCAAAGTGGAAAGGCTGAAAGTCTTCTTAGCGCTGCACTTTGTTGATTTTCTTTCTCGCGAGTTCGAATTCTCTCTGTATTGTATGACGTTTAGTTGAGCGTGAGCGCTTGTCCGTTTCAGTTCCTTCATGTCCATCTTAGTTTGCGATTATACACGTTTCCTGAGCGTCATGCACCACAGCCCGACAACAAGTCTTGTTAATCTTGTTTTCCCTACATGTACTCAGGTGTGCCGCGTCGCAGACCATTAATTTTTTGTGAACAAAGAAAAAAAAAAGTAATGATAATATGAACAACGCACATTGTGAGTCGCGTTTAGTGAGATATCTTTAAAATTTTCTTATATTGCTTAAGCGCCGCTATCATAATTTATCTGTATTGCTTGTGGAGCTGAGTTCTCTAATGAAGCGAGGGATCTTTTTTTCCTAAGTGCATCCTGTCTGTTACGGTGTTTCTAGAAGTATAAAGAGGAAAGCGGTGGTCTGGGCGAACAGTCTGCTTAAAGACCGAGAAGACGAGAACGAGCAAGACGACAAAATACCGGTTCTCGCGCTATTGTTTATCCTGCGTCCATCCACTCACGGACGTGGTAATTATGCGCGAATCCTTCTTGAAAATAATTTGTCGGTCCATCGAGATCGCTCCCGAAACCTCTCTTTCTTTCTCCATGTCCCGCCCACGTCAGTGTCAACAGAACAGCAGTAATATTGCAACAAGTCAGGAAAAAAAGAAAAAAAAAGAACTTCGGTCCAGCCCAACTGAAGAGAGGAAACCAAAATCGATGCGAGGCGGTCTAGAAAGGCAAATAAAACAGCAGCAACTATATTGTCAGCGAGTGGGAATAACGACGCAAAATAACCATATGAATGAAATAGCGAGTGTTGATTCAAAAGAAACATCGTCGACGTCCTATTGCCGACTAGAAACAATGGCTCGGCAGAGGCCATCCTATTAAAGGCTGGGGACTCCCAGAAGGTCGTTAGGCCTAGCTTTTACTTTCTGCTTTTGGTCGTAACTTTTTCTTTCCATCTGTCACTCTTCATCCGTCTCCGCGATTTATTTCTACTGGTTTTGATATTTTGCTGTATTTCCGTGGTTGTTTTTTGTCGTTTGGTGTGTTTCGATTTCTTTCTCGTTCGGGCCTTTTTGTGTCTTTGTTGTCGTTCCAACGGGCGCAAAAAAAATAAATAAACAAGAGTCCAATTGGAGATGGCGACAAAGAGAACACGAGAGGAGTTGTGAAGGGAATAAGTTTTCTCATTTTAACATACGACTGTTTTTGTTTGGATTTATACGACGAGCAAGTGTTCTAAAATGCATCTTTGGTGCGTCGAAACGTGCCCTTTGTTTGGCACACCAACCAAAGGGAACCGTAGAAACTGAATAGAAAACTTACGGTGACGAGGCTGCCGGGCTCGCGCCGTCATTGGCTGATGCCGGGGGTAAACAAACGCACGTGGCTGTTTTAGGGGCTAAACAAGCGCACCAGGTACGCCAGGAGCAGGAAAACGTGCGTGGCGTATAGCTTTTCCAACCTTCATTTATATAACAAAAAACTGACCTCGTTTTTTTTTTGTATTTTGCTTTTAATTTCTTTGAAAACAAGTTTCTGGGCTATGTGTCGACATATAATTCGGTTTACAGCGAGCAATCTCTACAAAATTTCTCGACACTCCTTTGTCGTGTGATAATAAAGATTCCATTCAGGGTGTTGAAAAAGCGAAAACAAAAATAAGCCTTTATCTTAAACAGATTTTCCGGCCCATTTTGTCTTAAAGAAAACAATGAAATATTGTGTTAACTGTATTTAGGAACACCCTCCGCGCAATATCAAAATTTTTCATCCTCCTCCGCGCAAGAAATTGAATTTTAAACTCTTCCCAAAACGCGTCCTCAAAAAAAAAAAAAAAATTCTGTTGGCAACATTGGTAACTGCGGAAGCACCAACGTTACTAGAACACTAACTTGGGAAACCCGCCGTCGAAACTTGGGCCGCTGGCGTCCACCGAGAGCGAGCTAAATATGACAACAGCGCCATTCTTTGTCATTTGTCTATACTGTGATCACCTTGAGCTTTTAGAAAGCATGTTTTTGCGTAAAAACAAACGAAAAAGCCTCTTTTTGTATGAAATTTATTGGAGTTTCGTACCAAATGATAGGCGCATGATATTTTTAAAATCTTTACGTTGCAGGATTTTGCGGCACAACTAATACTGCTTTCATACAATCATGCCTCGGCGGTGCTTTGAGGTAGCGCGTCCCGACCTAGGTGCATTTCAACTTCGGTAGTAAGTCGCGGCGCGTCCGCTGGGGAGACGGGTGTGGCACCCCTGTAACCTCTTCCGCTGAATCTGTTTCGGCTCCAAAATGGCCGATTAAAGCCAAAATAGAAGTAAAGTACAGTTCCTCGAGTGGCCGCTGCGGGAGAAATGGCGGCGTTGTGTTCGTCATTATAGCTCTGTTCTCGAGGACAGATCGGGGCCACTTTTTCGGATAAGTCTCTATGGCAGTTTCCCAACTGAGTGTTTTAATAACGTTGAGAAACACTAACTCAACATCAAGCAACCTTATTAGATTAGCTCAGTTACGGAACTGCTCATTGACGCTGCATGCACTAACAGTACTCCCCTTCACCCACCACGATTCGCCTGGCGTTGCTCGACGCGCCGCCGTACGGCTGCTTTGGCAACTGCAGTGTATTCTATAGGAATTGGAATACGTACGTTTCAACGTTCCTGGAACTCTCAGTTGGGAAACTCATCGTTGAAACCTGGGCCGCTGGCGTCCACCGAGAAGAGTGGTTGTTTGGGCGAGTTGGTTTGACATCTTATACAATCTTGTGCGCAGCAAGAACGAGGAACAAAGCAGAGAACAGTACACAACAAGTCGCAACTTTCAACTGGATTTTATTGAATACGTGTTCCGGTATTTAGAGTCTCAACCATCGTCACAACTGCAACAAAACGATAAAAGCAAAGGAAAAACCACAATCACAGAGCATAATTAGAAAATGACACTATCTCGTTCTCAGAAAAAAACAATCCCTTCTCCGATAACGCAATCGACGGCACAGCAACACACGTGACTCCTAAATAATCAATGGGTTCTACTTCTACGATTTCGCGTGTTAATGCTGACTTGCATTTCCCAATTTTTACGCATCCATCAAACAGTGGGATACAACCGCATGTCTTGTAATGCAGGTCAAGGAAGCCACCGTTCTTTTTTTACGCGTTGTTATTTTGCTCGCGAAGCCGATCATTTAGGCAGCGCACCGTCTGCCCGACGTAGTGCCTGCCACAGGACAACGGAATGCGATAAACCACACCATCTGTACAGACAACAAATTTCGTTCTGTGCTTCTTTTCACACCCGAGTTCGGCACGCACGCCAGGCTTTGATAGTTTGCACAGGTCCATGAGCTTATTGAGCGCAGAAAACACTACCTTTACATTTGATCGCATTGCTACTTTCTTTAAATTGTGCGACACTCGGTGTATATGCGGTATCACAACAACTTTTCATTTTTGTCTTGCCAGCTGGCTCCCATTATTTCCCACGAGACAGCGCCTTCTTAGAAGGCCCTCCGCGACAGCAACAAGAATGTGTTCAGGGTACCCAGCTGCAAGCAAGCGCAAAACTTGCTGATCAAAACCACTGGGGATCAAATGCTCACAGGACATTTTTAGTGTATTGGTGAAGCACAGGTTAACAATATTTCTTTTGACTAGCTTGGAGTGGGCTGAAGGAAACGGAAATAACGGCTTATTCGCACGTGGCTCATAACACCAACAGATGTGGTCGTCGAGAAGTAAAAATCGGATGTCAAGGAAGCGAATAGTGTTGTCCAAAGGTATCTCATGCGTGACCTCAAGTGGGCCAAAGCATTCCTTGAAAGTGGTCAGGGTTTTCACAGCCTCTGCTTCAAAAGCGTTTGTGTCAGATGCGATGAAAACTAAACAAATCATCTACGTACCTAAATGCTTTTTTACCTTGGATTCCTGAAGCCGGCTGTTAAGAGTACTGTCAAGTTGTGCTAAATATATATCGCTTAGAACAGGCGCGATACACGAGCCGATGCATATGCCCTGTTTTTTTCAAGTAAGGCTTGCCTCCCCACTGAATAAAAGTTGTTCGAAGATAAAAACTAAGTAATTCTAAAAAAACAACAAAAAACACTGCATGACATCCCTAGCTCACTTTGAAAGGCAACCAGTCCAAACTTGTCGATGTACTCCTCTACACACGACAGCAAGCCGGAATGTTGGAGGGAGTAATAAAGGTCTCTCACATCGACCGAAAACGCCCTCAGAGCGTTTTCTTTTTGAGTTTTTACGAAGTCTAGAACTTCTTCAGAGCATCTGACGAGGAAAGGGTCGTCAACGTGTTGTATATTAAGTTTCTCGTGAAGATATAGTGCGATTGACTTTTGCCACGTGACTCTTTCGGAAATTATTACGCGTAAGGAAATTTCTAGTTTGTGGGTTTTGGCAGTAAAGAAAACATCTAAACCCTCGCGCGTGCTCTTTTCAATGCTCCTCACAACACTACTGAGTTTAAGTTCTTTGCACAGTTGTTTTGCTTTCGACTTTAGTTTTGGCAGCGACCCACTCCTATGGCAATTAAACACCTTGTCAACGGCTTCCAGGGCTTTTTCATTGTACAACCCATGTGAAAGAACCGCAAAGCCTCTTTCCTTATCAGCAGGTAACACGCAAAGGGTATGTCAGGCGCGTCCCTGAAGAGGACCCTGTCCGTTGCGTGTCTGAGGGTGTTGACGTCGTCCGTTGCTGCAAGCGTGCTGCTACCAAGGTACCCGTAAAGCGAGTGTTGACATACCTGAAAGATAATTCCCTTTGCGTGTTACCTGCTGATAAGGAGGGAGGATTTGCGGTTCTTTCACATGAGATGTACAATGAAAAAGCCGTGGAAGCTGTTAAGAAGATGTTTAATTGCGATAGGAGTGCGTCGCTGCCAAAACTGAAGTCGGAAGTAAAAAAACTGTGCAAAAAACTTGAAGTCGGTCGTGTTGTAAGAAGTGTTGGAAAGAGCACGCGCGAGTGTTTAGATGTTTTCTTCAGTGCCAAAACCCACAAACTAGAAATGCCCTTACGCGTAATAATTTCCGAAAGAGTTACGTGGCAAAAGTCGATCGCACTATATCTTCGAGAGAAACTTAATATGCTACACGTTGACGACCCTTCCCTCGTCAGATGCTCTGGAGAAGTTCCAGACTTCGTAAAAACTCAAAAGGGAAACGCTCTGAGGGCGTTTTCGGTCGGTGTGAAAGACCTTTATTACTCCCTCTCACATTCCGGCTTTCTGTCGTGTGCTGAGGAGTACATCGACAAGTTTAGAGTGGTAGCCTTTCAAAATGAGCTAGGGATGTCATGCAGCGTTTGTTTTTTAGAATTACTTAGTTTTTATGCTCGAACAATTTTTAGTCAGTGGGGAGGCAAGCCTTACTTGCAAAAACCGGGCATATGCATCGGCGCGTGTATCGCGCCTGTTCTAAGCGATATATATTGAGGGTTGTTCGTTTTCGGGTAAAACCCGATTTTGCCCCATTTTTATGCCCCGAACATGTTTCCGGAGAATCGGGTTAAACCCGATTTCTCCCCGAATTGCAAAACCCCATAACCAACCTATTTATTTTTACGCCGCACGGAGTTCACGGTGCACACACGCTAGCTACCCTACCTCGGTACAACAGTGACCTATAGTTCATTCCGCAAGCTGCGTGCAGCACTGTGGACGCTACACGGCTCTCAACCAACCGCCCAACGAGCGCGCATAACTCACCGTGACATTCTACGGGCGCAGGCTGAAGACAAGCGACGGTAGGCAGTGGGGCCTCGGAGGTACAATCCCGTCCCTCCGCTGTTTATTTGGAACCGCCTCGGCACGCCACGTAGCTTCGGCCCTGCTGCACCCAGCTTGTGAAATGCACTATCACTCCCCCTTCGACCGCTGTTAGGTCTCGACGCCCAGCCTGGTCTCTCGGGTAGCATCGCCATATCTCTGACGGTCTACCTTTCTCACGAACAACGTTCGAGCCAGTCCGTCCGGGTAAGCAGATCGGGAAAACTTAACAGGTTTATTCCATAGCGAAATATCTGATCGAAGACGACCGCCCCTCAAACGGTACGGGTTTTTGTTGACATCTGAGCGAAAGAAGGCTTCCCTGAGCGGTGCTTACCCTGAAGTGACCGACGGCAAGCTTAACGTTCGGAAACGGCAAGACGATGATTATCTCGCACACTCGAATACTCTAATGGCGTGGTAAGCTGAGGATACCTTCCAATAAAAAAAAAGAAAAAAAAAAAAGAAAAGAAACGAATGCAATAGTTAGTATATTTGTAAATTTAACCTGGAAATACCCGAATTTCGAAATGTTTCCACAAAAAATCCGATTTCTCCCGATTATCAGCTTGAAAAATAGCACCCAAGTTTTACCTCCCGAATTAAAAAAAAAACAAACCCGAAAACGAACAACCCTATATATACTTAGCACAACTTGACACTATTCTTAACTGCCGGCTTCAGGGATCAAACGTAAAAAAAAGTTTTTGGTTACGTAGATGATTTTTTAGTTTTCATCGCACCTGACACAAACGCTTTTGAAGCAGAGGCTGTCAAAACCCTGACAACTTTTGAGGAATGTTTTGGCCCTCTCGAAGTCACGCATGAGATACCTGTGGACAACACTATTCGCTTCCTTGACATCAGATTTTTATTTCTCGACGACCACATCCGTTTGTGTTATGCGCCACTTGCGAATAAGCCGTTACTTCCGTTTCATTCAGCCCACTCCAAGCTACTCAAGAGAAATATTGTTAACCTGTGTTTCACCAATGCACTAAAAAAGTCCTGTGAGCATTTGATCCCCAGTGGTTTTGATCAGCAAGTTTTGCGCTTGCTCGCAGCTGGGTACCCTAAAAACATTCTTGATACGGTCGCGGAGGACCTTCTAAGAAAGCGCTGTCTCGTGGAAAACAATGGGAGCCAGCTGGCAAGACAAAAAGGAAAAGTTGTCGGGATACCGTATATACACCGAGTGTCGCACAATTTAAAGAAAGTGGCCATGCAATCAAAGGCAAAGGTAGTGTTTTCTGCGCCCAATAAGCTCATGGACCTGTGCAAACTATCAAAGCCTGGCGTGCGTGCCAAACACGGATGTGGAAAGAAGCACAAAACGAAATTTGTCGACTGTACAGATGGTGTGGTTCATCGCATTCCGTTGTCCTGTGGCAGACACTACGTCGGGCAGATGGTGCGCTGCCCAAATGATTGGCTTCGCGAGCGCAATAACAACGTGCAAAAAAAAAAAAAATAACGGTGGCTTTCTTGACCTCCATTGCAGGACATGCGGTTTACCCCACTGTTGTATGGATGCGTAAAATATTTTGAAATGCAGGTCAGCGTTAACACGCGAAATCGTAGAAGCCGAGAACATTGATTATTTGGGAGACACGTGTGTTGCTATGCCGTCGATTGCGTTATCGGAGAAGGAATCGTTTTTTCCTGAGAACGAAATAGTGTCATTTTCCAATTATGCTCTGTGATGGTGGTTTTTCCTTTTTGCTTTTGTCGTTTTGTTGTAATTGAGACTATAAATACCGGAACACGTATTCAATAAAATTTAGTTGAAATTTGGGCCTTGTGTTCTGTTCTCTGCTTTCGTCCTCGTCCTTGCTGCGCACAAAATTGTATAAGATATCCACCGAGACGGATCTGAATACGACAGTCTTTATCATTTGTCTTTACTGTGGTCACCTTGAGCTTTAAAAGAGCATGTTTTAGCGTAAAAACCAACTGAGAAATCTATTTTTGTAGTAACTTTGATTGGAGATCAGTACAAAACGGGGGGCGCGTGATGTTTTCTAAAATCTTTAGTTTGCAAGGTATTGTGGCACAATTAATATTGTTTTTATACAACCATGCCTCAGTGGTGATTTCAGGTAGCGCGTCCCGACCTAGGCGCATCTTAACTTCAATGGTATTTCGCGGCGCGTCCGCTTGGGAGACGGGGGGTGGTACCCCTGAAACCCCTTCCACAGTCTCTGTTTCAGCTACGAAATGGCGGATCAAAGTGAAAATAGATAAAAAATAGTCAGAGTGCAGGCGAGCTGGTGTAAGTTGAACATGATTGTAAACCTGAGACTGAGGCAGAAAGAGACGTTGCCTCCTCTTTTACTACCTTCTGTTGTGTTCCCTTTGTGCCCCAGTCTCAGGTTTACAATCATGAAAATAGATGTCACGTGCAGTTCCTCGAGTGGCCGCTGCGGGAGAAGTGGCGGCGTTGTGTTCGCCATTTTCTCTGTTCTCGAGTACGGATCGGTGCCCCTATTTCAGAGCAGTCTCTTTGAGCGTTTCCCAACTGAGTGGTTCTAGTAACATTTGTACGTTTCGAAGCACGGCGTCTAGATGGCGCTTCGGCTCTGCTCTTTGGAACGCACAGTTATGAAACGAAAACATAGATGGCGCTTCGAATGACGGCAGGCGGTTTGTAGTGAGTGAGTGGGGTACCCCCTTCCGCGGGATTTCCACAACTGAGGTAATCTAGTAACATTGACATCACGTAAGGAGCCGCGTTGGGGTGCATCCCGACTGCTGTCCTGCAACTCTTTGCTTTTTATTCGTTTAACCTTGCTTTTCTGTAGGAGTAGATCTTCGTGCATTTAAGGGGACTTTTGTTGTGCGGTTGGTTGAAACAACCCTCGGACTGCGCATAAACTATGTCCTGTCGCCGTGTTATATAGAATCGAGCTCTCTGCGTGTGAATGTGGCCGCGACAAGTCAGGTTCCAGATTGGTTTCGGATTCGCTGCATAAATATGTTCTGAAAATACAACGGTTCCTCTAGCATAACTTTTTCATGATCTTGCAACACATTTAAATATTCTAAACATGTAAATCTACAATAGAGCTCACCTTTAATGCTAGTCGTATGCAAAATGGTTTGGGTTTCGGTTGCGCCGCAGAGACATTTTTTTGTGTGTGAAACTGCTGCTCTACTTTCAATTCCTCAAGATCTTGCAAGATATTAATTGCCTTCAGAAGGCGACGTTGACGGCAGAGCAACTTTTTTAATCCTCTGTCTCCCAGAGTAATGACTCTAATCGATGTGATTGTACTCGTGGACCCTAGCTTTGTCCTCAACACTAAGTTATATGGTGTGCAAGTACGCCTGCTAGTAAGCAAGCGACGAAGGAAGTATTTTTCGCGCATCTCGTTCATTTATTTACCACCCAATGCGCTCGAAGGATCATGGCCCCTGCCTGCCTGACATGGTTATCTGAAATTTTTATTGTCTCTTGTTTAGTGTTCCGCTTTCTTTATATTTCTTACTCTTTTAAAAAGCGTGCTGATGTTCCTATAACAACCAGATGTTTACAGTTTTCCCACATCTCCGACGTCTTGGGAACCACCCAGCAGGGAGCCCCATATTTGTCGAGTTTCAACACTTGTTTTTGATACAACTCATCAGGTCTGGAACATTGCATGTTTGAGCTAAAACATTTTATGATGACCATCCAGTCTAACGTTATAACTAAAAAGTGATGTCCTCCAACTGCATAAAAATGTACAGACAAATTTTATTTCAAAACTGACTCGTGGAGCGACAAAGCAACCAACAAGTTTCAAAGAAAACTGTTTTTCATGTTCCAAAGGACACTGAGGGCAGTGCTCTCCGAAGAGCTGGAGAGCACTTCCCATTCTAACGTTTTGAAGGTTACAGTTCCTAAGAAAAGTAACAGTGTTATTCGGTAAACATTTGCCAATGCCTACAAGCCATGAACTCACCTTTCCCAATCCAGTGTCGATCAGCCGCATCACCCTGTAAATGATGCATTGGGTTGGTGCGACGGTGGACATCACACAAGTGCCGCGTGAATAACGTGTACTTTGCAAAAATGAGGCTCCACTGGAGGTTACCGGTTCCCAAACTTTGTTTCAGAAACAAAGAATAATAAAAGGTGGGTACGCGCACGTCCGGAGACCACCAGTCTCACGGCATAGTCACAGAATTTCCCCTGAATACTTGCCGCCGCAGCGTTGAGACTGCTAGACATATAATGGCTTGGAATTACGGATTATCTTTACTATTCATGGCAATGCTCGCTTATAGATAGCGTCAGAAACCTAAACAGCGTCGGCAATACTCTTCGCAAAGGTGTGGCAATTCTTTCCAAAGAATGATATGTCTATGCGAAGGACGCTCGGATAGTTGCTCCAAGCTTGCGGGTGTCTTGAAATAATATTGCGATAAAAGTCGCGTTTTTGTTGTTTTTGTTGTTGTTGCTATGGGGAAAGAAACGCAATTGAACTGAGAACAACCTAAAATAGAGTATAAGAAAAATCAAAATGCAAAACACTCATCGAGGAACATATTCCAACCTTCGCGTACTCGAAGTGCCTGCATAGCCGACGATCCCATGATGCGTCACAAGTAACGGCAGGATGTCAGCCATTGACACTGGCTCAATTCGGGGTGCAGTTTCGCACACGTGCTTTAATTAATATCCGGACATTATATATCGAAATAAAAATGACTTTTGTCTATACGAAGACTCCCTAGACCTAACGAGCGCAAAAACCTAATTACTTCCGGTTTAGACCGGACAATCCCTTTAAGGCCTCAAACATTGTATTTAAGGCTTGACATTATTCTCACGCTGATGCCATGAAAAATTGTTACTAATGAATAATGCAAAGCTGCCGCCGTTTTTAATACACCTCTCAGACGGGCTAGTTCAGAGTCGTTTCGATCGAGTGCACTTTACCCATGGTGTCGTTTTTATGGTGACACAGAGTGACACTTGCTGAAGAACACACTTACCGTCAAGCGAGTTCGCAGAACTAACTGCACTTCTGTCGGGTGTCTCGCGGCACGATAAAGGAAGTGACAGCCAACCAAGTAGTTCCCAGCAGAACAACCCCCCGCCTTTATTCCGCGCGCGTACATATCGCCAACCGCCGTACCACTCTCAAGCGGAGAGCGAGGCGAGTCACGTACGCAGGTCAGATAGTGAATGAGAGTCAGTGATGGTACAGCAATATGATGATGATGCGGTCAGGAGCACACCACATTTCCCTTTTTTTTCTATTAAGGCAACAGTTGAACTATATTGCCCCCAAAAACAAACAGTAGAACACCTAAAACAAACTTAGTAATGCTACTCCACCCATAAAATTGCGGCCTTTTCACGGGTCGACCAAAACGCGTGACGTACGTGCAATGTGTACCGCTCTTTTCTTGAGCTGCTGAGTCAGAATTGAGCGCGGAAGGCTCTGTCGAATTCGCCTCGTTTTCTGGCTCTCCATCTTCCCCTTCCCGGAATCCTGCGGAATTTCATAGAGGGAACCGCCTGTTTCGTGTGCTGGTTCCTTATATAGTAGCAGGCCTCGGCGGTTCCTCTCTAGCTCTGCTCCTGTTTCTGTTTGCACCATATAAGACCTTGGCCGGGAGGCTGGTCTCAAAACCGTAGCCCGGACTCGACAGTCCTTCACCCACACCTGGTCTCCAGGTAGCAACCGTGGAAGTGGCCTGGCCGCATGGCGGTGGTCGTAGTTGCGCCTTTGTTTGCCACGGAACGCCTCATCCTTCCTTCTGAGGCTCGCAAGGCCTCTTGCGGTGCACGGCGTCAACTCTTTAGAGTGCACAGGTAGCGTAGAGCGCAGGCGTCTGCCCATGAGCAATTGCGATGGGCTTTTTTCGAGAGGGCCTGGGGTGCTTCGGTAAGCCAGAAGTGCCAATTGTGGATCCGCCGATTTCTCTAGCAGCCTTTTCACGGTCTGAAAGTTCCGTTCCGCTTCTCCGTTACATTGCGGGTACCGAGGGCTCGACGTCACGTGACAGAACTGGTAGCTTTCTGAGAAAGCCTTGAACTCTGCAGATTTAAATTGATTACCATTATCAGTTACAAGAAGCTCTGGTATACCATGTCTGGCAAAAGAACTTTTCAATTGCACAATGACAGCGCAGACGTCGTTGATAACAGTAGCGCAAGCTCAGGGAAACATTAAAAATAGTCAACTACAACGAAATACTCTTTTCCCCTAAAATGAAAAAGGTCTGCACCTAGCTTTTGCCACGGCAGAGCGGGGGTTTCTGAGCAGCATCGGTTCCGCTCTTTGAACACGGAGCTTTGCACATTCAGACGCCAGCTCCGAGCTGAGACCGGGCCACGAAACCGACTCGCGAGCTGTAGCGCGATATTTGACAATACCCTGATGACCTTCATGCAATGAAGCCACACCTTCCTTTCTGAGCTTTTGAGGAATCACAAGGCGAGACTTATACATTAGCACGCCATCACAAATAGTAAGGTTCGCTCTTTCTGACCAATAAGGCCTTAACCAACTGCTCACATCTGTGAAGCGTGGCCAACCATTGCGACAGTAAAGCAAAAGTTGTTGGCATGAGGTGTCCTGCTCTTGTGCCAACCTTATTTTGTCGAGGTGCGCCGACAGTTTCAATTCACTGACGCAGCCGGCTACAAAACTAGAAACGTCCTCAGATGACAGTTCCCCCAAAACAAAATCGGTTTCTTTGCGGGGCGCCCGAGAAAGGGTGTCCGCAGTAACAATCTGCTTTCCGGGTACGTAACAGATTGAGAAAGAAAAACGCATGAGCCTTAGGCGAAATCTTTGTACTCTCGGCGGAAGCACATCTACCGGCGATTTCCCAAGAAGCGTCACCAGAGGCTTGTGATCAGTTTCAAACTGAAAGTCAAGACCCTTCAGATAACATTCCAACCGTTCTGCTACCCACGTCAATTCCAGCGCTTCTTTTTCCATTTGAGCATACCGCTGGTCGGTTTGCGTTAATGAACGAGAAAGATATACAACTGACCGTCTTTGACCGTCTGGCTGCACTTGCGCCAATACAGCGCCGATCCCGAACGATGATGCATCGGCTGATACTACAGTGGGAAGCCTCGGAATAAATTTCGCAACAGAATCGGCCGAAGAAATAACCTCCTTCAATGAATCGAAAGATTTTTGCTGCGACCCGCCCCAGCACCAATCTTTATCCTTCAACAGCAACTCCCGCAGTGGTGCAGATATTTCACCGAGATTCGGCACAAACCTCGCCAAGTAATTAACCATGCCCAAAAATCTACGCATGTCTGCAACTGACGAAGGTATGGCCATTTCCGTTATGGCCTGTACCTTTCTGGGGTCTGGTCTGATACCCGAGTCACCAACAACGTAGCCCTAAAACGCCACTTCACGAACCGCAAACGAGCACTTAGCCCGGTTAAGGGTGACGCCGGCAGTGCTCAACCGTTCGAGAATGGCGCGCAATCTGTCATCATGCTCAGTCTTTGTGGCTCCAAAAATTAAAATGTCGTCCATCATGTTTGCTACTCCCGGAAGCCCGTCCAAGACTTCGCCCATTTGCTTTTGAAAATACTCTGGTGCAGAGCTGATTCCAAACGGTAATCGCCGGAAGCAATAGCGGCCATACGGGGTGATGAATGTTGTTAACGTCTGGCTTTCCCTTGCCAACTTTATTTGGTGAAACCCAGAGTTAACGTCCAGCTTCAAAAAATACGTAGCTCCCGCCAACTGGCCCAAAGTATCGTCCACTGTTGGCAAGACAAAGCGTTCGCGTAGTACACTCTTATTCAACTGTGTCAGGTCTACACAGAAGCGAACTTCGCCAGAGAGTTTCAGGACAGGCACTATGCCTGCACACAATTCTGTTGGACCATCTACTTTCCGTATCACCCTATTTGCTTCCATCTTAGACAACTCCTTTCTAACAGCCTCCTTTAAAGGAATGGGAATGCGCCTGGGCGTGAAAATAGCGAAAGGTATCGCGTTGGCCTTCAACCGAATGGTGTACTCGCCAGACCATGCCCCAAGACCAGAGAAAAGCTGAGGGTACCTTTGCTCATAATTTTTATCTTCAAGCACATCTACAAATTTCACCACACCGAGCGCCTCTATGGCGGGAAGACCTAACAAAATTGCATGTGCCGATTCTACGACATACAGAGTCTGCCGTGTGGTTTTGCCCTTCCAAAAAATGTCAGATTCAAACGTGCCTTTCAAGCGAAGGTGCTCATTTCCTGCGCCAGTCAGCTGTGCCGACGAGGGCGTTAACTTAGGCGGTGCTCCTGGGAATCTGGGCGGAACAACTGACACTTCTGCCCCAGAGTCTACTTTTGCGGACACCGGCTCGCCGTTAATAGACACTTGAACAAACCTAGCTTTCGAAGCGCCAACTGATCCTACAAAATAGGTAGGTAGGTCCCATTCGAGCGAAGAAACGCCTACCTTCGGCTTCTCAACCTTGTTACGGCACAACGCAGCAAGATGTCCTCTGGCGTTGCAGTGGTGGCAACGCGTAGAGCGCGCCGGGCACTGATTCCTGAGGTGGTTCGAACGTCCGCAATATGGGCACAGCTGGTGGTGCTGCTCGGAGAGCCGCCACTGCTGCTGCTGCTGCTAAAGTGAAGGCAGCCGACTGTGCATGTTGCCGAGTGCTCCAGTGCGTCCACTCCGCTGGCCCACGGCGTCGACTTCCACCGAGGTCGCTGCATCCGAGTGAGGACGCAGCTCCTGCTGCTGGCGACGAACAGTCTCCTTGAGGCGGGCCTTGGCTAGTGCCGACTCGGGAGTGAGGCTGGCATCCATTTGGAGGGTTTTGGATAACTTTTCATCGGCAAGTCCCACGACGAACCGGTCACGGATCATACGGTCTCTGAACTGTGCGAAGTCGCAGCGGTCAGCGAGCACATGGAGGTCGGTAACAAACTGGTCGACACTCTCCCCGCTCTCTTGCTTGCGACGGTGGAAAGAGGCACTTTCGTAAACCACGTTCTTCGTGGCTACGAAGTGGCCGTCGAACTTCTTCCTCACTGTATCGTAACTTTGAGACTGCGTTTGCGAGAGGCCAAACGTCTGGAAAAATTTCCTGGCCTGCCTTCCCATGGTATACAGCAGCGTCCGTACCTGGGCTTTCTCCGACCTCTCGTTGAGACCCGCGGCGTAGCGGAAATCGTCGAATTCTTCAATCCACTCCGGCCATTCTGAAGTCCGGTCGAAGTTGAATTGTTTGGGCGGAGGAACTGCCAGAGGAGGGACCGCTGGAGGTACTTCCATCTTGCAAACCGAGTGCAAGACTAGGGCCGCCGAAACAACACGGGCGAGAAGCATCATCCCACTTCTAACACCATGTCGTGTGTCTCGCGGCACGATGAAGGAAGTGATAGCCAACCAAGTAGTTCCCAGCAGAACAACCCCCAGCCTTTATTCCGCGCGCGTATATATCGCCAACCGCCGTACCACTGATAAGCGGAGAGCGAGGCGAGTCACGTACGCAGGTCAGATAGGGAATGACAGTCAGTGATGGTACAGCAATATGATGATGATGCGGTCAGGATGACACCCCAACTTCGTCCTGGAGACGTAGCGTGCGCTCACTATAGCCGTGTGCCAGGAAGGAAACAAATATCTAACAGGAGGGAAAACGAGAAAGCTACGTAAGATAATTGTTATTTTTACAGAAATACTATCAAATGTGCACGTGTTTTAAGATTGCACGAAATGAATATATTACCAGAAAGAACCTAGTTTCCAATCTTTGCAACACGCGCCGGCCGCTTCTTTCTTTTTGAAGGAGAGAAATCTGAAGCCAGTTCCATTCGCCTGTCCTTGAAAAGGCGTTGGTCTCCCGCACGCATAAGTACTGCCAAAACGCGTTTCTACCAAAGGTGGTGACCCACAAACACGTCCTCGCACCATTGCAGGATCCGTCGTCTGAATATTGGATCTGCTTCTTACCTGTCTGGGCTAGTGATGGCTCACAAATGTCTTCAAGTTGGCAGAAATCATATAACATAATGTAACATAGCGAAACAATGTCTGATAATGTTCCTTAAAAGGGGAGGCAAAAATATTACCATGAGTTTTACGTGCATATTTTGTGCTATCCCATGCCTATCGATCCAGCCAACAGCATTGCCATCGTGTTTTAATTACATTTGGCCTTACCATGTATCACCAACAAACTTGAAGTGTGTTTCGACGCGCGGAAGTGCACTCGCTCGAAGTGACACTAAGTTAGCCCGTCTGACAGGGGTATAACTTCTTCCCTTAACCAGGGAACAATGCAAGAGACTTGATTTACCATTACGACCGGCACCAAAATGCCTTGTTTCCAGACGAAACGTTCTGGTGTTTCGAGCCTTTTTTTTCGCTGCATCTGTGGTTCACTAGCATGTACTACGCTTACGGTCGGTGGATGGCGCTCTTGCATTACGAACGGCTGCCAATGGGCAGTATTTGACGCGTGTGAGAGCAGGGCAGGGTCACCCTAGTGGTACAAGGTGCCAGTGACAAACGTACTCCGCGGTCATTGAGAGGTTAATAAACGCAAGTTTGGGCAAGCCCTGAGAATCCTATCATCGCTTGGCAGCCAATGAGATTAAGGCACGAGCCAATAAGAATGCCGATGAACGATTCATCAAGCAAAAAACATGAGCATAATAAACTGCACCCTTCTTTTTTTAAGGTTTTAATGAGTATAGGTGATGAAACCGACACCACTCATCGGCCTGACGAACAGTCTTTGGGCAGCCCAGTCAATTTGAATCGGCACCGCTTATTCACAAACATAAACTTTTAGGTTTAGTTTGTGACTCGCGACCGCTACACAAGTGGCGAACAAGAGGAGCATCTCTACACGGAACATCCGGCACTTCCGCTAACGTCCACCGACTCTAATTGAAGCTTTCGCCGCTGTTAGGCGCGAGCGCTCGAGTTCGCGTTCCTCCTTTTCGAAAGAGGTACATTCTAGCACAATAAAACCAACTGATCGATATGTATAGCAGCAAATCGTTTATTTCTCTCTCTCAAACACATATACACACATATACACACGTGCAAGCACGCACGCATACCCACACAGACACACACGCACAAGTACGCAACAAACAATGGCCACTGAAATTTTAAAAAAAGAACAAAACAAAAATCGCGTGGCATTTCTGTGAAATTGCATTTTGGGGCGAACGCCTCTAGCGCTTGACGTCTGTCATTTCCAGTTCCCTTCCACAAACACACTCGGAGCACTTTCGTGCGAAAGTAGACCTGGCATTACAATGTTTGGTTATTCCTGCCGCCAAACATGACAAAAAGAAAAAAAAAATCGAGCTCACGCATTTTGTTGTCCGTAACAAAATGCAGTTTTCCCGTAAGAGCGTTCCAAAGAGCGGCAGCATTCAGTTCAGCGTTCAATAGCCTGACCTCAGAAACAATAAACGCATATAGCTGGAATCGTAGCACCGAGTTACCTCATCTAAATATCGATTTCGAGCCCGTTGCTTCTGAGATACGTAAACATGCACCACTCCCCGCCAGCTGTGGCTGTCACCCGCTGTGAACGAACAAAGTTTTAACATCAAACATACGACAAACATTCTATCTTAGGGTGTGGAGCGAGGAGAAGCCTGTAGATGAAATACGTAGGGTAAGACCAAATAGTAACCCGGCATATCTTTTGAACCGAGGGCCTCGAACACTCTGGAGTCTGTTTGCCTAACCCGCGGTGAAGATGTGGAGAAAGAACTCTGTCTCTTTTCCTTTCTCGCTCTCACCCATGAAATGTCTCCTTCAATTCACTCGAGTCGGCTCTATGGAGACTTGGCAAGGGCTAGTCACAGACGCTCTCTCGCCCTCCGAAGACATCTTGAAAGCTGTTTGTTTTATCTCTGCAACCTTATGCACTCTCTCCTTTCCACATCAGTTTTGGGGGGCGATGTCTCTTTCTGATTCCCGAAACAAAAAGAGATTTCCACCCGTGCTCTTTTGTACAGTGAAAAAACGACGGAATTCTCTAAAATCGAAACGGCAGACCGCTGGGTTCCGCAGTTATACTCCTTTAAAAGCGCAGCTCTTAGGCGCCCGTTTCCGGCTTGAGCGGTGATGCCGTCGCCGTCGGCGTAACCACGCGTTGCATTATGGGACGTTTCCCACAATGACGTCACATGTGACGTCACGTGTGACGTCACGAGGGTCACGGGTGACGTCACGGGGGTCACTCATGAAGGTCACGACGAAGGTCACAATCTTCATGTGACCTTCACTCGTGAAGGTAACGACTTTACGAGGTCTTCACGAGTGACGTCACATAGGAGGAGGGAGGGAAGGGGAGTCGGAGGGGAGGAGAAAGAGGAGGAGGAGGTGAGGAGGAGAAGGGGCACATTTTCCTCGCCGTCCCCTCCCCTTCTCCTCGTCAAGAGCTGCGCTCTAATTCGGCAATACAAGGAATTATGAACGTCTTCCATTTTTTTTATCCTCACGTCCTCACGACAGATCTCGGGGAATGCTCACTCCAAAGGCAGAGTCACGCTGCTCGTACATATCATACAAGAGACGCGGAGTTTCTCTGCAGACATGATGGCAGAAGGAATCACCTGTGGACACGCCTCAAGTATTTTCGAAGCACGTTGGCTTTCATACATACGTGTGCTTCGAACACGTCTGATGGCAGTTTTCTTATAACCAATTTCAACGAAACCTTATTAAAGAGGCAAACACGCCTGATACAAAGTCTGCAGACTATGTTTTGTATGGTGTGTTAGCTGTGTGGCCGCGACTTAAAAAAATCTAGAGCGTCTACCTTGTTTTTTTTTTCTCGAAAGCCCTCGAGAGACCCGATCGCTGCAATCGACGTGGTGGAGCTCGGCGAATGACGAGACTGATAATATGTTTAGACAAAAAAATATTATACGAGCTCGATCACGCTGACAAAGACCCGTGAGCACAGAATGTGTGGTAGGTCTTCCAGGGAAGAAGAGATGGCCGTCTGAACGGCACCGCCTACCGGAGATTCGTTCTCATTTCTGACACACGCCGCGAGATGGCGCAGCATGATAGGGCGGGCCGCGAGAGCGCGTGACCCCTTATCACGCCACGGGAATGAGTTGGCTTTTCCGTGCTGCGACCACTTCCGACACCGAATAGCTCAGTCGCAAGCAAAACACTTGTCTCATGATTACACGAGGTATTGAGTTTAAATCCTGCCGTGGGATCGAAGTATTTTTATATGTTTTCCTACAGGTGTGATGA
The DNA here is from genome assembly GCF_016920785.2 of Ixodes scapularis. Classification (NCBI taxonomy): domain Eukaryota; kingdom Metazoa; phylum Arthropoda; class Arachnida; order Ixodida; family Ixodidae; genus Ixodes; species Ixodes scapularis. The sequence goes on from NW_024609836.1 coordinate 61,072,627, forward strand.
CTTTCGGTACAGGTTTTCCGATCGAGCCGGCCGTTCCGACCCAACGTTAAAGAAGAACTCCATATAAATCGGCTGTCCAAAACCACATGCTGCGTTAAAAACAGCGTGCGCCATGGAACTCAGCAGGGTGAGACGGCCTGCTCAGTGCCACAATGCAAGCTGTTCTTTTCGGTTTAAAGATACTTTCAGTCTAGTTCTAATGTTGCAGCCTTTGGCTCTCCCAAGTAATTTGAGGGCAAGTATAGCAGCTCAATATTTGTTAGGTCGTATGAACTACTGAAGGTCGTTCAACGCCTTAAGTGTGACGTGACTCTCGAGATAGGCGCACCCCTATAAAAATTATTTTTGACTTTTTATTGAAATCGTGTTGACTTCTTGTTGACTCTGATTACTTTCTTTTCACTTTGACGTTCTCTTGACACGGTCAACAAAAAGTGTGCTGCCTTTTTGTTGAAACTTTTCTGATGATTTTCTTCAGCCTGAGTCAAAAGAAAAGCTGTTGGCTTTCTATTAACTTTGTGTTGATTTTTTTCTGCTGACTTTCTGCTGACAGCGTCATCAGAACGATGACGCTGTCAGCAGAAAATTTAACAGGAAGTCTGTTGAATTTGTTATTACAAAGTGGGCCAATATTCAAAATAAAGTAAACAGAAAAGCTAGAGAAAGTGAGTTTAAAAGCTATTGACATTTTATATCTACTGACGACTTTTTTTAGCAGCCTTTTAAGAGAAAAGCATCACAATTGTTTGTAAGGGCTGTCACTTGATACGTTCATAGCGCTGGATTGGCATGGATGTCTCGTAGCATTCGCTGCAATCCATCGTAAGACAAAAACAGAGTATGGCGCGTCTACCGCTTCCAACTATCTCGAAAGCTACACCCGTCAGCAGAGTCGCGTTTTCTTGTTGACTTCGTCGCTTAGCACGCTTCAACTCTCCTCTTGAATGCGAAGTTTCACTTACCGCTTGCTCGTGCTTATATAGCCTGGGCTAGAGGAATATCGTCTGCGTGTGTTTGTGTGTTGTCGGTGACAGCCGTATTCATGGGAATGCGTCTGCGCTCTTGAGACCCTTATTGTTCGGGGAAACTTGGTGTTTGTGCTTTTGAATGTGCGGGCATGTGCCAAAAGCAGTGACGATGTCTGTCGGCAGAAAGGGAGTGGAAATTGTGGACTCCCGTATTTCGGCGCAATAAAGAAATTTTCTTCCGAGTTTTCAGTAAATGAAAAAAGAAGGAAGGCTTGCTTGTCCGTATTTCATTGATCCCTCAGCTTTACATATATGCTCTCTTTTTTTTTATCCTCGCTCTCTATTCGATTTGTATTTTTTTTCACAGATACAAAGTTTTCAAAGGGTTCGGACTAGTTACCGTTCCCGGCTAAGGGTCATTTATCGCGAAAGTTACTTCAAACTATATTGTTTGCTCTGAGGACTGTGTTCACTCTTCTGGAAAATGTGCCGTTTGTTACACTCCGATGTTTAATGAACGGAAACTTTGTACTTAACCAGATGTTTTTCTTTTTTAAAGTTTACGTTTTTAGATTGGTGCTTGTATTTGTTTTTTTCTTCTAGAGGCGGATGCGTGGTGTGTGAGCATCGATCACGTTTAAAATGTTGCGCACAGCGTTCGCAAACACGCAGGTAAGATAGAACTTCGCTAAAACATAAAATCAAATAAAAGCATTCGCAAAATAAAAGCATGCTTTAAAGCCTTTCTTTCAGAACATCATTCGTTAGAGTACTGTTCAGATAGACGATGAGACTTGTAGGATGTTTTCTGTGTATTGTGTGCGTCGTAAGAGAGCCATCTAACAATACTGCACAAAGCGCCTATGCAAACTTTTAGATCCGCAACGGACATTTACATCAATTATTCGTTGAAATGAAGCCCGTTTGAAAATCTAATAGCGACGCACTCGCTTTTACTTCATTAGAGTCTGAGCCTGGGATGTCAGCAGATTTTCAGAACACAGTTTTAGAAGTATACGTCTCACCAGAAAAAAAAAAAAAAAGAAAAAAAAAAGCCATTAGCTTTGGTGCGGAGTGGTCTTGCGGAGTTCGAACCACCAGACGCGCCACGGCTTTTTTTTTTTTTTTTTCAATTTGGGAGAAAGGAAGGTGACTGGCGCCCTCTATCGTCGGGGGCTTTTCGGGCGCCATTTGAGGCTGTCATTTTGGCGAACCCAGCGTCTCCATGCGCCAGCGTTTAAGATCTCTCTTGGAGCATGAAAAGCACGATGGGAACGCGTGTTCTCGGGCGCGAGGGGCTATCCCCCTAGGGGAGCATTTGGCGCCGTATGCGCGCTCTTGAATATAAACAAGCGGAGTGGAATCCATTCTACCTGAAGTACGTTGCAGGGTAAGGAAAGTGGAACGAGCTTCTTCTATAAAGCCTTCCCACTCTTTCCATTTTAGCAAAACGAGCACCGGAGGAGAGGCGAACAAAGAAAAAGAAACCTTGAATCACGGAAAGCAGATAGCTTCGTGGGCGACCCTTGTGCTGTCCCTTTTAAGCTGCAACAAACTACAGTATTTAGATATTTCTCCCTTTTTGCAACGTGCCATAAAATTGAGTTCACACTGATTGGAATAGGGATGTCATTTTTCTTTGTCAACTCAGGACGAAGCTGTAAACAATGATCTATAGTCTGTGGCAATAGACTAGGGCACGGATATAGGCTTTCTCTTGCTCAATTCCTAATAAAAGCAAAACTTCAATACATCGATGGAATGGGAAATGTATTTGCTTATATATATATAAATCAAAAAATTGTCGCAGGACGAAGAAGAAAGTTAAAGGAAACTAGGAGTGAGAACACCACCTGTTCGGCAGATGGAGCCATTTTGCATTCGTCACTTTTACATGCTACAGCAGGACGAAACATGGTATCAGTCACACTGAAAAGGCTCTATTGAAATACGATGTTCTGTGACCTGTATTTGTGCCCACCTATTTTATTGCATAGGGTGACTATGATAATTACAGCTCCGTTATAACAGACCGTAAAAATCTGCGCCTCCACAGGGAAGGCTGAAGCTTGAACCGATTGTAAGCTTTGGTGGTGAATTTATTTGGTGATATTTTGGAGCGTAGCTCCCTTTTTGTAAGCTAACAAAAGCATTATTCAGATTTATGCGTATAAGTCGTTTGTTTTGCGTTCAAAGTTTATTCTTCATTATTGTTTTAATTTTACAGCCTAATCCCGTTGGCACATGGAATAGTGAGGCTCTAATTCCCACCAATGTTCGCCTAGCCTGTTGTATCACTTTTCAGTTCTTTTGAAGTAGCGTCTGTTAATTTTTTTTTGTTATTGTTACGGGCGTTTCATTTGCTACCGGGGTGGGTCCCTAATTCCTGGTCGCTAATCTGCTTATTTTGGGTCGGTGGTGGTGACGAAATTTTCGGCCGTTTATTTGGGGATTACTTTTTCATTTTATTTTATGTTGCTCATGGTATCGATGCTTCGTTTCAGTTATAATGCTCTTTCTATGTTTTATCCAAGCGCGTTTAGAGCTGAGCTTTTTCTGCATAACAACTCCAACCCCTTGCAATTAATTCCTCTTTCCAGGGGTGGAACTTTGTCCGCCAGGCAGCAGTAAATTCTTCGATTCGTTTGATGAGGCACCAGCTTCCTTTTTTTTTCTGCTGTGGACGTTTCGCGGACTTGCGTCTTAGTAAATGTTGTTTACGACAGATGTCACTAATCGTTGTAGGGTTGGCAGGGTTGGCGGGGGGATCACGAAAATATTTTAAAGACACAAATTTTCGATCTTTTTTTTTTCAAAGACATATTGATGAACGTATGAAAACAAGTCTCCAAATTTTGCCTCAAACTAATTTGAATACTTCATATATGTGCCTAAGATAAATAGATAGACGATACGGGAGGTAATCTATGCTCGCTAGTACTGGGTGCGTCCACAACAACCAGCACATTTCGCACGTCTTTTGAAATTCGAATTTCATACGTGCATACTTACAATTAGGCACGCGAGTGTCGATTTGTACAAGTTTACGTCAATTTTGTTTTTAGATAAATTAAAAAGTGTCGAAATTGTAAAAAATAGTTTTAAAACCGGTTTGCGAGCTCGCTTTCAGGTGACGTGTATGGGCAACCTGGGGATTCAAAACGTTTGGCCAACGTCACCCATCCGACAAATCATCAGTGTCCGTCTGCATCGCTAGGGGGCCAAGGGTAACCGGCCACGTGAGCGGCGCTCCGCCACTGATAAAGGGCCGCCGCAGCGTATGCGCGGTGGCTCTTGGGATTGCGGCGCGGGAGATAACGGTCATTAAATGTCTACGCGTTGTTGAACCGGTCTGCTGTGACATTCCCCGAGACGGGAAGCAGCAAAGGCATTCCCACACGTGCTAAAGGCAAAGGAACACCGGGAACGCCAAAGTAAAGGTTGGCAACACGCAGGGATATCGCGATATATAGTTGTTTTGACAAAATATATAAACAATGAGCATCGTTGATCAAGCTCGCAAACCTGTGTGCAGACGACAAAAAGGCTGGTATAGGCCGTAGAAGATGCACGGACTCCGTTTCGGATTTATTGTTAATATTTGAACACTTTAATTGAGCTCTAAAAAAATAAAAGATGTAGAGGTAACTTTTTGGCAAAAAAAAAAACGATGTTTCCCTGCCCGATTTTATATTTTTATGTTTGAAATGCACATTTTGCGATGCGTGCAAATTCTGCTAGTTTTTAGGGCCATAGAGCTTCGTTGCGGGGATAGCTAAGCCTTTTCGCCCTTGAGAGAATTAACTGGAGTTGAACCCGGAAAATTGTAAGCGCTGACATTGGTGGTTTCGATGGTGAGAACAAAAAAGAGTGACAAAAAAGCAAAAAATTAAATGAAATAATAAATTAGGCGTGATGTCTTTTTTTTTTTTGCCGCGATGAGTTGAAGCAGTTTGAATGCTTCTCAACTTTAGTCACATTGCGCCGTGCCCTTGTTTTTCTGCGAAGTAAGCCACAAAATGACCAGACACAGACCCTACAGGGAATATTTCGTCTGAAATAGCAATCCGAATTCCAAGTCTCAATATGTTCTTTTTTTTCTCTAGAAATTATAAAAGCTTCAAGTTGGGTCTTAGAGGCTGAGAGAATTTTCAAACAAAACTAAAATCGTGACGTCAGATGCTGTAATAGAGGGGGGGGGGGGGGGGGGAGGGGGAAGTATGACTTGTTCCGAAAGGGATACAATGAGTTCGATGGTGTGAACTGAATGCTGAAAAAACCCACATACCAGCGCGTAGACACACACACACACACACAAAGGATGCGGGAATTATTGTGTTAAATTCTCTACTCTATTTGGGGACTTTATAGAACACGTGACGCCACACCGCTTGAGGGCGCGGGAAAATGTGAATGTTGGTTTTGACATAACCCTCATTTGACGGTTTCTCAATAGCTGTTTTGAATTGAGATGTAATAAAAAGCAGGCCAAAAATATTAAAATTCGTGTGTTAAAAAAGTGCTTAGCTTTTGGTAGCCAAAAGAAAGCGTTGGAGCTCTTTTTTCAGACGTCGCCAGTGATATGGGCCCATAGGGTTCAGCCGCTGAAACCACCAATGTCCTAGTGTATGCCACGCCGTTCCGATCCGGAATGCATGGGACATATTCCTTGGATTTTTATATTAAGTCTATGCCGTCCTTTAGAATCTGGGTCTGTCAGAGGTGTCTCGCGAAAACATAGAGTCTCCGATGTGTTTCTAAAAGTTCCAACTAAAATAAACAATAAGAAATCTCCTAGCTCTTTTTGAAAATCTTAGAGATTTATTTTGAGGCGATAATGGACGTCTCTTTCAATACCCAGACACATCTACGCCCAAGTCCAACGGCGCGGATTTAATGCACTTTTCTCTGTTGCACGTTTCTACCGCCCGGCCACGCAAAGTGTTGCCACAAACTTTGGCCAGGTGATAGGATCTCGCATTTCTTCCTCACGTCCTTTTGCACGATGGCGTCGCCTCCCCTGGAGTGGCGGATAAAAGCGTCATGATAAGACGAATACTGATAACAAACAGAACAAGATGGCAAACGACGTAAACGATATAAGCGAAGAAAACAAGAAAGGTTTGAATGGATTATGGTGGCGAACTGGGCTATTCCTGGAAGTGATTTAGCTCAAAGCGCTTTCAGAGTTTTATTTTCTTTTTTCAATAAGGACTTCCTTTAGAGTACCATCCGCACGGGTGCACAGATCTAATCTCATTTCGTTTCAGCGGATTTCTCGTCTCCCTTACGGAAGCTTTGTATCAGTAAAATTGCCTGTATATAACAATAAAATAAAGAACTGTTAAGCTAGGCGCAACTCGAAACGATACTGATGAAAAACGAAACATAGGTTGTAATGAAAAGTGATACAGGGAAAAAGATAAAAGGGACATAAAAGTAGTTTTCTCATCATTCGATTGAATTCCTTGCAGCTGACCCCATACTCGAAATTCTTGCGAAGCACACAAAATATAAAAACACAAAACGAAACTGACTTTTTTAATTTTTACTCGTTTAAATTTTACCAATAAGTTCTTTTTCGACTCAGTATTGCTTAATAATAAATTTCCGCACGGGTTTTGTCGTACATGCTGACCCAAGCAGGAAGTTCCCACAAGAACGTTAGCTCCTGTAATTCATTCAGTCGCACTGCGGAGTAAGCGAAATATATTTCGACGGTCATTCAACGAATTACATGTAAGGATTTGATATGCTTTATTTTATTTATCGTGGTTGCTATGGCGCCTTGCTTAAAGCATCGTTTCTGAGAAGAAAAAAAAAAAAAGGTTGGACGTAAATTAATTTAGGTATTTTAACATTGCTCTCGAAATTAGGTTCATATCATCGCAGGGTCGTTTTAGTACGGTGCCTTGAACGCGTGTTGGACTGGTGACTTTCCCGCATCCTTATTCGTGGTCCCTCAATGTCCGTCTGATAACGGTAAAATAGATAAGTGGATTATAACGGGTGGTTCTCATTTGAACCCGTTCGCATTTCTATCTTCTTGTCTTTACCTTCTCATTTCAACCCAGCGCAAAACAACTTTCGCGTTTCTCCCTTTCTCATTTAAACCGTTCTCAAAACAAACTTTTGGGTTTTGACCCTTCTCCAAACGACTTTTCTCATTTTAACCTTTCTCATTTCAAATTTTCTCAAAACGTACTTTCTGGTTTTGACCATTGTCAGAAAGACTTTTCTCATTTTAACCTCTCTCATTTCGAACCCGAATTAATCCAACATCATGATCTCGCAATCTTTCTGCGGTATTTATGGCGAATTCGGGTAATTAATTGCCTTCGAGCCCTTTCCTGTGGCACCGGCGACCAAAAACGCGCCAGCGGCGCATCACGTCTTCACCTGAATGCAAGGCACAATAAATTTTTATTTGACTGGGCCGCGAGTGAGCTCTGTTAACTTCTTCGATCATTCTATGGTACCATGAGCACGCTGCATACGCCAACAACATAAATTACGACTCTTTGAGATGTGTGTAAACAGAAGCGGCTTTACAAAACTTTTCAAAATATAGGCATTACCACAGTCCGTACAGCTGACAGAATATTAAAATATAAAATCAATGAAAGGACAGATGTATAAATCAGTGTGGTGCTGCCCGCACGCGCGTCAAATTTCAATAAACTTTGTTTGGATTTTCGATTAACTGTTGCCACGGAGGCTTGCCAGCGTCGTTTACCATATTCTGTTTACTGTTAGTAGGGAGTTTTTGTAGATCGTTCCCATGACTCCGATAGTGATACCCGATACTGCGCCACCGCCTCCCTTGCGCATGCATAGTGTCGTTATCGGGGCTATCGGGGGTATCGGAGCGATCTACTAAAACTCTCTCGTACTTTTTTTGGAATCCTCAGTCTTCTCGTTGAACCGACCCTCCTTGAAATTGTAATGCGTGTTCAAGTTTCAAACTGCATCACTATGCATACTTTTTTTTCAGCGGTGTAATACCTTGTTATTACAGAGTTGTAAAATAAAGTGATGTATGATGCAGCCCGTGTTTCAGAGCAAACATACCTTGCTCAGGCCGGATAAATTCTTCTAAAAATGTTGACTTTCTTTGAAACATAAATTATCTTTCTCTTCGTTGTTTTTGCTATCTTGTCTCAGAGTACAAAAGGGTGCCTGTCTCGATGGCTTCGTTTGCCACTCGAACCCGCTATTTGCCGCCTCAGAGAGCATTGTTTTGTTTGGTTCCCTATCCCGATTCGGATGTGACGATACCGGATACAGTCTGGCAGACAAGCTGCCCGACCTCTTGGAGCTCGGGAAAACGTCTGCTGGTAAATTGCCGGTACACGCCTGAGAAGCGCAACCCGAAAAGCTTGCACCCGCCAGCCTTTGACCACGCGAACGCCCTTGCCGAAGATATGGGAAAACTTTTTTTCAGGGAAAATGACCACTCGAATTGGCCATTACAAGCAATAACACACGACTAGCACAATGATCCATCCGCTCCAAATGACAACATCTTAACGACACACAGCGACAGAAGAGAAATGAAGTACCGAATCTGCGCTAGCACTTTTGAAACCACGTCACCATGCGACCACGTAGCTACGTCAACACACCCGGGGTGGCACGCAGGCATAAGGAAAATTGTTTCATGTGCTATGCAAGAGATGGTGCCGCTTCGCTTCATCTTCAACCTTCATCCTCAACTGTTTTTCCTTCTTTCTATACCTCACTACGGTGTTCAAATGAAAACGGGTTCAAATGAGAAAGGGTCGAAACGCGAAAGGTTAAAACGCGAAGGGCGTTTTGCGAATGGGTTCAAACGAGAAGGGTTCAAATGAGAATGGGTTCAAATGAGACGGGTATAAATAAGAAAGGGTCGAAACGCGAAAGGTTAAAACGAGAAGGGCGTTTTGCGAATGGGTTCAAACGAGAAGGGTTCAAATGAGAATGGGTTCAAATGAGACGGGTACAAATAAGAAAGGGTCGAAACGCGAAAGGTTAAAACGCGAAGGGCGTTTTGCGAATGGGTTCAAACGAGAAGGGTTCAAATGAGAATGGGTTCAAATGAGACGGGTATAAATAAGAAAGGGTCGAAACGCGAAAGGTTAAAACGAGAAGGGCGTTTTGCGAATGGGTTCAAACGAGAAGGGTTCAAATGAGAATGGGTTCAAATAAGACGGGTATAAATAAGAAAGGGTCGAAACGCGAAAGGTTAAAACGAGAAGGGCGTTTTGCGAATGGGTTCAAACGAGAAGGGTTCAAATGAGAATGGGTTCAAATGAGACGGGTACAAATAAGAAAGGGTCGAAACGCGAAAGGTTAAAACGCGAAGGGCGTTTTGCGAATGGGTTCAAACGAGAAGGGTTCAAATGAGAATGGGTTCAAATGAGACGGGTATAAATAAGAAAGGGTCGAAACGCGAAAGGTTAAAACGAGAAGGGCGTTTTGCGAATGGGTTCAAACGAGAAGGGTTCAAATGAGAATGGGTTCAAATGAGACGGGTACAAATAAGAAAGGGTCGAAACGCGAAAGGTTAAAACGCGAAGGGCGTTTTGCGAATGGGTTCAAACGAGAAGGGTTCAAATGAGAATGGGTTCAAATGAGACGGGTATAAATAAGAAAGGGTCGAAACGCGAAAGGTTAAAACGAGAAGGGCGTTTTGCGAATGGGTTCAAACGAGAAGGGTTCAAATGAGAATGGGTTCAAATGAGACGGGTATAAATAAGAAAGGGTCGAAACGCGAAAGGTTAAAACGAGAAGGGCGTTTTGCGAATGGGTTCAAACGAGAAGGGTTCAAATGAGAATGGGTTCAAATGAGACGGGTATAAATAAGAAAGGGTCGAAACGCGAAAGGTTAAAACGCGAAGGGCGTTTTGCGAATGGGTTCAAACGAGAAGGGTTCAAATGAGAATGGGTTCAAATGAGACGGGTATAAATAAGAAAGGGTCGAAACGCGAAAGGTTAAAACGAGAAGGGCGTTTTGCGAATGGGTTCAAACGAGAAGGGTTCAAATGAGAATGGGTTCAAATGAGACGGGTACAAATAAGAAAGGGTCGAAACGCGAAAGGTTAAAACGCGAAGGGCGTTTTGCGAATGGGTTCAAACGAGAAGGGTTCAAATGAGAATGGGTTCAAATGAGACGGGTATAAATAAGAAAGGGTCGAAACGCGAAAGGTTAAAACGCGAAGGGCGTTTTGCGAATGGGTTCAAACGAGAAGGGTTCAAATGAGAATGGGTTCAAATGAGACGGGTATAAATAAGAAAGGGTCGAAACGCGAAAGGTTAAAACGAGAAGGGCGTTTTGCGAATGGGTTCAAACGAGAAGGGTTCAAATGAGAATGGGTTCAAATGAGACGGGTATAAATAAGAAAGGGTCGAAACGCGAAAGGTTAAAACGCGAAGGGCGTTTTGCGAATGGGTTCAAACGAGAAGGGTTCAAATGAGAATGGGTTCAAATGAGACGGGTATAAATAAGAAAGGGTCGAAACGCGAAAGGTTAAAACGAGAAGGGCGTTTTGCGAATGGGTTCAAACGAGAAGGGTTCAAATGAGAATGGGTTCAAATGAGACGGGTACAAATAAGAAAGGGTCGAAACGCGAAAGGTTAAAACGCGAAGGGCGTTTTGCGAATGGGTTCAAACGAGAAGGGTTCAAATGAGAATGGGTTCAAATGAGAAGGGTATAAATAAGAAAGGGTCGAAACGCGAAAGGTTAAAACGAGAAGGGCGTTTTGCGAATGGGTTCAAACGAGAAGGGTTCAAATGAGAATGGGTTCAAATGAGACGGGTATAAATAAGAAAGGGTCGAAACGCGAAAGGTTAAAACGAGAAGGGCGTTTTGCGAATGGGTTCAAACGAGAAGGGTTCAAATGAGAATGGGTTCAAATGAGACGGGTACAAATAAGAAAGGGTCGAAACGCGAAAGGTTAAAACGCGAAGGGCGTTTTGCGAATGGGTTCAAACGAGAAGGGTTCAAATGAGAATGGGTTCAAATGAGACGGGTATAAATAAGAAAGGGTCGAAACGCGAAAGGTTAAAACGCGAGGGGCGTTTTGCGAATGGGTTCAAACGAGAAGGGTTCAAATGAGAATGGGTTCAAATGAGACGGGTACAAATAAGAAAGGGTCGAAACGCGAAAGGTTAAAACGAGAAGGGCGTTTTGCGAATGGGTTCAAACGAGAAGGGTTCAAATGAGAATGGGTTCAAATGAGACGGGTACAAATAAGAAAGGGTCGAAACGCGAAAGGTTAAAACGAGAAGGGCGTTTTGCGAATGGGTTCAAACGAGAAGGGTTCAAATGAGAATGGGTTCAAATGAGACGGGTACAAATAAGAAAGGGTCGAAACGCGAAAGGTTAAAACGCGAAGGGCGTTTTGCGAATGGGTTCAAACGAGAAGGGTTCAAATGAGAATGGGTTCAAATGAGACGGGTACAAATAAGAAAGGGTCGAAACGCGAAAGGTTAAAACGAGAAGGGCGTTTGCGAATGGGTTCAAACGAGAAGGGTTCAAATGAGAATGGGTTCAAATGAGACGGGTACAAATAAGAAAGGGTCGAAACGCGAAAGGTTAAAACGAGAAGGGCGTTTTGCGAATGGGTTCAAACGAGAAGGGTTCAAATGAGAATGGGTTCAAATGAGACGGGTATAAATAAGAAAGGGTCGAAACGCGAAAGGTTAAAACGAGAAGGGCGTTTTGCGAATGGGTTCAAACGAGAAGGGTTCAAATGAGAATGGGTTCAAATGAGACGGGTACAAATAAGAAAGGGTCGAAACGCGAAAGGTTAAAACGAGAAGGGCGTTTTGCGAATGGGTTCAAACGAGAAGGGTTCAAATGAGAATGGGTTCAAATGAGACGGGTACAAATAAGAAAGGGTCGAAACGCGAAAGGTTAAAACGAGAAGGGCGTTTTGCGAATGGGTTCAAACGAGAAGGGTTCAAATTAGAATGGGCTCAAATGAGACGGGTACAAATAAGAAAGGGTCGAAACGCGAAAGGTTAAAACGAGAAGGGCGTTTTGCGAATGGGTTCAAACGAGAAGGGTTCAAATGAGAATGGGTTCAAATGAGACGGGTATAAATAAGAAAGGGTCGAAACGCGAAAGGTTAAAACGAGAAGGGCGTTTTGCGAATGGGTTCAAACGAGAAGGGTTCAAATGAGAATGGGTTCAAATGAGACGGGTACAAATAAGAAAGGGTCGAAACGCGAAAGGTTAAAACGCGAAGGGCGTTTTGCGAATGGGTTCAAACGAGAAGGGTTCAAATGAGAATGGGTTCAAATGAGACGGGTATAAATAAGAAAGGGTCGAAACGCGAAAGGTTAAAACGCGAAGGGCGTTTTGCGAATGGGTTCAAACGAGAAGGGTTCAAATGAGAATGGGTTCAAATGAGACGGGTATAAATAAGAAAGGGTCGAAACGCGAAAGGTTAAAACGCGAAGGGCGTTTTGCGAATGGGTTCAAACGAGAAGGGTTCAAATGAGAATGGGTTCAAATGAGACGGGTACAAATAAGAAAGGGTCGAAACGCGAAAGGTTAAAACGCGAAGGGCGTTTTGCGAATGGGTTCAAACGAGAAGGGTTCAAATGAGAATGGGTTCAAATGAGACGGGTACAAATAAGAAAGGGTCGAAACGCGAAAGGTTAAAACGCGAAGGGCGTTTTGCGAATGGGTTCAAACGAGAAGGGTTCAAATGAGAATGGGTTCAAATGAGACGGGTATAAATAAGAAAGGGTCGAAACGCGAAAGGTTAAAACGAGAAGGGCGTTTTGCGAATGGGTTCAAACGAGAAGGGTTCAAATGAGAATGGGTTCAAATGAGACGGGTATAAATAAGAAAGGGTCGAAACGCGAAAGGTTAAAACGAGAAGGGCGTTTTGCGAATGGGTTCAAACGAGAAGGGTTCAAATGAGAATGGGTTCAAATGAGACGGGTACAAATAAGAAAGGGTCGAAACGCGAAAGGTTAAAACGCGAAGGGCGTTTTGCGAATGGGTTCAAACGAGAAGGGTTCAAATGAGAATGGGTTCAAATGAGACGGGTATAAATAAGAAAGGGTCGAAACGCGAAAGGTTAAAACGCGAAGGGCGTTTTGCGAATGGGTTCAAACGAGAAGGGTTCAAATGAGAATGGGTTCAAATGAGACGGGTATAAATAAGAAAGGGTCGAAACGCGAAAGGTTAAAACGCGAAGGGCGTTTTGCGAATGGGTTCAAACGAGAAGGGTTCAAATGAGAATGGGTTCAAATGAGACGGGTATAAATAAGAAAGGGTCGAAACGCGAAAGGTTAAAACGCGAAGGGCGTTTTGCGAATGGGTTCAAACGAGAAGGGTTCAAATGAGAATGGGTTCAAATGAGACGGGTACAAATAAGAAAGGGTCGAAACGCGAAAGGTTAAAACGCGAAGGGCGTTTTGCGAATGGGTTCAAACGAGAAGGGTTCAAATGAGAATGGGTTCAAATGAGACGGGTACAAATAAGAAAGGGTCGAAACGCGAAAGGTTAAAACGCGAAGGGCGTTTTGCGAATGGGTTCAAACGAGAAGGGTTCAAATGAGAATGGGTTCAAATGAGACGGGTATAAATAAGAAAGGGTCGAAACGCGAAAGGTTAAAACGAGAAGGGCGTTTTGCGAATGGGTTCAAACGAGAAGGGTTCAAATGAGAATGGGTTCAAATGAGACGGGTACAAATAAGAAAGGGTCGAAACGCGAAAGGTTAAAACGCGAAGGGCGTTTTGCGAATGGGTTCAAACGAGAAGGGTTCAAATGAGAATGGGTTCAAATGAGACGGGTATAAATAAGAAAGGGTCGAAACGCGAAAGGTTAAAACGCGAAGGGCGTTTTGCGAATGGGTTCAAACGAGAAGGGTTCAAATGAGAATGGGTTCAAATGAGACGGGTACAAATAAGAAAGGGTCAAAACGCGAAAGGTTAAAACGCGAAGGGCGTTTTGCGAATGGGTTCAAACGAGAAGGGTTCAAATGAGAATGGGTTCAAATGAGACGGGTACAAATAAGAAAGGGTCGAAACGCGAAAGGTTAAAACGCGAAGGGCGTTTTGCGAATGGGTTCAAACGAGAAGGGTTCAAATGAGAATGGGTTCAAATGAGACGGGTACAAATAAGAAAGGGTCGAAACGCGAAAGGTTAAAACGCGAAGGGCGTTTTGCGAATGGGTTCAAACGAGAAGGGTTCAAATGAGAATGGGTTCAAATGAGACGGGTATAAATAAGAAAGGGTCGAAACGCGAAAGGTTAAAACGCGAAGGGCGTTTTGCGAATGGGTTCAAACGAGAAGGGTTCAAATGAGAATGGGTTCAAATGAGACGGGTATAAATAAGAAAGGGTCGAAACGCGAAAGGTTAAAACGAGAAGGGCGTTTTGCGAATGGGTTCAAACGAGAAGGGTTCAAATGAGAATGGGTTCAAATAAGACGGGTATAAATAAGAAAGGGTCGAAACGCGAAAGGTTAAAACGAGAAGGGCGTTTTGCGAATGGGTTCAAACGAGAAGGGTTCAAATGAGAATGGGTTCAAATGAGACGGGTACAAATAAGAAAGGGTCGAAACGCGAAAGGTTAAAACGCGAAGGGCGTTTTGCGAATGGGTTCAAACGAGAAGGGTTCAAATGAGAATGGGTTCAAATGAGACGGGTATAAATAAGAAAGGGTCGAAACGCGAAAGGTTAAAACGAGAAGGGCGTTTTGCGAATGGGTTCAAACGAGAAGGGTTCAAATGAGAATGGGTTCAAATGAGACGGGTACAAATAAGAAAGGGTCGAAACGCGAAAGGTTAAAACGCGAAGGGCGTTTTGCGAATGGGTTCAAACGAGAAGGGTTCAAATGAGAATGGGTTCAAATGAGACGGGTATAAATAAGAAAGGGTCGAAACGCGAAAGGTTAAAACGAGAAGGGCGTTTTGCGAATGGGTTCAAACGAGAAGGGTTCAAATGAGAATGGGTTCAAATGAGACGGGTATAAATAAGAAAGGGTCGAAACGCGAAAGGTTAAAACGAGAAGGGCGTTTTGCGAATGGGTTCAAACGAGAAGGGTTCAAATGAGAATGGGTTCAAATGAGACGGGTACAAATAAGAAAGGGTCGAAACGCGAAAGGTTAAAACGCGAAGGGCGTTTTGCGAATGGGTTCAAACGAGAAGGGTTCAAATGAGAATGGGTTCAAATGAGACGGGTATAAATAAGAAAGGGTCGAAACGCGAAAGGTTAAAACGAGAAGGGCGTTTTGCGAATGGGTTCAAACGAGAAGGGTTCAAATGAGAATGGGTTCAAATGAGACGGGTATAAATAAGAAAGGGTCGAAACGCGAAAGGTTAAAACGCGAAGGGCGTTTTGCGAATGGGTTCAAACGAGAAGGGTTCAAATGAGAATGGGTTCAAATGAGACGGGTATAAATAAGAAAGGGTCGAAACGCGAAAGGTTAAAACGAGAAGGGCGTTTTGCGAATGGGTTCAAACGAGAAGGGTTCAAATGAGAATGGGTTCAAATGAGACGGGTACAAATAAGAAAGGGTCGAAACGCGAAAGGTTAAAACGCGAAGGGCGTTTTGCGAATGGGTTCAAACGAGAAGGGTTCAAATGAGAATGGGTTCAAATGAGAAGGGTATAAATAAGAAAGGGTCGAAACGCGAAAGGTTAAAACGAGAAGGGCGTTTTGCGAATGGGTTCAAACGAGAAGGGTTCAAATGAGAATGGGTTCAAATGAGACGGGTATAAATAAGAAAGGGTCGAAACGCGAAAGGTTAAAACGAGAAGGGCGTTTTGCGAATGGGTTCAAACGAGAAGGGTTCAAATGAGAATGGGTTCAAATGAGACGGGTACAAATAAGAAAGGGTCGAAACGCGAAAGGTTAAAACGCGAAGGGCGTTTTGCGAATGGGTTCAAACGAGAAGGGTTCAAATGAGAATGGGTTCAAATGAGACGGGTATAAATAAGAAAGGGTCGAAACGCGAAAGGTTAAAACGCGAGGGGCGTTTTGCGAATGGGTTCAAACGAGAAGGGTTCAAATGAGAATGGGTTCAAATGAGACGGGTACAAATAAGAAAGGGTCGAAACGCGAAAGGTTAAAACGAGAAGGGCGTTTTGCGAATGGGTTCAAACGAGAAGGGTTCAAATGAGAATGGGTTCAAATGAGACGGGTACAAATAAGAAAGGGTCGAAACGCGAAAGGTTAAAACGAGAAGGGCGTTTTGCGAATGGGTTCAAACGAGAAGGGTTCAAATGAGAATGGGTTCGAATGAGACGGGTACAAATAAGAAAGGGTCGAAACGCGAAAGGTTAAAACGCGAAGGGCGTTTTGCGAATGGGTTCAAACGAGAAGGGTTCAAATGAGAATGGGTTCAAATGAGACGGGTACAAATAAGAAAGGGTCGAAACGCGAAAGGTTAAAACGAGAAGGGCGTTTGCGAATGGGTTCAAACGAGAAGGGTTCAAATGAGAATGGGTTCAAATGAGACGGGTACAAATAAGAAAGGGTCGAAACGCGAAAGGTTAAAACGAGAAGGGCGTTTTGCGAATGGGTTCAAACGAGAAGGGTTCAAATGAGAATGGGTTCAAATGAGACGGGTATAAATAAGAAAGGGTCGAAACGCGAAAGGTTAAAACGAGAAGGGCGTTTTGCGAATGGGTTCAAACGAGAAGGGTTCAAATGAGAATGGGTTCAAATGAGACGGGTACAAATAAGAAAGGGTCGAAACGCGAAAGGTTAAAACGAGAAGGGCGTTTTGCGAATGGGTTCAAACGAGAAGGGTTCAAATGAGAATGGGTTCAAATGAGACGGGTACAAATAAGAAAGGGTCGAAACGCGAAAGGTTAAAACGAGAAGGGCGTTTTGCGAATGGGTTCAAACGAGAAGGGTTCAAATTAGAATGGGCTCAAATGAGACGGGTACAAATAAGAAAGGGTCGAAACGCGAAAGGTTAAAACGAGAAGGGCGTTTTGCGAATGGGTTCAAACGAGAAGGGTTCAAATGAGAATGGGTTCAAATGAGACGGGTATAAATAAGAAAGGGTCGAAACGCGAAAGGTTAAAACGAGAAGGGCGTTTTGCGAATGGGTTCAAACGAGAAGGGTTCAAATGAGAATGGGTTCAAATGAGACGGGTACAAATAAGAAAGGGTCGAAACGCGAAAGGTTAAAACGCGAAGGGCGTTTTGCGAATGGGTTCAAACGAGAAGGGTTCAAATGAGAATGGGTTCAAATGAGACGGGTATAAATAAGAAAGGGTCGAAACGCGAAAGGTTAAAACGCGAAGGGCGTTTTGCGAATGGGTTCAAACGAGAAGGGTTCAAATGAGAATGGGTTCAAATGAGACGGGTATAAATAAGAAAGGGTCGAAACGCGAAAGGTTAAAACGCGAAGGGCGTTTTGCGAATGGGTTCAAACGAGAAGGGTTCAAATGAGAATGGGTTCAAATGAGACGGGTACAAATAAGAAAGGGTCGAAACGCGAAAGGTTAAAACGCGAAGGGCGTTTTGCGAATGGGTTCAAACGAGAAGGGTTCAAATGAGAATGGGTTCAAATGAGACGGGTACAAATAAGAAAGGGTCGAAACGCGAAAGGTTAAAACGCGAAGGGCGTTTTGCGAATGGGTTCAAACGAGAAGGGTTCAAATGAGAATGGGTTCAAATGAGACGGGTATAAATAAGAAAGGGTCGAAACGCGAAAGGTTAAAACGAGAAGGGCGTTTTGCGAATGGGTTCAAACGAGAAGGGTTCAAATGAGAATGGGTTCAAATGAGACGGGTATAAATAAGAAAGGGTCGAAACGCGAAAGGTTAAAACGAGAAGGGCGTTTTGCGAATGGGTTCAAACGAGAAGGGTTCAAATGAGAATGGGTTCAAATGAGACGGGTACAAATAAGAAAGGGTCGAAACGCGAAAGGTTAAAACGCGAAGGGCGTTTTGCGAATGGGTTCAAACGAGAAGGGTTCAAATGAGAATGGGTTCAAATGAGACGGGTATAAATAAGAAAGGGTCGAAACGCGAAAGGTTAAAACGCGAAGGGCGTTTTGCGAATGGGTTCAAACGAGAAGGGTTCAAATGAGAATGGGTTCAAATGAGACGGGTATAAATAAGAAAGGGTCGAAACGCGAAAGGTTAAAACGCGAAGGGCGTTTTGCGAATGGGTTCAAACGAGAAGGGTTCAAATGAGAATGGGTTCAAATGAGACGGGTACAAATAAGAAAGGGTCGAAACGCGAAAGGTTAAAACGCGAAGGGCGTTTTGCGAATGGGTTCAAACGAGAAGGGTTCAAATGAGAATGGGTTCAAATGAGACGGGTACAAATAAGAAAGGGTCGAAACGCGAAAGGTTAAAACGCGAAGGGCGTTTTGCGAATGGGTTCAAACGAGAAGGGTTCAAATGAGAATGGGTTCAAATGAGACGGGTATAAATAAGAAAGGGTCGAAACGCGAAAGGTTAAAACGAGAAGGGCGTTTTGCGAATGGGTTCAAACGAGAAGGGTTCAAATGAGAATGGGTTCAAATGAGACGGGTACAAATAAGAAAGGGTCGAAACGCGAAAGGTTAAAACGCGAAGGGCGTTTTGCGAATGGGTTCAAACGAGAAGGGTTCAAATGAGAATGGGTTCAAATGAGACGGGTATAAATAAGAAAGGGTCGAAACGCGAAAGGTTAAAACGCGAAGGGCGTTTTGCGAATGGGTTCAAACGAGAAGGGTTCAAATGAGAATGGGTTCAAATGAGACGGGTACAAATAAGAAAGGGTCAAAACGCGAAAGGTTAAAACGCGAAGGGCGTTTTGCGAATGGGTTCAAACGAGAAGGGTTCAAATGAGAATGGGTTCAAATGAGACGGGTACAAATAAGAAAGGGTCGAAACGCGAAAGGTTAAAACGCGAAGGGCGTTTTGCGAATGGGTTCAAACGAGAAGGGTTCAAATGAGAATGGGTTCAAATGAGACGGGTACAAATAAGAAAGGGTCGAAACGCGAAAGGTTAAAACGCGAAGGGCGTTTTGCGAATGGGTTCAAACGAGAAGGGTTCAAATGAGAATGGGTTCAAATGAGACGGGTATAAATAAGAAAGGGTCGAAACGCGAAAGGTTAAAACGCGAAGGGCGTTTTGCGAATGGGTTCAAACGAGAAGGGTTCAAATGAGAATGGGTTCAAATGAGACGGGTACAAATAAGAAAGGGTCGAAACGCGAAAGGTTAAAACGCGAAGGGCGTTTTGCGAATGGGTTCAAACGAGAAGGGTTCAAATGAGAATGGGTTCAAATGAGACGGGTACAAATAAGAAAGGGTCGAAACGCGAAAGGTTAAAACGCGAAGGGCGTTTTGCGAATGGGTTCAAACGAGAAGGGTTCAAATGAGAATGGGTTCAAATGAGACGGGTACAAATAAGAAAGGGTCGAAACGCGAAAGGTTAAAACGCGAAGGGCGTTTTGCGAATGGGTTCAAACGAGAAGGGTTCAAATGAGAATGGGTTCAAATGAGACGGGTATAAATAAGAAAGGGTCGAAACGCGAAAGGTTAAAACGAGAAGGGCGTTTTGCGAATGGGTTCAAACGAGAAGGGTTCAAATGAGAATGGGTTCAAATGAGACGGGTATAAATAAGAAAGGGTCGAAACGCGAAAGGTTAAAACGAGAAGGGCGTTTTGCGAATGGGTTCAAACGAGAAGGGTTCAAATGAGAATGGGTTCAAATGAGACGGGTACAAATAAGAAAGGGTCGAAACGCGAAAGGTTAAAACGCGAAGGGCGTTTTGCGAATGGGTTCAAACGAGAAGGGTTCAAATGAGAATGGGTTCAAATGAGACGGGTACAAATAAGAAAGGGTCGAAACGCGAAAGGTTAAAACGAGAAGGGCGTTTTGCGAATGGGTTCAAACGAGAAGGGTTCAAATGAGAATGGGTTCAAATGAGACGGGTATAAATAAGAAAGGGTCGAAACGCGAAAGGTTAAAACGAGAAGGGCGTTTTGCGAATGGGTTCAAACGAGAAGGGTTCAAATGAGAATGGGTTCAAATGAGACGGGTATAAATAAGAAAGGGTCGAAACGCGAAAGGTTAAAACGCGAAGGGCGTTTTGCGAATGGGTTCAAACGAGAAGGGTTCAAATGAGAATGGGTTCAAATGAGACGGGTATAAATAAGAAAGGGTCGAAACGCGAAAGGTTAAAACGCGAAGGGCGTTTTGCGAATGGGTTCAAACGAGAAGGGTTCAAATGAGAATGGGTTCAAATGAGACGGGTACAAATAAGAAAGGGTCGAAACGCGAAAGGTTAAAACGCGAAGGGCGTTTTGCGAATGGGTTCAAACGAGAAGGGTTCAAATGAGAATGGGTTCAAATGAGACGGGTATAAATAAGAAAGGGTCGAAACGCGAAAGGTTAAAACGAGAAGGGCGTTTTGCGAATGGGTTCAAACGAGAAGGGTTCAAATGAGAATGGGTTCAAATGAGACGGGTACAAATAAGAAAGGGTCGAAACGCGAAAGGTTAAAACGCGAAGGGCGTTTTGCGAATGGGTTCAAACGAGAAGGGTTCAAATGAGAATGGGTTCAAATGAGACGGGTATAAATAAGGAAGGGTCGAAACGCGAAAGGTTAAAACGAGAAGGGCGTTTTGCGAATGGGTTCAAACGAGAAGGGTTCAAATGAGAATGGGTTCAAATGAGACGGGTATAAATAAGAAAGGGTCGAAACGCGAAAGGTTAAAACGAGAAGGGCGTTTTGCGAATGGGTTCAAACGAGAAGGGTTCAAATGAGAATGGGTTCAAATGAGACGGGTACAAATAAGAAAGGGTCGAAACGCGAAAGGTTAAAACGCGAAGGGCGTTTTGCGAATGGGTTCAAACGAGAAGGGTTCAAATGAGAATGGGTTCAAATGAGACGGGTACAAATAAGAAAGGGTCGAAACGCGAAAGGTTAAAACGAGAAGGGCGTTTTGCGAATGGGTTCAAACGAGAAGGGTTCAAATGAGAATGGGTTCAAATGAGACGGGTATAAATAAGAAAGGGTCGAAACGCGAAAGGTTAAAACGAGAAGGGCGTTTTGCGAATGGGTTCAAACGAGAAGGGTTCAAATGAGAATGGGTTCAAATGAGACGGGTATAAATAAGAAAGGGTCGAAACGCGAAAGGTTAAAACGCGAAGGGCGTTTTGCGAATGGGTTCAAACGAGAAGGGTTCAAATGAGAATGGGTTCAAATGAGACGGGTATAAATAAGAAAGGGTCGAAACGCGAAAGGTTAAAACGCGAAGGGCGTTTTGCGAATGGGTTCAAACGAGAAGGGTTCAAATGAGAATGGGTTCAAATGAGACGGGTACAAATAAGAAAGGGTCGAAACGCGAAAGGTTAAAACGCGAAGGGCGTTTTGCGAATGGGTTCAAACGAGAAGGGTTCAAATGAGAATGGGTTCAAATGAGACGGGTACAAATAAGAAAGGGTCGAAACGCGAAAGGTTAAAACGCGAAGGGCGTTTTGCGAATGGGTTCAAACGAGAAGGGTTCAAATGAGAATGGGTTCAAATGAGACGGGTATAAATAAGAAAGGGTCGAAACGCGAAAGGTTAAAACGAGAAGGGCGTTTTGCGAATGGGTTCAAACGAGAAGGGTTCAAATGAGAATGGGTTCAAATGAGACGGGTACAAATAAGAAAGGGTCGAAACGCGAAAGGTTAAAACGCGAAGGGCGTTTTGCGAATGGGTTCAAACGAGAAGGGTTCAAATGAGAATGGGTTCAAATGAGACGGGTATAAATAAGAAAGGGTCGAAACGCGAAAGGTTAAAACGCGAAGGGCGTTTTGCGAATGGGTTCAAACGAGAAGGGTTCAAATGAGAATGGGTTCAAATGAGACGGGTACAAATAAGAAAGGGTCAAAACGCGAAAGGTTAAAACGCGAAGGGCGTTTTGCGAATGGGTTCAAACGAGAAGGGTTCAAATGAGAATGGGTTCAAATGAGACGGGTACAAATAAGAAAGGGTCGAAACGCGAAAGGTTAAAACGCGAAGGGCGTTTTGCGAATGGGTTCAAACGAGAAGGGTTCAAATGAGAATGGGTTCAAATGAGACGGGTACAAATAAGAAAGGGTCGAAACGCGAAAGGTTAAAACGCGAAGGGCGTTTTGCGAATGGGTTCAAACGAGAAGGGTTCAAATGAGAATGGGTTCAAATGAGACGGGTATAAATAAGAAAGGGTCGAAACGCGAAAGGTTAAAACGCGAAGGGCGTTTTGCGAATGGGTTCAAACGAGAAGGGTTCAAATGAGAATGGGTTCAAATGAGACGGGTATAAATAAGAAAGGGTCGAAACGCGAAAGGTTAAAACGCGAAGGGCGTTTTGCGAATGGGTTCAAACGAGAAGGGTTCAAATGAGAATGGGTTCAAATGAGACGGGTACAAATAAGAAAGGGTCGAAACGCGAAAGGTTAAAACGAGAAGGGCGTTTTGCGAATGGGTTCAAACGAGAAGGGTTCAAATGAGAATGGGTTCAAATGAGACGGGTATAAATAAGAAAGGGTCGAAACGCGAAAGGTTAAAACGCGAAGGGCGTTTTGCGAATGGGTTCAAACGAGAAGGGTTCAAATGAGAATGGGTTCAAATGAGACGGGTATAAATAAGAAAGGGTCGAAACGCGAAAGGTTAAAACGCGAAGGGCGTTTTGCGAATGGGTTCAAACGAGAAGGGTTCAAATGAGAATGGGTTCAAATGAGACGGGTACAAATAAGAAAGGGTCGAAACGCGAAAGGTTAAAACGAGAAGGGCGTTTTGCGAATGGGTTCAAACGAGAAGGGTTCAAATGAGAATGGGTTCAAATGAGACGGGTATAAATAAGAAAGGGTCGAAACGCGAAAGGTTAAAACGCGAAGGGCGTTTTGCGAATGGGTTCAAACGAGAAGGGTTCAAATGAGAATGGGTTCAAATGAGACGGGTATAAATAAGAAAGGGTCGAAACGCGAAAGGTTAAAACGAGAAGGGCGTTTTGCGAATGGGTTCAAACGAGAAGGGTTCAAATGAGAATGGGTTCAAATGAGACGGGTACAAATAAGAAAGGGTCGAAACGCGAAAGGTTAAAACGCGAAGGGCGTTTTGCGAATGGGTTCAAACGAGAAGGGTTCAAATGAGAATGGGTTCAAATGAGACGGGTACAAATAAGAAAGGGTCGAAACGCGAAAGGTTAAAACGCGAAGGGCGTTTTGCGAATGGGTTCAAACGAGAAGGGTTCAAATGAGAATGGGTTCAAATGAGACGGGTATAAATAAGAAAGGGTCGAAACGCGAAAGGTTAAAACGCGAAGGGCGTTTTGCGAATGGGTTCAAACGAGAAGGGTTCAAATGAGAATGGGTTCAAATGAGACGGGTACAAATAAGAAAGGGTCGAAACGCGAAAGGTTAAAACGAGAAGGGCGTTTTGCGAATGGGTTCAAACGAGAAGGGTTCAAATGAGAATGGGTTCAAATGAGACGGGTATAAATAAGAAAGGGTCGAAACGCGAAAGGTTAAAACGAGAAGGGCGTTTTGCGAATGGGTTCAAACGAGAAGGGTTCAAATGAGAATGGGTTCAAATGAGACGGGTATAAATAAGAAAGGGTCGAAACGCGAAAGGTTAAAACGAGAAGGGCGTTTTGCGAATGGGTTCAAACGAGAAGGGTTCAAATGAGAATGGGTTCAAATGAGACGGGTATAAATAAGAAAGGGTCGAAACGCGAAAGGTTAAAACGAGAAGGGCGTTTTGCGAATGGGTTCAAACGAGAAGGGTTCAAATGAGAATGGGTTCAAATGAGACGGGTATAAATAAGAAAGGGTCGAAACGCGAAAGGTTAAAACGCGAAGGGCGTTTTGCGAATGGGTTCAAACGAGAAGGGTTCAAATGAGAATGGGTTCAAATGAGACGGGTATAAATAAGAAAGGGTCGAAACGCGAAAGGTTAAAACGAGAAGGGCGTTTTGCGAATGGGTTCAAACGAGAAGGGTTCAAATGAGAATGGGTTCAAATGAGACGGGTATAAATAAGAAAGGGTCGAAACGCGAAAGGTTAAAACGCGAAGGGCGTTTTGCGAATGGGTTCAAACGAGAAGGGTTCAAATGAGAATGGGTTCAAATGAGACGGGTATAAATAAGAAAGGGTCGAAACGCGAAAGGTTAAAACGAGAAGGGCGTTTTGCGAATGGGTTCAAACGAGAAGGGTTCAAATGAGAATGGGTTCAAATGAGACGGGTATAAATAAGAAAGGGTCGAAACGCGAAAGGTTAAAACGAGAAGAGCGTTTTGCGAATGGGTTCAAACGAGAAGGGTTCAAATGAGAATGGGTTCAAATGAGACGGGTATAAATAAGAAAGGGTCGAAACGCGAAAGGTTAAAACGCGAAGGGCGTTTTGCGAATGGGTTCAAACGAGAAGGGTTCAAATGAGAATGGGTTCAAATGAGACGGGTATAAATAAGAAAGGGTCGAAACGCGAAAGGTTAAAACGCGAAGGGCGTTTTGCGAATGGGTTCAAACGAGAAGGGTTCAAATGAGAATGGGTTCAAATGAGACGGGTACAAATAAGAAAGGGTCGAAACGCGAAAGGTTAAAACGCGAAGGGCGTTTTGCGAATGGGTTCAAACGAGAAGGGTTCAAATGAGAATGGGTTCAAATGAGACGGGTACAAATAAGAAAGGGTCGAAACGCGAAAGGTTAAAACGCGAAGGGCGTTTTGCGAATGGGTTCAAACGAGAAGGGTTCAAATGAGAATGGGTTCAAATGAGACGGGTATAAATAAGAAAGGGTCGAAACGCGAAAGGTTAAAACGCGAAGGGCGTTTTGCGAATGGGTTCAAACGAGAAGGGTTCAAATGAGAATGGGTTCAAATGAGACGGGTACAAATAAGAAAGGGTCGAAACGCGAAAGGTTAAAACGAGAAGGGCGTTTTGCGAATGGGTTCAAACGAGAAGGGTTCAAATGAGAATGGGTTCAAATGAGACGGGTATAAATAAGAAAGGGTCGAAACGCGAAAGGTTAAAACGAGAAGGGCGTTTTGCGAATGGGTTCAAACGAGAAGGGTTCAAATGAGAATGGGTTCAAATGAGACGGGTATAAATAAGAAAGGGTCGAAAC
Source organism: Ixodes scapularis (assembly GCF_016920785.2). Lineage (NCBI taxonomy): Eukaryota > Metazoa > Arthropoda > Arachnida > Ixodida > Ixodidae > Ixodes > Ixodes scapularis. Next base: position 61,097,645 of record NW_024609836.1, read on the forward strand.
GCGAAAGGTTAAAACGAGAAGGGCGTTTTGCGAATGGGTTCAAACGAGAAGGGTTCAAATGAGAATGGGTTCAAATGAGACGGGTACAAATAAGAAAGGGTCGAAACGCGAAAGGTTAAAACGCGAAGGGCGTTTTGCGAATGGGTTCAAACGAGAAGGGTTCAAATGAGAATGGGTTCAAATGAGACGGGTATAAATAAGAAAGGGTCGAAACGCGAAAGGTTAAAACGCGAAGGGCGTTTTGCGAATGGGTTCAAACGAGAAGGGTTCAAATGAGAATGGGTTCAAATGAGACGGGTACAAATAAGAAAGGGTCGAAACGCGAAAGGTTAAAACGCGAAGGGCGTTTTGCGAATGGGTTCAAACGAGAAGGGTTCAAATGAGAATGGGTTCAAATGAGACGGGTATAAATAAGAAAGGGTCGAAACGCGAAAGGTTAAAACGCGAAGGGCGTTTTGCGAATGGGTTCAAACGAGAAGGGTTCAAATGAGAATGGGTTCAAATGAGACGGGTATAAATAAGAAAGGGTCGAAACGCGAAAGGTTAAAACGCGAAGGGCGTTTTGCGAATGGGTTCAAACGAGAAGGGTTCAAATGAGAATGGGTTCAAATGAGACGGGTATAAATAAGAAAGGGTCGAAACGCGAAAGGTTAAAACGCGAAGGGCGTTTTGCGAATGGGTTCAAACGAGAAGGGTTCAAATGAGAATGGGTTCAAATGAGACGGGTACAAATAAGAAAGGGTCGAAACGCGAAAGGTTAAAACGAGAAGGGGGTTTTGCGAATGGGTTCAAACGAGAAGGGTTCAAATGAGAATGGGTTCAAATGAGACGGGTATAAATAAGAAAGGGTCGAAACGCGAAAGGTTAAAACGAGAAGGGCGTTTTGCGAATGGGTTCAAACGAGAAGGGTTCAAATGAGAATGGGTTCAAATGAGACGGGTATAAATAAGAAAGGGTCGAAACGCGAAAGGTTAAAACGCGAAGGGCGTTTTGCGAATGGGTTCAAACGAGAAGGGTTCAAATGAGAATGGGTTCAAATGAGACGGGTACAAATAAGAAAGGGTCGAAACGCGAAAGGTTAAAACGCGAAGGGCGTTTTGCGAATGGGTTCAAACGAGAAGGGTTCAAATGAGAATGGGTTCAAATGAGACGGGTACAAATAAGAAAGGGTCGAAACGCGAAAGGTTAAAACGAGAAGGGGGTTTTGCGAATGGGTTCAAACGAGAAGGGTTCAAATGAGAATGGGTTCAAATGAGACGGGTATAAATAAGAAAGGGTCGAAACGCGAAAGGTTAAAACGAGAAGGGCGTTTTGCGAATGGGTTCAAACGAGAAGGGTTCAAATGAGAATGGGTTCAAATGAGACGGGTATAAATAAGAAAGGGTCGAAACGCGAAAGGTTAAAACGCGAAGGGCGTTTTGCGAATGGGTTCAAACGAGAAGGGTTCAAATGAGAATGGGTTCAAATGAGACGGGTACAAATAAGAAAGGGTCGAAACGCGAAAGGTTAAAACGCGAAGGGCGTTTTGCGAATGGGTTCAAACGAGAAGGGTTCAAATGAGAATGGGTTCAAATGAGACGGGTATAAATAAGAAAGGGTCGAAACGCGAAAGGTTAAAACGCGAAGGGCGTTTTGCGAATGGGTTCAAACGAGAAGGGTTCAAATGAGAATGGGTTCAAATGAGACGGGTACAAATAAGAAAGGGTCGAAACGCGAAAGGTTAAAACGCGAAGGGTGTTTTGCGAATGGGTTCAAACGAGAAGGGTTCAAATGAGAATGGGTTCAAATGAGACGGGTATAAATAAGAAAGGGTCGAAACGCGAAAGGTTAAAACGCGAAGGGCGTTTTGCGAATGGGTTCAAACGAGAAGGGTTCAAATGAGAATGGGTTCAAATGAGACGGGTATAAATAAGAAAGGGTCGAAACGCGAAAGGTTAAAACGCGAAGGGCGTTTTGCGAATGGGTTCAAACGAGAAGGGTTCAAATGAGAATGGGTTCAAATGAGACGGGTATAAATAAGAAAGGGTCGAAACGCGAAAGGTTAAAACGCGAAGGGCGTTTTGCGAATGGGTTCAAACGAGAAGGGTTCAAATGAGAATGGGTTCAAATGAGACGGGTACAAATAAGAAAGGGTCGAAACGCGAAAGGTTAAAACGCGAAGGGCGTTTTGCGAATGGGTTCAAACGAGAAGGGTTCAAATGAGAATGGGTTCAAATGAGACGGGTATAAATAAGAAAGGGTCGAAACGCGAAAGGTTAAAACGCGAAGGGCGTTTTGCGAATGGGTTCAAACGAGAAGGGTTCAAATGAGAATGGGTTCAAATGAGACGGGTATAAATAAGAAAGGGTCGAAACGCGAAAGGTTAAAACGCGAAGGGCGTTTTGCGAATGGGTTCAAACGAGAAGGGTTCAAATGACAATGGGTTCAAATGAGACGGGTACAAATAAGAAAGGGTCGAAACGCGAAAGGTTAAAACGAGAAGGGCGTTTTGCGAATGGGTTCAAACGAGAAGGGTTCAAATGAGAATGGGTTCAAATGAGACGGGTATAAATAAGAAAGGGTCGAAACGCGAAAGGTTAAAACGCGAAGGGCGTTTTGCGAATGGGTTCAAACGAGAAGGGTTCAAATGAGAATGGGTTCAAATGAGACGGGTACAAATAAGAAAGGGTCGAAACGCGAAAGGTTAAAACGAGAAGGGCGTTTTGCGAATGGGTTCAAACGAGAAGGGTTCAAATGAGAATGGGTTCAAATGAGACGGGTACAAATAAGAAAGGGTCGAAACGCGAAAGGTTAAAACGCGAAGGGCGTTTTGCGAATGGGTTCAAACGAGAAGGGTTCAAATGAGAATGGGTTCAAATGAGACGGGTATAAATAAGAAAGGGTCGAAACGCGAAAGGTTAAAACGAGAAGGGCGTTTTGCGAATGGGTTCAAACAAGAAGGGTTCAAATGAGAATGGGTTCAAATGAGACGGGTATAAATAAGAAAGGGTCGAAACGCGAAAGGTTAAAACGCGAAGGGCGTTTTGCGAATGGGTTCAAACGAGAAGGATTCAAATGAGAATGGGTTCAAATGAGACGGGTATAAATAAGAAAGGGTCGAAACGCGAAAGGTTAAAACGCGAAGGGCGTTTTGCGAATGGGTTCAAACGAGAAGGGTTCAAATGAGAATGGGTTCAAATGAGACGGGTATAAATAAGAAAGGGTCGAAACGCGAAAGGTTAAAACGCGAAGGGCGTTTTGCGAATGGGTTCAAACGAGAAGGGTTCAAATGAGAATGGGTTCAAATGAGACGGGTACAAATAAGAAAGGGTCGAAACGCGAAAGGTTAAAACGCGAAGGGCGTTTTGCGAATGGGTTCAAACGAGAAGGGTTCAAATGAGAATGGGTTCAAATGAGACGGGTATAAATAAGAAAGGGTCGAAACGCGAAAGGTTAAAACGAGAAGGGCGTTTTGCGAATGGGTTCAAACGAGAAGGGTTCAAATGAGAATGGGTTCAAATGAGACGGGTACAAATAAGAAAGGGTCGAAACGCGAAAGGTTAAAACGCGAAGGGCGTTTTGCGAATGGGTTCAAACGAGAAGGGTTCAAATGAGAATGGGTTCAAATGAGACGGGTACAAATAAGAAAGGGTCGAAACGCGAAAGGTTAAAACGCGAAGGGCGTTTTGCGAATGGGTTCAAACGAGAAGGGTTCAAATGAGAATGGGTTCAAATGAGACGGGTATAAATAAGAAAGGGTCGAAACGCGAAAGGTTAAAACGAGAAGGGCGTTTTGCGAATGGGTTCAAACGAGAAGGGTTCAAATGAGAATGGGTTCAAATGAGACGGGTACAAATAAGAAAGGGTCGAAACGCGAAAGGTTAAAACGAGAAGGGCGTTTTGCGAATGGGTTCAAACGAGAAGGGTTCAAATGAGAATGGGTTCAAATGAGACGGGTATAAATAAGAAAGGGTCGAAACGCGAAAGGTTAAAACGCGAAGGGCGTTTTGCGAATGGGTTCAAACGAGAAGGGTTCAAATGAGAATGGGTTCAAATGAGACGGGTATAAATAAGAAAGGGTCGAAACGCGAAAGGTTAAAACGAGAAGGGCGTTTTGCGAATGGGTTCAAACGAGAAGGGTTCAAATGAGAATGGGTTCAAATGAGACGGGTACAAATAAGAAAGGGTCGAAACGCGAAAGGTTAAAACGCGAAGGGCGTTTTGCGAATGGGTTCAAACGAGAAGGGTTCAAATGAGAATGGGTTCAAATGAGACGGGTACAAATAAGAAAGGGTCGAAACGCGAAAGGTTAAAACGCGAAGGGCGTTTTGCGAATGGGTTCAAACGAGAAGGGTTCAAATGAGAATGGGTTCAAATGAGACGGGTATAAATAAGAAAGGGTCGAAACGCGAAAGGTTAAAACGCGAAGGGCGTTTTGCGAATGGGTTCAAACGAGAAGGGTTCAAATGAGAATGGGTTCAAATGAGACGGGTATAAATAAGAAAGGGTCGAAACGCGAAAGGTTAAAACGAGAAGGGCGTTTTGCGAATGGGTTCAAACGAGAAGGGTTCAAATGAGAATGGGTTCAAATGAGACGGGTACAAATAAGAAAGGGTCGAAACGCGAAAGGTTAAAACGCGAAGGGCGTTTTGCGAATGGGTTCAAACGAGAAGGGTTCAAATGAGAATGGGTTCAAATGAGACGGGTATAAATAAGAAAGGGTCGAAACGCGAAAGGTTAAAACGCGAAGGGCGTTTTGCGAATGGGTTCAAACGAGAAGGGTTCAAATGAGAATGGGTTCAAATGAGACGGGTATAAATAAGAAAGGGTCGAAACGCGAAAGGTTAAAACGCGAAGGGCGTTTTGCGAATGGGTTCAAACGAGAAGGGTTCAAATGAGAATGGGTTCAAATGAGACGGGTATAAATAAGAAAGGGTCGAAACGCGAAAGGTTAAAACGAGAAGGGCGTTTTGCGAATGGGTTCAAACGAGAAGGGTTCAAATGAGAATGGGTTCAAATGAGACGGGTACAAATAAGAAAGGGTCGAAACGCGAAAGGTTAAAACGAGAAGGGCGTTTTGCGAATGGGTTCAAACGAGAAGGGTTCAAATGAGAATGGGTTCAAATGAGACGGGTACAAATAAGAAAGGGTCGAAACGCGAAAGGTTAAAACGCGAAGGGCGTTTTGCGAATGGGTTCAAACGAGAAGGGTTCAAATGAGAATGGGTTCAAATGAGACGGGTATAAATAAGAAAGGGTCGAAACGCGAAAGGTTAAAACGAGAAGGGCGTTTTGCGAATGGGTTCAAACGAGAAGGGTTCAAATGAGAATGGGTTCAAATGAGACGGGTATAAATAAGAAAGGGTCGAAACGCGAAAGGTTAAAACGAGAAGGGCGTTTTGCGAATGGGTTCAAACGAGAAGGGTTCAAATGAGAATGGGTTCAAATGAGACGGGTACAAATAAGAAAGGGTCGAAACGCGAAAGGTTAAAACGCGAAGGGCGTTTTGCGAATGGGTTCAAACGAGAAGGGTTCAAATGAGAATGGGTTCAAATGAGACGGGTATAAATAAGAAAGGGTCGAAACGCGAAAGGTTAAAACGAGAAGGGCGTTTTGCGAATGGGTTCAAACGAGAAGGGTTCAAATGAGAATGGGTTCAAATGAGACGGGTATAAATAAGAAAGGGTCGAAACGCGAAAGGTTAAAACGAGAAGGGCGTTTTGCGAATGGGTTCAAACGAGAAGGGTTCAAATGAGAATGGGTTCAAATGAGACGGGTACAAATAAGAAAGGGTCGAAACGCGAAAGGTTAAAACGCGAAGGGCGTTTTGCGAATGGGTTCAAACGAGAAGGGTTCAAATGAGAATGGGTTCAAATGAGACGGGTATAAATAAGAAAGGGTCGAAACGCGAAAGGTTAAAACGAGAAGGGCGTTTTGCGAATGGGTTCAAACGAGAAGGGTTCAAATGAGAATGGGTTCAAATGAGACGGGTACAAATAAGAAAGGGTCGAAACGCGAAAGGTTAAAACGCGAAGGGCGTTTTGCGAATGGGTTCAAACGAGAAGGGTTCAAATGAGAATGGGTTCAAATGAGACGGGTACAAATAAGAAAGGGTCGAAACGCGAAAGGTTAAAACGAGAAGGGCGTTTTGCGAATGGGTTCAAACGAGAAGGGTTCAAATGAGAATGGGTTCAAATGAGACGGGTACAAATAAGAAAGGGTCGAAACGCGAAAGGTTAAAACGCGAAGGGCGTTTTGCGAATGGGTTCAAACGAGAAGGGTTCAAATGAGAATGGGTTCAAATGAGACGGGTACAAATAAGAAAGGGTCGAAACGCGAAAGGTTAAAACGAGAAGGGCGTTTTGCGAATGGGTTCAAACGAGAAGGGTTCAAATGAGAATGGGTTCAAATGAGACGGGTACAAATAAGAAAGGGTCGAAACGCGAAAGGTTAAAACGAGAAGGGCGTTTTGCGAATGGGTTCAAACGAGAAGGGTTCAAATGAGAATGGGTTCAAATGAGACGGGTACAAATAAGAAAGGGTCGAAACGCGAAAGGTTAAAACGCGAAGGGCGTTTTGCGAATGGGTTCAAACGAGAAGGGTTCAAATGAGAATGGGTTCAAATGAGACGGGTACAAATAAGAAAGGGTCGAAACGCGAAAGGTTAAAACGAGAAGGGCGTTTTGCGAATGGGTTCAAACGAGAAGGGTTCAAATGAGAATGGGTTCAAATGAGACGGGTACAAATAAGAAAGGGTCGAAACGCGAAAGGTTAAAACGCGAAGGGCGTTTTGCGAATGGGTTCAAACGAGAAGGGTTCAAATGAGAATGGGTTCAAATGAGACGGGTACAAATAAGAAAGGGTCGAAACGCGAAAGGTTAAAACGAGAAGGGCGTTTTGCGAATGGGTTCAAACGAGAAGGGTTCAAATGAGAATGGGTTCAAATGAGACGGGTATAAATAAGAAAGGGTCGAAACGCGAAAGGTTAAAACGAGAAGGGCGTTTTGCGAATGGGTTCAAACGAGAAGGGTTCAAATGAGAATGGGTTCAAATGAGACGGGTACAAATAAGAAAGGGTCGAAACGCGAAAGGTTAAAACGCGAAGGGCGTTTTGCGAATGGGTTCAAACGAGAAGGGTTCAAATGAGAATGGGTTCAAATGAGACGGGTACAAATAAGAAAGGGTCGAAACGCGAAAGGTTAAAACGCGAAGGGCGTTTTGCGAATGGGTTCAAACGAGAAGGGTTCAAATGAGAATGGGTTCAAATGAGACGGGTATAAATAAGAAAGGGTCGAAACGCGAAAGGTTAAAACGAGAAGGGCGTTTTGCGAATGGGTTCAAACGAGAAGGGTTCAAATGAGAATGGGTTCAAATGAGACGGGTACAAATAAGAAAGGGTCGAAACGCGAAAGGTTAAAACGCGAAGGGCGTTTTGCGAATGGGTTCAAACGAGAAGGGTTCAAATGAGAATGGGTTCAAATGAGACGGGTACAAATAAGAAAGGGTCGAAACGCGGAAGGTTAAAACGCGAAGGGCGTTTTGCGAATGGGTTCAAACGAGAAGGGTTCAAATGAGAATGGGTTCAAATGAGACGGGTATAAATAAGAAAGGGTCGAAACGCGAAAGGTTAAAACGAGAAGGGCGTTTTGCGAATGGGTTCAAACGAGAAGGGTTCAAATGAGAATGGGTTCAAATGAGACGGGTATAAATAAGAAAGGGTCGAAACGCGAAAGGTTAAAACGAGAAGGGCGTTTTGCGAATGGGTTCAAACGAGAAGGGTTCAAATGAGAATGGGTTCAAATGAGACGGGTACAAATAAGAAAGGGTCGAAACGCGAAAGGTTAAAACGCGAAGGGCGTTTTGCGAATGGGTTCAAACGAGAAGGGTTCAAATGAGAATGGGTTCAAATGAGACGGGTATAAATAAGAAAGGGTCGAAACGCGAAAGGTTAAAACGAGAAGGGCGTTTTGCGAATGGGTTCAAACGAGAAGGGTTCAAATGAGAATGGGTTCAAATGAGACGGGTACAAATAAGAAAGGGTCGAAACGCGAAAGGTTAAAACGAGAAGGGCGTTTTGCGAATGGGTTCAAACGAGAAGGGTTCAAATGAGAATGGGTTCAAATGAGACGGGTATAAATAAGAAAGGGTCGAAACGCGAAAGGTTAAAACGCGAAGGGCGTTTTGCGAATGGGTTCAAACGAGAAGGGTTCAAATGAGAATGGGTTCAAATGAGACGGGTATAAATAAGAAAGGGTCGAAACGCGAAAGGTTAAAACGAGAAGGGCGTTTTGCGAATGGGTTCAAACGAGAAGGGTTCAAATGAGAATGGGTTCAAATGAGACGGGTACAAATAAGAAAGGGTCGAAACGCGAAAGGTTAAAACGCGAAGGGCGTTTTGCGAATGGGTTCAAACGAGAAGGGTTCAAATGAGAATGGGTTCAAATGAGACGGGTACAAATAAGAAAGGGTCGAAACGCGAAAGGTTAAAACGCGAAGGGCGTTTTGCGAATGGGTTCAAACGAGAAGGGTTCAAATGAGAATGGGTTCAAATGAGACGGGTATAAATAAGAAAGGGTCGAAACGCGAAAGGTTAAAACGCGAAGGGCGTTTTGCGAATGGGTTCAAACGAGAAGGGTTCAAATGAGAATGGGTTCAAATGAGACGGGTATAAATAAGAAAGGGTCGAAACGCGAAAGGTTAAAACGAGAAGGGCGTTTTGCGAATGGGTTCAAACGAGAAGGGTTCAAATGAGAATGGGTTCAAATGAGACGGGTACAAATAAGAAAGGGTCGAAACGCGAAAGGTTAAAACGCGAAGGGCGTTTTGCGAATGGGTTCAAACGAGAAGGGTTCAAATGAGAATGGGTTCAAATGAGACGGGTATAAATAAGAAAGGGTCGAAACGCGAAAGGTTAAAACGCGAAGGGCGTTTTGCGAATGGGTTCAAACGAGAAGGGTTCAAATGAGAATGGGTTCAAATGAGACGGGTATAAATAAGAAAGGGTCGAAACGCGAAAGGTTAAAACGCGAAGGGCGTTTTGCGAATGGGTTCAAACGAGAAGGGTTCAAATGAGAATGGGTTCAAATGAGACGGGTATAAATAAGAAAGGGTCGAAACGCGAAAGGTTAAAACGAGAAGGGCGTTTTGCGAATGGGTTCAAACGAGAAGGGTTCAAATGAGAATGGGTTCAAATGAGACGGGTACAAATAAGAAAGGGTCGAAACGCGAAAGGTTAAAACGAGAAGGGCGTTTTGCGAATGGGTTCAAACGAGAAGGGTTCAAATGAGAATGGGTTCAAATGAGACGGGTACAAATAAGAAAGGGTCGAAACGCGAAAGGTTAAAACGCGAAGGGCGTTTTGCGAATGGGTTCAAACGAGAAGGGTTCAAATGAGAATGGGTTCAAATGAGACGGGTATAAATAAGAAAGGGTCGAAACGCGAAAGGTTAAAACGAGAAGGGCGTTTTGCGAATGGGTTCAAACGAGAAGGGTTCAAATGAGAATGGGTTCAAATGAGACGGGTATAAATAAGAAAGGGTCGAAACGCGAAAGGTTAAAACGAGAAGGGCGTTTTGCGAATGGGTTCAAACGAGAAGGGTTCAAATGAGAATGGGTTCAAATGAGACGGGTACAAATAAGAAAGGGTCGAAACGCGAAAGGTTAAAACGCGAAGGGCGTTTTGCGAATGGGTTCAAACGAGAAGGGTTCAAATGAGAATGGGTTCAAATGAGACGGGTATAAATAAGAAAGGGTCGAAACGCGAAAGGTTAAAACGAGAAGGGCGTTTTGCGAATGGGTTCAAACGAGAAGGGTTCAAATGAGAATGGGTTCAAATGAGACGGGTATAAATAAGAAAGGGTCGAAACGCGAAAGGTTAAAACGAGAAGGGCGTTTTGCGAATGGGTTCAAACGAGAAGGGTTCAAATGAGAATGGGTTCAAATGAGACGGGTACAAATAAGAAAGGGTCGAAACGCGAAAGGTTAAAACGCGAAGGGCGTTTTGCGAATGGGTTCAAACGAGAAGGGTTCAAATGAGAATGGGTTCAAATGAGACGGGTATAAATAAGAAAGGGTCGAAACGCGAAAGGTTAAAACGAGAAGGGCGTTTTGCGAATGGGTTCAAACGAGAAGGGTTCAAATGAGAATGGGTTCAAATGAGACGGGTACAAATAAGAAAGGGTCGAAACGCGAAAGGTTAAAACGCGAAGGGCGTTTTGCGAATGGGTTCAAACGAGAAGGGTTCAAATGAGAATGGGTTCAAATGAGACGGGTACAAATAAGAAAGGGTCGAAACGCGAAAGGTTAAAACGAGAAGGGCGTTTTGCGAATGGGTTCAAACGAGAAGGGTTCAAATGAGAATGGGTTCAAATGAGACGGGTACAAATAAGAAAGGGTCGAAACGCGAAAGGTTAAAACGCGAAGGGCGTTTTGCGAATGGGTTCAAACGAGAAGGGTTCAAATGAGAATGGGTTCAAATGAGACGGGTACAAATAAGAAAGGGTCGAAACGCGAAAGGTTAAAACGAGAAGGGCGTTTTGCGAATGGGTTCAAACGAGAAGGGTTCAAATGAGAATGGGTTCAAATGAGACGGGTACAAATAAGAAAGGGTCGAAACGCGAAAGGTTAAAACGAGAAGGGCGTTTTGCGAATGGGTTCAAACGAGAAGGGTTCAAATGAGAATGGGTTCAAATGAGACGGGTACAAATAAGAAAGGGTCGAAACGCGAAAGGTTAAAACGCGAAGGGCGTTTTGCGAATGGGTTCAAACGAGAAGGGTTCAAATGAGAATGGGTTCAAATGAGACGGGTACAAATAAGAAAGGGTCGAAACGCGAAAGGTTAAAACGAGAAGGGCGTTTTGCGAATGGGTTCAAACGAGAAGGGTTCAAATGAGAATGGGTTCAAATGAGACGGGTACAAATAAGAAAGGGTCGAAACGCGAAAGGTTAAAACGCGAAGGGCGTTTTGCGAATGGGTTCAAACGAGAAGGGTTCAAATGAGAATGGGTTCAAATGAGACGGGTACAAATAAGAAAGGGTCGAAACGCGAAAGGTTAAAACGAGAAGGGCGTTTTGCGAATGGGTTCAAACGAGAAGGGTTCAAATGAGAATGGGTTCAAATGAGACGGGTATAAATAAGAAAGGGTCGAAACGCGAAAGGTTAAAACGAGAAGGGCGTTTTGCGAATGGGTTCAAACGAGAAGGGTTCAAATGAGAATGGGTTCAAATGAGACGGGTACAAATAAGAAAGGGTCGAAACGCGAAAGGTTAAAACGCGAAGGGCGTTTTGCGAATGGGTTCAAACGAGAAGGGTTCAAATGAGAATGGGTTCAAATGAGACGGGTACAAATAAGAAAGGGTCGAAACGCGAAAGGTTAAAACGCGAAGGGCGTTTTGCGAATGGGTTCAAACGAGAAGGGTTCAAATGAGAATGGGTTCAAATGAGACGGGTATAAATAAGAAAGGGTCGAAACGCGAAAGGTTAAAACGAGAAGGGCGTTTTGCGAATGGGTTCAAACGAGAAGGGTTCAAATGAGAATGGGTTCAAATGAGACGGGTACAAATAAGAAAGGGTCGAAACGCGAAAGGTTAAAACGCGAAGGGCGTTTTGCGAATGGGTTCAAACGAGAAGGGTTCAAATGAGAATGGGTTCAAATGAGACGGGTACAAATAAGAAAGGGTCGAAACGCGGAAGGTTAAAACGCGAAGGGCGTTTTGCGAATGGGTTCAAACGAGAAGGGTTCAAATGAGAATGGGTTCAAATGAGACGGGTATAAATAAGAAAGGGTCGAAACGCGAAAGGTTAAAACGAGAAGGGCGTTTTGCGAATGGGTTCAAACGAGAAGGGTTCAAATGAGAATGGGTTCAAATGAGACGGGTATAAATAAGAAAGGGTCGAAACGCGAAAGGTTAAAACGAGAAGGGCGTTTTGCGAATGGGTTCAAACGAGAAGGGTTCAAATGAGAATGGGTTCAAATGAGACGGGTATAAATAAGAAAGGGTCGAAACGCGAAAGGTTAAAACGAGAAGGGCGTTTTGCGAATGGGTTCAAACGAGGAGGGTTCAAATGAGAATGGGTTCAAATGAGACGGGTATAAATAAGAAAGGGTCGAAACGCGAAAGGTTAAAACGAGAAGGGCGTTTTGCGAATGGGTTCAAACGAGAAGGGTTCAAATGAGAATGGGTTCAAATGAGACGGGTACAAATAAGAAAGGGTCGAAACGCGAAAGGTTAAAACGCGAAGGGCGTTTTGCGAATGGGTTCAAACGAGAAGGGTTCAAATGAGAATGGGTTCAAATGAGACGGGTACAAATAAGAAAGGGTCGAAACGCGAAAGGTTAAAACGAGAAGGGCGTTTTGCGAATGGGTTCAAACGAGAAGGGTTCAAATGAGAATGGGTTCAAATGAGACGGGTACAAATAAGAAAGGGTCGAAACGCGAAAGGTTAAAACGAGAAGGGCGTTTTGCGAATGGGTTCAAACGAGAAGGGTTCAAATGAGAATGGGTTCAAATGAGACGGGTACAAATAAGAAAGGGTCGAAACGCGAAAGGTTAAAACGCGAAGGGCGTTTTGCGAATGGGTTCAAACGAGAAGGGTTCAAATGAGAATGGGTTCAAATGAGACGGGTACAAATAAGAAAGGGTCGAAACGCGAAAGGTTAAAACGCGAAGGGCGTTTTGCGAATGGGTTCAAACGAGAAGGGTTCAAATGAGAATGGGTTCAAATGAGACGGGTATAAATAAGAAAGGGTCGAAACGCGAAAGGTTAAAACGAGAAGGGCGTTTTGCGAATGGGTTCAAACGAGAAGGGTTCAAATGAGAATGGGTTCAAATGAGACGGGTACAAATAAGAAAGGGTCGAAACGCGAAAGGTTAAAACGAGAAGGGCGTTTTGCGAATGGGTTCAAACGAGAAGGGTTCAAATGAGAATGGGTTCAAATGAGACGGGTATAAATAAGAAAGGGTCGAAACGCGAAAGGTTAAAACGCGAAGGGCGTTTTGCGAATGGGTTCAAACGAGAAGGGTTCAAATGAGAATGGGTTCAAATGAGACGGGTATAAATAAGAAAGGGTCGAAACGCGAAAGGTTAAAACGAGAAGGGCGTTTTGCGAATGGGTTCAAACGAGAAGGGTTCAAATGAGAATGGGTTCAAATGAGACGGGTACAAATAAGAAAGGGTCGAAACGCGAAAGGTTAAAACGCGAAGGGCGTTTTGCGAATGGGTTCAAACGAGAAGGGTTCAAATGAGAATGGGTTCAAATGAGACGGGTACAAATAAGAAAGGGTCGAAACGCGAAAGGTTAAAACGAGAAGGGCGTTTTGCGAATGGGTTCAAACGAGAAGGGTTCAAATGAGAATGGGTTCAAATGAGACGGGTATAAATAAGAAAGGGTCGAAACGCGAAAGGTTAAAACGAGAAGGGCGTTTTGCGAATGGGTTCAAACGAGAAGGGTTCAAATGAGAATGGGTTCAAATGAGACGGGTACAAAAAAGAAAGGCTCGAAACGCGAAAGGTTAAAACGCGAAGGGCGTTTTGCGAATGGGTTCAAACGAGAAGGGTTCAAATGAGAATGGGTTCAAATGAGACGGGTACAAATAAGAAAGGGTCGAAACGCGAAAGGTTAAAACGCGAAGGGCGTTTTGCGAATGGGTTCAAACGAGAAGGGTTCAAATGAGAATGGGTTCAAATGAGACGGGTATAAATAAGAAAGGGTCGAAACGCGAAAGGTTAAAACGAGAAGGGCGTTTTGCGAATGGGTTCAAACGAGAAGGGTTCAAATGAGAATGGGTTCAAATGAGACGGGTACAAATAAGAAAGGGTCGAAACGCGAAAGGTTAAAACGCGAAGGGCGTTTTGCGAATGGGTTCAAACGAGAAGGGTTCAAATGAGAATGGGTTCAAATGAGACGGGTACAAATAAGAAAGGGTCGAAACGCGAAAGGTTAAAACGCGAAGGGCGTTTTGCGAATGGGTTCAAACGAGAAGGGTTCAAATGAGAATGGGTTCAAATGAGACGGGTATAAATAAGAAAGGGTCGAAACGCGAAAGGTTAAAACGAGAAGGGCGTTTTGCGAATGGGTTCAAACGAGAAGGGTTCAAATGAGAATGGGTTCAAATGAGACGGGTATAAATAAGAAAGGGTCGAAACGCGAAAGGTTAAAACGAGAAGGGCGTTTTGCGAATGGGTTCAAACGAGAAGGGTTCAAATGAGAATGGGTTCAAATGAGACGGGTATAAATAAGAAAGGGTCGAAACGCGAAAGGTTAAAACGAGAAGGGCGTTTTGCGAATGGGTTCAAACGAGAAGGGTTCAAATGAGAATGGGTTCAAATGAGACGGGTATAAATAAGAAAGGGTCGAAACGCGAAAGGTTAAAACGAGAAGGGCGTTTTGCGAATGGGTTCAAACGAGAAGGGTTCAAATGAGAATGGGTTCAAATGAGACGGGTACAAATAAGAAAGGGTCGAAACGCGAAAGGTTAAAACGCGAAGGGCGTTTTGCGAATGGGTTCAAACGAGAAGGGTTCAAATGAGAATGGGTTCAAATGAGACGGGTACAAATAAGAAAGGGTCGAAACGCGAAAGGTTAAAACGAGAAGGGCGTTTTGCGAATGGGTTCAAACGAGAAGGGTTCAAATGAGAATGGGTTCAAATGAGACGGGTACAAATAAGAAAGGGTCGAAACGCGAAAGGTTAAAACGCGAAGGGCGTTTTGCGAATGGGTTCAAACGAGAAGGGTTCAAATGAGAATGGGTTCAAATGAGACGGGTACAAATAAGAAAGGGTCGAAACGCGAAAGGTTAAAACGAGAAGGGCGTTTTGCGAATGGGTTCAAACGAGAAGGGTTCAAATGAGAATGGGTTCAAATGAGACGGGTATAAATAAGAAAGGGTCGAAACGCGAAAGGTTAAAACGAGAAGGGCGTTTTGCGAATGGGTTCAAACGAGAAGGGTTCAAATGAGAATGGGTTCAAATGAGACGGGTACAAATAAGAAAGGGTCGAAACGCGAAAGGTTAAAACGAGAAGGGCGTTTTGCGAATGGGTTCAAACGAGAAGGGTTCAAATGAGAATGGGTTCAAATGAGACGGGTATAAATAAGAAAGGGTCGAAACGCGAAAGGTTAAAACGAGAAGGGCGTTTTGCGAATGGGTTCAAACGAGAAGGGTTCAAATGAGAATGGGTTCAAATGAGACGGGTACAAATAAGAAAGGGTCGAAACGCGAAAGGTTAAAACGCGAAGGGCGTTTTGCGAATGGGTTCAAACGAGAAGGGTTCAAATGAGAATGGGTTCAAATGAGACGGGTATAAATAAGAAAGGGTCGAAACGCGAAAGGTTAAAACGAGAAGGGCGTTTTGCGAATGGGTTCAAACGAGAAGGGTTCAAATGAGAATGGGTTCAAATGAGACGGGTACAAATAAGAAAGGGTCGAAACGCGAAAGGTTAAAACGAGAAGGGCGTTTTGCGAATGGGTTCAAACGAGAAGGGTTCAAATGAGAATGGGTTCAAATGAGACGGGTACAAATAAGAAAGGGTCGAAACGCGAAAGGTTAAAACGAGAAGGGCGTTTTGCGAATGGGTTCAAACGAGAAGGGTTCAAATGAGAATGGGTTCAAATGAGACGGGTATAAATAAGAAAGGGTCGAAACGCGAAAGGTTAAAACGAGAAGGGCGTTTTGCGAATGGGTTCAAACGAGAAGGGTTCAAATGAGAATGGGTTCAAATGAGACGGGTACAAATAAGAAAGGGTCGAAACGCGAAAGGTTAAAACGAGAAGGGCGTTTTGCGAATGGGTTCAAACGAGAAGGGTTCAAATGAGAATGGGTTCAAATGAGACGGGTACAAATAAGAAAGGGTCGAAACGCGAAAGGTTAAAACGAGAAGGGCGTTTTGCGAATGGGTTCAAACGAGAAGGGTTCAAATGAGAATGGGTTCAAATGAGACGGGTACAAATAAGAAAGGGTCGAAACGCGAAAGGTTAAAACGAGAAGGGCGTTTTGCGAATGGGTTCAAACGAGAAGGGTTCAAATGAGAATGGGTTCAAATGAGACGGGTATAAATAAGAAAGGGTCGAAACGCGAAAGGTTAAAACGAGAAGGGCGTTTTGCGAATGGGTTCAAACGAGAAGGGTTCAAATGAGAATGGGTTCAAATGAGACGGGTACAAATAAGAAAGGGTCGAAACGCGAAAGGTTAAAACGCGAAGGGCGTTTTGCGAATGGGTTCAAACGAGAAGGGTTCAAATGAGAATGGGTTCAAATGAGACGGGTATAAATAAGAAAGGGTCGAAACGCGAAAGGTTAAAACGAGAAGGGCGTTTTGCGAATGGGTTCAAACGAGAAGGGTTCAAATGAGAATGGGTTCAAATGAGACGGGTACAAATAAGAAAGGGTCGAAACGCGAAAGGTTAAAACGCGAAGGGCGTTTTGCGAATGGGTTCAAACGAGAAGGGTTCAAATGAGAATGGGTTCAAATAAGACGGGTACAAATAAGAAAGGGTCGAAACGCGAAAGGTTAAAACGAGAAGGGCGTTTTGCGAATGGGTTCAAACGAGAAGGGTTCAAATGAGAATGGGTTCAAATAAGACGGGTACAAATAAGAAAGGGTCGAAACGCGAAAGGTTAAAACGAGAAGGGCGTTTTGCGAATGGGTTCAAACGAGAAGGGTTCAAATGAGAATGGGTTCAAATGAGACGGGTACAAATAAGAAAGGGTCGAAACGCGAAAGGTTAAAACGAGAAGGGCGTTTTGCGAATGGGTTCAAACGAGAAGGGTTCAAATGAGAATGGGTTCAAATGAGACGGGTATAAATAAGAAAGGGTCGAAACGCGAAAGGTTAAAACGAGAAGGGCGTTTTGCCAATGGGTTCAAACGAGAAGGGTTCAAATGAGAATGGGTTCAAATGAGACGGGTACAAATAAGAAAGGGTCGAAACGCGAAAGGTTAAAACGAGAAGGGCGTTTTGCGAATGGGTTCAAACGAGAAGGGTTCAAATGAGAATGGGTTCAAATGAGACGGGTACAAATAAGAAAGGGTCGAAACGCGAAAGGTTAAAACGAGAAGGGCGTTTTGCGAATGGGTTCAAACGAGAAGGGTTCAAATGAGAATGGGTTCAAATGAGACGGGTACAAATAAGAAAGGGTCGAAACGCGAAAGGTTAAAACGAGAAGGGCGTTTTGCGAATGGGTTCAAACGAGAAGGGTTCAAATGAGAATGGGTTCAAATGAGACGGGTATAAATAAGAAAGGGTCGAAACGCGAAAGGTTAAAACGAGAAGGGCGTTTTGCGAATGGGTTCAAACGAGAAGGGTTCAAATGAGAATGGGTTCAAATGAGACGGGTACAAATAAGAAAGGGTCGAAACGCGAAAGGTTAAAACGCGAAGGGCGTTTTGCGAATGGGTTCAAACGAGAAGGGTTCAAATGAGAATGGGTTCAAATGAGACGGGTACAAATAAGAAAGGGTCGAAACGCGAAAGGTTAAAACGCGATGGGCGTTTTGCGAATGGGTTCAAACGAGAAGGGTTCAAATGAGAATGGGTTCAAATGAGACGGGTATAAATAAGAAAGGGTCGAAACGCGAAAGGTTAAAACGAGAAGGGCGTTTTGCGAATGGGTTCAAACGAGAAGGGTTCAAATGAGAATGGGTTCAAATGAGACGGGTACAAATAAGAAAGGGTCGAAACGCGAAAGGTTAAAACGCGAAGGGCGTTTTGCGAATGGGTTCAAACGAGAAGGGTTCAAATGAGAATGGGTTCAAATGAGACGGGTACAAATAAGAAAGGGTCGAAACGCGAAAGGTTAAAACGAGAAGGGCGTTTTGCGAATGGGTTCAAACGAGAAGGGTTCAAATGAGAATGGGTTCAAATGAGACGGGTATAAATAAGAAAGGGTCGAAACGCGAAAGGTTAAAACGCGAAGGGCGTTTTGCGAATGGGTTCAAACGAGAAGGGTTCAAATGAGAATGGGTTCAAATGAGACGGGTATAAATAAGAAAGGGTCGAAACGCGAAAGGTTAAAACGAGAAGGGCGTTTTGCGAATGGGTTCAAACGAGAAGGGTTCAAATGAGAATGGGTTCAAATGAGACGGGTACAAATAAGAAAGGGTCGAAACGCGAAAGGTTAAAACGCGAAGGGCGTTTTGCGAATGGGTTCAAACGAGAAGGGTTCAAATGAGAATGGGTTCAAATGAGACGGGTATAAATAAGAAAGGGTCGAAACGCGAAAGGTTAAAACGCGAAGGGCGTTTTGCGAATGGGTTCAAACGAGAAGGGTTCAAATGAGAATGGGTTCAAATAAGACGGGTATAAATAAGAAAGGGTCGAAACGCGAAAGGTTAAAACGCGAAGGGCGTTTTGCGAATGGGTTCAAACGAGAAGGGTTCAAATGAGAATGGGTTCAAATGAGACGGGTACAAATAAGAAAGGGTCGAAACGCGAAAGGTTAAAACGCGAAGGGCGTTTTGCGAATGGGTTCAAACGAGAAGGGTTCAAATGAGAATGGGTTCAAATGAGACGGGTATAAATAAGAAAGGGTCGAAACGCGAAAGGTTAAAACGAGAAGGGCGTTTTGCGAATGGGTTCAAACGAGAATGGTTCAAATGAGAATGGGTTCAAATGAGACGGGTACAAATAAGAAAGGGTCGAAACGCGAAAGGTTAAAACGCGAAGGGCGTTTTGCGAATGGGTTCAAACGAGAAGGGTTCAAATGAGAATGGGTTCAAATGAGACGGGTACAAATAAGAAAGGGTCGAAACGCGAAAGGTTAAAACGCGAAGGGCGTTTTGCGAATGGGTTCAAATGAGAAGGGTTCAAATGAGAATGGGTTCAAATGAGACGGGTATAAATAAGAAAGGGTCGAAACGCGAAAGGTTAAAACGAGAAGGGCGTTTTGCGAATGGGTTCAAACGAGAAGGGTTCAAATGAGAATGGGTTCAAATGAGACGGGTACAAATAAGAAAGGGTCGAAAGGCGAAAGGTTAAAACGCGAAGGGCGTTTTGCGAATGGGTTCAAACGAGAAGGGTTCAAATGAGAATGGGTTCAAATGAGACGGGTACAAATAAGAAAGGGTCGAAAGGCGAAAGGTTAAAACGCGAAGGGCGTTTTGCGAATGGGTTCAAATGAGAAGGGTTCAAATGAGAATGGGTTCAAATGAGACGGGTACAAATAAGAAAGGGTCGAAAGGCGAAAGGTTAAAACGCGAAGGGCGTTTTGCGAATGGGTTCAAACGAGAAGGTTCAAATGAGAATGGGTTCAAATGAGACGGGTATAAATAAGAAAGGGTCGAAACGCGAAAGGTTAAAACGCGAAGGGCGTTTTGCGAATGGGTTCAAACGAGAAGGGTTCAAATGAGAATGGGTTCAAATGAGACGGGTACAAATAAGAAAGGGTCGAAACGCGAAAGGTTAAAACGCGAAGGGCGTTTTGCGAATGGGTTCAAACGAGAAGGGTTCAAATGAGAATGGGTTCAAATGAGACGGGTATAAATAAGAAAGGGTCGAAACGCGAAAGGTTAAAACGAGAAGGGCGTTTTGCGAATGGGTTCAAACGAGAAGGGTTCAAATGAGAATGGGTTCAAATGAGACGGGTACAATAAGAAAGGGTCGAAACGCGAAAGGTTAAAACGCGAAGGGCGTTTTGCGAATGGGTTCAAACGAGAAGGGTTCAAATGAGAATGGGTTCAAATGAGACGGGTACAAATAAGAAAGGGTCGAAACGCGAAAGGTTAAAACGCGAAGGGCGTTTTGCGAATGGGTTCAAACGAGAAGGGTTCAAATGAGAATGGGTTCAAATGAGACGGGTATAAATAAGAAAGGGTCGAAACGCGAAAGGTTAAAACGCGAAGGGCGTTTTGCGAATGGGTTCAAACGAGAAGGGTTCAAATGAGAATGGGTTCAAATGAGACGGGTATAAATAAGAAAGGGTCGAAACGCGAAAGGTTAAAACGCGAAGGGCGTTTTGCGAATGGGTTCAAACGAGAAGGGTTCAAATGAGAATGGGTTCAAATGAGACGGGTACAAATAAGAAAGGGTCGAAACGCGAAAGGTTAAAACGAGAAGGGCGTTTTGCGAATGGGTTCAAACGAGAAGGGTTCAAATGAGAATGGGTTCAAATGAGACGGGTACAAATAAGAAAGGGTCGAAACGCGAAAGGTTAAAACGCGAAGGGCGTTTTGCGAATGGGTTCAAACGAGAAGGGTTCAAATGAGAATGGGTTCAAATGAGACGGGTATAAATAAGAAAGGGTCGAAACGCGAAAGGTTAAAACGCGAAGGGCGTTTTGCGAATGGGTTCAAACGAGAAGGGTTCAAATGAGAATGGGTTCAAATGAGACGGGTACAAATAAGAAAGGGTCGAAACGCGAAAGGTTAAAACGAGAAGGGCGTTTTGCGAATGGGTTCAAACGAGAAGGGTTCAAATGAGAATGGGTTCAAATGAGACGGGTACAAATAAGAAAGGGTCGAAACGCGAAAGGTTAAAACGAGAAGGGCGTTTTGCGAATGGGTTCAAACGAGAAGGGTTCAAATGAGAATGGGTTCAAATGAGACGGGTACAAATAAGAAAGGGTCGAAACGCGAAAGGTTAAAACGAGAAGGGCGTTTTGCGAATGGGTTCAAACGAGAAGGGTTCAAATGAGAATGGGTTCAAATGAGACGGGTACAAATAAGAAAGGGTCGAAACGCGAAAGGTTAAAACGCGAAGGGCGTTTTGCGAATGGGTTCAAACGAGAAGGGTTCAAATGAGAATGGGTTCAAATGAGACGGGTATAAATAAGAAAGGGTCGAAACGCGAAAGGTTAAAACGAGAAGGGCGTTTTGCGAATGGGTTCAAACGAGAAGGGTTCAAATGAGAATGGGTTCAAATGAGACGGGTACAAAAAAGAAAGGGTCGAAACGCGAAAGGTTAAAACGAGAAGGGCGTTTTGCGAATGGGTTCAAACGAGAAGGGTTCAAATGAGAATGGGTTCAAATGAGACGGGTACAAATAAGAAAGGGTCGAAACGCGAAAGGTTAAAACGCGAAGGGCGTTTTGCGAATGGGTTCAAACGAGAAGGGTTCAAATGAGAATGGGTTCAAATGAGACGGGTATAAATAAGAAAGGGTCGAAACGCGAAAGGTTAAAACGCGAAGGGCGTTTTGCGAATGGGTTCAAACGAGAAGGGTTCAAATGAGAATGGGTTCAAATGAGACGGGTATAAATAAGAAAGGGTCGAAACGCGAAAGGTTAAAACGAGAAGGGCGTTTTGCGAATGGGTTCAAACGAGAAGGGTTCAAATGAGAATGGGTTCAAATGAGACGGGTACAAATAAGAAAGGGTCGAAACGCGAAAGGTTAAAACGCGAAGGGCGTTTTGCGAATGGGTTCAAACGAGAAGGGTTCAAATGAGAATGGGTTCAAATGAGACGGGTACAAATAAGAAAGGGTCGAAACGCGAAAGGTTAAAACGAGAAGGGCGTTTTGCGAATGGGTTCAAACGAGAAGGGTTCAAATGAGAATGGGTTCAAATGAGACGGGTATAAATAAGAAAGGGTCGAAACGCGAAAGGTTAAAACGAGAAGGGCGTTTTGCGAATGGGTTCAAACGAGAAGGGTTCAAATGAGAATGGGTTCAAATGAGACGGGTACAAATAAGAAAGGGTCGAAACGCGAAAGGTTAAAACGCGAAGGGCGTTTTGCGAATGGGTTCAAACGAGAAGGGTTCAAATGAGAATGGGTTCAAATGAGACGGGTACAAATAAGAAAGGGTCGAAACGCGAAAGGTTAAAACGAGAAGGGCGTTTTGCGAATGGGTTCAAACGAGAAGGGTTCAAATGAGAATGGGTTCAAATGAGACGGGTACAAATAAGAAAGGGTCGAAACGCGAAAGGTTAAAACGAGAAGGGCGTTTTGCGAATGGGTTCAAACGAGAAGGGTTCAAATGAGAATGGGTTCAAATGAGACGGGTACAAATAAGAAAGGGTCGAAACGCGAAAGGTTAAAACGAGAAGGGCGTTTTGCGAATGGGTTCAAACGAGAAGGGTTCAAATGAGAATGGGTTCAAATGAGACGGGTATAAATAAGAAAGGGTCGAAACGCGAAAGGTTAAAACGAGAAGGGCGTTTTGCGAATGGGTTCAAACGAGAAGGGTTCAAATGAGAATGGGTTCAAATGAGACGGGTACAAATAAGAAAGGGTCGAAACGCGAAAGGTTAAAACGAGAAGGGCGTTTTGCGAATGGGTTCAAACGAGAAGGGTTCAAATGAGAATGGGTTCAAATGAGACGGGTACAAATAAGAAAGGGTCGAAACGCGAAAGGTTAAAACGCGAAGGGCGTTTTGCGAATGGGTTCAAACGAGAAGGGTTCAAATGAGAATGGGTTCAAATGAGACGGGTATAAATAAGAAAGGGTCGAAACGCGAAAGGTTAAAACGCGAAGGGCGTTTTGCGAATGGGTTCAAACGAGAAGGGTTCAAATGAGAATGGGTTCAAATGAGACGGGTACAAATAAGAAAGGGTCGAAACGCGAAAGGTTAAAACGAGAAGGGCGTTTTGCGAATGGGTTCAAACGAGAAGGGTTCAAATGAGAATGGGTTCAAATGAGACGGGTACAAATAAGAAAGGGTCGAAACGCGAAAGGTTAAAACGAGAAGGGCGTTTTGCGAATGGGTTCAAACGAGAAGGGTTCAAATGAGAATGGGTTCAAATGAGACGGGTACAAATAAGAAAGGGTCGAAACGCGAAAGGTTAAAACGAGAAGGGCGTTTTGCGAATGGGTTCAAACGAGAAGGGTTCAAATGAGAATGGGTTCAAATGAGACGGGTACAAATAAGAAAGGGTCGAAACGCGAAAGGTTAAAACGAGAAGGGCGTTTTGCGAATGGGTTCAAACGAGAAGGGTTCAAATGAGAATGGGTTCAAATGAGACGGGTATAAATAAGAAAGGGTCGAAACGCGAAAGGTTAAAACGAGAAGGGCGTTTTGCGAATGGGTTCAAACGAGAAGGGTTCAAATGAGAATGGGTTCAAATGAGACGGGTACAAATAAGAAAGGGTCGAAACGCGAAAGGTTAAAACGCGAAGGGCGTTTTGCGAATGGGTTCAAACGAGAAGGGTTCAAATGAGAATGGGTTCAAATGAGACGGGTATAAATAAGAAAGGGTCGAAACGCGAAAGGTTAAAACGAGAAGGGCGTTTTGCGAATGGGTTCAAACGAGAAGGGTTCAAATGAGAATGGGTTCAAATGAGACGGGTACAAATAAGAAAGGGTCGAAACGCGAAAGGTTAAAACGAGAAGGGCGTTTTGCGAATGGGTTCAAACGAGAAGGGTTCAAATGAGAATGGGTTCAAATGAGACGGGTATAAATAAGAAAGGGTCGAAACGCGAAAGGTTAAAACGAGAAGGGCGTTTTGCGAATGGGTTCAAACGAGAAGGGTTCAAATGAGAATGGGTTCAAATGAGACGGGTACAAATAAGAAAGGGTCGAAACGCGAAAGGTTAAAACGCGAAGGGCGTTTTGCGAATGGGTTCAAACGAGAAGGGTTCAAATGAGAATGGGTTCAAATGAGACGGGTATAAATAAGAAAGGGTCGAAACGCGAAAGGTTAAAACGAGAAGGGCGTTTTGCGAATGGGTTCAAACGAGAAGGGTTCAAATGAGAATGGGTTCAAATGAGACGGGTACAAATAAGAAAGGGTCGAAACGCGAAAGGTTAAAACGAGAAGGGCGTTTTGCGAATGGGTTCAAACGAGAAGGGTTCAAATGAGAATGGGTTCAAATGAGACGGGTACAAATAAGAAAGGGTCGAAACGCGAAAGGTTAAAACGAGAAGGGCGTTTTGCGAATGGGTTCAAACGAGAAGGGTTCAAATGAGAATGGGTTCAAATGAGACGGGTACAAATAAGAAAGGGTCGAAACGCGAAAGGTTAAAACGCGAAGGGCGTTTTGCGAATGGGTTCAAACGAGAAGGGTTCAAATGAGAATGGGTTCAAATGAGACGGGTATAAATAAGAAAGGGTCGAAACGCGAAAGGTTAAAACGAGAAGGGCGTTTTGCGAATGGGTTCAAACGAGAAGGGTTCAAATGAGAATGGGTTCAAATGAGACGGGTACAAATAAGAAAGGGTCGAAACGCGAAAGGTTAAAACGAGAAGGGCGTTTTGCGAATGGGTTCAAACGAGAAGGGTTCAAATGAGAATGGGTTCAAATGAGACGGGTACAAATAAGAAAGGGTCGAAACGCGAAAGGTTAAAACGCGAAGGGCGTTTTGCGAATGGGTTCAAACGAGAAGGGTTCAAATGAGAATGGGTTCAAATGAGACGGGTATAAATAAGAAAGGGTCGAAACGCGAAAGGTTAAAACGAGAAGGGCGTTTTGCGAATGGGTTCAAACGAGAAGGGTTCAAATGAGAATGGGTTCAAATGAGACGGGTACAAATAAGAAAGGGTCGAAACGCGAAAGGTTAAAACGAGAAGGGCGTTTTGCGAATGGGTTCAAACGAGAAGGGTTCAAATGAGAATGGGTTCAAATGAGACGGGTATAAATAAGAAAGGGTCGAAACGCGAAAGGTTAAAACGAGAAGGGCGTTTTGCGAATGGGTTCAAACGAGAAGGCTTCAAATGAGAATGGGTTCAAATGAGACGGGTACAAATAAGAAAGGGTCGAAACGCGAAAGGTTAAAACGCGAAGGGCGTTTTGCGAATGGGTTCAAACGAGAAGGGTTCAAATGAGAATGGGTTCAAATGAGACGGGTACAAATAAGAAAGGGTCGAAACGCGAAAGGTTAAAACGAGAAGGGCGTTTTGCGAATGGGTTCAAACGAGAAGGGTTCAAATGAGAATGGGTTCAAATGAGACGGGTACAAATAAGAAAGGGTCGAAACGCGAAAGGTTAAAACGAGAAGGGCGTTTTGCGAATGGGTTCAAACGAGAAGGGTTCAAATGAGAATGGGTTCAAATGAGACGGGTACAAATAAGAAAGGGTCGAAACGCGAAAGGTTAAAACGAGAAGGGCGTTTTGCGAATGGGTTCAAACGAGAAGGGTTCAAATGAGAATGGGTTCAAATGAGACGGGTACAAATAAGAAAGGGTCGAAACGCGAAAGGTTAAAACGAGAAGGGCGTTTTGCGAATGGGTTCAAACGAGAAGGGTTCAAATGAGAATGGGTTCAAATGAGACGGGTACAAATAAGAAAGGGTCGAAACGCGAAAGGTTAAAACGAGAAGGGCGTTTTGCGAATGGGTTCAAACGAGAAGGGTTCAAATGAGAATGGGTTCAAATGAGACGGGTACAAATAAGAAAGGGTCGAAACGCGAAAGGTTAAAACGAGAAGGGCGTTTTGCGAATGGGTTCAAACGAGAAGGGTTCAAATGAGAATGGGTTCAAATGAGACGGGTACAAATAAGAAAGGGTCGAAACGCGAAAGGTTAAAACGAGAAGGGCGTTTTGCGAATGGGTTCAAACGAGAAGGGTTCAAATGAGAATGGGTTCAAATGAGACGGGTACAAATAAGAAAGGGTCGAAACGCGAAAGGTTAAAACGAGAAGGGCGTTTGGCGAATGGGTTCAAACGAGAAGGGTTCAAATGAGAATGGGTTCAAATGAGACGGGTACAAATAAGAAAGGGTCGAAACGCGAAAGGTTAAAACGCGAAGGGCGTTTTGCGAATGGGTTCAAACGAGAAGGGTTCAAATGAGAATGGGTTCAAATGAGACGGGTACAAATAAGAAAGGGTCGAAACGCGAAAGGTTAAAACGAGAAGGGCGTTTTGCGAATGGGTTCAAACGAGAAGGGTTCAAATGAGAATGGGTTCAAATGAGACGGGTACAAATAAGAAAGGGTCGAAACGCGAAAGGTTAAAACGAGAAGGGCGTTTTGCGAATGGGTTCAAACGAGAAGGGTTGAAATGAGAATGGGTTCAAATGAGACGGGTACAAATAAGAAAGGGTCGAAACGCGAAAGGTTAAAACGAGAAGGGCGTTTTGCGAATGGGTTCAAACGAGAAGGGTTCAAATGAGAATGGGTTCAAATGAGACGGGTATAAATAAGAAAGGGTCGAAACGCGAAAGGTTAAAACGAGAAGGGCGTTTTGCGAATGGGTTCAAACGAGAAGGGTTCAAATGAGAATGGGTTCAAATGAGACGGGTACAAATAAGAAAGGGTCGAAACGCGAAAGGTTAAAACGAGAAGGGCGTTTTGCGAATGGGTTCAAACGAGAAGGGTTCAAATGAGAATGGGTTCAAATGAGACGGGTACAAATAAGAAAGGGTCGAAACGCGAAAGGTTAAAACGCGAAGGGCGTTTTGCGAATGGGTTCAAACGAGAAGGGTTCAAATGAGAATGGGTTCAAATGAGACGGGTATAAATAAGAAAGGGTCGAAACGCGAAAGGTTAAAACGCGAAGGGCGTTTTGCGAATGGGTTCATACGAGAAGGGTTCAAATGAGAATGGGTTCAAATGAGACGGGTATAAATAAGAAAGGGTCGAAACGCGAAAGGTTAAAACGAGAAGGGCGTTTTGCGAATGGGTTCAAACGAGAAGGGTTCAAATGAGAATGGGTTCAAATGAGACGGGTACAAATAAGAAAGGGTCGAAACGCGAAAGGTTAAAACGAGAAGGGCGTTTTGCGAATGGGTTCAAACGAGAAGGGTTCAAATGAGAATGGGTTCAAATGAGACGGGTACAAATAAGAAAGGGTCGAAACGCGAAAGGTTAAAACGCGAAGGGCGTTTTGCGAATGGGTTCAAACGAGAAGGGTTCAAATGAGAATGGGTTCAAATGAGACGGGTATAAATAAGAAAGGGTCGAAACGCGAAAGGTTAAAACGAGAAGGGCGTTTTGCGAATGGGTTCAAACGAGAAGGGTTCAAATGAGAATGGGTTCAAATGAGACGGGTACAAATAAGAAAGGGTCGAAACGCGAAAGGTTAAAACGCGAAGGGCGTTTTGCGAATGGGTTCAAACGAGAAGGGTTCAAATGAGAATGGGTTCAAATGAGACGGGTACAAATAAGAAAGGGTCGAAACGCGAAAGGTTAAAACGAGAAGGGCGTTTTGCGAATGGGTTCAAACGAGAAGGGTTCAAATGAGAATGGGTTCAAATGAGACGGGTACAAATAAGAAAGGGTCGAAACGCGAAAGGTTAAAACGAGAAGGGCGTTTTGCGAATGGGTTCAAACGAGAAGGGTTCAAATGAGAATGGGTTCAAATGAGACGGGTACAAATAAGAAAGGGTCGAAACGCGAAAGGTTAAAACGCGAAGGGCGTTTTGCGAATTGGTTCAAACGAGAAGGGTTCAAATGAGAATGGGTTCAAATGAGACGGGTACAAATAAGAAAGGGTCGAAACGCGAAAGGTTAAAACGAGAAGGGCGTTTTGCGAATGGGTTCAAACGAGAAGGGTTCAAATGAGAATGGGTTCAAATGAGACGGGTACAAATAAGAAAGGGTCGAAACGCGAAAGGTTAAAACGCGAAGGGCGTTTTGCGAATGGGTTCAAACGAGAAGGGTTCAAATGAGAATGGGTTCAAATGAGACGGGTATAAATAAGAAAGGGTCGAAACGCGAAAGGTTAAAACGAGAAGGGCGTTTTGCGAATGGGTTCAAACGAGAAGGGTTCAAATGAGAATGGGTTCAAATGAGACGGGTACAAATAAGAAAGGTTCGAAACGCGAAAGGTTAAAACGCGAAGGGCGTTTTGCGAATGGGTTCAAACGAGAAGGGTTCAAATGAGAATGGGTTCAAATGAGACGGGTACAAATAAGAAAGGGTCGAAACGCGAAAGGTTAAAACGAGAAGGGCGTTTTGCGAATGGGTTCAAACGAGAAGGGTTCAAATGAGAATGGGTTCAAATGAGACGGGTACAAATAAGAAAGGGTCGAAACGCGAAAGGTTAAAACGAGAAGGGCGTTTTGCGAATGGGTTCAAACGAGAAGGGTTCAAATGAGAATGGGTTCAAATGAGACGGGTATAAATAAGAAAGGGTCGAAACGCGAAAGGTTAAAACGAGAAGGGCGTTTTGCGAATGGGTTCAAACGAGAAGGGTTCAAATGAGAATGGGTTCAAATGAGACGGGTACAAATAAGAAAGGGTCGAAACGCGAAAGGTTAAAACGCGAAGGGCGTTTTGCGAATGGGTTCAAACGAGAAGGGTTCAAATGAGAATGGGTTCAAATGAGACGGGTACAAATAAGAAAGGGTCGAAACGCGAAAGGTTAAAACGAGAAGGGCGTTTTGCGAATGGGTTCAAACGAGAAGGGTTCAAATGAGAATGGGTTCAAATGAGACGGGTACAAATAAGAAAGGGTCGAAACGCGAAAGGTTAAAACGAGAAGGGCGTTTTGCGAATGGGTTCAAACGAGAAGGGTTCAAATGAGAATGGGTTCAAATGAGACGGGTACAAATAAGAAAGGGTCGAAACGCGAAAGGTTAAAACGCGAAGGGCGTTTTGCGAATTGGTTCAAACGAGAAGGGTTCAAATGAGAATGGGTTCAAATGAGACGGGTACAAATAAGAAAGGGTCGAAACGCGAAAGGTTAAAACGAGAAGGGCGTTTTGCGAATGGGTTCAAACGAGAAGGGTTCAAATGAGAATGGGTTCAAATGAGACGGGTACAAATAAGAAAGGGTCGAAACGCGAAAGGTTAAAACGCGAAGGGCGTTTTGCGAATGGGTTCAAACGAGAAGGGTTCAAATGAGAATGGGTTCAAATGAGACGGGTATAAATAAGAAAGGGTCGAAACGCGAAAGGTTAAAACGAGAAGGGCGTTTTGCGAATGGGTTCAAACGAGAAGGGTTCAAATGAGAATGGGTTCAAATGAGACGGGTACAAATAAGAAAGGTTCGAAACGCGAAAGGTTAAAACGCGAAGGGCGTTTTGCGAATGGGTTCAAACGAGAAGGGTTCAAATGAGAATGGGTTCAAATGAGACGGGTACAAATAAGAAAGGGTCGAAACGCGAAAGGTTAAAACGAGAAGGGCGTTTTGCGAATGGGTTCAAACGAGAAGGGTTCAAATGAGAATGGGTTCAAATGAGACGGGTACAAATAAGAAAGGGTCGAAACGCGAAAGGTTAAAACGAGAAGGGCGTTTTGCGAATGGGTTCAAACGAGAAGGGTTCAAATGAGAATGGGTTCAAATGAGACGGGTACAAATAAGAAAGGGTGGAAACGCGAAAGGTTAAAACGCGAAGGGCGTTTTGCGAATGGGTTCAAACGAGAAGGGTTCAAATGAGAATGGGTTCAAATGAGACGGGTATAAATAAGAAAGGGTCGAAACGCGAAAGGTTAAAACGCGAAGGGCGTTTTGCGAATGGGTTCAAACGAGAAGGGTTCAAATGAGAATGGGTTCAAATGAGACGGGTACAAATAAGAAAGGGTCGAAACGCGAAAGGTTAAAACGCGAAGGGCGTTTTGCGAATGGGTTCAAACGAGAAGGGTTCAAATGAGAATGGGTTCAAATGAGACGGGTATAAATAAGAAAGGGTCGAAACGCGAAAGGTTAAAACGCGAAGGGCGTTTTGCGAATGGGTTCAAACGAGAAGGGTTCAAATGAGAATGGGTTCAAATGAGACGGGTACAAATAAGAAAGGGTCGAAACGCGAAAGGTTAAAACGAGAAGGGCGTTTTGCGAATGGGTTCAAACGAGAAGGGTTCAAATGAGAATGGGTTCAAATGAGACGGGTACAAATAAGAAAGGGTCGAAACGCGAAAGGTTAAAACGAGAAGGGCGTTTTGCGAATGGGTTCAAACGAGAAGGGTTCAAATGAGAATGGGTTCAAATGAGACGGGTACAAATAAGAAAGGGTCGAAACGCGAAAGGTTAAAACGAGAAGGGCGTTTTGCGAATGGGTTCAAACGAGAAGGGTTCAAATGAGAATGGGTTCAAATGAGACGGGTATAAATAAGAAAGGGTCGAAACGCGAAAGGTTAAAACGAGAAGGGCGTTTTGCGAATGGGTTCAAACGAGAAGGGTTCAAATGAGAATGGGTTCAAATGAGACGGGTACAAATAAGAAAGGGTCGAAACGCGAAAGGTTAAAACGAGAAGGGCGTTTTGCGAATGGGTTCAAACGAGAAGGGTTCAAATGAGAATGGGTTCAAATGAGACGGGTACAAATAAGAAAGGGTCGAAACGCGAAAGGTTAAAACGCGAAGGGCGTTTTGCGAATGGGTTCAAACGAGAAGGGTTCAAATGAGAATGGGTTCAAATGAGACGGGTATAAATAAGAAAGGGTCGAAACGCGAAAGGTTAAAACGCGAAGGGCGTTTTGCGAATGGGTTCAAACGAGAAGGGTTCAAATGAGAATGGGTTCAAATGAGACGGGTATAAATAAGAAAGGGTCGAAACGCGAAAGGTTAAAACGAGAAGGGCGTTTTGCGAATGGGTTCAAACGAGAAGGGTTCAAATGAGAATGGGTTCAAATGAGACGGGTACAAATAAGAAAGGGTCGAAACGCGAAAGGTTAAAACGAGAAGGGCGTTTTGCGAATGGGTTCAAACGAGAAGGGTTCAAATGAGAATGGGTTCAAATGAGACGGGTATAAATAAGAAAGGGTCGAAACGCGAAAGGTTAAAACGCGAAGGGCGTTTTGCGAATGGGTTCAAACGAGAAGGGTTCAAATGAGAATGGGTTCAAATGAGACGGGTATAAATAAGAAAGGGTCGAAACGCGAAAGGTTAAAACGCGAAGGGCGTTTTGCGAATGGGTTCAAACGAGAAGGGTTCAAATGAGAATGGGTTCAAATGAGACGGGTACAAATAAGAAAGGGTCGAAACGCGAAAGGTTAAAACGAGAAGGGCGTTTTGCGAATGGGTTCAAACGAGAAGGGTTCAAATGAGAATGGGTTCAAATGAGACGGGTACAAATAAGAAAGGGTCGAAACGCGAAAGGTTAAAACGAGAAGGGCGTTTTGCGAATGGGTTCAAACGAGAAGGGTTCAAATGAGAATGGGTTCAAATGAGACGGGTACAAATAAGAAAGGGTCGAAACGCGAAAGGTTAAAACGAGAAGGGCGTTTTGCGAATGGGTTCAAACGAGAAGGGTTCAAATGAGAATGGGTTCAAATGAGACGGGTATAAATAAGAAAGGGTCGAAACGCGAAAGGTTAAAACGAGAAGGGCGTTTTGCGAATGGGTTCAAACGAGAAGGGTTCAAATGAGAATGGGTTCAAATGAGACGGGTACAAATAAGAAAGGGTCGAAACGCGAAAGGTTAAAACGAGAAGGGCGTTTTGCGAATGGGTTCAAACGAGAAGGGTTCAAATGAGAATGGGTTCAAATGAGACGGGTACAAATAAGAAAGGGTCGAAACGCGAAAGGTTAAAACGCGAAGGGCGTTTTGCGAATGGGTTCAAACGAGAAGGGTTCAAATGAGAATGGGTTCAAATGAGACGGGTATAAATAAGAAAGGGTCGAAACGCGAAAGGTTAAAACGCGAAGGGCGTTTTGCGAATGGGTTCAAACGAGAAGGGTTCAAATGAGAATGGGTTCAAATGAGACGGGTATAAATAAGAAAGGGTCGAAACGCGAAACGTTAAAACGAGAAGGGCGTTTTGCGAATGGGTTCAAACGAGAAGGGTTCAAATGAGAATGGGTTCAAATGAGACGGGTACAAATAAGAAAGGGTCGAAACGCGAAAGGTTAAAACGAGAAGGGTGTTTTGCGAATGGGTTCAAACGAGAAGGGTTCAAATGAGAATGGGTTCAAATGAGACGGGTACAAATAAGAAAGGGTCGAAACGCGAAAGGTTAAAACGCGAAGGGCGTTTTGCGAATGGGTTCAAACGAGAAGGGTTCAAATGAGAATGGGTTCAAATGAGACGGGTATAAATAAGAAAGGGTCGAAACGCGAAAGGTTAAAACGAGAAGGGCGTTTTGCGAATGGGTTCAAACGAGAAGGGTTCAAATGAGAATGGGTTCAAATGAGACGGGTACAAATAAGAAAGGGTCGAAACGCGAAAGGTTAAAACGCGAAGGGCGTTTTGCGAATGGGTTCAAACGAGAAGGGTTCAAATGAGAATGGGTTCAAATGAGACGGGTACAAATAAGAAAGGGTCGAAACGCGAAAGGTTAAAACGAGAAGGGCGTTTTGCGAATGGGTTCAAACGAGAAGGGTTCAAATGAGAATGGGTTCAAATGAGACGGGTACAAATAAGAAAGGGTCGAAACGCGAAAGGTTAAAACGCGAAGGGCGTTTTGCGAATTGGTTCAAACGAGAAGGGTTCAAATGAGAATGGGTTCAAATGAGACGGGTACAAATAAGAAAGGGTCGAAACGCGAAAGGTTAAAACGAGAAGGGCGTTTTGCGAATGGGTTCAAACGAGAAGGGTTCAAATGAGAATGGGTTCAAATGAGACGGGTACAAATAAGAAAGGGTCGAAACGCGAAAGGTTAAAACGCGAAGGGCGTTTTGCGAATGGGTTCAAACGAGAAGGGTTCAAATGAGAATGGGTTCAAATGAGACGGGTATAAATAAGAAAGGGTCGAAACGCGAAAGGTTAAAACGAGAAGGGCGTTTTGCGAATGGGTTCAAACGAGAAGGGTTCAAATGAGAATGGGTTCAAATGAGACGGGTTCAAATAAGAAAGGGTCGAAACGCGAAAGGTTAAAACGCGAAGGGCGTTTTGCGAATGGGTTCAAACGAGAAGGGTTCAAATGAGAATGGGTTCAAATGAGACGGGTACAAATAAGAAAGGGCCGAAACGCGAAAGGTTAAAACGAGAAGGGCGTTTTGCGAATGGGTTCAAACGAGAAGGGTTCAAATGAGAATGGGTTCAAATGAGACGGGTACAAATAAGAAAGGGTCGAAACGCGAAAGGTTAAAACGAGAAGGGCGTTTTGCGAATGGGCTCAAACGAGAAGGGTTCAAATGAGAATGGGTTCAAATGAGACGGGTACAAATAAGAAAGGGTCGAAACGCGAAAGGTTAAAACGCGAAGGGCGTTTTGCGAATGGGTTCAAACGAGAAGGGTTCAAATGAGAATGGGTTCAAATGAGACGGGTACAAATAAGAAAGGGTCGAAACGCGAAAGGTTAAAACGCGAAGGGCGTTTTGCGAATGGGTTCAAACGAGAAGGGTTCAAATGAGAATGGGTTCAAATGAGACGGGTACAAATAAGAAAGGGTCGAAACGCGAAAGGTTAAAACGCGAAGGGCGTTTTGCGAATGGGTTCAAACGAGAAGGGTTCAAATGAGAATGGGTTCAAATGAGACGGGTATAAATAAGAAAGGGTCGAAACGCGAAAGGTTAAAACGCGAAGGGCGTTTTGCGAATGGGTTCAAACGAGAAGGGTTCAAATGAGAATGGGTTCAAATGAGACGGGTACAAATAAGAAAGGGTCGAAACGCGAAAGGTTAAAACGAGAAGGGCGTTTTGCGAATGGGTTCAAACGAGAAGGGTTCAAATGAGAATGGGTTCAAATGAGACGGGTACAAATAAGAAAGGGTCGAAACGCGAAAGGTTAAAACGCGAAGGGCGTTTTGCGAATGGGTTCAAACGAGAAGGGTTCAAATGAGAATGGGTTCAAATGAGACGGGTATAAATAAGAAAGGGTCGAAACGCGAAAGGTTAAAACGAGAAGGGCGTTTTGCGAATGGGTTCAAACGAGAAGGGTTCAAATGAGAATGGGTTCAAATGAGGCGGGTACAAATAAGAAAGGGTCGAAACGCGAAAGGTTAAAACGCGAAGGGCGTTTTGCGAATGGGTTCAAACGAGAAGGGTTCAAATGAGAAAGGGTTCAAATGAGACGGGTACAAATAAGAAAGGGTCGAAACGCGAAAGGTTAAAACGCGAAGGGCGTTTTGCGAATGGGTTCAAACGAGAAGGGTTCAAATGAGAATGGGTTCAAATGAGACGGGTACAAATAAGAAAGGGTCGAAACGCGAAAGGTTAAAACGCGAAGGGCGTTTTGCGAATGGGTTCAAACGAGAAGGGTTCAAATGAGAATGGGTTCAAATGAGACGGGTATAAATAAGAAAGGGTCGAAACGCGAAAGGTTAAAACGCGAAGGGCGTTTTGCGAATGGGTTCAAACGAGAAGGGTTCAAATGAGAATGGGTTCAAATGAGACGGGTACAAATAAGAAAGGGTCGAAACGCGAAAGGTTAAAACGCGAAGGGCGTTTTGCGAATGGGTTCAAACGAGAAGGGTTCAAATGAGAATGGGTTCAAATGAGACGGGTACAAATAAGAAAGGGTCGAAACGCGAAAGGTTAAAACGCGAAGGGCGTTTTGCGAATGGGTTCAAACGAGAAGGGTTCAAATGAGAAAGGGTTCAAATGAGACGGGTACAAATAAGAAAGGGTCGAAACGCGAAAGGTTAAAACGCGAAGGGCGTTTTGCGAATGGGTTCAAACGAGAAGGGTTCAAATGAGAATGGGTTCAAATGAGACGGGTATAAATAAGAAAGGGTCGAAACGCGAAAGGTTAAAACGCGAAGGGCGTTTTGCGAATGGGTTCAAACGAGAAGGGTTCAAATGAGAATGGGTTCAAATGAGACGGGTACAAATAAGAAAGGGTCGAAACGCGAAAGGTTAAAACGAGAAGGGCGTTTTGCGAATGGGTTCAAACGAGAAGGGTTCAAATGAGAATGGGTTC
The DNA here is from genome assembly GCF_016920785.2 of Ixodes scapularis. Taxonomy (NCBI): domain Eukaryota; kingdom Metazoa; phylum Arthropoda; class Arachnida; order Ixodida; family Ixodidae; genus Ixodes; species Ixodes scapularis. Next base: position 61,132,169 of record NW_024609836.1, read on the forward strand.
AAATGAGACGGGTACAAATAAGAAAGGGTCGAAACGCGAAAGGTTAAAACGCGAAGGGCGTTTTGCGAATGGGTTCAAACGAGAAGGGTTCAAATGAGAATGGGTTCAAATGAGACGGGTATAAATAAGAAAGGGTCGAAACGCGAAAGGTTAAAACGAGAAGGGCGTTTTGCGAATGGGTTCAAACGAGAAGGGTTCAAATGAGAATGGGTTCAAATGAGACGGGTACAAATAAGAAAGGGTCGAAACGCGAAAGGTTAAAACGCGAAGGGCGTTTTGCGAATGGGTTCAAACGAGAAGGGTTCAAATGAGAAAGGGTTCAAATGAGACGGGTACAAATAAGAAAGGGTCGAAACGCGAAAGGTTAAAACGCGAAGGGCGTTTTGCGAATGGGTTCAAACGAGAAGGGTTCAAATGAGAATGGGTTCAAATGAGACGGGTACAAATAAGAAAGGGTCGAAACGCGAAAGGTTAAAACGCGAAGGGCGTTTTGCGAATGGGTTCAAACGAGAAGGGTTCAAATGAGAATGGGTTCAAATGAGACGGGTACAAATAAGAAAGGGTCGAAACGCGAAAGGTTAAAACGCGAAGGGCGTTTTGCGAATGGGTTCAAACGAGAAGGGTTCAAATGAGAATGGGTTCAAATGAGACGGGTACAAATAAGAAAGGGTCGAAACGCGAAAGGTTAAAACGCGAAGGGCGTTTTGCGAATGGGTTCAAACGAGAAGGGTTCAAATGAGAATGGGTTCAAATGAGACGGGTACAAATAAGAAAGGGTCGAAACGCGAAAGGTTAAAACGCGAAGGGCGTTTTGCGAATGGGTTCAAACGAGAAGGGTTCAAATGAGAATGGGTTCAAATGAGACGGGTACAAATAAGAAAGGGTCGAAACGCGAAAGGTTAAAACGAGAAGGGCGTTTTGCGAATGGGTTCAAACGAGAAGGGTTCAAATGAGAATGGGTTCAAATGAGACGGGTACAAATAAGAAAGGGTCGAAACGCGAAAGGTTAAAACGAGAAGGGCGTTTTGCGAATGGGTTCAAACGAGAAGGGTTCAAATGAGAATGGGTTCAAATGAGACGGGTATAAATAAGAAAGGGTCGAAACGCGAAAGGTTAAAACGCGAAGGGCGTTTTGCGAATGGGTTCAAACGAGAAGGGTTCAAATGAGAATGGGTTCAAATGAGACGGGTACAAATAAGAAAGGGTCGAAACGCGAAAGGTTAAAACGAGAAGGGCGTTTTGCGAATGGGTTCAAACGAGAAGGGTTCAAATGAGAATGGGTTCAAATGAGACGGGTACAAATAAGAAAGGGTCGAAACGCGAAAGGTTAAAACGCGAAGGGCGTTTTGCGAATGGGTTCAAACGAGAAGGGTTCAAATGAGAATGGGTTCAAATGAGACGGGTACAAATAAGAAAGGGTCGAAACGCGAAAGGTTAAAACGAGAAGGGCGTTTTGCGAATGGGTTCAAACGAGAAGGGTTCAAATGAGAATGGGTTCAAATGAGACGGGTACAAATAAGAAAGGGTCGAAACGCGAAAGGTTAAAACGCGAAGGGCGTTTTGCGAATGGGTTCAAACGAGAAGGGTTCAAATGAGAATGGGTTCAAATGAGACGGGTATAAATAAGAAAGGGTCGAAACGCGAAAGGTTAAAACGCGAAGGGCGTTTTGCGAATGGGTTCAAACGAGAAGGGTTCAAATGAGAATGGGTTCAAATGAGACGGGTATAAATAAGAAAGGGTCGAAACGCGAAAGGTTAAAACGCGAAGGGCGTTTTGCGAATGGGTTCAAACGAGAAGGGTTCAAATGAGAATGGGTTCAAATGAGACGGGTACAAATAAGAAAGGGTCGAAACGCGAAAGGTTAAAACGCGAAGGGCGTTTTGCGAATGGGTTCAAACGAGAAGGGTTCAAATGAGAATGGGTTCAAATGAGACGGGTACAAATAAGAAAGGGTCGAAACGCGAAAGGTTAAAACGAGAAGGGCGTTTTGCGAATGGGTTCAAACGAGAAGGGTTCAAATGAGAATGGGTTCAAATGAGACGGGTACAAATAAGAAAGGGTCGAAACGCGAAAGGTTAAAACGCGAAGGGCGTTTTGCGAATGGGTTCAAACGAGAAGGGTTCAAATGAGAATGGGTTCAAATGAGACGGGTATAAATAAGAAAGGGTCGAAACGCGAAAGGTTAAAACGCGAAGGGCGTTTTGCGAATGGGTTCAAACGAGAAGGGTTCAAATGAGAATGGGTTCAAATGAGACGGGTATAAATAAGAAAGGGTCGAAACGCGAAAGGTTAAAACGCGAAGGGCGTTTTGCGAATGGGTTCAAACGAGAAGGGTTCAAATGAGAATGGGTTCAAATGAGACGGGTACAAATAAGAAAGGGTCGAAACGCGAAAGGTTAAAACGAGAAGGGCGTTTTGCGAATGGGTTCAAACGAGAAGGGTTTAAATGAGAATGGGTTCAAATGAGACGGGTACAAATAAGAAAGGGTCGAAACGCGAAAGGTTAAAACGCGAAGGGCGTTTTGCGAATGGGTTCAAACGAGAAGGGTTCAAATGAGAATGGGTTCAAATGAGACGGGTATAAATAAGAAAGGGTCGAAACGCGAAAGGTTAAAACGAGAAGGGCGTTTTGCGAATGGGTTCAAACGAGAAGGGTTCAAATGAGAATGGGTTCAAATGAGACGGGTACAAATAAGAAAGGGTCGAAACGCGAAAGGTTAAAACGCGAAGGGCGTTTTGCGAATGGGTTCAAACGAGAAGGGTTCAAATGAGAAAGGGTTCAAATGAGACGGGTACAAATAAGAAAGGGTCGAAACGCGAAAGGTTAAAACGCGAAGGGCGTTTTGCGAATGGGTTCAAACGAGAAGGGTTCAAATGAGAATGGGTTCAAATGAGACGGGTACAAATAAGAAAGGGTCGAAACGCGAAAGGTTAAAACGCGAAGGGCGTTTTGCGAATGGGTTCAAACGAGAAGGGTTCAAATGAGAATGGGTTCAAATGAGACGGGTACAAATAAGAAAGGGTCGAAACGCGAAAGGTTAAAACGCGAAGGGCGTTTTGCGAATGGGTTCAAACGAGAAGGGTTCAAATGAGAATGGGTTCAAATGAGACGGGTACAAATAAGAAAGGGTCGAAACGCGAAAGGTTAAAACGAGAAGGGCGTTTTGCGGATGGGTTCAAACGAGAAGGGTTCAAATGAGAATGGGTTCAAATGAGACGGGTACAAATAAGAAAGGGTCGAAACGCGAAAGGTTAAAACGCGAAGGGCGTTTTGCGAATGGGTTCAAACGAGAAGGGTTCAAATGAGAATGGGTTCAAATGAGACGGGTATAAATAAGAAAGGGTCGAAACGCGAAAGGTTAAAACGCGAAGGGCGTTTTGCGAATGGGTTCAAACGAGAAGGGTTCAAATGAGAATGGGTTCAAATGAGACGGGTACAAATAAGAAAGGGTCGAAACGCGAAAGGTTAAAACGCGAAGGGCGTTTTGCGAATGGGTTCAAACGAGAAGGGTTCAAATGAGAATGGGTTCAAATGAGACGGGTATAAATAAGAAAGGATCGAAACGCGAAAGGTTAAAACGCGAAGGGCGTTTTGCGAATGGGTTCAAACGAGAAGGGTTCAAATGAGAATGGGTTCAAATGAGACGGGTACAAATAAGAAAGGGTCGAAACGCGAAAGGTTAAAACGAGAAGGGCGTTTTGCGAATGGGTTCAAACGAGAAGGGTTCAAATAACAATGGGCTGTTTCGAGATACACCCATTGTAACGGCTGTATCCTTTATAACGGGTGGTAGCTTGCACCACCTAGCGGCATGCAATAGAAGTGTCATGCTCTCGGCTGCCACGATCCTGGTGGTGTTCCAGCACCGGAGTTGGATGCGGCGGACGTCTGTTCTGCAATAGCGTGTTCCACCGCCCGACAGACAACGGAATATGAAACAAACACGAAGTGGGACGCCGCGACGACAGCGCTCCTCGCGTCCGCTCAACGTTTCCGCCAGCATTTCTGGAACCCGCCTCCAGGATCGCGACATCCGACAGGATGACGCACCGGCAGCAGTGGCGCAAATTGTTTCGCCACGTTCACTACTGCCACTTTGACACCACCCGCGATCGCGGCCGGTGATAACCTGACACCTTTGTGACGTCGTCGAACGGGAATCGAGAGGATCTGGTAGAAAAAAACACCGCTCGGAAACGCGTACTAGCGAGCGCTGTTTTAGCGAGTGAATAGTACTTGTCCAAGTATAAATGAAAACGCGTTTGAACCTCTTTTTGCGTTTCGTGAATTGGCCATCGGGTTCACTTTAATTGTTTTACAAGGCTCGCGGCTAATATACAAAGCATGGCACTCCACACGTCGAGGCGTGAAAGAAGGTCGTACGAAAAGTTTTCATCGGGCTTGCCAACAAAGGTTTTCTGAATCAGCTCTGACAATTTTTTTTTTTTATATTCACGACAAGTGCTTATCTTTTTAGCATTTTCCCGCTTTTTTTTAAGTTGGACCACGCAAAGACCTTTATCACGTGGCTTGTGAAACAACCGAACCGTCATAAGAGCTTAACGCGATATCAAAACTTTATGTGGCGCATTTTGTCTATCAAGGAAGCCAGTCTGAGCCGCATATGCTGGGTAGCAAATTCCTAGTGCTAAATGTTTGGCTCCACCTAAGGCCTAAGGCTAAGGCCACTCGTGTCTAGTCTTTTCCCCAGGTTGGACCTTCTTTCTGTGAGGCTTAAAAAACGATAAATAAGGCTTTGTTATTTGGGAAGGGTTGGTCCCAGGGAGCACGTAACCAATCCCAGCAGATGACGCACTAAGTCCTGCGCACTGTCGTAAGAATACGCAAAAAACACACGCACAAACAACACATTCTTATCCGCTTAAACGCACGCATACATACTCATACATATGAGCGCACATCAACGAATAAGTTTTGTTTTTGGGCGGCGCCTACAACTTGCTGAGTCTTCCGGTTATCGAGCACGAATCTAAACCACCCTGGAGAAGAGTTAAGGGGAAAACGAAACAACACCGGTGAAATGTGAGCGCGGCCCGAAGGCTGTTTTCACCTAACGCAGCGCTACTCAACGGTGAAGCACCCTTTCCGTAATCGTCGAAGCGCGCGAGGGGGAGCAGCTGCCCGCGGTCTCGGAAAGACGGTGCTTGCTGAATATTCGCGGGAAAGATAAGTCAATAAAAGGTGCGCGCCTTTCCTAAAAAAAAAAAAAAAAAAAAAAAAAAAAACGTTTGATGTACGCCTCGCCAGGGTTGCCGAACTTCGCGGGAGCAGTGCACTAAGCCGTAGTATTATATGTGCTCCCCTCTTCCTTCCGGCCTCAGGACTTAAAAGTTTCGTAATCCGTAAGCAGCGCTATTTTGCAATTGTAGTAAGGGTGCTGTAATGTGTTACTTCGTGGGATAAGGAAACTGTTTGATGAATGAAAAGAAAAGAACATACTAAAGAGATGGCTGAGCCATGACTGATGGCTGACTAAAGGTCGGCTCTCGTTTTCTGTTTACTGCTATTTTATCATGTGGAAGAGCCAACTAGCTCAAATAACTACTTTAACTTCTGTGTTCTCTTCGTCTTTCTCTATCTCCGAGGCAAGTTCGGCGCTGACTGTAGGCACACTGCTCACAGTAAATAACCTTTTCTAGTTCAGTTGAGGGGGTTGGAAAGAAAGAAAAACCTGTAAAGGAGGAAGTGCTTTGGGCATAGAACGAGTGCGAACCGTTGAGAGAATGAGTTACCAAATAACAGGGTAAGCCACTGAGACAGACTGAAGTTATCGAGTGGAAACGCGTACACTGCGTTTCGTGATAGGTCTGTGCGTAGTTGAAGCCTTGCCTAGGTACAACCACCGAGACCCATACTGAAAACGCAAATCAGGGGGCATTTATTGCCCTTGGTATGCTTATCATATGATGGAACATGTAGAGGAAAATAACGAACGCCATGACGTTGCCTTTTGAGGGTGTTTGGTTGGTCTCCTCGGTTCGTATCGTTGACTGCGCTCGGACGCAAGGTGGAGTTAACATAGCTGCCTTTTGTAACGCAAGCTCTTGTAACGCACATATGTAACGCGGAACCGTGAACAAATATTTACCAGTATGAATAAGGAATACAGGAAAATGGCAGCGACCTTTACATTCTATGTCCCACGATGCATGAAAAGCAGTATTCAAGCAGTAATAGCTTTAATTTGTTTAGTAGACTATATCCAGTTTCTTATAGTATAGGTCACGTCACCCCGTGTCAGATGACGTCAATTTTCCCGCTACATTTATCGGGGAAACTGAATCGGTCTGTAGGTCCCGTGGCGTCAGGTCATGTGACATTACATTTTCCGCTAAATTTACCGGAGAAAGTGAATTCGTGCGTACGTCACGTGACATCAATTTCCCCGCTAAATTTAACGGGATATGCACGGACCTACAGATGGGTGGAGGACGGACAACACTTTTTTATTGAAGGGGGGAGGGGAGCGCTAAAAAAAAAATTCATGGTTTAAAACGTGCAACCACTTGGTTTTTAGCCAGGCTGCCGCCGGATCTGAATCAGACGCTGAGTCATCTGCGCCAGCAGCGCACACCGGGCAGACAAACTTCAAATGTCGTCACAAGGCCGCAAACAAGGCTGACACAATTTTTGTTGGGAGGGTGTGCAGGGGGCTACAGAGTAAAGGACATGCACGTGCTTCGAAGAAAAGAGGGGGACGCTAAACAGCAGGCTGTGCAACAAGAACAAAAAAGACGCAAACTTTGCGTTCCAAAATGGCGCCTGGAACGCGTCACAGACCGTGGTGTGTTTCTCGCGTCCAAAAAAAGTTGTCCCTCAATTTCTGCATAATGGCGTCATAGGAGCGTCACTTTGTCGCCGACCGCGTTCCTTGTGGTGTCACAGTAGAGGTGGTGTATATCTGGGACGCCTGTTGTGCTGCAAGTCGCTCCCCAGTTTGACAGTCCTCGGACTCAAGCTTCGGCAGCCAGGAGTTGGGATGCCATCATGACGGCGACCATCGCATTTCTTCGTGCTTTTTCTACCGCAACTTCCGGGATTTAGTTATCGCATTTTTTATCAGTTAACAATGTTTGACTTCGCTACATTTTAATACAAAACATGTGTTCCGCAGCATGTGCGTAAAAACAAGCGACGATTCAAAGCAAAATAACAATCAAAAGGAATATAGAGTGCGTTCATTGTTCGCCAGCATTCCGATGACGCTTTTATATTGCTAATATGCCCGTGCTGTTAGTGTATGAAAATGACCCCGTCGTCCATATTTATGAGCGGATAAAAGCATTGAAAACGTAATTGCTAAAGTTCGTGGGAGATGAAAGATGTTGACTTTCTTTATTGTTTTCTCTGCCGGGTTGTTTTTATCGGGCACTTGTTCTTAAAGACTTCGAGCGTGCGGATAATGTTTCGAGCATCTTCGCACAGACCAGAAAGAATAAAGCAGTACTTATTTATTGCAAAGTGGACTGTATTGCGTGGCTTTCAATTTATGTTGATCGTCTGCATGCACAAGGAGTTACTTATTCATGTTACTGCGTAGTTCTTGCCGCCTCCCTTAATTTCCAGACGTCCTTCGTTCGCTTGGCACGAATATATCCCTCATGCTGAAAGGCGTCGACGTATGTTCGCGCTAACAGTGGCCGACAGTGTACATAAATACACGTACGAAGCCGTTTTAGAACCTTTTTTAATGCAATTTATTTGAAAAAAATACGCCGTAACTGATCAATTATTTTATCTGCCTGACTGAGAAATCTCCCAACCTACCTAGTATCTACGAATTGTTCATATTTCCTCTTATCATGGAGCGCGGGGAGAAAGAGCACTCACTCTTTTCCCATAAAAATGAATTACCAGAAGTCAAATTTTCGACCAGTTGCTGTCTGCTTTAATTTGCGACAGGACACTAGCGCCACTTGAACCTCTAGCGTACATTATAATAACTTTATGGTCATGCCATCGGACTGCGTGACACTCCGATTATTGTAACGTCCTTTGCTGCCAAATCGGGGCAACTTTCGATCCACGGGCGGAATGCGTAGAAAAAATACCGAGGAAAAGAAAAAGACGAGGGCGTACAAGGACGTCAGAACTCCGAACTCTGGTTGTAATGGTTAGTGGGTAGATCTACATAAAGAGGGCAGCGTTTGCCTCCACTGCGCCTGTCGAACGCGTTATAAAGCGGAACGCCGGCGTCTGGCGTTTTGCTTTTCAATTCAAATGCGTTCGGCAAGTGCAGTGTGCACCCACGAATCATTTCAATCCGAGCTTGACTTTCTGACGATCCCCAGCGCTCTCGACTTCTCCCCTCGCCCAGTTTCTCGGCGCATTGGACGCTACACACACTACCAGTCAGTAGAGAGTTTTAACGAACCGGTTTTGCACATACGATACGGTACAAAGTGTCCGTATGCGAGTTTTCTGCGGTAGCGCAAGCGCAGTTCGTACCGGGGGACCCCTCGTACTGTATCGGACGTAAAAAGAACAAAAAAAAAAAACGGTTCCCTAAAACTTTTTAGCGATACGTTTCCGGAACCGTACTACCGCTGAAGCGCTAGTTTCGGCAGGGCTCTCTTTAATGGACGCTGCGCACGGTGGTGTTCGCACTGTCAATGCATTAGGGATTATCATCATCGTATGTGCAACGCAATCCCGAGGCAACAGGCAATACATTTTGTGCTACCACTGCCTCTTTTACGACAGTGCGGTAAAGGGGCGAAGGTTTTGAGTTTGTATGTAATGGTTGTCTAAAAAAAAAGTACATGTGATGCTCGCATAAAAAAAAAAAAAAAGCTTCTACATGACTGAATTAAATTCTGTGAATAATGTCCTGAACATAATACTTTAAGGGCCATCATTTTTTTGTTACGTAATACAACAACCAGTAAGGCTAGAAGGATTAACTTCGAAACCTAATTGGAACACACCTGATGCCAAGTCTACGGAACCATCGATCATATATGTAATTTATTTTTGATTGGCTCTTTCCAAAACCGGTTAACCAAGCAGGCGCGTGAAGCAGAAATGAGGAGGTAAAGGTAAATGTCCCGAATAAGACCATTTCTAATGCGCCGCGTTGCTATATAAAAGAAAGTAGTTGGTGCTTGTATTACTTTTTATGTGCTTAATAACATAACATTAAATCGACGCTTCCGCGGTCTAAACACTAATTTGGCACATTTAAAAGAAATACTTACAAATTAAAACCACTCTTTAAGCGTACAAGTGTAAACCGTCGTGGTCTACAAATTTAATTTAAAAATACAGCTGCTGTTGTACAATTCAAAGGCGCACTGCTCCCGAGTATATATATATATAAATGTCATGCTAGATCATCAACAGTACATATAGATAAGATAAAAATCCCCTCACCCTTGCCTTCCTTTTTACTCCACTCACTCAGCTATGCCAGCAATCTCATCACCAGCCGAGGTAAGAAAAAGAGCTTGCCGTAATGAGATGCGCGTTAATGAATTGCCGGGCAAACTCATGTGCCGTAAACTAATTAAAGAAGAATAATGAACTTCCATTCGCCTTCTCTCCTCTCCCGTTTTTTTTCCTTCTCCCTCTTTATAGCCCCACCTCTCTAAAATCCACCACCGACGCCACCACCATTGCGTCGAACGACTATCAGATAATGTCGGTAACTTTTGTCGAACCTGAAGTTCAACTATATCGTCGAATTTTAAGATTTTTTCTTAAAATTCGACCAAGTTTGAATAATGGACAGTGTCTCTTGACCTCTACTAAAACTTCAAAACTTTTGGAAACAAATCATATATAGGATGACTGAAATGGCAAGACTCGATATAAAATGGGCCGTAAAAATCAGCTCCTGCAAGTAACAACCTAAACTTTTCGTCAAAAGTGTACTTCACAGGTGGGCTTTATCTTATAAAATTACAAGGCGTAGTTCTTTTTCTGTAAAAAAATAGAGCGAAAAAAAATTATTTGCATTGGTCAACGACAAACGGCGACGCAGACGGCTGAGTCGAGATGCGCGCGCGTTTGGCACGCGGATCGATAGGTGGTGCTATACCTGCTTGTTCCAGCTTGCTTAAAAAAAGATCGAAACTGCCAGCGACGACCGTGGTCTATCGAAATCAACATAGTGTTTTTGTAATGTACCTTCGGTTCAAAAATGAATTCGGGCATAAATAGCAAAACTAGAAGTAAACAAGCAAAGGCCCATTTTCGTAAAGTCGTAAATAACGACGGCTGTCTTTCTGCCGACGGATTTCGTCTGCGTGTCGTCTGCTTACTGACTGTCCCTGGTCGGCTACACCATAAGACGCTGTTCCTGACACCCTCTATTAATAAGCCTCTTGCACCTGACGTCACTTCCGGTTACATTCGAAATCGAAACCAACATTGTCGTCTGCTATCAGTGCCTCGGTGCCATGTTGAAGGCATTCGGCGTCTTATTGAGGCAGCATCAGTGCCGTAGAGTCATAGAGTCGTCTTTGTATAACCACATTTAAGAATATTTTCTTGTCCTAGTCAATCGCAAATAGATTCCTCATCTGACACGAAGTGAAGTCCAGAAACCCTTAGTGTGGGTACGAAGCTTTCCTTCTAAGATCATAGATTTAATAAAATAATCTAGAGTGAACGTTTCCATATACATTTGGCCTCTTCGGAACGGCGTGGCATACACACAGATATCGACTGTCCCGGTTGGCGGTACCGATAAGCCCATATCGCTCGCGAAGCCTTAATATGCACGAAGAAGCAGCAAAACGTCACTAGTCAAATCTTTACCTTGCACAAAAAAAAAATCACCGGAATCGCGCATTGACAACATTATATGAAGTTGATCAGAACACGAGCAGCTTCAACTCGTCGCGGCAAAACGAACAGGCCTGATCCTTTGCCTACTTTCTTTCACTGCTCTTTTGTCGCTCTCTTTTTCGATGTTTCTCTCGGTACCGGAGATGTTGACTCCCAGGATTTGCCGCGTTCTGCTCCCGTCTTTACTCGCCTCTTCCAGATTGTGCCGGTGTATCCGTCGGAGTTATTCGTGACGGCGGCGAGCCGAATCTCCAGCGTCGCCTTGTCCTGGTTCCCATCGATTGCCGGAATTCTAGCAAAACCGATACTGTGTAATGTAACTCCGTTATATCGCCGACTTCTTACGGTTGGAACATTTGTTTACGGCGCAACTAACCATTCTAAACGTCGAGTAGCGGACAAACTACAGTGCGTACACGGTCCCAAAACACACAAAACAGAGAATAGCAGTGACGAATGCTCCCAACATGAATTTCGGCGGGTTCCGGTGAGATTTACGATCCGGAAGCAGCGTTGCATCATGGTCTCGAGCAAGAACTCTATACGTGCGCTAAACTGGCCCCGCCACTCGACTCTGTCGACTCGGTCGTCCGCGTCACCGTCTACAGTTGACAATGGCGTATTTTCTGGCCTTTTGTTTTCTGGAAGAGGGCTATTCCTTGTTATTTTATAAGGTAAAACACAGCAACGAAATACACCTTAGACGAAAGGTTTACGTTGCCACGTGCAGGCGCCAAGTTGTACGGCCTTTTAGATCCAGCCTCGGAATTTCGGACACCCTGTATGAAATAGTCTATCTTATACTTTACACGATGATTACCGGTGTTTACTCAATATAAGAGCAGGCATGACCGTTAACGGTTTACTTAGTTTATTAAAGTGATGAAGGGAAGCAGTCTGCTACATTTTATCTAGTTAGTATTACACAGTTAGTGTCACTACAATGAAAAATATGAAAACAAGCCTAAACTTATCCACTCTTTAAGAACGCCGGAAGGGTGTTCTCTTTGTCCATAAGCGTTATCTCTCATTCCAGTGTCAGAAGTTGATAACTGCATGGTCTCCTACCGATCGTCTCCTCACCTTAACGGCTTCTGTAAGCTTCAGCGCATACCCGGCTCGATGTTATTGTTTATTGGTATGTATAATTATTCTACCACACTCTAAGAAAAAATGAAGGAAAAAAGTAGCAACGGCGCGTCTTCCTCCCTTCTACTGACGCGCCCCCAAGCGGACACGAGAAAAGGGGAGGAACGAAACGTTTTTCTCCTTCTCCAGGCAGACGGGAGAAAGCTTTCGCCCTCCCGATTCATTTTCTTTCGGTTTCGTTTTTCGAGCACGTCGCGCACGTTGTTTTATCAACGTTGTTGAGTTGATTGAGCTTCAGCGGCAGCGAAGGCCGCCTGTAATTCCGTCTCCTAGTCTAAACGTGCAGAACATTTCGCTTGCATTGACGTTTTTATCACGAATTTTATCGAACGAGCAAACGAAGCCGCTAGAAACAGCGAAGTTCCGGAGCTGTGCCAGCAGCGCCACGTACACTGGGTAGGATGTCCGCAAGGATGTCCGTCTCCGGATTGCGGGCCTCCTTGATTGCGGGACTCGCGCGGCACGGAACTGACGGAACTACAGTGCTACAGTCACTACAGTAGCGAAACCACGCGGAACTGTGTCGACGTTTTCGACGTTATGGAAACCGCAGGTACTGCGTCCAAGACAGGCAGGTTTTGCTGCCGGCTGCCTGGGTGCCTTCCGGGCTGAGTTCGGTTCTGTTTTCCGATGCCGAGGGGCAACCGGCGTTCAACGTGGTTCTGTGTTTGTGCGTGTCAGCAACATAGCTGCAACATCGTGATGGCAGTGTTGTGGGTTGTGAACAGAAGACTGGAATTATCGCCGATGTGACCGTGTGTTCGCGTATTAGTGGTGTATCAAGAAAATGAGATCGTAAACCGTTGGGCATTGATGCCGCTGGTCGGGCCGTGATCGAAGGGGGCGGGGTATCGCATGTTGACATTCCGCTTTACATAAAAAAAGTTTAATACCACTTGAGGGATTAAGTGCAATCGATCAACGTGCGGATACTCATGTTGGAACGCTGGTCTGAACAGTAGAAGCTTCTATCGTACAGTAGCCAATGTGACTGTCGGAATTGTCTCGTCCCCGAGAGCGATTGCGCTCTGGGGCAAGGACTGAACATTACGAAATGGTGACGGAAAGTACGTATATTTACAGTATGGAATTTCGGCATTAAAAACCAATAGTAGGTAAAATCGAGACAAAAAAAAGGAGTTACCCTTTATTTTGCTGTTTAAATATACTACGATTCCTGGAAAAACTGCACTCCAAGTGGCGCGCTGGGATGAGCGCTAGAAGTTTTCGTGCTCGCCACGGCATAGCTCCGTACACTTAACACCTGCCGCAAGTCGCGGCTTTGACTGCATTCAAGTTGATCAAAAAGCGATTTCTCAGCCCGTGAAGCATCATTCCAGCGGAGTGAATATCCGCTCTACAGAGATTAATTCAAGACGGCAATTGCAGGTTTGGGCGAGCAGCACAAATAGAAAAACCAATAGAAATACATGGCACGACATGCCGTGTGGGGAAACAAACTCTTGGCTTCGAACCGCATTGGAGCGGCTTGATTTATTGGCTTTCAAATAGTTACGGCATGATCGAGTGTTTATTTTTAATAAGAGATTCTTCCCCTGAGCCATTCAAAATACTCTCAAAGGTATGACATAGCTGGGAGAAAATCAACACGCTGGGAATATTTTTTATTGCTTATGGAGTCACTGAAAAGTTCCGTACGTTCAAAACGACCAGTATAAAAGACGGAAACGCAGAACACGGGTGTAGTGTTCGGGTTAGTGTGGTGTTCCGTTGTATTGATATTTGTGTGTGCCGTGTTTGTGCTCAATGTATGTTCACTTGATGCTTGGAATAAGCGTAATGTGTGTATAGTGGAGGATCCCCAAGCGCAGTAGTAACCTGAAAAAAGCAATTTATTTTTCGTAGAACATGAATTGGGCGGTACCTAGCGCCACCTAGCCTAGCTACTTGCAATTACTCTGCTTGACCCTGCCATCTGGTGGCTAGCGATTTAACCTTCTTTCACGCTACGCGATAAACAGCGGCTTCGAGTTAGTTCTTTCGAGAGCGGCTTTTGGTTTCGCGGAGAGAGTTTGCCCGTCTCCGTGATGTGCGGTTGACGATGGAATTGTGACTCGAGGAACACCAAAGGTACGACGCAAAGTGCGCGAAGTAACTTGGTATCGGTTGTTTCCATTTAACATCGCAGTGCTGTCGACGAGATGACTGAGTAACTGCTCTCGAAACGCAAGTTTCTGTACCTGTGGGGGGAATCTGGCTTCGGAAATAAACACAGTTCGCGGAAAGCTCGTGTTACGCTTTTATTTGCTGCTGCTCTCGTCCCGTACAAGAGACGTAGCGTCCTCGTCAAGCCTTATTGGGCTCGATTTGCTCGATTCAGGGCCGCCATAATGAGATGCAGGCGACGGAGGAACTACACTGTTAGCGAAAATGTAATATTACGCCCGTTTACACCCCATTTTCACTCGCTAGCATATTTTTACACGCTCTGCTAGTGATAAATCGTCAAAAAATTACTTGGGGTAGTAAAAATTGGTGTTTCGATTTCGGTTTACACGACTAGGCGTGTAAGCAACACTGAAAACACCCCAGCCCCCCCAGCCCAACACCTCAAAACGTCGAGCGCCATGTTGCTTCTGCCTCGAAGCGGTACGGCGGACGTAGCAGTCGAAGGTGAGTGTTTGATTTTTTTTATCAAGTTTGTATAGAATGCAGCACGTCTCAGATTTTTATTACGTGCCGTTCAAGAACGTTAGATTTGCTTTGAGCAAGCCGGCTCAGGCGTTAAGCCCGATTCACACAACCGGCGTTTAGCCACCCCGTCGATTGGAAACAACTGGACTGCTCGCCGGTTCTTTTGCGCGAGCTTTCGCTCGGGCGCTGTGAACCCTATGAACTGTGGTGCTCAAAGCTAGCACAATTAGGCACGGCTAGCGTCCCGGTGGAAGCTGCAGAGAGCGGAAACCGAAGACACCGTCGCATAAGAGTGGCGAAGCCGCGATCTTGCGCTGATCGTTGTCCCGCCGCTCTCTCCGGCAATATCGACACTTCGCTGCTGGGTGTCTCGTATTTCGACGTTGTAAAGAAAATTGGCAAGCGCGAGGAGTCTCTATATCGTTTTCTCCGTCGCCTGCGTGGAGGAAACACGGTGGCGATAGAAACATATGCTCATGCAGTCAGTCAGTCAACTTGGACAATCCCCCTGTTGTCCCTCAATCCTATCGCATTCTTTGACTGCGTTTGTGACAGCAACAACGTTTCCCCAGTGTGAAAGCTTTCAGACACAACGGGCTACAAACTGTGTTGTGCATAGCATGTAGCCCTGAGGGAATTCTTCGCCAAAGACACTAGCACATTAGTTTCATTGGTAAGGTGACCGGCCATTAACGTGTTTGGCAAATGAAGCGATCACGGGTAAGTAGAAATGCAAACAATGTTGAATGAATATTAAGGTGGTTGTAGCCAGAGCCTGCCAGTTGAAATTTATAAACAGCAACCTTTAACAGTATAGTCTGCGGTAACTTCTTTCACTTGGGATTGCAATTTTGAACACAAAGCCACTCCACATAGATGTCGAAAATCGTGTAAACAACAGCAGTCATCGTCCCCAGTTCGGATGAGCGAAGCCTTAGCTTGATGAAAAGAATGGCGGTCTATACTTCTTGGTGGTTTCAATCACAACCTCGCACAGCTGAACACACAAACAAATCAAGGAAATATATCCCGCGCTGGCTTGCAAATCACAGCACACAAGCAGGGTACATAGCAGAGCAGAAAACACTGGCAATGAGCACACGGAGGCATGCAGCTTCTTTTCTTTTTCCCTCGGCGAATGATTGGTTTGCTGCAGCATTCCGTAAGCACGTCGACATTCAAAAGTTGAGCCTGATCTGTCTTGCAGTGCCTTGCGGAACGGCAAGTATCGCCCACCATTCCACAAGGCACTGCAGGACTCGCAAATGTGTGAACAGTGCTTTGCAATAAAGGCCATGATCGGGCAGCAGGTGCCCATCTAAAGACATTTAATATTGATTGGCATTGAACTAAGCTTTGGGCTTCATCACGTAGCAAGCATGGGTGAGGTGTAATTCAAGAACATTTAATGTTCGACGAGTTTAATACTTTGTGGTGCTTCCCCATCTGTTTCGGTGTAAGGAGTGGGGTTCAAATTGGTAAAAATAATTCAATGATCCACTCTGAGGATAAACGAGAAATTACGGGAAAAGAACAAAAGAGCTAAGTTCTACCAGTGACTAGCGCCTGGTGTATAATCAGTAGAGAAAGACGATGACACAGGGATGATAAGCGAACAAAAGATTAGATTTAATAAAGTGAACAACTAAGCTGTACACGGCAATAGAGCACTCAACACAAACCATGCTCCAGCTCAAAGCTATGGAGCCCCGCGAGCCAGAAACTAATACTAAAAAGACTCGACGCTCATAAAACCGGAATAAGCCAACAAAACAGTGACGAAAACCCGACACTAACAACGAGAGCAAACCGAGATGGAGCTCGAACGTTACTGCTACGCACATGGGATAATTCCCCAAAACAGTCGCGACAGAAAGTAGCACTGTGTAAAAATCTTCCCAACATTCAACAATTCGTACTTCAGAGCCAGAGAATGCAGTAGACAAGTCCTAGAAAACCAGGCTTAGCTTTCCGGTAGGTGCCGAGTCCAGAGCAGTCCGTAGTCTGGAGTTGTCGGCCGAAGAACGGCGTCTCTAAGTCCAGCGGTCCAATTAGAGGCTTGATGAGGTCGACACCGCGCACCACACAGCAACACACGCTTCAGCACAACAAACTCAAACACTTGTTCGACAGGCAGGGCAGAAGCCAAAAATTACACGTTCCAAGACTCATCTGCAGGGAGTAACCACGTTGAGTAGCGACCCGGCCAGCTCTGGGGTTGGACTACCTTCTTTGTTCCCGAACCCCCTTTTATAGGCTCGTCTACCGACCAATCTCCCGTTTCCCCGCCTTTCGGGTCAGTCAACTTTCAAGAAAAACAAAGCTACACAGCAACGACCCAAATGGCAAAACCTATTACAATTTTCAGACAACCAAACATATGTGCCCATCCATTCCCCCGTACGAGTCCAAAAACATCAATTATCGCCGATACATAGAACACGACAGGCGGCAGACTGAGCAAAGCCGCCACCTTCAGAAAGCGTGCTAGCCAGCGTAAACATCTTTGTATCCCGGCGGCGCCCCTGCATGTCAAATCGGCACCATACGCGAGCCAGCATACGCACCCCTCCGTCCGCGAGGTCAAAGCCACAAACTGTGACCTGGGATGATCTACGTCGCCCGTTAACAAAAACCCATTCCGTAAACGAGCAAATTCGTTGGGGACTTAGAAAGGAACTACGACGGGACGAACTGAGATTAAAAGTGGCACCACACTCCCCCTTTTTGAACGTACCAACACTTAAAGTGGTCCAAAAAAAAGATCTTAAAAGTATTTAAAAAAATGAAGAGAAGCCTGAATTTGTGACACCCGGTTTCTCCATCCTGTGTTTTTTTTGTGCTTTTTCTATTACGAAGCGAGACATCATTCCAGCCGTAGGCACCAGATGTAATTCCCGTCTGCGATCATAAGATTATAGGATCCTAACTGTCGGCAGCTAAGTGTCAATTACATCCGGCTTGTGCATACAGTGCAACATCTTTTGCTATTCAGCCGATCATCACTTTACAGCCTGGGTATCTGTTCTTGTAAACGACAGTAGTGCTACATGTTAAACGGCTCTAAAGCGATAGAGCAAACTCACATCTCATTATCTTTTAGCTGAATAAACTGTTTGTTTGGTTATGCTTGTTGTCCAATTTTTGTTTTAAATTTAATTTTCTCATATAAACACCTTACATTATAGAAAAAAAATCTTTTTATAGTACGGCGGTGTCCATATTAAGAAGACATGACTGTATCATCTTTGAAACTAGTTTGCCACAGCCAGTGTTATAATATGTATTGATTTTTTATGCAGTGCCTGCCTTTCCTTGCCCCTTGTGAGGACGACTGAGAAAGCGACTTTGCGCCACAACGACGGATGGCAAGTGTCCCAAGTGTCGTCACCTATAGTGGTCATGTGCTATGTGTTCGCAGCATTGTAAGCCGACCGTGGAGCACTTTCAAAAGGGAACTTTCGCCATGTGCACAGTATGGCCGTGTACAATACGGGGCACGTGCAGTCAGAAGAATTATGAGAGGGAACATGCGGGCGCGTGTCACTTGGTACAGGCAGAGCAGCCTAGCAAGTGTCATGCTTGTGCACTGAGGGGCCCTGGTTTGAAGAGCCGAGGCAGAAGTTTCAGCGGCGGTGTCACCGCCCTGGCGGCTTGTCGCCGAAGCAGAAACGGGGTTAGCTAGCTTTGCTCGTGGCTGGCTTTGTGTAGTGTGTGTAGACCGGGAACGTAGGCTTATGAACTTCGGCAACAAGAATACTACACGGCTTTAGTGTTTTGGTACGAGCAACAAACGTGACACTATCTGCTACGACTAGCTACGACCACCCACCGCAGCGGTGAAGGCATCCAAGAAGCAGAACCTGTGTATTACGCCGTTGCCGTAACCCAACAGTGCTCATTTGTCATGGAGGGCTTTCCGCCCAGAGACTTTGCTCGTCACTGAGTGTTATTTCCCGTGTTTCTCTTTGTGTGCGCAGTGGCTGGACGGGCCTCATACAGCAGTTCTTCAGTCTCAAAGGTGACTAAAAGTTGAGGGTGGTTGGACCTGCAGCAATCCCCTCGGTTGGTGCGTGTGACAGAACCTTTGTACGGCATCATCGGGAGGATGCTGTTGTGAGTTAGCAAGTTGTCCAATTGTATGTTCATTATGCTAATATTTGAAAAAGCTTGTTTAAAAGGATGCTGGACCAAAATTTGGATTTCATAAAATAAGGCCGCGGAAGCTTTGAATGGGAGCTCTACAAACTCCGAAACATCACTCATACATTAATATCTCAAACAGATGGCCGTATTCTTGGAAAGGAAAGGGCACAATCAAACAAGAAATGTGACATCATACTTCTCCTGGTACACTTTAGAATGAGGGGAAGCGGCCTCGCTTCTCTCATTCCCGCTTCGGTTCACCTGCTTAAGGGGATAAAGCCTAGAGGAGAGGGAATGAGAATCGCGACATCACATGTCTCGTCGGCCTTGTTGAATCCCACATGTTTCCAAAAATACGGCCATCCGTTAGAAATAATGCTCTATGTGTGATGTTTTGGGGGTTTTGCAGCGTCCCGCATACCGCCCCAGTGTTGTTTTGCAAGCTTCGAATTTCGGTTAAGCATACCTTTTAATATGAATAATTGTGTCATCAGAATGTTAGAACATGTCAGTTCTACACAGCTACACTCAAACATTTTCGAGTGGTCTCGCCTGCCAGATTCAAAGGGGGGGGGGGGGGGGGGGCAACATGTACATGTTTTTATGTCTACAGCACAAATAGTTCCTATCATGCACTCTAAATAGCTGTCAATCGACAGACTGGGTAAAAGAGTGAGCACAAACAAGTCCAACTACCAACAATGCTGTCCATAGCGAATCTTGGACACCATGTCTTACGTTATGTGGCCTCAGCGGTCTTTCTATAGTTCTTTTCATTGTTGCCGGTAGAGCAGCTACCGATAGGGGGGGGTAGCGAGGACGTCAACTTTGAAATGCAGTTTCTTCACATAATGTTTGCACTTTGGGAAGTTTCTACACATATACCTTGAAGTCGCTATTGTACGGATGAAACAACTTTGTAAGAGTGTCTATGAAAACTTGGGCAGGGTTCTCTTTAACGTGCCTGACTTACAACAAGGCTGTCCAACTTGAGAAATTTCACTGGTGGGAAGCTTATTTTCATATAAGAATGGTGTACTTCTTCACAGCGCTGTACGTATCCAACAGAAACTCCAGATCTGTTCAATAAAAGTAGCATTTGCTAATATTGTGTTTTCTGTGTATCTGATGCACTAGGTTGTATTTGTTTTAAACGCTTGCTACGTTTAGGCTATAAAAAATAGTCTAAATTTTATGCCGACAAGCTTATTGAAAAAGAAGTGTTCGGTCTGAATAAAAGATTCCAGAAATTACACTAAAATAAATTGCTACTTGGGGTAGCAAAAATGGTGTTTTACAGTCGACTCTCATTATTTCAAACTCCAGGGCCCGTTTGCTCGAAGCGCTAACCGCGGCTGAAGTTAGCCGCAGTACCTAGGAGAGGGATTTTCAAATCACGTGACTGGCTCGGTAGGGATGCGGGGAAGCGTGGCGGTTACTACTTCAGACGCCAGCACGTGCAACGCGTGTAACTACACTTTTAGCATGCACCTCGGTGCTTGGGAAATTTAGAGAAAGGTCTAATATGGTCTATTGGGACGCTGTCTGTTTTTGTGTGCTATTAATACCCGGCCGATTGAGTCAAGGCAATCCACTTTCCAAAGACATTGCCATGCTAACATTTATTGCGTTCATTTAGGCTTAGGAATGGCCAGAATCGAAAGACTATCTAAAAAATGCGGCGAGGTCATATGCTCATGCTTTGCGATTTAAATGAGGTAAGGCAAAGCGAAAGCCTCTGGCACCATTCATTGCTGACTAACGCGCCCAATATTGCAGCTACAACGACATATTAGTTTCAAAGCGAGCGGCGCTCACTCACCGGGGCACCGCCATGTTTCCCTGCATTCCTGCCGAGCCAGTCACGTGATTTCAAAATCCCTCTCCTAGGTACTGCGGTTAACTTTAGCCGCGGTTAGCGCTTGAGCAAACGGGCCCTGGAAGCCACACACTTTAGTTTGAAATATCAGAAGATTGAATTATCAAAATTCATCTAAATATTGTCACGAATAAAAACATACTTCTTTATTAAACTTAAAATCAGTGTGTAATGCGCCGAACTTGTGCTGAGAAACATAAATTAACAAAGACTTTTGATGGTGTCGAAAGGACAACTGCCTCACGCAGCCAAGCGAAGGTACTTTTGTAAGCGCGTGGGTATCTAGAAGTTTCTGAGCTCGAACAAAAAAAATTTAGAGTCGTCTCATCATTCCAGTCACGCAAACAATAGAAAGAAGGACATGCGCTGGCGGGGTCAGCGGCATGTGAGTCGATCACGCTGCTGACTCGGCTATTTGCACGTGGCATTAATCCCCCCTTGTGAAAGACTCATCGTCTTTATGCAACACAAAATTAAATTAACAGCTTAAACAAGACTAGTTCAAAATACAGTCTCGTAAATAGCAGATTTTCACAGTCCTACCGAGCATACCTAGTTCAGTTGAGTCGGAAGACGTGAATCGCCTACGGGTCGCAGAGGGCAGCGTGACAATGTTGATGTGCCATTGGCCAACGACTTACAACTTAGGTCTCATGTAGCGAATAACCTTGAGGTCGAAGCACCACTTTAACAGTTCCTTGCTGCGACGATGAATTGGTGTTTAGATTCACAGTGGGTAGCCAGGCTGAAACTGGGCGTCGTGGTGACAAAGATTGTAGCAGTCATCGTCAGGAAGTTGTGGCTTGCATCAAAATGCGACCAAGCTGGCAAACTTCCTCCGTTCGTTGAGTGACATACCAGGCGTCGTCGTCCTGTTCGTCTTCGTGACAGATACCACACTTGCCGTAGGTATTGTCATTGGGTTCATCATCAAGGTCGCCGTCAAGTTTTTAGTCGTGGTTGTCGTTAAAGGGCAACTCCGGACCATACTTTCAATTTTGGGATTATGACTGTTTTTAGTGCAGTCAGCGTCCCTGAATTGCAAGGTGTAATTTTTTCCTCGTTATTGTGCGTAGTTTTAAAGATATGGACGCCTCAAAGTTTTGTTTGGGGCACGGCCAACAAAACCGAAACTAGCCGCTCGAGGCCCTGTCAGCACTAGAAATCAGCCGCTATGTGAACGTGACGTCAGGATCGTTCTCGTTCAACGAGTATGCAGGTTGATCAGCAGCTACTTCTGTTGCGCTAGCCGTCTAAAGGTAGGAGGTAAGCTGATTTTATTTTAATTCTGTATATGTGGTAGTTATCCAGCACATGTAGGAAGAGTTAGTGCGTACACCCAAAAGCTAGTGACTGGAAAACCCGTAAACTCGTACAGTGTCGTACTCGGCGGCCGCTGCCGCCGTGCGTGTGCCATGCCGTACTTGTCGCTAGTATACCCAAAAGGTAGCGACTGGAAAACAAGTGAACTCGTTCAGTACCGTACTCAGCGGCTGTCGCCGTGTGTGCAGTCTTCCGTACTCTGTCGCTAGGCCTAAATTGTCATCGGGGCTCCGTGGATGGAGCGGCGTTGCTCTACGACGCGCTGCCAGTGAAGTACAGTACTGGGGGCCCTCTCGCTTTCGCGCTGCGGGTCAGTAACAGACACGAAGCTTTGAGGCTTTCCGGCACGGGCTGCTGCGTTAGGGCTGTACATGTCTGTTTTTGCATTCTTTTTTCTTTGGGCGCGTAAAAGCCAAAGTCCACTCGTCGAACAGCGTTTACCCACACCTTCTTCAATTTCTGGTACCTTGGAAACTTGTGAAAAAGCACCTCCGGGTTGTGCAGCGGGTTGTTTGAGCAGCCCACAGCACTACAAGTTCTACTCGGCATCCTTCGAGGAACAGCTGGGCAGTCTTGGGCGCTACGAGTTGCTCGCTAAAACCAGTCTTTGAGTCCTCACAAGCAAATAAACAAAAGGCTATACCGAAGCTACACGGGCTACAGATAAAAGCAATGGCTAAACATGACAATCACAAGTCCAAGTAGCGGTGGTAGCGGCTCAAAGAAGCGCACTCCGCGTAACGCTTGGAGGAAAAAAAGAATGATACTGACGTCACGGCCCAATGTTGCTTTAGTGATCGGCAACCCGCTAGCCGACCGCTAAGGTGCAGCGGCTCGCGGCGGGTCACATTTTTATTATCGGCATTAGTTGAGAATGCGGCATCCCACGGACGTAATATTTTGGCTGGGGTCGTATTTTGTGTCACTACAGCGATACCAGTAATTTCTTTAATTTCGAGTTTTGGCCGGAGTTGCCCTTTAAAGTCATCGTCCGGATTGTCCATGGATAACTGTCAAAGCCGTAGTCGGGATCGTCTTCCATGAAATTGTTTGAGTCTTCGCCTGGGTCATCATCAGTGTCGTCATCAGTCTCGTCACCACGGTTGAAGACTGTTTGTCATCGAGCCCGTTGTCAGGTTGGTTGTTGACATTGTAGCCGGGTTTGGTCTTTGGAGTTGTCGTCCGTTTCATCATCAGCGTAGAAGTCGTCATGATGTTTTCGTCTAAGTGTGGTAGCCAGGGGCTTTGTCAAGTTCATTGTCCGGGTCGCTTCCGAGGCCATAGTTGAGGTCGTCGTTGGTGTCAGAGTTGGAGTCGTCCTCGGATGATTTCAAGGACGTCGCCTTCACGATCGTCGTCTTCAGAGTTATCGTGTTCACAGATGGTACGCTTTATGGGCATAGACTGCGTTACCCTGCACATCCACCAATATGTCATGAACAAAAACAAACTTGATTAATAAAACTTCAGATCAATGTTAAATGCAGCGAACTTGTGCCGAGAAACATAAAGTAACAAAGACCGCACATACTTTGACAGCGACAAAAGGACGACTGACTCGAGCAGCCATGCGAAGCTCTTTTTGTAAGCCCGTAGGTATCTAGAAGGTTCCGAGCTCGAACAAACAAGATTCTCGAGTCATCTCAAACATTCTAGGCGTGCAAACAAACAAAAGATTCCCCATTCCACCCAACTCCATTGCAGAGAATTGGAATTTTCTAATACTAATTCCATTCCTTTGAACTCCTGGAAAGGAAAAACTGGGCCCATTCCCACTCCTGGAATGGCTGAACTGCTGCATTCCATTCCTCTCAATCCCTCCCAATTGTGAAAATGGCACTTGACAGCTAGTACTAAGTTACCGGAAAATAACGTCGGCGTAAAGCTGGCGTTGTGAAATGCGTAGACAACTGCAAAATTCAAAACCCTACCCGCAATCATTGATTTTACTAAGTTGAGCTTTGGTCGCACATAGCACTAGTGGCAATTGGTATGGGGGCACTGCAGATATTGATCGCACCACCAGGTGTAAAAGCCTCGTAACAGAGAGGAAAACTAAGTCGCCCATCTTTTCCACAAAAGAACCGTATATGTCCTCCACTTTTACGAGATACATAATAAGTGAGGAGTCACGTGTATTAACGAAGTGCGGGCGGTGTGACATTGTCCCTGCCTGGTGGCCTGCAACTGGTGCTGTAATCACACATGGTCCCAAAAGCCTTATGGTTGCATCTCGCAGCACCAGGAACGACACTTTGGCTGTGTTCCAAAGCTTACCCAAATAGATCCGAGTTACTCCGAAGGGTCGTGTCACGTGACAACACAGATTGAAAAGTGCTGGGCACGGGTAGTTTTTGGAACGCTGAGGTGCAAAACCCTTGCCCTGGATTAAGATAGAGTAAATTGCCCTTGTCAGCCTACAACTCTACAGTTTGGGTTGCTTCACTGGGGTTGCCACTTTCATCCTCGAAAGAACATAAGCAGTCAAATAACCAAACCGTCAGTTACCTAAGTGCAATAATGCCGTTTCGAAAGCCCCTTTGACGGCATCTAAGCAGCTCGCATTAGAACAAAGCCTATTCCATTCCTACTCTATTCTGGGCAAAATGTAACTACTAATTTCATTCCCATTCCATTCCAGTGCTGCCACCATTTTATTTGCATTCGATTCCAGGGTTGTGGAAGTGCGGAATCGTTCCAACTCTGGAGTGGCAACTCCTCAACACTGGTGATAGTCACCAAGGCACCCAGTTCAGTGTGAATGCTGTCCTCACAGCCCATCCAAAGCTGTTATTACTGTAACAAACTCCAGTACGACGAAGTAGTTGAATTCGGAAGCCTGTTGTGCAGATTTGTACCTTGCATTGTTTCCGGTATTTTTTATTTCTTTTGTGTTTTATAATGGACAACAACCGTTGTAATCTCGGTATTGTTGCCAAACCTGAAGGTTTTATCATTGGTGCACTTTTAAATAAATACATATATGCCACAGCCGCAGCTCAGCGATGAGCACTTACACTGCGACTTAGGTGTTTCGTAAGTATTCATTTTGATTGCGCGATAATGATGTTTGTCTTCTGTTAGAATTAAAAAAACCAAAACAATATTCAACATGATGGATAATTTTGGACACCCGCGGCATGTGTGATCTGAGCATTTGTTCTTTTCATCTGAAGTGTGTCTCTTGCTTACTACCTATAGAGTATACGATGTTGTGGACGGAAAAGATGCTGCGACCGACTCCGAGCAATAAAAACATTCTGTTTATTCTCATGTCGTTGAGCTCGTGGTGACGAGTATGAGTAGCACTGCCATCTTTGGCGATGCCAAGGCTGAACCGATAGACTGCCGCAGAGCTATCGCCCTCAGCTCTGCACTGTGAGGAATGGCACGATTTTGTTGAAGTGATTGCGGCTCCAGAGAGGTGTCGTTGCTGTTGACATGTACCGCAAGCAGGATGACATACTAGAGAGCAGGAAAGAGAGCGTTTGGAAGCCGTGCATGGTAGTTGACGCCGAGGTCACGAAATGAGGCAGCAGACGGGGGAAATCGACCCTGTCGTGCTTTCAGTCCGGCTCGATCAGTTTGGAGTGTACAGCCTCAGACTGAAAGGGGGATGCCGGCCGACTGCGGGGCCGATGCAACATCCCCTAAGATGAGGAACCGAACTGAGAGCGAATGCCTGACATGGCAACGATGAGGAGACCCTGGTCGGCTAGCAACATGCCATGTGAACAGTGTGAAGATGTCGATGAATATTCACTTGCCAAGCCGGTGGGGCAAGCAAGGTGGTCGCAGCCCATTGCTGGGAGATGCCGGTGCTAGATGCGACAGAGCAGAGGTGGTTGCGGAGGCGCTGCAGATGTGGAGGCTGAGAAAGTTGAATATGTGCCTACTGCATTTTCGTCCGAAAAGGCAGAGCCATTGCCGTGCCCTTGGCCACGAAGAACATTCCCCTGGATAGCAGGTGCTTGGAGTCAATCATCATGTCCAGGTCACCAATCTGTAGCACTTTCGATCTTGAGGACGGAAGAGACGGTGCAACAGACTCTGAGTTTAACTGTGAAAACATTCTCTGTATTCTCGTACCGTCAAGCTCGTTCCGACGAGTAGCTTGCTTTTATACACTGCAGTCATTAGCATTATAGTTGATCTAAGTATTTTGCAACACTATTAATACGGCAGATTGGGCGAGTTGGTACGGCATAATTACGAACCAGCGCACAGGCAGACCAGTTACTCAAAATCCAAATACACAAAAATATACACTCGCACAGCGCTGATGTGAGTTTTTTGTGTTTGGATTTTTGGTAACTGTCTACCTGTGCGCTGGTTCGTAATATTGCAACACTGCCGTCTTTAGGCGGTGTGGAGGCTGAACCGATGGACCGCCAGAGGCCCATATCTGTATCTGTTTCATATACTGAATGCCTTTTTGCACGGCTCTGTGTTTACTTTTGTCTTCCAGATTTTTACTGCTCACTTGTTTTTTTTTAAATTTTATTTAGAGGATACTACTGGCCATTGAAGGCCCAAGTAGGAGTGGGGCACAACATATGCATTCACACACCTACAACAACAAACAAATAACACGACATTAAGAGGTTTACAACAACTAACCAGGAAATATACAGGATATATATATTTGAAAGGGGGGGGGGGGGGGCACAGCATGCATCAAGCAGCATGTAATTCAATCATTTGTAATAATAGATGTGAAATTTAAAACTCATATTTAAGATTGAACATTATCAAACAAATGTGAATTTAATTAAGCTATAAATTTTATATAGACTGTTACTTTTTATACAATTTTGTCTAGATTTGTCAGGATACAACCTGCAAGTACGCATAAAGTAACAGGAAAGTTGAAAGAAGCAAATTAGAGATTGCAAAACCTACTTCTCAATAGGTATTTTTTTCCCAAAGTATTTACGTGATAGTGCAGCTGAAATAAGGCTCCTTTTCAGTTTTTTTTATTTGAAACACCTTAAAAATACATTGTTTTCTAAGTTTTTTTTTATTATTATGCTTGGAAAATTAAGTTACCGATTGTGTTCAGTTTATTCTAAACTATTTATATGAAATTCCAGAGTGCTTTTGTGCATAACAGTGGCTAGATAAGGTTTTTATAATTTCTGATAAAACAAACTGACTAGTTTCTCTTTAGTGACCGTTTCGCCAAGGTGACAGCAGAACAAGTAACGGATCCCGACGTCAAACTGCAGGAATTTGAGATATATGTTTTCTTAGCGAATGCACGCCACTGTTGTGACATATTTGAATATCCTTATCGCTTGCTTGGGCTCAGCGGGTAATGCAGGTCGGCACTAGCGTGAGTATAAAGGCTGAACTGCATAAAGCGATTTAGCGAGCGACGGCGACAGCGACGAGTCAGCGACGTATTACGAAGATTTCTTACTATCGCTCGTCGCGTCACTCGGTTTTTGGATTTCTAGAAAACATCGTTCCGCTTTCATGCGGCTTGCGTCGTCGCGTGAGTGACCAAGCGTCAGCGAAGCGGGTCGCCGTCGCTGTTCTCGTCGCTCGCAAAATCGTTTATATTCGGTTTATAATTTCATTTCCACGGGAGCGCGTGTAAATCAAACCCTAAACCAAGACGGGGGCTGCAGCCAGCAGCTTTGAGAGCGTCATACAATGGATTATAGTTTGACAGAAGCAAGCACACACTTCGCTAGCGCATTCCAGCCTTGAGCGCTCGAACTTCCGAAAACGAAACCAGATTTTGGTACATTTTGGCTAGCTCGAAACATTTTTTTTAAAATATAGGGTGTCTTTTAGCTATAATCTAGACTAAGAGAAATGTGTACCTTCCCAAATTATATTTATGTCGCCGTACTATATAAGTAATGATTGTGTAATATCGTTACGTTCATATAAAATACGGGGGGTGTCACCGGACCTTCGTCTGAAACAAAAAGTCTGCTATATATACCGAGCGGGTTTCTTCTACAATTGAGTAGGAGTGTCGGGTTGTTAGTGCCTCTGTTCGTTGTTTGTGTATGTAGATGTTTGTATGTTGATCTTGTGGTATGTGCTGTGATGTATGTGTTGGTATGCTGCCGTCCGTGTTCGAGCGTGTCACTTCCACAAATGCCAAAATGTCCTTCATTTTTGTAGTTTTCCGCATACTCACTAGGTGGCGCAAGCAGCCGCCCAATTTTATTTTAGCTTCGTTTGTACGTAGTCCATTTATGTGTAAGGAACCACACCACATAGCTACAGTCTAGTAGAAAAGTAACCGCGTGTTTAAATGGCGCATAGCTGGCATAGCGCCGGCGTTCAGTTCGTCTTGGTTCGCTGGCCGTTTCGGTAGCCGATTCGTACCCGGAAAGTTGCAAAATTTGCGTACACACGAGATATGAGTGGATACGTCGAAATGTCGCGTACAACTTTGCTCGCGGTAAAGAGGTGAGCGGGACGTCGGTAACGCCGGTCGGGTAGGGTCGGGTCGGGTCGGGTCGGTGTCGGAGCTATTCGTCGTCGCTCGCGGCAAACGGGCTTTTTCAATAAAGTTCATGTCTGTGGTCGCGAAAAGATGACTGCTGTGGAAATTACCCGGCGTCGGTGACAATGCAACCGGCTTGAGGCCTCGGCGATCGGCTGAACCGCCACGCGAACGAGACCTGCTCGATGGGGAAGCACGCTGCTGGATGCAGTCGATGGTCGCTCCCACCGTCGCTTAATCGCCGTAATGGATACGGCGTCGGCGCTTGGGGGTGAATGCTTGCGGTAGCTCAGCACGTATGGACGATTACGAACGAACACGTGCAAGCTACGCTTTCGCTGCGGCGAAAAGCCGTGTAAAGCGCTGGGCCTCGCTCGTAGAACCCGTCTTGCGTCAAACGGCCGCCATTGTAAAAAAACACCCCTAGACGTGTGATCGCAGAACGAAGTACACGTTCAAACATGTTCATTTTACACGAGACCTCGGGTGCAAACGAAATACACCGAGCCTCGCGTGTAAAACGAACACCGTTGGGGGAGTCCGCCCTGGGACAACGGTTTACACGTCCAGGGGTGTACTTTTTCGCTGTGTGTGTAGTTGCTCGCCTGCTTCAGGGACCAAAGTTTCTCCCTTTCTAAAGGAACACAGGTTACAAGACCGTTCTTCCCCTAAGGGAGGACTATCCGTACCCTTTTTTCTAAGAGTGCAATGTCTTCTCTCATTTATTAATTTTAAGCTTCTCAGAATAGTACGTTTTGTTTGGTTGTTTGTTTTAATAAATTCTAGTAATAATTTTATTGGCCGGCCCTTGTGAATTCTCTTGAAAGAGAGCCCTTACGCATCAATTAAATAAAACGAATGAAATATACGCAATATATCATTGCGTTCCCGCTTCGTCAAGCAGCGTTAGCTCGTGCTCAGTTTTCCCGCAGACCCAGAAACCTTTCCTCTGTGGCGTTTGTATGAGACCTCTATGTGCCCACTGCTGGGAGCGATGGCGGTTGGTGCTTTTAATTGCGGTAATGGCCTCGTTTCGGTTCCTGCGTCTGCGTGGTTATCGCAGAATGCAGGACAATGTGTGGCGTTGTAGTTAGAAGCAGCGGATGAGTTCCATGGGCTCGGCTTTCCCGGAATAATGCGGCCAAGCGGAACAGTCCAGTGGCACGATGATGCCTGTACCTTGATACTATAATTACATTAAAACTAAGGTTTTTATTTGCGCGTGTTTGCATCCCTGTTTGTTTTGTAGTGTGATCCTGATGTGTTAGAAGTGGATGAGTGTGTTTATGTTAGACATTTATTTTGGAAGACTACGTGGCAGGAAAAGTATGTATAGTAGCTCTTGGCAAAACGTGTCGCACTAAATATACAGTATTTGTGCGCTTTTTAATAAAGAAACAGTACTTGAAACATGCTTTGAATGCAATGCAATCAGGGTGCTCAGTATTAACACTTACACATAAAAAGATAAATCTGTGGATTGTACGCTAAATTTGATTTTGCGCATTTGTTATGCTCTCAGGCGGTCACTAATTTTGAAGGTCGTAGCCGGGTATGTTAGAATAAACTTAAAGTCGCCAATAACCGTTATAAATTACTGTAACTTAAATATGTTTGTAGTTTGTAGAATCGCCTGTCGAGCATGACGAAAATAATCCCTGGAGAAGGGGAACAAAAGGGACAAAGGACCAGGCGGATTTTTTCGATCACTCACCAGTCACCCAGCTGTGTTTGGAGGTTTGTGTTTGTCCTTTGTCCCTCTTGTTCCTCTTCTCCGGGGATTATTTTCGTCATTCTTCTCCTGCACGCTTGCACCTTTGCATTTAATTGCATTATAATGACTCCTGTCGAGCCATTGTTTCGAGATATCCTCTCCAAAATTACCCCTGAACAAAACTAATTACGAAAAAAAAAGACCGCGATTAGAAGAGGACATTACAGGACGAACGTGGTGTTCAATTTTGGTAAGATATCCTTCTCTTATTCCATATCACCAAGTAGTCACGTCTTTTCTGTTCCGTTCTGCTTTGTTTTGCTGATGTTCTTGCTTCCGCCTGATCCTTTACCACATGGCTCATTTATTTATTTTCACCATCTTTTCGCCCGCACTGATTTCTTTACTGTATAGTTTTGTTTACAAAAAATATACAAGCTTCATTATGCTGATCAATACTTGTAAGCCCAGAATGCGTTATAGGCCTTAAAAGAGGGCCGTCTGAATGGTACCCCCTACCGAAGATACGCTCTTATATCTGAAGCGCGCTACGCGCCTCGCGAATGAGTTCGCTTATGCATGCTCCGAGCACCGACCCTGGATAGCTCAGTCGGCAAAGCTCTTGGCTCACAATGTCTATGGGGTGACTCTTTTTATATGGTTCCCTATAAGCATAACGCTTTTCGGAGTCGACTTTTCCTGACTGCCTGGTACATCCGGCTGTAACCGGCCATTACAGCCATGCGATACAGAACTCTATGGAAGCCGGCTGATTAAAATGGTTCTGGGTTAAAAAGAATTATACAGGCTCGCGACAACACCTGCTGGATAACGAAGTTGTAGTGCTGAATGAGATGGCGCCATCAGAGAAGATCAACGCTGGGTACAGATTGGACACGACGGTAGCGTTCGGCTGAAAGTTGACGCCGAGTCCTGACGCAGCACCCGTTTCCAATCTGTGTCTAACCTTTGGTCTTCGCTAATGACGCAAAAATATCAGCACTATGGCCTTGGTTTCTAGGTGGTGCTGCTCGCGACCATGCTGACGCAGACCGAGGAGCACACAATAGGTTGGGCGCAAGCTACCACCTCGTAAAAATGACGCCAGGTAACTTGAGATAGCATGACGTGGTCGCTTCACGGCAGTTTGTGCCCTGAACTTAGCGGAAATATTGACGTCACGTGACTTAAGATCACATGTTGTGGTCACATGACGTCAATTGCCCTGCTAAGTTAAGCGAGGAAATGGACGTGGCTGTTCTTTGTGGCGGCTCTTCGCGAGTGTCCGTCGGGAAGGTTTTCTGGTAGAATTCGGTGGATAAATCTCGTTTTGTTTTAAAGAAAAAGAATACTGAATACACCTAGTTTATGTTCGATGTAAAATTTGGGGTTTTCACGTGCCAAACAAATGACGGGCATCTAGCACGCCCCAGCGGAGGATTGGGATTCATTTCGACGACCTGGGGATCATTTGAGGTGCAACCAAAAGCTCGCGATTACGCGGCGCCTTCTCCGCAATGTGCCTCCGTCAGATTGGGGGGACCTCGGCTGGGATTGTTTATGTTCGAAGGAAGGAAACTTCAGGAATTTGCTTTACGTGTGTCTGGCAAGAAGAGCGCTCGCATGAATGGTGACAGAGATGTTGTTCAACCTCTTTGCCAAGAAAACCTTCCCCCTTCCCCTCTCCCCCCATCCCCTCCAAAAGAAAACAAACAACAAAAACAAAAAACAACTTTGTCATACGTAGCACGTTTTTCACTTGCGTCAGGATTGTGATGTTTTTTGAAAGCACTAATGTCACGTTTCTCTGACACCCTACTTGTGTATATATTGACCCAAAACGTAAATTCATGTCGCATTATCTTGATTCAAAGAATTTTTGAAATTGTCGGGGTCTTGGTTGGTGTATTCATGTACACAAAATAGTTACGCCAACCTTTTCTCCACGCGCCCGGTCCATCCTCTTCACGAGAAGGGGGGATTCCCCCCCTCCCATTTTTTTCTCTTCCAGCAGTCCATGTCATTTTTGAGCGTGACCTTGCAACACGTCCTAGATATTGAGCTTGCTTGTGCTGAATTATCAAAGCCACCTAGAGAGGAAAACGGAGATTGCACGCGAGAAATTCGTCATCTTTCGGCAAGAAACTCTTCTTTCATCAGTGACAACACGTGCCTCAGTCGAACATCGAGGCAGCACGCGCCTCTTTCCCCTTCACGGGGCGCTCAAAAATGGCGTCGTCTGTTGAGAGGGGAAAGGTACATATTTGGGGGTGAGGGTGTTGACGAGGAGGAAAGCTGAGTGCATTGGTTCGCGTTACTTTCAGTATGGAGGTGCTCTGACAGATAACGAGTTTAACTAATACAAATAATGCCTTCGGAAAAAGAAAATAAAGTAAGATGTAAGATGTAAATAAAGTAACTTTTAATGCTGGCAATAGAAGGACTTTGATAGCGCTTTCGATGTTCGAGATGCAAGACTAGGTTGCGCCAGCAGGGGACAGAAATCCCATCTGCATGAAAATTTATCATGCTCACAAAGCTAAGATAAAAAAAAGCTTTGTGCACGCGATGCAACGAAATGCACGGTACCTTAATACCTCCATAAAACCCAACTATCAAGAGCGCGTACAAAAAAAAACATTTTGTCAGGACATATGGAAAACGACCGGCCAAAACAGGGTGACGAAAATCGATCTCGGTGTGTTGTCGTCGATCCATATGAAATTTCGTCTAAACTGAACGAAAACAAATACTTAGAATGAATAGCAGGAATAAAAAGATGGCATTTTTGGTACTGAGATTTTACGGAATGCTGGCCATGTGCCCAGCAAGCGAATAAGCGAATAAAAATTGGCCAACGTTTGACAGAAATGAAGACAAATAGTAGTACAATAACGGAAACAAAGCAGAACTCGTTCGATAAAGAAAGAATAAAACAGCGAAAATCAACGCAAAATGTGTGGTGATGCTTTGATCGTGTAGACCGGTAAGCGTTCTGTGGAGCGAAAAGTACGGCAACAAAGACCATTTGTCTAGTCGCTGATGGGTTTTGTAGAGTTGGTACGTAGCAGACACATTTTTGTTGTGAAAAGAAAAACAACAACAAAACGTTTATAGGAGAGCTTTTTTACTTCTTATATATGTTATCTTTATTGTTCAGTTTTGCTCGTTACGGCGTTGTTTTGCAAAACACCAAAGCATGTACCCCCATAAACACCACATGAAGCTAAAGATTCCCAATTTGCGAGGCAGGAGAGGTAGCGCAACTCCCCATCCGGTCGCCAACCCTAGTTCGAGCTTTTGCCTCTGCTTGGGAAGGCTCTGCGCACGCGCAGAACTTGTCTCGAAAGAGCTCAATTGCTCGACTGCAAATGTCTCCATTGCAAAATTTGAAAAAATGTATATTTTTGATGCTAACGGTCGCCTTTGCTTTTTATGCTTCTGAGCACTCCATGAGGGGGATATGAGAGCGTTAAAAAAAGGGGCCTGAAATCTGATTTTACCCATTATACTATACGGCAAGCAGAACGTGTGAAGGGTGGCTGTATGAAGGTGGTTCTGCTCATTGTGGCAATCATCAACGCTTCAAATTACAACACGAATAATAATTTTATTTCCTAGATTACGTCTTACGTCTAATAATAATAGAAAAATGCTCCCTTCGTCGAGTGTGTGTTTTAATAAATTGAGATAGTTCCCTGAGTAATGTTTTTGTTGGGTGAGTCTAATAGTTTCATGAACGGATGTTGATTCTATTCGGGTCAGTACTCCTTAATGTTTACCCATAAACAACGAAAATGCGGCATGTATCCGCGGTTGCTTCCGTTAATGTAGTCTACCATGTATTTCTTTTTTTCTTTTATTATGTTTAGCTCGATTTACCATTTTCGTGCATCGTCATTTATATTTGTCAATATTCATACGCGGAAAATGCGTTCCTTCTTTGAAACTGCGAACAGACATGATGGATTGAGATCGAGTGGAAGCTTACTGAAAATCTATTATGTTCCAATCCTTCCTAAAATTAGTAAATAAAAAGAAAGTTTCGTTTGAAAGCTCTAACCCGAACGCCAGATTCTGACAGCATTCTAAAACCAACAATAATAAAAACAGAACTCCCTACAGGCTTAAGTATGTTCCTGATCAACATAATATTTGCTTGGTTTTCCAATACGCTGGTTCCAGCTTAAAACAAGCCTTTTCGCCCAGGAAACAGGAACCTGTAGGCGGTTTCTATTGCCCGCGTATATCCTATCAGCTTAAATGCAATAACATTATCGTCTCTTCTCGAATTAATGGAGATAAATAAACGTAGACTTCGTACTTCTGATATCAGGAATGTGTTCTTATATGAGACAGCTGTCTGGGGTTGAATTGCAAATTAAGGCTTATTCCTTAGCAAAAGAAATAAGCCGTAATTTCCAAACTCCTGCTTGAAAAAGTTCGGTTCATCTGACTTCTTTAGATAAAATAATTTCCCTCGACTTTGGGAGCAGGATATCAATTATGTGATAATAAGATTTATACTGACAATATTACTAAAATATTATGTGCAATATTTCACACATGTTAAAGCTGCAAGGTTTGTTAATATATTTACAAAATCGTGTGTTGCGTTTACCTACGGATGTGGGAATGAACTGCCTTCACAGAGAAGTGGTGGCTTAATTCAGGGTGGTTGTAATCATGACAGAGGGAGCCTTATAAATATTCTTTGACGTCGAACGACTCAACAGCTGGAATCTGGTAATGAGTAAGCCTAGCAGCATTAAATTACCGTCAGCATGCTCACTCCTGTAAAAATTGGCAGCTGTGTTTCTGACTATCGATCAAACCGCTATATGCAAATCGCGATATATGGGAAACAGTCCGGTTATATGACGTTGCATTCTGTCATTTTTTCTTGTCTTTTGTACTTGGATGGTTCTCTTTTTTTCACAGTCATCAGAATCCTTTTTTTTAACAAAAATTGGTCTTTAGACACTTTGATCAATCAGGCGGACTGACATTGCGCGACGTGGTCATATGACGTCAACTAACGCCGATACCCCACGCGACGTAGTCACGCGATCTAATGTCACGTTATAACCCGACTTGATACTCAACTTAACTACACACATAATGTTGTTTACACAGTGAAGTCACTTCGCACCATGTGTTACGTGACTCAATGAGGTGCAAAGCATGCAACGAAAAAAAAAATTGAGTTAGCTCCAGCTTGAATGCAATTCTGTACGTACTAATCGACTTTTATCATCGAGGTAGTTCAAAGCGAACGTTCATCCACTCTTGAGCGCACTACTCAAGTAAACAAATTGACCAAACTTGTTACGAAGCATCATTTAACCCTCCACTAACAGGCTACATGAAGTCACATGAAATTCGCCGCGTCAGATGACGAACTCAGTTTCTCGCCTCCGCTTCCGAATCGCCCGGATTAAGGGCGACCTCGCTCAATCCTCGCTAATCTTCAAGTCCAGTCCAACGTGCAGGAAACGTTGTCTGCGCGGTAATCCATGAAGGCCTCAGCGATTGATTCCTCGTTGGGTGTAAACAGGTACCGTCAAACGACGCGGACGGAAAACCCTATCGGATAAGATAATTTACAGGGAAGTCATTTTCAGTAAAATATCGATTTTACGGGATTATGGGACTTTTTCACTTCCAGTATAGCCAGAATTCACCGGAAATCACCGGAATTTACCAGAAGTCACTAGATTCGCTTGAATGCACCGGAAATCATCAGTAGTCAGCGGATTTGCCGGGATTCACCACAATTCAAATGAAGTTACAGATTTGTTTTTTTCGGACATCATCGGAAGGCATTTAGGGAGGAGCCTGTGAACTGCGGAAGGTGTATTTTACCAGATACTGGTGGATTCGGTAACCAATAAATCGGTTAGTTCATATAGACTTGGAAGTTTAAGGTCTTTATTTCACGAGAGAACATTCTTTACTGTGAAATAAACTTTATTTCACAGCAGAACATTCAAAACCGAACATTGGATAATTCATTAAAAGAACAAAACAACGGACGGGAAAGCAAATAGAATGAAACGTAAAGTCTGAAAAGTTCGAAGGGCAGGCATCACTCAAATTGAAGTCGAAAGGGCATCGTCGGGCTCTCTGCGGGAGTAGTCCAGCAGAAAGGCAACGGCTGCCAGTCCTGCGATGAAGAAGCCTCAAGTATGGCGTCCCCTGACCGCCGTCTTCCGCGGATCACTCATCAAACTTGAACGTCATGTTCGCTTCACGACCCAAAAACTCTGTACACTCGCCCTCCGAAAACTATCCCTAACTCTGTTTGCGAGACCAGTTTAAAGTTGACACCTCAATGTCGGTGGTCGAGTTTCTGAGTGAGGAGAACCCCGGGCGGTGCGATGCAGTCTCCTTTGATGTCGAGGACCTGTTTTACGCGTTTCCCCACCGAGAGTTGTTCGTCGCTGTCAGGGAGTGCATTGAGTCTAGCGGGGAGGTTTATTTTCAGAATACCTGTAGTGTTAACATTGAACAATTTTTAGAATTGCAGTGTTTTTACTTGAGTTCTACATTTGTGGAGTACAGGGGGTCGAAGCTTTTACAGAAGCAAGGTGTATGCAGTGATTCTAGTGTCGCGACTGTTCTAAGTGACGAATTCCTAACCAGGTGTGATAGAGGCATAGCCGGAGGGTTGGGGAGTGACGTTATTCGTGTATTTAGGTACATAGATGACTTTTTGGTGTTGTTCCGAACTGGTTCCGGCCGGAACAGAGAACGCGTGGTTGCAGTCATGTTGGACATGTTCAAGGGTCATGCCAGTGGGCTGAACTTCACCAGGGAAGACCCTGTTGGGGGTGTTCGACAGTTTTTAGACATCAAGCTATATTTCTCGGACTCCCAAGTGTGCTGGTGCTACTGTCCTAGGTTAAAGAAAGGTGTGCTTCCGTTCGACTCGAGTCATCCCAAAATAGTTAAAAGGGGGTTCATAACCAGTAGTTCTTGGGGGTCGCTCGTTAGGTCATGTCCTCACCAAATGACGACGAGCTTTCGTAGTCAGGCCAACAAACTTTTTGATGGCGGCTATCGTGGCACTCTCCTGGTAGGTGTGGCCGAGTGCCTCTTGAGGAGGATGAGAAATCCGCAGGAAGTTGTGGATAGGAAGACTACGCAGAAACTGGTGGTGGTGCCCTATACCCATAAGGTGGCGCGTAGGGTAAAGAAAGTAGCGCAACGCCACGATGTTCCTGTCGTTCTCGCAGCACCGGCCAAGCTGGGACGTTTATGTGCAAGGGTGGAGAGGGGATCGGTTGTCAGGGCCACACGTGATAAGCAGCACAAAAACAAGTTTGTCCCTTGTTTGTGTGTGTGTGGGGAAGGGGTGGCCTACAGT
The DNA here is from genome assembly GCF_016920785.2 of Ixodes scapularis. Taxonomy (NCBI): domain Eukaryota; kingdom Metazoa; phylum Arthropoda; class Arachnida; order Ixodida; family Ixodidae; genus Ixodes; species Ixodes scapularis. Next base: position 61,169,687 of record NW_024609836.1, read on the forward strand.
GTTCCCCTGACTTGTAAAAAAGTTTACATCGGCCAGACCGGTCGCTGCATTAATGATAGATTAAGTGAACACGCGTGTTCGATTAGGGCATCTCCGTCAGGGAATCTGAGGGTTACTGCGACAGATGTGGTTGCTTTCCGGTTTTGGAAGATACCACGGTCCTGCGAAGACATAGTTTCCAACGAACTAGGGAGGTAAC